>NC_063171.1:47859972-48579347 GCF_023159225.1 Perognathus longimembris pacificus
TGTGTGTGTGTGTGTGTGTGTGTGTGTGTGTGTGTATGCCAGTATTGCAGCTTGAACTTGGGGCCTTGAACTCTTGCTGGGCTTTTGTGCTCACAGGGCTGGCGCGCTACCACTTGAGCCATGCCTCCAGTTCTGACATTGGACTGGTTAATTGGAGGTAAGAGTCTCATGGATTGGTCTGCCTGGGCTAGCTCCAAGCTGAGATCCTCAAATCTCTTACTCCTGAGTTGTTAGGATTTGGGGCATGAGCCACCCACAAGTGACTCGGACAAAGACTTTAAAGATATACTTTTGTTTTGTACCATCATAGTTACCATAGAACTTGTGACTTGCAGTTGTGATTTGCAAAATATCATACTGAGAATGTAAAACTTAAGGTGAGTTTCAATGCCTAAACCACACAGAGAAAGTTTATAAATGTCTTGTGTAAACATAGGCTGAGAGGCTGTGATATCTAGCTTGTCTACTTAGATGTTTACCATGTGACTTCATCCCTATCATTTGACACCCTTTGGTGCTTCTTAAGTACTAAGCACCTCATAAAGATACTAATAATTTTTAGTGCTTTCAAAAACTTTATCTGTGTGGCCTGGGTGTTGATTGAATTAAGTTATTTATGTTTTGAAGTGAATTTGTTCTATACTTGCTCAATAGTTGTTCAAACCCATACAACAGGATAGCTCTGCCAGTTTGAGTTATCTTACATCTTCAGAGGATACTTTGGGGGCTGGAAGTTGGTGTACTTTTTCTTTCTCTCTCTTTTTTAAAATAAAGTAATAATACTTTCTGGAGAGAAAGAGCACCAATGGCTTGCTGAAGGGCCCATTCTTCCTGGGATTTAGACTTTGAGACCTGAGTTATTAAGCAGTCACAAGAATTAGCCAATTTGATTGAAAGAGAGATTGCACTATCTTTTCTGGCAAACCAAACTGTGCTCCCCCCCCCCCGCCACCCCCCCCCCCCCGTTCCACCCCGGCCAACATGGACATTTTCCAATGTTGATCCAGATTCTTCCACTCTCCTAATGTAGTATAGGTTAATGTTTCTATCCCTAAGGAGAGGTACAATCAGGGTCAATTCTCCTTTGCCCATTTACCTTTAAATATTCCCCTCCCCAAAATACACTGGTAAATGAACTGAATTCTTACCATAAGTTTTGGAATGAAGAATTCCTGAGTGGAGGAGAGAGTTACTGAGGGTGCTGGTCATGGGAGCAGTAGGTACATGAACTGATCAATAGAGTGTGTTGTCAGATAGAGTTAGAAAGCAAGCTATGCATATAGTTTTACATTTTATTATTATTTTATTTTTCAATCATTTGATGCTAGCGATTGGACCCACTTTCTTTGTGTGTGCTAAGCACATACTACTGTAGAGTTATACTTTCCATCCCAATTGTTTTTTTTTTTTCCAAATTTTTATTATCAAACTGATGTACAGAGAGGTTACAGTTTCATACGTTAGGCATTGGATACATTTCTTGTACTGTTTGTTACCTTCCAATTGTTTTTATTGTTGATGGTGGGGCTTGAACCCTGGGCATGGGGACTGTCCTCAAGCTTTTTTGTTCAAGACTAGTGCTTTACCAGTTTGAGCCAGAGCACCATTTCTGGTTTTCTGGTGGTTAATTGGAGATTGGTGTATTACAAACTTAGCTGGCTTCGAACTGTGATCTTCACATCTCAGCCTCCTGAAAAGATAGGATTATACATATGAGTTACCAGTGCCTGGCTCCAATGATGCATTTTTAAAAGCACACTAAAAATGTAGAAAGAAATGAATGCAATTGATTATAACTATGTATTTTATTTCAACAAATACTCAAGATGCTATCATTTGGATGTGTAATGAATTTAAAATTATTAAAGAAATGCTTTTTCTTATTTGATTGTAGTAAACCTTCAACATCTGCTGCACTTTGTATTTATAGTATGTCTCAATTTGAACTAGCAACATTTTAAATTACCAGGAGCTATGTGAAATTAAGGAGTATCTTATTGGACAGGGATATCTGGAGTAGATAAAGGAACACATCTCTATATTAGAGCCCTTGCCTAGCAAAAACAAGGCCTGGGGTTCAATCCACAACACTGCAAATGAAAAGAAAAGAAAAAAATGGAGGGAATATGTAAAGGGGATAGTTTTTGCTGAACATTTTATATAATTATAAATATATAAATTGTGGTAGCAATTAATATACATTCTGGTTGGCCTTCAAAATTGTTCTGTGAGGTGACTATTATTTTCATTTTATAGGAGGTAGTGAGCCTAAAATGTATTGTCCACATTAGTTAGAATCCTTGTAAAATAATAGAGATACCTTTGCCAACTACCAGGATACCCTTGAACTAGCTTCAGTCTAGCTCAGTATGAATGATCATGGTATAGAGGGTGGGAACAGGCTAGAGAAAGTTTACAAATTTCCTCAAGATCACAAAACATAAATGGCTGCTAATAAATATCAGAAGATTTAAAGGTAGTTTTTTTTTTTAATTTTTTACCTCTAAAGCTCATTCTTAGCTGGATGCCAGTGGCTCATGCTTATAATCCTTACCTACTCAGGAAGTTTAGATTTTGAGGATTGCAGTTCCAGGCTAGGCTGGGTATAAAGACTGAGACCAATAGACACCCTCTATCAAAGAGCTAGCAAAAACAGAGCTGAAGGCACAGTTCCAACTCAGCTAGCTCAAGGCCCTGAGTTTAAGCTCCAGAACAAAAAAAAAGAAAAAGAAAAAGCCCATTCTTGGAATGAACTTCTGATGTTCCTTTTAGAATTGTTCCTTAATAGTTGGGTTAACCATTCAAACTTGGAAGTTTTGGTTGCAAAATCTGTTGAAAAGAATCTCATGACTCTATTCTTAGAAAGGCCTTTCCAAGGAAGCATACCACACTCAAAAGTTGATTACATACTTGCCATTTTTAGCAGAGGTGGGAAGCCAGCCTTGACACTATCTTTATTTGGTGACCGGCAGGTGGGTGAGGAGGGACTGAAAGCACCAGCAATTTCCTTTAATACTTTGGCTCACCAAGTGACTTCCCCTCTTGGAAAACTTATTATTAGAATATGTTTATAGACACATAGGGCCAGATATAGGCTACGAAAACATTGTGCCCTACTCTAAGAAAATGGTTCCTATGTTCACAGTATCTTTGATATCAAATGTGTGTGTGTGTGTGTGTGTGTGTGTGTGTGTATGTATGTGTGTGTGTACAGATATCAGTGAAGGTTATTTCCAAATTGAATAAGGATGAGTTTTTGGATCATGTTAGCATTTCCTATAATGGGGCAAGATTTTGGTAAATGTTTGTACAAATATGTGGAGTATTGATTTGCACCCTTCTACTTGTGGGTAATGTAGAGACCTTCCATGGTGAAAAATTACCTTGGCCTCTCTCCAGATTTGCCTCTCTGGGTGGAATTAAAAAACGGGGTGCAGCATTTAAATTAAACAGTCCTTATGAATTAGTTCTCGTGGGGTAGGGGATGCTCAAGGGTAGTTGAATACTTGACTTGCGTCCTTCTTCATGTTCTGAAATGGTCACTTATGGGACCTTCTGAAGTATAAAGCAGAGATTTGAGCAGAATGCTATAAACCAGGTTTATTATTTGCATTGGATGTATTTCAGAACGGCTTGTGACTTTAATATGAGTGGCTTGGTATCAAGTTTTATATTCAAATCGAAATTTTTAAGAAATTAGTATTTTCCTATGATGGAAGGAGTCATGGTTCTATGGAGGGTTGTGTTAATTGTTGATAACATGCATGAGACACACAATGGCTGACACTGAGCAGAACACGTCTCTGGCTAGAGAAGGGCTGAGTGAGTCTTCTTGAAACTGGGAGCCCAGAAGAGCAGAGCCATTGACAAGCAGCAGCTGGCAGGGTGCTTCCAAGTTAGGCTTCTAAATAACACAAGGTGGGTCTGTGAAGTGTTATTGCCAAATACCCCCCTGGAAAGAAATAAACTAATCTTCCTCATGTTCAGCCTTTGTGGCAACCTTAGAGCTGGGGCAAAAAGAAAATAAAAATTGCATTTATAGGTCTGGAAGAAAAGAGGGAAGGATTATCTCCCTCATAAAACTGACGTTTAAACCTGAAATTGTATTTCTTCCAGACTAATATTTTAGTTTATCTTTGATCATTATAAATTATTCTTTTTTTTTTTAAATCCTTTATTTTCTAAAGTCCTGGTTGAGAAAGCAGTTGGCAGTGGGAGCTGAAATGGACTTATTTATTGAAAAAAAATACTCAAAAGCATGAATTCTAGAGTGCCTCCCATGACACTCATCTGAATGCACCATGGTCGTGGCATGGAGCTGTCTGTGTAGAATTATGGGCAGAGTCGAGTAACCAGCTCTGGCGGCAGAAAGAACTTTCCATGCTTCCTAATGCCAAATACGTTTGCTTACTCAGATTTTCACTTGAATCACAATCTTTTTTATTTATTTTTTCTTCTTCTTCTTCTTTTTTTTTTTTTGGTTGATGCCAAAGTATGAGTTGGCTGGGAAACTTTAGCAGGAGGGATTTGAGAAAAGGCCACAGGGAGAAGGATGGAGGAATGAGAAGGAAGATAGTTAGATCTCTAGCCATGATTCCATGTTTGGAGAGCTTATCTTCACAGGGAGGTTCCAGGAGGCTTATGCAGTATGAATATATGGGAATACTATCAAAAATAAGGAAGAACCATATCAACAGAAGAGTTGCTTATTTATCTGCTAGTTAGGGACCTAGTGGACTCTGTTGTCAACATGGCAACTAGAATAGTGATGGCTAAATTCTGCCTTCCTTGTTTTTCCTCATCGTTTTCTATGTAATACCTTTCTGAGGCTTTGTCGCTTCCAGAGCAGGAAGCCTAGTGATTCATTTTGTTAGTAGTAATAACAATAGTAACAAATAAATTACTGACAATAATAAAACAATCACCAACAGTTAGGATTTTATGGTTCAGAAAACATTTTCTCATTTATTATCTAATCTGAGATAATGGCTAGTTGTGTCCTAACACTGCTGGCCTAGAGAAGACACTTATTCTCAGATCAAAGGAGGGTTTTCCCCCAGTCCTTGGGAGTGGTGGTAAAGCGACTCTCCAAAGAGATTGTCCTGGCCACCCTGGAGAACACAGGCAGAAAGAGGGAGAACCGAGAGGGAGAACAGTGGGTATGATGCAATGAAAGGAAGGAGCTTTGTTTCTTTCCCAGTAGAGTTTTAACTGTACCCTTAGGACTTGGGGAGGTGGTTGGATGATCACACACTCTTTGAATGCTCTATTGTGTTTAAAACCTAAAGCTGCTTCATAAAACATTTGTGTTGTGAAATGTTACATTTTTGGCATGTGTCATCTCTGTCTGTTGAAGTTATTTAAGCTGAGCTCTCCAGTGTGGCCCTCACCGTTACCTCACATTGGAGAAAAGGTCTTTAGAGCAAAGTCTAAGCTATCTGAAGCCAGGTGCTGCTCACTTCTCCAAGGGGTAAAAGCAAACAGACAGACAAGAAAACAAACAATAACAAAAGAAAAGAAAATATCTGGGAAGAGAAACCGTGGAGTTCTAGGGACTGGACAGATGGCAAGTTTCTAGTTTTCAGCCCATGAGGAAGAGAGAGGTAGTGACTGACTGATTGTAAATTGCCACTGACTCCAGGTGGGGATTTCTGCAATTTATTTATATGTCAGATAGGTGGAAAATCAGTTGGCTACACTCTTCTGTGTAACCAGCTGCTATGCCATTCCACCATTGCTGAATAAGTAAATCAAGCAAAGCTTTAGTGGTAAAACAAGCACTGGAATAAATGCTATAGGTTCTCCACCTGAATGGAAAACCAGGTAGTGATTAGGGGAACAAGCTCCTGTTGGCTGGCTTGAGGAAGGTCACAGACAGACTTTCCCAAGAGACCATAGCTTGTGTTTCCTCACTGTCTATGAGAAAATAGATTATTTTTTTGTGGTTGCACAGCTCCCAGAGTTGCAGAGGAAGGTGAACTCCCTAGATGTTCTTTGGGTTGATTTTTATCAGTATAAATGATTCGAGAAACATATAAAAGGATAAGCTACAATTGATATAGTTCTGGAATTGTGTTAACTCTAGTACTATATTGCCCATTTCCTAAAGTCTGAGTCTCTGTTAGATCTGACTTTCCCAGGCACTGCTGGTTGCTCATGCTCCTACATTCATCCTTACTGTTGCAGGTCACATGCCTATAGTATCTGCAGGGCATCCTCTCTGTCTCCTTTCTCCTAACCTTTATCAAGCCATCCCTCCCCCCTGTCACTGGCCTAGCTCTTTCACCCAGCACTCTTCTGGGACCTGCAACATCCAAGGAGATTTTTGCCATGGTGCCCTTACCTCTAGGACAAACAGAGAGCCATCAAAGAAGAAATTTATAATAGAAAACACTTCCTTTCTGGTTGTAGTTATTCAATGTGTTTGTGTATTGCTTGAATAATGATAAACAAAGACTAGTGGGTTAGCCATACTGATAGGATCATACCACATGTGTTGGGGCCCTTAGAAAAGCATGAGGTTTGGACCTAATCTAGAAAAAAAATGGGCATGAGTACAGATAAATAAAAAACCCACAACAATGAACATGGAGATAGGTGGATTTGGTTTAGCTCTGGCTAGTGGTTGGAGGAAGATCAGTAACGATGAAGCAATCCTCTTTAAGAGATGAACAACTGAAGATTATGCTTTTCAAGGAGTGGTGTGATTTGCCACATGCAAGGTCTCGTGTGCAGTTTACAAATCGATTCCACATTCTCAGTGCCTTTTACAGGGTGTTCGCACTAAAAGTGGTGTGATGTATTTATTTTCAGGCGCAATTCAATTTAAAAGCAGAAATAATTGAAAACATCATTTTGAATAACGTGGTTCTAAAAATGGAATAAAAAATGTTGACAGCTCTTCTGAGTTCTCTACACTTTTTTTTTTACCATAAGAGGAATTTCTGAGATCTAAATGTCTTCTGTTTTCTAAGACAGTCTGTAATTCTTCTAAAACTGTACATATATGCTGAACCTGTTCTTGTTACTTTCAGCCCCTGTACTAGTAAGTGCCTGCTTCTGCCTTCCAAATGGTAGCAGTGAGCTTGTAGCAGCATGAAATTCTAGCCATTGAGACTCATCTAGAATGCATTTGAATATCTATCTGTCTGCTGGCCATTCGAGGCATTAGGTGACCCAGAATGACTCCTGGGCCTTGTTTCAGTTTCAAACAGGAGCGTTGTTGTACGAACAACTCTCCTATTAATGAAGAAACCTTCCTGAGTAATGTTTGCCTCAATAGATCTGGTACATAAGTTATTTATGTTAATAATGCCTTCCTCCTACTTCTGCTCAGCTTTGAGAACCTCCCAATGTCCTGCATTCTCTTTCTTCTATTAGAAAGAGACCAGAAGTACTTACAAATCATACAATTATCCAGTTGCCCACAGTAGAAACTTTGGACTTAACTATGACTCTTTCTTCTCCTGGAGTAAATGTGGCCCATTGAATCTGATTTCTTGCTTGCTCTGAAATCTATCTCTGACACTGATGTTGTCTTTCTCTTTTTTTAAGTGCCTTACTCAGATTACCTCAAATTGAATTCTCTCCTCTGTTCAATTAGCTAGTCACACAATTCCTTTGGTTAACTTTTACAGTGCCAATGTGTCTTTTAAGTTAATTCTACACAATGCCAAATGGTCTAAAAACTACCCTGGATTCTCTGTCACCTTCAGAGTAAATATGAAAGTCTCTAGTGAACTTTATTTTAATCCTTTGCCAATATTTTCTGTTTTACAAAGCCAGATGACATTACAGGGATGGTCCCTTAAGTGCATCATGTTTTCAAATGTGTGCCTATTTTTTTTCTTTCTTTGATAGCCTCACAGTTACTAGGCAGGCTTTTTACCATTGAGCTGTGCCTCTGGTAGGCTATTTTTGGACTCCTTATTTTTGAGTAGAAATAAGGGTTTTTTTTGGTTTTTTTTTAAATCACCTTTATCTATCTGTTTGGGGGAATGTAAACCTCTTCTGGTACTTGCTTTGGAGATGGGTCACAAGCTGTCATAAGCTTAGTCTAGTTCACTAGCTTAGAGCCAGAGTTGAGGGTCTTGATTTTGGTATTTACATTAATCTAGGCCACTAGACTTATAAATATAAAAGAGGGTAAGAAAGAGTTATTGTTTTCTTTCTGGATTTCAACTGGAATATCTTTGCTTCCAGAAGCCAGAACAGTTATTGTTTAATTTCTTTCATTAGAAGAGTCACTAAATGTTTTGGCCTTAGATTCTCTATTTCTGAAAGCCAGCTGGAAAATAGTACAAATTTCCTGGTTAGACCACTGATAGACCATAGTCCTCCTGGATTTTGCTTTCTATCTTATCTGGGATGAAAAACCCAATTTCTTTCCATTGGTGAAGAGCCCACACAGTTTTCTGCTCATGCTGGCTTGGAACCAAGATCCTCCCAATTTTAGCCTCCCATGTAGCCCAGGTATTGGTTGAGATAGAGGCCTCCAAAGTGTCTTCCCTCCCTCCCTCCCTCCCTCCCTCCCTCCCTCCCTCCCTCCCTCCCTCCCTCCCTCCCTCCCTTTCTTTTTTTCCTTTCCTCTCTTTTTTCTTTTTCCCTTTTTGTCTTTTCCTAGTCTGGCCTTAAACTATGATCCTTTCAACCTCAGATTTCCCTCCCCCGCAAAAGTGTGATAAGTGTGAGCCTTTGACACCACATAGCTTTGGTTTGTGATCTGTTTTTAATAAAACACCTTCTCTTTGGTCCCCTACCCATCTCATCTGCTTGACTTTGCCAGCCATTTAATGATCAGTGGAAGTTTGTTTTCTTGCCAGATACCTTCCTGCCTATCCACATAATAGGCCAGTGTTTCTGCCCACTCTGGTCTCTCCATGGCCTGCTAACATAGTTTATAAGATTCACACATTGCCTGGTAATTGTTTGTCTCTTATCCCCGAGCTCTCACTGACTGCAAGGTCTTGTTTGTTTCCTTCATGACAAGGTCTAGCAATTGGCACAGTAAATTTGTATAGTGCAGAGAACATTTCTCAAGGGCAAGCTGCTGCTTTCCAAGAAATAAAGTTTTTTTCTTTTTTAAAATCACATTTATCCATCTGTTTGGGAGAATGTAAACCTCTTCTGGTACTTGCTTTGGAGATGGGTCACAAGCTGTCATAAACTTAGTCTAGTTCACTAGGTTAGAGCCAGAGTTGAGGGTCTTGATTTTGGTATTTACATTAATCTAGGCCACTAGACTTATAAATATAAAAGAGGGTAAGAAAGAGTTATTTTTTTCTTTCTGGACTTCAACTGGAATATCTTTGCTTCTAGAAGCCAGAACAGTTATTGTTTAATTTCTTTCATTAGAAGAGTCACTAAATGTTTTGGCCTTAGATTCTCTATTTCTGAAAGCCAACTGGAAAATAGTACAAGTTTCAATAAGATGCTACAGCACCAAATTAGCCACACACACTCAAATCTGTGTACAAAGTTCCTTTTAACCTAATTCTTTCTGTTTGCCTTCTCTCTATTGTACCTACTCAAGTTTTAATTGCTTAGAAAAATGGAGCCTAGTGCATTCTTACTCCTTTAAGTTTTTACCCATAGGTCATGACAAGAAATGGTGATGCCAGCATGTATCATGTATGAACATTGAATCTAGCTACACAGTGCTGCAGTTGATGCTGGAAAATTAGCACCAGGACAGTTCTGAGTTAGTTGAGGAATCTGCATATGTGATATCAAGAAATGGCTTATTGAGAAATCTAACAACGATTAAGGTAATTAGCTAGCACTTGTTGATTGCTTACCATGTCAGATGTTCTGCTCAGCAGTTTTACACATTATTGAATGTAGAACAAATGTACTCTGTCAAATAGGGATTAATGCTTCCCTAATTTTAACCCCAAAGTCGCCATTCATATTGCTTAATGGAATCAACTTTTTAGGTATGTTCACAAATTTGAAAATGCAAACAAAGTTTTTGGTATGACATTTATAAAATACTTTTATTTATTCATTACCAATAACCTTTAAAGATTTGACTCATTACAATATATAATGGATGTGATGACTTCCATAGTTTGCTAGATGCATCCTGCTGGTGAATCTGCTTTTCATGCCTCTGCTGATCAGGTTTGATCAGTTCCAAACTTACATAACATTCCCCTGTTCTCAGGCAACTGTTAGGAGTTTCTACAACCCTGTGCTTGTGTGTGTTTGGGGTATGAGGAGAAATTGAGTTATCTGTTCCATCCTTTACTGAGGATTTCCTTCCAGGAAGCATGGATAGATAGTCATCAAGCTTCTAGTGAAATAACAAAGAATTGCCTCATTAGAAA
Organism: Perognathus longimembris pacificus; assembly: GCF_023159225.1. NCBI lineage: Eukaryota > Metazoa > Chordata > Mammalia > Rodentia > Heteromyidae > Perognathus > Perognathus longimembris. The sequence goes on from NC_063171.1 coordinate 47,870,301, forward strand.
GAACTTCCTTGTTTTAAGTCAAAGTTGCCTCTTTTTTTTTTTTTACTTAATTTATTTTATTTTATTTTTTTTCTCAAATTTTTATTATCAAACTGACGTACAGAGAGGTTACAGTATCATACGTTGGGCAATGGATACATTTCTTGTACTGTTTGTTGCCTTGTGCCTCTTTTGTTTTTCTTTTGGCCAGTCCTGGGCCTTCAACTCAGGGCCTAAGCACTGCCCCTGGCTTCTTTTTGCTCAAGGCTAGCACTCTGCCACTTGAGCCACAGCACCATTTCTGGCCGTTTTCTATATATGCGGTGCTAGGGAATCGAACCCAGGGTTTTGTGTATGCAAGGCAAGCACTCTTGCCACTAGGCCATATTCCTAGCAAGGTTGCCTCTTACATATAGCAATCATAAATGCCTTTACATGCCTGGCCTAAACTTTTGGTCTTCTGTTATGATATTTTTTGGTAGAGATTGGGGTTTCAATCTACTGCTTAGGATAGCATTGAGCTATTGCATTCAATGGGTCATTCTGCCTCAGCTTCCCCAGTAGCTAGGACCATAGACATGCATGACAGTGCTGGTTTGCTTTTCTGTTATTAAATATTACATTCCTAATGACAGACACCAAATTCCATGTGACTCCCCCACCCTCACTGCTTAGCTTAGAATCTTCTGATGGCTTACACATGACAAGGAGGGCGCCTGGCATTCACTAAGTTCCCCTTATAAAGTTTTAGAGTGAAAGTGTTTTCCTTATTTCTCTTTGACTTTTTATAGCAAGTTAACTAGGTTTGTCTTTCAGTTGCTAGAGGAAACAAAGGGGAGAGAGTGTGTGTGGTTGAAAGGATGAAGCGCGGGAGGGGTTGGAGGGAGAGCTGTGTGCCAAAGAGGGGAAGAGTTTGAATTGGGAGCATTTGTTTCTGTCATGTGGCACAGAAGAAGCTAGTGGAACCCAACACTGAACAGAAGACGTGGCTCTTTCCCAGTCAGGGTGGCAACAGCATGATTGCTTTAGAAAATGAATCCACTGGGACATGCTACCAGCCCTACAGCTCCTTGCTTTTCCTCAGGGTGGGTTCACACAGCTGGATTTGGGTTGTGCAATGACTTGGATTCAAGGAGATGGAAACTGGTGAATTCCTCCGGAAGTTTCCCAAAGGTCACATTGGAGCACATGTCATAGCCGGGAACTCCAGGCACTTATGCATAGGATTTGCATTTGATTTGCAAGCATTTGCTTGTCAACATGTATTCCTTGCTTTTTCTTGCTAGCTTGCTCTAACTGGTGAAGGAATGTGTGTGTGTGTGTGTGTGTGTGTGTGTGTGTGTGTGTGTGTGTGTGTGTAAAATAGGATGAAGTAGGGAGAAGGCCATGAAAATGAAGGGAGATTATAAAGGTTTATAAATACACAAGTAAGAAAGAAATGTGAGGATGAGTTTGGAAATAGGTCTAGATTGGAGACTTCCCTCTACTCATCAGCAGAGAAATCTTTAAAAACAAACCCCACTCTGTTTCTCTGAGTCATATTTTCTTTATTTTGTAAAGTGTGAGGTTCGAACAAGAAGTCCTCTGCATTTTCTCCCAGCCCTGAGAAGTTAAAGGTAAATTTCTTCCTGAATAGACTACTAGGATTTGGAAGTTAAGATAATTCATAGACCTTATCCCTATTCCCAATCCAGGGCATGGGTAATAAAGTTTGAATTTAGGAAGCTATTAATTTTCAATTCCTTAACACAGGAGTCATTTCTTACCTCTCATTTAAATTTTTTTTTAATTTTAACTTTCTTTTACTTGTCTTCCTTCTTCTCCTATCTTGAGAATCTGAGGGTGTAATGCATTCTTTGCATGCTCAAAAATCTCTCTTTGCTTTGACTGAGTTTATGTGCTTTATTTCTAACTTAAGATGCTTTCTGTTTTGTTGTTGTTGATAATTCGAGAGGCACAAGTCAGCAAGATGCCACTTGGTCCTAGCTTTTTGAATGTAACATTATTTTATTAGAAGAAAAATGAAACCATATCCAAGAGTAGCAGGACTTTCCAGAGTGAAGTCATCATCCCACCAAACAAAGGCATTTGGGTGTTTTTGTGCCCCTAACTGGGGAGCTTATTCGTTCCTTCAGTTCATGTGTGGGTGAGAGCTACACAGACATTTTACAACAGTTATTTATTTATGTTTTTCAGTCCATCAAAATTTCACTGAACTAGTAAACCCAAGGCAGACATACTGGGGGATTTGTGAGGCAATGAATAGCACTCTTTGAAACTCCATCCTGGTTTTCAGTCAGCACATGGTGGTCAAAAATTGTCCAACTCTTAGGTACAAGACTAATGCTTCTGTGGACTGAACCTTGTTTTAAGGAACAACAGAGCAGCTCACTGGATAATGATAGAAGTAACATTCTATGATGTGCTACATCCAAATAAAGACAGAGTTATTTGATAACATGGTTGCCTTTCATATACCAAGTTAGAATGCTCCCCAAAACTTTAGGAGTTAAAAAAGTAAATGAGAAGTTCTTACAGTATTTATGTTCTTGAGACAAAGAATATGTAATTCCTCTCTCTCTCTCTCTGTCTCTCTCTCTCTGTCTCTCTCTCTCTCTCTCCCCTGCTGCTCCTGGGCCTTGAACTCAGGGGGACATGGACACTGTCCTTGAGTGCTTTTGCTCAAAGCTAGTGCTCTATCACTTGAGCTACAGCTGTACTTTCAAGATATATTTTTTGTAGTTAATTGGAAAACTGAGTTTCATGGACTTTACTACCTATGCTGGCTTCAACTTGCAATCTGCAGATCTCAGCCTCTTGAGTAGTTAGGATTATAGGCCTGAGCCACTGGCATTTGATTTTAATCATCCTTTAAGGACTAATATGTTTGCATACAAATCTGTAAGTGTGGAAAGGAAGAGAACCTGCAGCATTTTGAAGTTACTGATTATTGAACTTGAAAACCTGAGTCTATGTTTGTCTGGCATTAGTTAATTCAGAGTTTATGCACAGGATGACTATATAATGTCAAGTGTTTTAAATTAGTTGCTTGATATGAATGAATGCTAGCTCCTTGTCAAAGCTGCCAGCTGCATCAGGGGTGGGGTATGAGTTTTATTCTTTTCATATCTCTAGTTTCAGTAGCTGTAGATTGAGATTTACTCAATGCTGAAGGGATTGCTTTTCAGAAGTTTAGGTGTTAAACTGGGTTCTGGAGGCTCATGCTTGTAATCCCAGCTACTCAGGAGGCTGAGATCTAAGGATTGTGGCTTGAGGCCAGCTTGGGCAGCAAAGTCCATAAGACTCTTATCTCCAATAAACCTCAAAAAGCTAAAAGTGAAGCTATATCTCAAGTGGTAGAGTGCTAACTTTGAGCATAGAAGCTCAGGGATACTGCACAGTCCCTGGGTTCAAGCCCCAGGACTGGAAAAAAATGTTGGATGTTTACTATGGTTAGGTTTCCAGGCCTCTGAAGGTATATGTAAGACAGGACCACGAGCAGATCTGAAGACAGGGAAATGATCCTCAGAATAAGGAAGACAAGGGCTTAATAAAGAACTATTAGATTTTCTGAGTATTAAAAATGAGAAAAAGAAAAAAAAGGAAGTAAAAACTAGAGAGAGAGAAAAATGTATGAGAGAGAACAGAGTTAAGGGAGGAGGAGGAAGAAGAGAGGAGGGAAGAAAAGGAGGTCAAGAGAGGACAGAGAAAAGAATAGAAGGAGAAAGAGAAATAGGAGAAGAGAGGAGAAGGACAGAGAAGAGAGGAGAAAACAGACTTTCATCATTTGGAAGCAGGTAATGGAGAAGACTTTCCTAATGCTTTTGTTCTAGTGGAAGAAGAAACACGTTTAAAAAAAACCCACCCATCCCACTTGATTGCCTCTCTGCCATTCTATAGTAGCATGTGGTGTATGGAAAATGGCAAACAGCCTTTGTTGGGGTTCAAAGCAGCAATTTTCCTCCCTCAGAAAGGAAAGAGGGCCTTCTGCAAAGCTGAATTCAGGCTCCTCTGCACCCACCACTGCTCAGGATTTAACCCTCTGCAAACAACTGCAATCAAATTTGAATCTCAAAAGCCTAAGTGCATAACAAACACCAGAAACACCTTTTTTTTTTTTGTCCTTTCAAAAATAACTAATTGGAACAGAATCTCAGGCCCAGTGGTAAACAGCACAGAAGCAATTAGATACTGCCTTAGGAAGAAAGGAGCTTATTGGAAAGGAATGGCCGCCGTGGCGCTCACTGACCTTCTCCTGTTCCCTGCGTTTCTTACTTTTATATGAATTATGAGTGCACTCGAGACCACTATACACCAGGGCATAGCTCTTTCTGCTTTTTTATGTTCTTCATTTGCTCTTTCCATATGGTAGAGTAATTCTCTAAAAATGTAGCCTTGGTATATTAACTGGCCACTCTGGGTGGGAAGGGAATGTCAGGCTCATAAAGAAGTTGATAAAAGAGTTCCCCTGTACACACACATCACACACTTACGTAAGACTGATACATGCAAATGGTATTGCCTTGGTCCCACTTAAAGGAAAAATGGGGTGCAGGCATTTGTGGATGTGTGCTTCTGAGAACAGAGAATGTGATCATTACACAGGAAAGTGTACAAGCCATCTAAGCTGCTCCTCCCATGAAAGCTGAATGGGGTCTATTGGCCTCAATGGTTTAAGAACCTCAGAGCAAAGGGGTCAGTTCTGAGGATGCCAGGTTTCCTAGCCACAGCTGACTCTACTAGGAGTTGACAGACTCCGGTGGGAGAGGACCCATCAGCCTGTCTTTCTGCTGACAAATTGATCAAGTCTATGGGTAGAAATGATCATGCCTGCCATCCAAAAGACTCTTCTAGGAGATAGTATCGATTGATGAGTTCCATCCTATTGAAACCTCAAATAGCAGAGTACTAAGATTTTATTTGCTTCTGGGGGGTTGGGGAAACAACCCAACAACCAGTGAAGAGGATCTATTGTTGTAGTGGTCAATTATTCCATGAAATCGTTTTTCCCTGCTAGTTTTATGCCATCATGCGAACAGAAATATCTCTGCAGATATATATTCCATCATGCAGGAAGTTGCTGTAGCCATTGTCTTATCCAAATGCACTTAATTATTAAGGGTGTTTTGGCTCATGCTATTGGCTGAGGTTTAGGGCATAGCAATCTAGCTAGAGTCAGATTCCGCCGGCTTGAAACCTAGTGTCTAGGTAATTTTTATGCTATTTTATGAAGGGATTAACCTCTTCAAGGTTGGAATTTGCCTGCTTTGTAGAAACTAATCCTTCCAGAGGGCTTTCATGATTCCCGGAACACCAACTCTGGAAGCATGAATCGCTGTGTGCTGACAATTGATGCTGGCTACTTCTGTTTTTGAAAGAACAAAGATCAGAATGGTTGGGTGACGTGCCCAAAGTCATAGAACAAATCTGCCTTTGAGCTGATAAAAGAAACCAGGTTTTTCTAAAGTTTTTGTTTTTGCCAAGTGCTGAACTAAGTTTTTTGAACAGTAAGAAGTGGAGACTAGGAGAGACTGCAAAAAGATACCACAGGACAGAGGGCTGTGCTTTGGCTCTAGAAAGCCTTACTACAGCTGGGTAATAGGGTTCCCCCTGCCACTAGGTTTAATACAAAAACATAGCCAACAATCACTCTGAAAGCAAACAGAAACCCAAAGACAGAAGGCAAAGCTGTGTTGGGAACTTGAATTCATCAGAACCAAGATAAATGTATCAGTGGCAGATTGGCTTACGTTTCACTCACTAGTACACTTACTGATGGGGCCCGTCTGTATGTGGTGACCTGGGTCCAGGGCATTTTCAGCATCACTGAAATGTCTATTCAGATGGACTTCCTGTGTTCTTCTCAGGGAAAATAGCGTTGGCTCCCAGACATTGCAGGAAAAGGCAGCTGCTAAAGCCTAGACTGTGGCTGCCATTGGGTGGATGAGTCTCTCTTCACTTCCAGCATCTTAAAGTTCAGCAAAGAAGCCTCTCCTATTATGGGGAAAATCATCTGCTGGGAAGTTGCTTTCCTTTAGTCAAAAAAACAAAACAAAACAAAATGAAACAAACAAAAATTAAATGGATGGTCTGAGAAGTTTTTTGGTTTTGGTCCTGTCCTGGGTCTTGAACTCAGGGCTTGGGTGTTGTCCTTGAGCTTTTGTGCTCAAGGAAAAAGCACTACCACTTCCAGCTTTTGGGTAGTTAATTGGAGATAAGATTCTTATGATGTTCCTACCAAGGCCGGCCTCTAATTATGATCTTCATAACTCAGCCTCCTGAATAGCTAGGATTACAGGCATGAACCACTCACAATCAGGCTTTTTATTTTTTGCCTTGTTAAAATGTCTGAGACAATTAAGCACCCCATTGTAATATGTGTGATTTAGTAGTGGTTAGGGAATTTGTTTTCTTCCAACTTACTTTTCCCCCCCACATTGTCTAAGTAAAACTGGAGGGTTCAGTTTAAGGTCTCAACTCCAGGTCTCAAAACAAATAGATTTCTCTTTTCTAGTCAATTCCACCAGATAGATATTACACTGAAGTTTCCACTGCATTTATTTGAGGATACTCTGTAGATGCTAACAACCTAGATTCAGTGAAGCAGGCAGGAACCCACAAGTCCTTTCAGAATTCCTTGTGTAAGAAACCAAGCATGGAGATTATATTTTGTATTTATGTCGACTTATTTTATCCTTAGAGATGACCAAGATTTCTGATCAGAAGCTGATGATTATTTATTTATAGACTACCTTTTCTTCTTTTTTCTTTTGATCAGTCATGGGGCTTCAACTCAGGGCCTGGGTGCTACACCTGAGCTCTTCAGCTCAAGGCTAGTGCTCTACTACTTTGAGACACAGTTCCACTTTCAGTTTTCTAGTGATTAATTGGAGATAAGAGCCTCACGGCTCTTACACAAGTTGGCTTTGAACCGTGATCCTCAGATCTCAGCCTCCTGAGTAGCCAGAATTGCAGGTAGAGCTACCAGCACCTGGCTCTTTTAAACTATCTTCATAACAGTTTCCCACATCACATCCTTATTGCAGGAGGTCCGAGAGGGAACATGTGCAGTAGGGAGGAACCCTGGAATTATGGATATTGGGGGCTTATATAGAAACAGCTGCCTAGCATTGTTTCCTTTCCTCCCCAGTGAAGAAGTCTTTGTTCTCTGGAGAGAGAAAAAGGAAGGGCCCTGGAATGGCAGAACCCTTCGCAAAATGAATAAATGGGTCTAGGAGTGAGACTCTTGTAATTGTTCTTGGACCATTGTTTTTGTTTTATTCCCAAATTTTGTTTGCCACTTTCTCATCCTTTAACCTAGATTCTTCAGAAAACCCCAAAATACACAGAAACATGAAAACACATTCATTGTTTTCTGATACTAAGGAACTCAGCTAAAGCACCAACTAGTGCCATCAATTGAAAGAGCAAAGTAGAGGTTCAGAAATCAGAATCAGGAGTGATGATATTACAGGGATGTGATACTAGAGAAAAGAGGATTCTCTCTCTCTCTCTCTCTCTCTCTCTCTCTCTCTCTCTCTCTCTCTCTCTCTCTCTGCCCATTGGGTATGGAGGGACCTAGAACAGAGGCTATTAATTGGTGGACTGTTGGGAAATTAGTGAATAGTTTTGTTGATGACAGAGTTAGCATGATATAGTACAAAGGTTATGGGATAAACAATTTACGAAAAAGGGAAAAGAAACTGGGGTCTGTAATCATAGCTCCATGAGAGGCACTGGATTCTGCATAAGGCCTTCTATTTAATTACATCCCACCCATTGTATTTTGCTGATGAAGAAACTAAGGATTATATTGACTAAGGGCCTTTAAGGAATATAATGGCAAATGGTTATAGTGCTAGTATTCAAACCAAGCCTTCCTGCTTCCATATCCCATAGCTGTTACATTCTACTATGCTAAGCCTAAGTAAATTCTCTGTCACATATTTCCTGTGTAAGCTTGCATAAGGCACTTAACATTGAGCATAGCTTTCTTCACTGGTAGTGAATAGTAGAAAGTTCCTCAGAAAATAAAAAATAGAGCAAGAATTCTTGTATTGGATACATCTACCAAGGGAAATGAAATAAATGTATCAAAGATATTCCTGCTTTTCTGTGTTTGTTGGAGCACTATTAAAAATACCCAACACATAGAGTAATCTAGGTGTCCATCAATGTATAATGGATAAAGAAAATGTAGTATAATACAAGTCAGCCACTGAAAGGGTGAAATTCTGTCACTTACAGCAACCTGGATGGTTTTGGAGATCACAGTGCTAAAATAAATAAGGCCAAAGCAGAGAAGAACAAATACTGAATGATTTCATTCATATATAGAATTTTAAAAAGTGGAACTCAGAAGTAGAGGATATAATAGTGATTGCTAGAGACTGGAAGGGTATGCTAGATGAAGAGAGGCTGGCTTAGCAGGTACAAAAGTCAAAGCCAAATGGAAGGAATGAATTTGGGTGTTATACAGAAGGGCAAGTATAGTTGACATTATTATTCAAATAGCTAGAAGAGAGGATTATTGCACATTCTCATCACAAAGAAATAATTGAAATGTCAAATAATCTGAATATCATAATTTTTGCATTGCAGAAGGAATAAAAGTACCCAAATATCCATTGTACCCCATAAACATATCAGGTGTTATCTTCTAACAAAACATAAATATATAACATTGTCAATAAACAAAATAGATAGTGATTGAAGATTGGTATGTTTCTTTTTTCTTTTTGGTTAGGCTGCTTGTAATTTGGGCAGTATACCTGTAAATATTTTAAAAGTGGAATGCCACACACATTCTAGTCATGTTTTAATCAAATCTAGTAAAAAGCTGTTATGTTTTAGTGTTTTGGAAGTTAGAACCAATTTTTTACTATTATAGTTAATGTTTTAATGAACATTTAATTTGATACTATATTTCCCTCCTCTCTATTTAATTATTGTCTTACATGTGGATGAACTGAATCCAGTGGCAGTAAGTGGTTGCTCAGTACATTGATTTTTTCCCCCCTCATTATTTCAAACTGGGATAGGATGTTTCTTTCCTTCCTTCCTTCCTTCCTTCCTTCCTTCCTTCCTTCCTTCCTTCCTTCCTTCCTTCCTTCATTCCTTCCTTTCTTTTTTTCTTTTTTTTTCACAGGGCCTGAGTATTGTCCCTGGCTTCTTTTTGCTCAAGGCTAGCACTCTGCCACTTGAGCCACAGCGCCACTTCTGGCTTTTTCTGCTTATGTAGTGCTGAGGATTCAAACTCAGGGCTTCATGCATGCAAGGCAAGCACTCTACTGCTAAGCCATAATTCCAGCCCTGGGATAGGATGTTGTTAGGTTCAGGAAGAAAGCTTATGGGAGACTACTGGAATAGTTCATTTCTAAGCTGGTAGTCTTGATCCAGCCTTTGCTCTCATCCTCTAATATCAAGGTAAATGGATAATGTGAATTATACGTGAAGGTAGGGTGGCTGTGTACTATTTAGAATCATATTGGGATAAAGAAGGAGAGAATAACAGGGGAGGGGAATCCCTTTGAGCCAATGGAATGGAGATTCTGGTCTCTGTCTTGAAGGCTTAATAGCTTTGGATGGGAAGAAGGAAATTAATTCAGAAATGCTGCAGTTGAATGGATTGGCTGGGAACTCCCAAGAGACATGGGTGTGGAACAAGCAAGGAAATGCTTTTCATAAATTAAAGAAGGAGAGAATATTTCGGCACATGGCGGATTTTATATGAAGCCCACTACATAATTTATTTCAGCTCCACTTTTTTTTGGCACCCTATTGACTTTGCCTCCCCATCTCTATGTGCTGGAAGGGATTACAATGCCTGCACATTAAGCAAATTCTCTTCAGCATTATCCCCAAGGTCTAGCAAAAAAGAAAAATCATGATTGGTTCTTTTGCTGGCTTCAGAAGTATATGAAACTCAGAGACTTTCCCAAGTATTGAACGTAGCTCCAGCTCTGGTCTGAAATTAGGATCCTGGCGCGTAGTATTGGAAAGAGTGGCTTATTTTCTTGTGTGTGGAGATCAGTTTTTTTTCCAGGGGTGGAATTAGCAGTTCAGGGTCCCTGAAAGCATACAGCATAATTCCCAAGTGCAAAACTCCATGAACCATAGGTTAGATTTTTTTTAAAGGTGTATGAAAATGTATGCATAGGCTTTAAGCTTTTATTATTGTAAACTCTCTACTTAATAATAATGTCATGTATTGTTTCATACTGCAGTTAGTTTAAAAAGGAAGAACCTTATTGGACTGTTCTGATTTTTATCAAAAAGCTTTTTACAGATGGTAGTAGGAATAAAATCTAAACCATGATGCATAAGACTCTTGGTCATTGTGTCCTGTCTTATGTCTGTGATTTCATTTCCCCTCATTCCCCACTTCCTTACTCCTCACTTTCCCCTGGTCTCTTTTGCCATTCATGTCCTTTGTTCTCTGTAGCTTTGGGCTGTGGTAGTCCTTTCTCCATGATTTTTAATTCTTGTGAAGAAGGACTATGTTCAATAGGATTTTCTAGATAGTCTTCCTTGACCCTCATTTATACTTGACCTAGCCTATTTTATTCACTTTCTATCTCATTACTCTACTTTACTCTTTCTTGTGCTGACCAGTATATGTCCTCGGGCACATTGCACATGTATTGTTTTTTCTCTTCTATCAAAATGTAAGTTCCATGAGTACAGGAATTTGTTTGCTTTACTTCCTGCTATAATTACTGGATCTAGAACAGTGCTTGACTTATAGTAGGTGCTCAATAAATATATCTTTTATAAATGAGTAAGAGGGAAGGAAAAATGGAAAAGACTAGGGAGGTCCAGGGGGAATGTACAAAGAGTTATTTTCAGTGATGTTATGTAATGATTATTGTTAATTTGTTGCACTAATGTAAGGGAGTCAAGACAGACTAGCCAACTCATTTCTTCCCCTTCTTCCTTCTCTTCCTCTCCTTCCTTCTCCTCCAATTCTTTCTTCTTCTCCTTCTTCTTCTCTCTTCTTCCTTTATTTTGAGGTAGGGTCTCACTCTGTCACCTAGGCTGGCTTTAAATTCCTGATTCTCTTACATCAGCTTTCTGGGTGCTGAGATTACTGGCATGGATCAACACAGCTGGTTGTTTTCTTGTTGATTGCTAGGAAATTAAATTAATTCCACCCTTGCTTTTTATTTTTGTGCCAATTCTGGGTCTTGGACTCAGGGTCTGGGAGCTGTCCCTGAGTTTTTGTGCTTTGCCACTTGAGTCACACCTCCACTGCCAACTTTGTGGGTTTTTGTTTGTTTGTTTGTTTTGTTTTGTTTTGGAAATAAGAGTCGCATAGATTTTCCTTGATCAGGCTGGCTTTGAACCATGATTCTCAGATCTCAGCCTCCTGAGTAGCTAGGATTATAGATGTAAGCCAATGGTGCTGGAACACTCTTATTTTATTTGTATTAGATTGAAACTCAGGTCAAAGAGTATTTTAGATTCTCTAGCAGCACTAGTTTGGTTTATTAACAAGCATTGGTTTATTTATTTGTTTTTGAGCTTTAATTCTTACATGATTTTATAGTTTGAAAAATCTCATCAATTGTTTCCAAATCCATTTGTGTTGGTACCCAAAGTCAATGTGTGTGAGTTTGGACACAAAGATTTAGAAATTGTTTAAACAAGGCGAGAGTTCAAGAGAGAGCAGGTAAGACAAGAAGAACAGCAGAGGTGGTAGAAGGCAAGGCAACCCTTTCCCATCACCTTTTGTTTGTTTGGTTTTTTTGCCAGTCCTGGGGCTTGGCCTCAGGGCCTGAGCACTGTCCCTGGCTTCTTTTTGCTCAAGGCTAGCCCTGTACCTCTTGAGTTACAATGCCACTTCTGGCCTTTTCTGTTTATGTAGTACTGAGGAATCAAACACAGGAGTTTATCCAAGTGAGGCAGGCACTCTACCGCTAAGCTACATTCTCAGCTCCCACAGCCTCTAGATCTGCAGTAGGCTCCTCTGTGCTCATGGACGTTTGTATAGAAATGGAGGAAGAAAGTGAGTTTCTGTATGTGTTTGGATATTGGGTGTGAGTGACTCACCCCTAGGGAACATGCCTGACCCTCTGTCTCCACTTTAGTGAGGCTTTGAAAGTCAAAGTCATGAGGTTAATGATGGCTACTCTGGAATCTAGGCCTACACCGGCTTTTGCCTGCTCCTCTGCTTTGTCTTCGGTTTCACGCTAGTTAATGCATTTTTAACCACAGACCACACTTTCTGTCAAGGTCTTACTTTATTTTTCTAAAATTGAGGATGGTAAAATGAGGATGACTAAAGTTGTTTAAAATCCCTCTTAATTGTAAAGTTTATCCATTTCGAGGTCCAGTCATCGGTCATTTCCTAATGACTACAGGTCTTCTCCATATAAGTTGGAGTGGAACATAAGGAACAAAACTATTCTCTCAGTGTTTTAGACAGGAGGTAGTTTAACATAGGGAAATAAATGCTTTATAATATTAGTATGGAAGGACTGAAAGAATGGGAGGCCAGACTCAAGAACTGGACTAATCATGTTTGTGACCAAGGCATTAGAAGGCCATTACTGCCTTAATGGTCTGGCAATGTAACATTGGATGCTTGCATGTGACCGGCAAAATGGGTCTCTCAAAGAAACATAACCCTCCATATCTTCATCCAAATACAAAATCAGACCTAACCCAGAGTAGAGGGGCCATAGACAAGCCTTATCAAGAAGTCCCTTGTAACAACAAATGCTGGAGGGGGTGCGGGGAAAGAGGCACCCTTCTCCATTGTTGGTGGAAGTGCAAATTAGTACAACCACTTTGGAGAACAGTATGGAGGTTCCTCAAAAAGCTCAACATAGACCTACCCTATGACCCAGCCATACCACTCCTAGGCATCTACCCTGAACAACAGGTCCCAAGATATCAAAAAGACATCTGTACTTCCATGTTTATCACTGCACAATTCACAATAGCCAAAATATGGAAACAACCCAGATGCCCCTCCACAGATGAATGGATCCAAAAAATATGGTACCTATACACAATGGAATACTACATAACAATTAGAAATGGTGAAACATTGATATTCACAGGGAAATGGTCAGAACTTGAACAAGTAATGTTGAGCGAGACAAGCCTAGAACACAGAAAACAAAGGGGCATGATCTCCTTGATATATGACTGTTAAGGTGGGGGGAGCAGGAGACAGTAGAGATCAGGTCTGCGAAACCAAAAACTTCTTGTCAAATGGTATTTCCTACAGGTTTGGGTCAGCGACCCTACATTATGTAACTAAAACCAAACAACTACACAACATATAAAGGTAAAAAAATAGACCTCTCAGTGGATCACAATAGCTCAAAAGCTACATATGTACATCCATATAAGACAAGGATAAGCAAACTCTATTGTTGACATTACATTTAAAGCCCTAGGCGAATTTCCTTTGGCGTAGGCCACGTGGCTACTGTATATGTTTTTGGTACACTGTGTATTGTATATATGTCTACCTGACCTAGGGAAGGGAAAGAAAAACAAGGTGTAAGATATCACAAGAAATGTACACACTGCCCTACTATGTAACTGTACCCCTTTTGCACAACACCTTGTCAAAAAAATTTTGTTTAATTAATAAATAAATTATTAAAAAATTTTAAAAAAGAAGTCCCCTGTAAGTGAGTCATGTGTATAGACCCTAATTCATGTACCCATTGCCTTGGCTGTTAGGCATTCTGGGAAATGTAGACAAGCTGCAGAACAAGGAAGAAGGAGGCTTGCATGTAGGCTGAGAAAACAAAAGCATAGGACCTGACACATCCCTGTACTTCCTATCATCTGCCTCTCCAAACCCAGCACACAGCAGCCATCTCTGGGGCTCTGATCCATTATCAGACTCTGATGCTATCCATTTTCCTATAAGAGAACACTAGCAAAGATGTGTCACTCTCTGTTTTCTCAAGTATCACACATCCTCTAGCAGATATTTGGAAAGATGTACGATACCCTCACCCTATCTGTAGACTAACAGAATTATACATTTGAAATGTGATCATGTATAATGATTGTTGGTTTGTATTAGTTATTTTAACATTTCTTTTTCTAAAAAGTCTATGTTTTCCCCTTGAAGTGATTTTGGAGAGGTGGAGAGCTCTGTGGACACCTTAAGAGGGGAATCTAAAGGGGGATTTTCCTCTGTGGAGGAGAAATGCACTGTTCAGCTACAGACATGTGGGATGTGTTACGCTGCACAGTGGCCCTGCCTTCTCTGGGAAAAAAACACCCAAACCCCAAAAATGAAAAAAAAAAAAAAAGCTGATTCTGCACCCGAGTGTGGCCTATAAGAGCTTGTCCATGTGAAACACACAGCTAGTCCTTAACCACTTTTCCCTTTGCACAGCCTTGTTCTCCAGAAGCCCACAAGGACAGCATGTTAATTCAAACTTTTCAAAACCGTGAAACCACTGAATATCTCAATATCCGTGTGTGTGGACTCCCATTTGCCTACTCTGTGCTAACAGAGAAACATTTGGTTTTAAACAAGACTTCGTTTAAGGGGAAGAAGCGTATAGGATTACATTTGAAAATGTAATTACTGAAAAGATAAACCATATGTCATAGTCTTTGTTTTTACCTTCTTTTCACCATAGCCTGCTTTCAAGAGTTCATTTGGAGGTGTATGGAAACTCTACCTCTTTACCTAAGCTGGAAAAGCCAAATGCATCTTACTCATGGGCAGGCATGTTTACATTTTGGTGTGGTTACTGACAAAAGATCTTAAGAGTCCAGTGGTACAGTCTTAATGAAAAAAGAACATGACATATTGACTCAGAAATATGGAGCTAAAGGCTTCATATTCCTATCACCACCTTCACAGAAGACTGGATGAATCCAAGTTATTATGAGGATATAGATATCGAGGGTTAGGGTTAGGTTCAGAGTGAGAAAGGGCAAAGAAGAAAAATTGTGTTTTCTGGTGAAGTAGGTCATATCCATGTCAGAATACTGCTAGGAACAAAATGTTGATGGGTAGATGAGTTTTTCACAGATGCTAAGGTCCATGATCAGTCAATACAAAGGCTACTTTCAACTTTTCAATAGTCATAAATTAATAACCCTTTCCAAAAGGAAATACTAATCATGAGACCAATTTCTGTCTGTTGCAAATTTGTCTGCCCATTTGGATAGGTACAACTCTTAGATTCTTTTTTGATAAAAGTAAGATAATAACTCCAAATATTGAGTTAATAATATCTACTCTTCCATTGTATAATCTTCAAGGTGGGAATGAAAGGAAGCAGCTGTAATTACCTCACAGGTATAGATCTTTAAATTAAAAAAAATTATCCTTAAGTACAAAGCAGGTGCTACTTAACAAAGTACTTTATGAATATAATTCATCTTGACCAGTGTCACCTCTTCAACATTCGCATCCCCCTTCAGCCCACCCCTTCCTTACTTTTAAAAAATTTTGGGGTATTTTTAAACAAACTTTTATGCACAGGCAATCACAATGCTCTCTCTCTCTCTCTCTCTCTCTCTCTCTCTCTCTCTCTCTCTCTCTCTCTCTTTTTTTCTGTTTGGTTCAGATAAGGAGATTCCAAAGCATGGTGCTTTGGCATGCTGCATACTTAGAACTAAATGAGGTTAGGAGGGCTCTTTGCAAGGTTTCCTATGCCTTCTCCTGCCTTTCTTAGGAAAAGAAAGAAAAGAAAAGGGAAAAAAGAGAAGGAACATAAAACTCAATTTCCTTTTCTGGTTATATGCTAAACCAGAGAATTTTCTAGAAAAACACTTAAAATTTCACATGAAGTGTCACCAATGTAGTCTTTCGCATTTTCCAGGGACAAAACTGAAGTGAAAAAATGAAAACTGTAAGGTTACTGTCAGCTAGATTTGCTGAATATTTTTTTTTAACTCAATGCCAGTATTGAACAAAGTCAAGTAGGCACAGAACCAAGGGCGAGGCTTGTGTCTGAGCAAAGTGAGGAGTCAGAAAAGCGTTTTGCCCTTCTGAAATACTAGGAAGAAATCCTCACAGAAAAGAGAAGAATAAGAAAACATGTCCTTTTCTGTCTCGGGCTAGCAAAACAATTTTCTCTGAGAATTAATCTTATAGAACCCTCCTCATATCTGTCTGGCCTGCAGAACCCCAACCTGAGCTCTTAATGACATCGCACGAGCATTTTGGGGTACCTGGTGTTGGTAATGTGTCCCCACACAGGGACAGATTTCAGTAGGCTTGTCAGAGGTATACATGGGCTGTGTACGTATGAATCCACTTTTGTCTAACACTCCAAGAGACAAATGTCCACAAGACAGAATGTTTGAAGAAAGGACAAGGGTGACTACACATCTTTAAAGAACAACAAACCCACTTTGGTTGGGTAGGACTTATTTGTGACAAAAATTTGGGCTGTGTTCTATTCAGGGCTGATGACATAATTTATAGATGAGTTCAGAATGAAAATGCAGGCCCCCTTCTTCAAAAAATAGGAGGAAAGAGTCTTTAAAGGAACTAAAATTAAGAGATTTTCTTTCAAGTTGGTTTGTTACTTGTAAAACAATGAGTATAACAGTTATAGATCTGTGAGTAAGAACATAAAGGCACAAATTGCAGAAATATACTGCTATCATAATTTAATGTAAATAATTCTTGAATGTCATATCTTGACTAGTAACACAGGCTTTAAAAAAACTCACTATTCTACAACTTCATTTATTAGGTCATGAAAATTTGTACTTTTAGCAATTTCATTTTCATCGACATAATTAAAAGCAGCATCAGTTCCCTTGGCAAAGGCAGGATCACAAATAATTCTCAACAATATTCACTTTTATAAGGGATATGTCTGTTGGCACAGCTGTTACTGGAGCTGTTAATAGTACTTCATAGGCTACAAGAACAGCAAGATCAATTTCTAGTACTTTATTTCAAAGATACATTTTAGTATCTCTAGAGTTCATGATTCTTGCAGTACATTTTTCATAAAATGATTTAACCCTTTATACAAATCAGTTTAATGTATACCTGAATTTAATTTTACATGTACAAAAAAGATGAGGGCATTTTTTTTCATTTCTTTATTGTCAAAGTGATGTACAGAGAAATTACAGTTTCATATATAAGGCAGCAGTACATTCCTTTTCCAACTTGTTACCTCCCTCATTTTCCCCCACCTCCCCCTTCCCCATTTCCCTTTCCCCCCATGAGTTGTACAGTTGGTTTATACCATATAGCTTTATAAGTATTGCTTGCATTGGTTTGTCTTTTTATCCTTTGTCTCTCGAGTTTGGTATTCCCTTTCCTTTCCCAAGTGTGTATGTATGTAAATATATATATACATACATACAGTATCCAGGGTACTAAAATCAGTTACAGTGATACCAGGGATAAAACCACAGGAAAGAAATACAAAGGAAAAAGGGCATAATTTCACATAGCATGTTGAAAATTGTATTTTCCAAATTAACATTTCCTGTAACTTAGGGAGTTAACAAAAAAGCTGAAGCTAACTTCATGATTTGCGTATCGGTCAAAAATAGTTTGTGAAGCCTGTCATAGCATAATAACATTACTTTAAACGTTATCTTTCTTGTTAATGCTTAATTCATCAAGGCTTCATATGAGAATGCAATTCTTTTCTGTCAAATATGAGAACAATTAAACTTAATTTTGAGGCCTGGGGATATTTGTTTTGTAATATTTCGGAAGTTTTCTTAGCCAGATGGTTTAAAACCTTTAATGAATTTTTTTTAAAACAATTCGCTAACAGGCTTTGTGGCAAAAAAAAACACACACACACAAAAAAAAAACACAACCAAACCAAACCAAACCAAAACACAAAAAACTCCTTTTGTGACCTTCTCTTCCTGATTTTTGAGCTTGGAAAAATAATTTCTTGCCAAGGTTTAAAGCCTGAGCACAGGAGGCTTGTGTCTCAGCTCAAAGCCTGTGGTATTAAATTTGGTGCAGATGCTGTGGGAATAGGTGTTGAGGATGGATGAGTAAGCAATAAGATTGGAGCTGCCCCCATGCACAGTCTCTAGTCTCTCCGTGAGCTATGATAGGATAGCTGCCCTTTTTTGCTTAAGCATCTGCTCTTTGCTCCCTATTCCAGAGGAACCGAGGCTCATCTGTTCTATTCATGCTCCATTGTCCCACCAGACTTAGTTTACAAAGCATTATTTTGAATTCCATGTTGGTGGCATAAAGCCAGATGTGTGGTTCTTCTATAAGCTGAGCTCTTTGTACCTATACCTCTTGCACTCATATAGAGCTGGGCTCATTCTACAGCTGTATTCTATCCTCTCAAGCTACCTTTGAAAGATGACACAGCAAATAGATTCTCTCCTGAGAAATACAGGAAAATCACTATGTAATATAATAAACGTGCCAGTCTATTATAAAATATGAAGTAGTGGTAACAAAGCTAAGTGCAGAACCTAGAACATCTGACTGTGCTCTCCTCAGTGATGTGCTGATTCTCTCTATACAGGAGCTGGAAAAACCTTAGATATACTAGCGATTCAACTCTACCTTAAAATACCACTTTACGTGCAGTTTGCATTAATTTCCATGATTAACTTCTTGATATAGAAACTACGTAGTTTTAGGTAAAACTTTCTATAGGAATCTATCTGATTAATTTTAGGTGTGTATAAACCACCTTATAAATACGTTATCCTTCAGTCTCTCATACTAGCTGATGCTTTCTGATACTTTGGTAGTGGAGAATATGCATTTCATATGGTCGCTATGTGTTATGGAATGACCTAGTATATGAGCTTCTCAACATTTACAATGTATTTAAAAGGTTAGTTCACAATTAATTTATGAAGATGAATTCTTCAATTTTCTCCTTGGATCCCTCCCATATCTTTGCTATTTCCATCACTGGCTAAAACTGACTGAATCAGGCTCTGCAAGGAGCAAATGTGTAGGGGAGTTTTATTCTTCATGATGATTTGAAAGAAAGGTACATTGGAAATGACTGTTGGGAAATTATATGATTGAAATATTCTAGTAGCCAGCTTGGAGGCCTTGAATGTAGCTAAGTAAAGCCAGTTAGATGAGAGGTAAATGTAACTCATTCTTTTCAATGTCTCATTAATCAAGAAAGAAAATGTAAGGGCTATGTCTTTACTTTTAATATGATCTGATAAGCACCGAGAGAGAACAGCATTCATGTTGTTTGCTATCCCATGGAGATATTCGAGCAGAGAAATCATTTATTGTATGAGAATGTAACAAATATCTATGTTCTTTCTCAGTCATGAAACACGTCAAAAAACAATCATTGAGTTAGGAAAGTGAAGTTTAAGAAAGCATGCTTTTGCTAATAAATCAAAGAGTGTAACACAAAATGGTATATGTGAAACAAATAAGTATATCTACAAATAGGATCTGAGCCCAAAGGGAAGCCTAGGCTTTTGTTTTTTTTAACTCCAACCCAACCCATAGCAGGCACACACACCCCCACCTACTTCACACATACATGATGGATCATGCTTAAGATCAAGGGTATCCCATTTGATGGGCAGAGAAACAACACTAGTGAAAACAGTTCAAGATTTGTTTACTTCTTCCCACCTGTTCCTCTATGAATCTCTATTAGGCCATCCTTCAGGAATGTGATGTAAAAGAATTTGCTTGCTTACTTATTCCTAGCCTAGAAGAGGGCTTAATAAAATTGATTAGGTGACTAGATCAGTTACCAAAGACTCCAGTCTCCTATCCCTCCCAAACCATAACATAGATGTTGACATTTAGAACCTTCAGATTTGACATTTCCATGCTCATTTCAAAGTTGGCAATTTCCTTCCTTTTCTCTGTGCCCCTCAAATTTGAAAGCAGCTAATAAACAGTAGTCATGGTTCATCTAAGGAGATATATTCCAAAGTCTGTACATTACAGTTAAAACTTCAGAGTCTCAAACTCTCTATATACTATATATATTTTCTCCATACATATATACATTCCTGTGATGCATTTTAATTTATAGACTAGACAATATCAATGAGCAACAATCCATATTAAAATAGAAGTCATGAAATAGAAGTTGCTGAAATAGAAGTCATGAGATTGTGATTTTTTTTTCTCCCTCACTCTCCTCCAGATCTCTTAGTTTTGTCCTTGAACTTCTTGTTAGGATGTTAGATGATACAATGCAGGTGCAATAAGATGAAGCAAGTCAGTGATGTAGGCAATGAGATGTAATGTAAAGCTATTAAATAAGAATTACTTGAACCCAAGTTCTGCATAGATACCATAGTTGAACTGCCAACTGAGAAAGTTCCTCAGTAAGTAAGGAGCAAGTAGCATATACAGCATGAACACACTGGACGAAGGGATATTCATAACCTGGACAAGACAGAGTCAGATGACTTAGGAATTCATCATCCTACTTTGAACAATAGTCAGTTTAAAATATGGATTGCCTATTTCTGGAAATCTCAGGGTTTCCAAATTGAATTGACTAGATATGATGGGAATTAACTAAGACCATGCAAAGCAAAACTCTGGGTAAGGGAAAGGGGAATCATTGAAATATTCATCACATAGTCAGCAAAGAACAGTATGTACCAGATAAATCCCAAAAATTCTTTTTAAAAGCAGACCAATTATTTCTCTATTCCTTATCAATCCTTTTGACAAATACTGGAGCAGATAGATATTCAAAGTGGTCTCTGAATAGTCAGTTATTCTGGTTGTAAAGGTGACCTTTTCTGGCACTAGACCAGTCTGGTCTTTTTGTGACCTCCAAGGCAGAGTAGAGTCTCTCTGCTTTAAAGGTCCTAGTGAGCTGTACGGATGTGTATAGATGTGGGTGGGAAGAAAGGAGGTACTAGGCACGTCTGACAGTGTTGTTTTTTTTTTTTTCTGAATGTTATTACTTTTGGCACAGTCTTATCTCAGATGAGGTGGTAAATTAGTAAACTGCCATGGAGCAGTATGATTTTATAAAATTAGATGCAGTATAAAGAAACACAATTAATTCCAGACCCCCGGGCAAGAGTGATGAAGTAACTGGAGTCTTTGTTCTCTGAGATTATCAGATATACCATCTTTTCTCCTGAGTAACAGCAGGGCTCTCTGGTTGTCAGCTGATATGCCAGCTATGTGCTGGTAATGTGGACAAGGCCACCCCAGGGTTCCGTATTGGTGTCTTTGGGAAGAAAAAGAGTGACTCACCTTCCAGAAGTTCCTTTTCTCCAATAAGCCCTAAGCCCAATGGTCATGTTTTATCACATTCGAAAATGTGACCATGGAATTAGTTATCAGATCTTTTCTCCAAACCATTCCAAGTTAGCCCACTAGATCCACACTGAAAGCCTCATAGATAACGTAAAATACATTTAGACTTATGAAATGTCTCAGATTTTAAGGGAAGATCCTAGAAAGTCTTTTGAGAGGTAGAGACTAAGAAAAACCTTCTTATATATTTGTACACAGCCTCATACCAGGTAGGAAGTAGGGACCAAAGGAAAAGGAAAGTAGGGAATGGGAGTTTCCTGCATCCATCGCTCTCTTGGGACCTCATAGGAACTTCTATGTTTTGCTATGTATTGTGTGAGATCTACTTTCTTTTGCTTCCATTTCTCAAGTCTTTTTCTTTCTTTATAAATCAACACGCAATCATTGTTGGCATAATTGAATTTTGTACTTATACATGGAGTCGAGAGAAAACAAACTACTTGGTGATGTTGTTGCTCATGACAAATGGTGTCCACTAAGATTATAGGTTAAAGAAAAGCTGCTCCTAAAATTCTAGAAGGTCAGTGTGAGTTTCCAGATCCTTATTTCTTTAACAAGACCTTTCAATGAAGACATGAGCTCTAAAATAGAGTGGCTTGTTTGTACACAGAGAAGGGAGAGAATAGAAAAGTGTTCAGAAATCTGGAAAATTTCATGTTTGGTACAGTGACTTCCTCCTGTATGGAAGAAAATCATTTCTGTATGTAACTATGAAAAACAGACAGAACAAAATACTAAGCTCCTTAGGAGCTTATTCAAGTAAGAAAAGTACATGTCAAATGAGAAAATTAAGTAAGAATTAGACCCATGTCCATAAGTTTGGTTATTGATACATGGAATCAACTTTAAGCAAAATCATGTAAGGTCTACTAACATGGTGTGGAAATTAACAAAAGCATGAAATCTTGCTTGAGCCTTATCCAATCTGCATATCATTGAAATTCTAACAGTAGGAAATGCACTCAGCTGTTAAGAGAACATAGTGCCTATCACCCACATTCGAGTGGCCTTGAAGGAACACAGACTAATAAGAACTTACTAGAGTTGAGTACCCAAAGGATGAAAGACAATGGTCAAGAATTCCTTCTGGGGAACAGACCTAATGTTAAGTAAGTAACTTAAGCAGTTGCAAGAGTAGAGTCTTCAAAGTTCTACCCATTTAGAATTCTATCACTTCTAGTAGCTAATGTATAGTTCCTATTCTCCCTTTTTATGTTTAATATTAACTTTGCTTTATTTTTTGAAAAAGGGTTTCAACCATGTAGCCTAGGCTGAAGTAGAACTCTTGATCCTTCTGCCACTCCCTTCCAGCTGCTAGGATTACAGGCATGCACCATCATGCCTCACCTCTTTTAATTTTTTAAGCTTATTATTTTAAAATACTGTAGGCTCACCAAATGAGTTTCTACAATTGCAGAGTTCTCTTATGCTGTTCCTCAGTTTCTGGCAAAGTCAACATTTCACATAGCTACAATAAATGATCAAACTTAAGAAAATCACAGTGGAAAATCATCTAAATTTGGAAGCCTAAGTTATGTTGTCACTAGTTTCTCTGTTCACATCTCTCTCCTCCCTTGTTCTATGTTATAATCCAGAATTGTATACCATACTCAGTCATTTGTCTCAGTTTTCCCACAATCCATTGCAGTTCTGACTTTTCCTGTCTTTCCTAACCATGACCCCTTTGGAAGATGGTCAGTGATTCTGTGGTTTTTCTCTGTTTGGGTTGGTTTCATGTTTAATCAAGGTGAGACTGAGATTGTACACTTCCGGCAAGAATGCCAGGCAGGTAACTTTTTCTTCCTTGTCTGTCATTTTGGAAGCAAATGAAATAGATGTGTCTCATTAGGAGTGAAGTCACCCCTATCACAAGGCGAAGGTGCTATGTGATAGGTTCCTTGAAACTTTTGTAACTATCTAGCTTCTCTTTAAACTTTCATCATCTAATGTTAGCCTCAGTTAGTTGATTTACTGATGATAATCTAACTGGAGATCAGCATCGCTTCTCTATTTCATTGCTTCTAACATTTTGACAGAAAGATTTCCACGTATATTTATTTAGTCTATTTATATCAATGTAAACTCAGACATTTATTAACATGTATGAGTTATAATATGATAATAATGATTATAATTTTGTGGCCCAAATTGTTCTTATCTTGGCAACTTGGACCTTGTTTAGGTTGGCTCCTAGGTCTGTTGTACATGTTTCCGTCCTCTGAGTCCATTTCTTTACTTTCTGACATCATACGATATTCAGGGCTCCTGCTGGCCTCAGTACTTCTCCAAGTTTACTTGGTCATTGTTGTTGGAGAATTGTATTTTAATATAAAATCTAGGAACTAGGATTCCTCATTGCTGTAGCGATGTGATCATTTCCAGTCCTGTATGGACAAAAACTGGAACTACACATGAATACGAACTCGTGTCTGTGCACATATCTATATTTATTTCTCTGTATTAGTTTACTTGTATTTATATTCTTTTTTTTTTTTTTTTTTTTTTGCCAGTCCTGGGCCTTGGACTCAGGGCCTGAGCACTGTCCCTGGCTTCTTTTTGCTCAAGGCTAGCACTCTGCCACTTGAGTCACAGCGCCACTCCTGGCCATTTTCTGTATATGTGGTGCTGGGGAATTGAACCCAGGGCTTCAAGTATACGAGGCAAGCGCTCTTGCCACTAGGCCATATCCCCAGCCCCTGTATTTATATTCTGATAAACACGAATTGATACCATTATTTCTGATTGTAATCCAATATGAAAATCTTCACTTTAGCTTTCCCTCTTTTCTCATTTGCAACTTCTTTCTCAGACAGAGAGAATTCTGGCTCCCATCATCTTCAAAATATTTATTTATTGGTTCAACTACAGTACAAATGCAAAATAGTTTCAGAATTGTGAATTTTAGACTCACGTGTCCCTCTCACCCAAGGAAATTTACCTAAGAGTACAGTGTTGTATAATTCCTTTAGTCTGTAGTCTTATAGTAGCCAGTGAAAAATACTGTTGTCCAAAATAACTTACGTTAGTTTCTTCTCTGCTCCTAGTGGAGTTATGTTATGCAGCCCTAACAGGTTCATTTGTTAAATTTGTGTTCCATTTTGCCTTTCCCCCTAAATCCTTGTTTATTTTTAAAGATTCGTATATAATAAAGTTTGTTCTTTGTGGTATATAGCTCTATGAATTTTCATAAAAGCATAGTTACCTATTCACTCTCATAGTCATGATGTGAATCCATTTCATCAGCTCAAAAGGTATCTTTGCTGATTGTTTCTAAGCAGCCCCGCTCCACATTTCTTCCCTCTCAATGCCACTGAGTTCTTTTCTCTCCCCAAAGTTTAGCTCTGTTCAGAATGTTTTATTAATAGGAGCTCAGAGCTTTTAATGTAGCAGTCTAGGTCTGGCTTTTCTCACTGAGAAAGGTGCATTTGGAGATTCATTCATGTGGTTGTGGTTGCAGGAAATCTGTAGATTACTCCTTGTTGTTGAATAGTATTTTATGGAATGAATGTACCCTGGTTGTTTACCTAGTCAGATGAAAGACATGAGGATTGTTTGCAGTGTAAGGTGATCGTGAATAAAGACAGAGACATTTCCACTTAAGTTTTTAATTGAAGATAAGTTTTCATTTATTTTGAGTGTTTGGTTTTTCCATTGTATGGCTTAACTTTCTAAGAAACCACTCAAGTGGCAGCAGAGTGATGCTACATACCAGCAATGTATGGGACTTGAGGTTGCTTTATGTCCTGTCTATATTATCAGTTATCACTATTTCTAAATGAATCATTCTTAAAGTTGTATGGTCCTGGGTGGGTGATATTCTCCTCTTCAGTCCTACCAGGCAATTGTGTCACACCCATATGGTGGCACTTCTTCATTTTCTTGCCCCTGGGAGGTATTGGGTCTGGCTCAATGAGTCACAAGCTATCCAATAGTCTGTGACTTATCTGGGTGTAACTCCCTCCCCCCACCCAAGGCCATTACCAACTCCAGAAAGCATTTAATTGCTAATTACCCTGTTCCATCCACTAAATATTAACTTCTTTCCTTTTGGGGTCTGGCTTGTTATCTTAGGGCCTGGATCCCCAACTACTTCTTCCTAGGCCTGCCCCTTGCTGGGCTAGGTTTGCCTCCCCTGGCGCGGGGATGCTAGGCTTACTCTCTTATCTGTGCTCCCTTTCTCACCCTCTCCCCTGGCTGCCTGACCAGCAGGCAGGCCAGAGTGGAGTGGGGGAGTTAGGGTAGGCCTCAGGTGCACGTAGCCGAACGAGATCCCCTTTTCCTCCCTCCTTACCCACGAAGGAAGCCAGGCGTACATGGAGTCTCGGAGAAAGCTTCAAGAGCAATCTGGTTTATTCGGGAGGGGCTCACAGTAATATAGTGATGATGACGAGGATTGAGCATGAGCTGGCGATGAGCCGGCGATAGGCTGGCGAGGGGCTGGCGAGCTTGTCTGTCCAAGAGCAGCTCCCAAGGACCTCCCTCATGGGCTAAAGTCACTTCCTGTAATACCACCCTCGGGGCAAAGCTCCAGAAAAGGGAGCACATGTGCTCGCTAGCACAAGGTGGGGGATGGTCTCAAAGCTATCCCTTCTGGTTCCGGACCCAGAAGGAGATAGGTGTGGCTCACTTCCACACTGCCCCAGGGCTAGCGCTCCCGAGATGTCTCGGGAGCGCTCTCATCGCCCTTCCCCCCCCTTAAGGCCAAGTTGAATCCCCAACAGCCCGGTATATGAGGTGGCTAGGGGCCACCAGAGGAATCCATTTGATTCCCTTCCTCCCTTGTTTCTCCCTTTAAAAGACTTCAATAGGTCCTATTACAGGCTATTGCCCTTAGACTGCCAGATCTTTTATGTCCATTTTCCTTGTACAAAACTGAAAACCAAGGTTTTGCATTGAAAGTCTTGGGCCAACAGATCAGACCTTCATTTATGCCAGTTGCTTATTTGTCAAAACACCTAGATCCGGGCTGGGGATATAGCCTAGTGGCAAGAGTGCCTGCCTCGGATACACGAGGCCCTAGGTTCGATTCCCCAGCACCACATATACAGAAAACGGCCAGAAGCGGCGCTGTGGCTCAAGTGGCGGAGTGCTAGCCTTGAGCGGGAAGAAGCCAGGGACAGTGCTCAGGCCCGGAGTCCAAGGCCCAGGACTGGCCAAAAACAAAAAACAAAAAAAAAAAAAAACACCTAGATCCCCAAAATTAGGGGATGGGCTCCCTGCCTTTCTGCCCAGGCTGCTGCTTCTTCTGTTTTAATACAGGAGTCAAAGAAGCTGACCTTTGGCTCATGCCTTTAATCCTACCTACCCAGGAGG
This sequence comes from Perognathus longimembris pacificus, assembly GCF_023159225.1. Lineage (NCBI taxonomy): Eukaryota > Metazoa > Chordata > Mammalia > Rodentia > Heteromyidae > Perognathus > Perognathus longimembris. The sequence goes on from NC_063171.1 coordinate 47,896,822, forward strand.
CTGAAATCTGAGTGAAACAAAAATATTAAATCTAAGTGATGGCATCTTGGCATCTTGATAAATGTTAATAGAAGTTGGGGGTTTTCTGAAAACTCCAGAGGTTATAGAGGATATTCTGTGTATTGCACATATGAGTTGTTTGGCTTCAGGAAGCTCATGCTTTTTCTAGATAATTGGAGTCCTGCTTCACCCTTATTGTTTCATACAATGGTCTGTTCTGTCTATGTATGACACTGGGATTAGATTTAAGTATCCTCAAGTTTGCTCTGCCTATGTATAAACACTTTCGTTATGGCTTGCTCCACCACAACATGTGTTGTTTTTCTTTTTTCCCTTAAAAGCTAAGTGCTAGCTGTGTTCTCAACTACAGGTCTTTGTGACAGGAGTCTACCTGCAGACACTGGCTTTCTAATAAAGATTCTTGATTTGACCTCTCCAAAAAAAGGTATGTGGTCCTATCTAATAATGTCTTTAATTACTTAATTTTCTTTCATCATTATTATGATACTTATTTGCAATTCATATATCTGCTTGGTAAAGTATGTGTTTATTTTTTTATCCTTTTTTAATTGGGCTGTTTGTTTTCTTTTAGAGTTTTAGAATATTTTTTATGTAGTCTGGAAACAAATTTCTTTCATTCTGTGGTGCTATTTATTCCCTTGATCAGAGTTGGCAAAATTGTAAAGGCCTGTAATTGTTGCTGCTTTTATTATCTTCAAGTAGTTGTACAAAAGATTTGCCATATAATAAAAGCAGTTTAAGAAAACATATCTTGATCAATGTGACCTCTTTCAACCTTCTCACCCAAACTTCCCCTACACCCCCTTTCCCTCACTCTTTATAATTCTGTAGGATCTACACTAGATTCTTGACTACATTCTCCCTCTTGTCTCCTCTTCATTTGTCTACTCAGTTCCTCTTGACCACACCCATTCCTTCTGCTAGTTTTTGTATTAATAAATGATGCCTTTGTTATGTCATATGTAAAACACATTGCCTAATTTAAGGTCAGAAAGATTTTCTCATATTTGCTTCTAGAACTTTTATAATTTTATGTTACCTCCATTACAATCCATTGATTGAGTGAGTGAGTGAATTGCTGGGAATTGAACTCAGAGCATACAAATCTCTTTTGATTTAATTTTATATATGGTTTAAAGTATAAATTTATTTCTTTTGCATCTGGATTATGTGGTAGGTAGAATACTAATAAAATTTTCTTCCCTAATTCCTACACTATGACTATGGTGATATAATATACTTGATGATCTTATTTTGTAGAGTATAAAAGATCATAGAAATGTCATTAAGGTTATTCAAAATGTGCTAACTGTCAAGAAGGTCATCAACATGGCACTAGTCTAATTTGCAAAGTAAAATATAGTATGTGTATGCTTTTCCAATGTTTAGATCTGTAGTATCCACATAAAATAGTACTTTTTTTTTGTCTGTTGTGGGGCTTGAACTCAACCTGATGACTGTCCCTAAGAAGCTTTGTGCTCACAGATTTAGGCTAGTCACAGCAGAGGATCACAAGAGCCCAATGGCTGTACCCTTATGAACACAAAAGATGATGCTAAGTGAAATGAACTCCATGTTATGGAAATGACTGTTATATCATTGTTTTAATTACTTTCAACATGCAATGTGAAACCGTAGCTTCTATTATTGATGATCCTCTTGTATGCCCTTCCTGTGTTCGTACCTTCACTATCTCTTTATCTTATATGAGTACATTGGAAACCATGTATACAGGTATTAGAACTAGGAAACTGTAAGGGAATACCAAAATCGAGAGACACAGGGTAAAAAAGACAAACGATTACAAAAGCAAAACTTGCAAAACTGTTTAGTGTAAACCTATTGAACAACTCATGGGGGGAAAGGAAAAGGGGGAATGGGGGGATGAGGGAGGAGGTAACAAACAGTACAAGAAATGTATCCAATGCTTAAAGTATGAAACTGTAACCGTTCAGTATATCAGTTTGACAATAAAAAAAAAAGAAAAAAAAAGAAGCTTTGTGCTCAAGGGTAGTGATCTACCACTTGAGTCACAGCACCACTTAAGGTTTGGGGTGGCTAATTGGAGATAAGAGTCTTATGGGGACTTTGCTTCTTGGGCTGGCTTCTAACCATGATCCTTAGCTTTCAGCCTCTTGAGTAGCTAGGATTACATGTGTGAGCCACTGGTGCCCAGTTAAAAATAGTATTTTAAAATACATTAAAAGTGCTGGGCACTGGAGGCTCATGGCTATAATCCTAGCTACTCAGGAAGCTGAGATCTGAGGATTGTGACTTGAAGCTCTCCTGGGTAGGAAAGTCCGTGACACTCTTATCTTTAACTGACCACCAAAAAGCCAAAAGTGGAGCTGTGGCTTAGGTAATAGAGTGCTATGAAAAAAAGAAAGAAAGAAAAAGAAAAAGCTTAGCAACAGTGTGCAGGCCCTAAGTTCAAGCCCTAGTACCAGCAAACACACAAAATAAAACCCCAAAGCACCCTTGAAGTATCTTAAAAGTAGAATGGAATTAAATCCAGTGAACCATGTTTTAATCACATATTCTGTCACTTGTGTTTTATTGTTATATTTATTAGACACAGCCAGGTAGAGGTTTTTTTTTCCTTTATAGTACTGAGGTATAAATTCAAGGTTTTCTACTTGCTAGGAATATACTCTTCCTGTGGATATAAACCATATTCCCAATCCTGTTTTTTTTCTTTTTTCTTTTAATTATTTTACTGATAGGGTCTTGCATTTTACCTAAGGCCTTAGACCAAGACTCTTATCCTCCTACATCTCCCATCTAACAAGGGTCAAAGGTTACACATCACCATGGTGTTGAGATGGGATCTCATTAACTTTCTTTCCTTAGATGGCTTTGAATCCTGATACTTCTGATCTCTGCCTCTCAAGTAACTGGGATTACATGCACACATCGCCACATTCAGACAACTTTCAAAAAATAACTTTGAGGGGCATAGGAATTCCAGAATGGTTAAGAAGCATGGGCTTCCACATAAAGTCACTGGCTGCAGAGTCACTGTGCTGTGGAGCTTTGAAGCCAGCTGGGAACTGACTTCTCTTTGGCTACAAAATGTCTTGATGGTATCTTCTCCTAAAGGAAGGCTGTTTTATCTACCTTGGAAATCTATGGTTGAGTGTGGCTACTTTCCTCAGTTACCTTCACCAGACCTGCTTGGATAAATTGTTGCTGCCTGTACATCATGACTTGTTGCTTCACCTTGCCCTTGTCTCTTAGGGAGAGGCTGTTTCTCCTTTTGCCCTCCACCTCATCGCTCTCAGTGTTTACACACTTGAAGAGAGCCAGGGGCCTTCCTCTGGATTAAGTTTTAGCAATAGGGGATGTCATGAGCACTATAACTTTCTCCTTAGCCTTGGAAGAAAGATACTTTGCTTCCTTGTTTCTCATTTATTCACTGGAGTGGCACCTTAATTTCCTTCAAGATATTTCCTTTACATTTCTACATAACTTGACTGGCCCAAGTGGTCTAGCTTTCATCCTTTCTCCTCATTTGATACACCTTCTGCACTAAGAATGCTCATTTAGCTTTGATTCAAAGTGAGAAATAGGTGACTTCCTTCTAATGGAATACTTAGAGGCCATTGTTGGATTATTTAATAGGTCTAACTTCAATGTTATTGAGTTTCAGGGAATATGGATGCCTGAAAGGAGGGAGAACGGGGGAACCAACTTTGGTAGACCAATTAGAACTCATAAAATACTTATTAAGTTTACAATTTTGACATAGTTCATGATGTCCCAACCAAATCACAATACTCATATGGACCACCACTGATTACAAGTCACCATAATAGAGACACTAGTAACATTTACAATATTATGAGAATTACTAACAGGTCACCCAGATTGAACACATGCTCTTGGGAAAATGGCACCAATTAACACATTGGATGAAGACTTTCCATAAATACTCATTTTGTAAAAAGCATAATATCTGTAAAGAAAGTGAAATCAAACGAGATGTGGCTTAGTGAGTTATACTGATTCATTCCTAAATGAGGCATCAATTTTATACTCTTGGGATAAAAATGGTTGCATATATTAACTGTTTTACATCTTACTGGGTTTTATTTGCTAATGATTTTGAGGATTTGTGTGTGAATATTCATAAAGGATATTGACATGTAGTTTTCTATTCACTTAATGTCTTTGATTTTGACATTACAGTAAAATAGTATCATAAATTAGTTGGGGGGGGTGTCTGTTTTCCAGTATAGTCTATTTAGAATCGACATCATTTTCTCATGAAGTGTTTGATGAATCAACTCCTACCCCTGGTTGAAGTTCTCTTTGTCTAAAGAATTTTTTAATCTATAAATTCAATTTCTGTAATAGAAGTAGGACTATTTAGACTATTTATTCCTGGATGAATTTTGGTAGTTTGTATTTTTCAAGGAATAATCCATTTAATCTAATTTGCTGAGTTTATAGACTAAAATTATGTGAAGCATTTCTGTATTTTTCTCTGAATGTCTGACAGGCCAGGAGTGATATCTCTTTCATTACTCTTTGTGTCAAAAAGTTTCCTGTATTACATATAATGATTCAGCAGCATCCAACAGTATGTTTTACATTGTAGTTTATTTTTTTCCTCAGCTTGAGAATTTAAAAAATTCTTTCCAAACTTGTTTTTGAATCCTGGGTTATTTGGGTTATTCTATAAATTCTAAATATTTGAATGATCAAAAAATATATCTTCTATTATGTTCCTAGTTTATGTCCCTTCATTTGTGAGTGATACATCTGGGAAGTTGCAAGCACAGAAATACATCTGTTTCCATTGTTATAGAACGATTAAACAGGACCAGACTTTAGGCACTGTGGGAAAAAGTTCTTGCTTTAGTCTGCTTATGGTTTACTGGCTTTCTTGAGGAAGAAATGGCATGGGTATGCCAATTGGTGAGGACAAACTGGTATATCTTGTAGTCATCTCAACCATTTCCTGTGAAGAAGAACAACAAGGCTACATCAGCAATAGAGAAAAAACACTCAGCTGATGATTTATTCATTATTTTCACCTACATTTTAACAAATTAGAAAATATCAAGAAAATCACATTTGTCTTTGTAATCACACCCCTTGATCCATTCCATATAAACATTTGACATGCATCTCTTTAAATGTTTCATAGAGACTTTTAGGGCATATGTATGTATATAAGTATATGTATGTATGTATACATATATACATATGTAGGATATATATGATATGTAGGATATATATACATAAATATGTAGGATATATATACATACATACATATGTAGGACATATATATGTATATATATATATATATCCTAAAAATAGACCTGTCTAATGCCTTCTTAATGCATTTGATATGAAAAAAGGCACACAATCACTTGGAATTAATTTTTTACTTTCTATTTAAATAAATTTGTTTTTATTTGCCTAAAAATGACTGCTCTAATTTTTCCCTTTCTTTTTTGTGATCGAATTAGCTGTATGTGTTGGGATGTTTTTGAAATCAGAAGTTACCAAACCATCTTGGAAAGCAACATTATTATTTTTTCCTTATGGACTACAATTATGACCTTCTATTGTCCAAATGATCTTTCAAATCATTTCAGCCAGAAGCTATGTTGGGTTCATGGTGCAATCTTCTGGAAAAGAGAATGAGACTTACTGCCTATTAGTTCTGCTGGTTGCTCGTTGGCCAAGTCTGGATTGAGGTTCGATTAGTCATGTCTGACAGAAAAGCACACACTGCATCCTTGGCCTTCAAGGTGATGTATGGCCATCTGATATGCTATTTGTTTCCCTTGACAATTCTCAGTACCTATTTTCCACCCAGCATCAAATAATCAAGAACCTATGGGTTGGGTAGAAGTATATGCGCTTGTTATATGAGTGATGGATTTGTGTAAAGCCCTAGGATCAGCAGGACCTAATGAATCAGCCAGCAGAAGCATGCCCCTGTTAGACACAGAGCCTTTGGCCCAACAAAACCATGTGCTGTTCCCCTTGCCTGAACAGCAGGGCTTTGGGAAAATGCCTCATAAAACCCAGGGGCAGCTAGAACTGAGGAGTTATGTGGGCTTGACAGCCTTCATGATCATTCCCCCCTCCCTTTTAAACTCTGTTCAGCATTTTGACCTCCTGCTTCTCCTGGCTATGGATTCAGAAGAGATGAAAGCCAGTGAGTTTTTCCACCAACAGGGTGAATAAACGAGCACTCAGTTTAGAAAAAGGATAACCACTAGGGTTTTTAGTACAGCTTCTAGTCATTCAGCATTTCATTGAAAGAGAGGACAAATGGTGCAGAAAATAGGAACATGATCACCTCAGGCAAGCAGGGCTTCCCTTTGAATGCGAAGAAAAGTTAGGATGAAGGGTTCCATGATGAGAAGGGACATACTTCTCAAATGGACCCAAGTTTCTTTGAACCCTTCCTCCTTTATAAAAATATACATCCATGTATTTACTTATTTGTGGGGAATGCTAAAACCACATAGTTCCTGTTTGCTCCTTTTCTTCAGTATAAAGTTATTCTGTGGTCAGAGGTACCTAAGACCATTAGGCACACACACTACAGATCTGAAGAAGGGCTATTTACCTGAGCTTCCAGGAAAAATATTGACAAGGCAGTAAAAATACTTTCCTTGATTACTCAGCCTCATATTTTAAACCCCAAATTACAGAAACGTTTTGAGTCATTTATTTTTAGCTTCTCTATTTTTCTACCTTTTGGGGCTTTAGGGGGGACTCATCTTTTAAAACACTATTTATACTGACAGTGCAAATCAAGGAATAGCAAAGCCTTTAAAACCTCATCATTGCTGTTTCCCTCTTGACTCGTTTTCAAGCTACTTGGAGACAATGATTTTCAGCTTCTGGAGATGCATATTAAAAGGGAAGTTTTCTGCAGTGCTGAAAGAATCTTCAAAAAAAATCAGGGTCACTTCTCAGGAAGAGCCACTCTGTTAACCATTTCTCATTTTCTTTACTTTTGACTGAGTGTCAGAACAGTTACAAATCTTGGGGGAGAAGGTGATCCGACTTTATGAACACTACACCAGAAGGACCTTATTTGACCCCACCATGGTGTTCCAAAAGGAAGAGAGCCACACTACCTCATCTTTCCTCACCATTCGCTGTCTCATCCTGTCTCTTTTGTATTCATGCACAAACTGAGCTATATGATGACCTTCTTATTTTTTTCTGTTATTTTCACCAAGTTGTAAGTATGGAAGTCAAGGTATTTCCTACTGTATGTTCAACAATTATAAGAGGGCTGGGCATTGCTGAGGCACTCACAGGTGCCTATTATTGAATGAACAAGCCTATACATTGTTAGTCGACTGTCATTTTTGCAAGGAGTGTGTTTCTTATTGTCATTTTTGCAAGGAGTGTGTTTCTTATTGTTTTCAATGTTGGGGATTGGATCCAATGGCTTGTGCATGCCAGGCTAGCATTTGTTACTGTTATTATCAGAGTTGTCTTTAAGTAGTGGTACAAAGGTGTTTTAATTCTACATGTCACTTCATGAGTGCAATGTATCCTAACCATCTGTCATACCTTCCATCATTCTCCTCCATCTCTCTCAACCTTATGTATCCCTTCAGGTTGTCTGTAGTCACATATGTTGAATATAATGGCTATATTTTCCCACCGTTCCTCTCTCCATTTATCTTCCCCCTGCCGCCCATACCTCTCTCACCGAGAACATGTTGAGACTAGTATTTTTCATTGATCTAGTTATTAGTTCATGACAATTAAAGCTTATTTTTTTTCAAATTTCTCATCAGTAGTGCTGTTCTTTTTTTCTTCAAACCTAGATAGCACTTGTTACAGTTTCAGAAAATTGCTCACAGAAACTGTGTCAGTGCTGCTGAGCCCACTTTTGTGTCCTTCCTGAAACTAGTTGGTTTTTAGAGGGAATGAATAATGTTAATCCTTGTCAGCATTGGCCAAATCTTCTCAAGAGTTTGGTCCTGATTTTTATAAGCCCTTCTAAATGGGACCCCAATGAAGCTTCTTCCTGAGAGTTTGTGTTTTGTATATCATGTTGTCTACTTCATACTATTCCATAAAAACACAGAAGATTTTGGCTAAGATTAAAAAAAGAACAGTTGGATCTCCTAGCAATGTTACACACTGCTCACTCTTAGAATGTATAGGACTATAGAATGAACTCTAAAGAACTACACATTCTATAGAATGTATGTGTGAGTGAGAGAAAAAGAAACATAGATGAGGTAGGAGAAAAAACATTGTTATTGAGCACCAGAAACCCCAAAGCATGGCTGAATGTATTGATATCCCATTAGCTATTAGAGATTTAAGCATACTGTGGATTTTAATCCAAATTTTTTATTTTCAGACTGAGAAATATTCTGTTTACAGGATTTTTGCATTCAGCATGGTGTTGGGCCTTTTTCTGTCCTTTCTGGCTGGGTATATTTGAAAAGTACCAAGCCTGGGCAACATGTATAGGTGAATACATCTGTGGTTACATCAGGGGCGTGAAGGGCTATGACTCATCCTCACAAGAGGCAGATACCCTTGCCATCATCACTGTTGAAATGTCTGCTCAGCTACCCATATTTGTAGTGAGAATGATATAGAGTTGAAAATATTTAAATAATACTGAGGAACATACATGGAATATTCACTGTTCTACCACCTGGCATTGAAAGTATTCCAGAATGTTCTCATATGCACATCTCACCACATCTGAGGTAGATACTTCTCATGACTCATACTCACAGTGGAGAAAATAAAGATGCTGAGAAGTGATCACCAAAATCGGAATACAAATCATCAGTGCTTACCTAAGGACATTTCCAGTTCTGACAATGCCCAAGAAGTTGTTTATAGGGCCTGTGAATTGCCTTCCCAAGTGAGTCATTCTCATTCAGCTTCTAAGATTTGGCCACTTCTCTGTTTTCGCATCCACAAATAGTACAATTTCCACGAGAAACCTCAGAGGTCCTATTTCTGGCTCAGGAGAGGGTTAATGCACTCCACCCCAAGACTCTCCCAGTACTGGGCTCCATTCATTTTCCAAAATATAGCATGTTCTGTTTATTAGTCTGCTGCACATCGTTAAAGGAAAACCCACACACCAATAGTCAGCTGAGTCCCAACCATGACCTTGACCTCATCTACCCCCTCTGGCACTTGGATTTGATCAATTCCCACAACCCAAGGTTCTGCAGAGTGACCTCTGACTCAAGCAAATGAGGGTGTACCAGTGGCCTGCTTCCACAAGGAATGAAGTGCTCTCTTCTGATGTGTCTCTAGACATCCATTCACCAAGCATTAAAATAAAAGTTTTCCAGGAGAAAGTCAGTGTTCAGTTTTGGGAGTAGTCATATTTATTTGATGTCTAGATAAAAGCTATATGCCTCATATGCTTGAAGAGACGCTAGAGTGAGAGCTTGGACTTAGGAAATCTCTCTTCTGCCTCTGCTTACTTCCATGAGAGCTTCCTTCAAGGCTGTTGTCAGTTTCTGAAACAACTTTTGTGTTTCTTTTAACCCTTTGCAGGATTCGAGTATAGAGTCAATAAGGTCTAGTCTGGAGAGAGAAGATGGAATGAAAAAGTCTTACTGGTTTGAAGAAACCAGGTTGACCTGGCAGAAATGGCCAGTGGTGATTTGGGATAATCAGACCCTTAACAAAGGCACTACATACTTGAAGTAAAGGGATTCTAATTCTCTCACTTTAGACCCCTACTATGGAGGGGACGTTCTTCCTCTCTCAGTCTCAAACTTTCTCAGGCCTAGGTCTATATGAGTTACTACTTTCAGCTTTCTTGTGACAGTACAATGGTGTCCCTGAAGCTTTATAATCCTTAAAGAGAAGATACATGATGGGAGAGTTTTTGTGTCTCAGTGGCGTGGCAGAGAGTAAACACTTGTTTCTATGGAATAGAGTAGGTAGACGACCATCATAAAATGATGAATAGATTAAGAGATAATTCTATCCATCTCTCAAAACATTTTGCTTAATTCATATAAACATCTCTTTGTACTTACTTGGCTCCTTAGCCTTCTCTGAAAAGAAAACAAAAACAAAAACAATTCAAGGCTATAGTCTTCCAAGTGTCCTAATTCTAGAATCTAGGTAGATGGGACCTCTTCCTCACATGATTGATGGAGACATGGCAGACATGATGGAGCTACAGACACTGGATTAGGGGACATTTTGTTTGTGAAGTCTAGCACATAGTATGACTGGAACATAGCAGATTCTTAATATTTATTATTTGAGTGCAGACATGGACAAACTGCACTCATTTTGAAGACTGCTTCATGCTGAATGACCTTGAACTTAATTATTTACAATGGGTAGGGGAAATGGGAAGCTGTGTATATCAGGTTATTAATAAGGATATCTATGGACAATGTTCCCATCTTACTGCCTAGATGGCCTACTTCCCATCAAAAGACAGAGTGTGATTCACTGCCTCTTGAATTAGAGGCTGGGCTTTATGACTTGCTCTACCCAGCACAATGCAGTGGAAATGATGTCCTGGGACTTCTGAAGCCAGACCTGGGAAGAACCTGCAGTGTTTGTTTTTCATTTCTTTGGAACCTGCATGTCCCTGAAAGAAGTTAGTTAGGGTTAGTCTACTCCATGTGGAACAAGAGAGGCCCAGCCAGCTCCCAGTCATTCCAGCCACTGTAACTGAGGTGCCAAATGTGATCTTGGGTGTTCCAGCCCTTAGCTGAGGTTTTAGTCAACTACAGCCACATGGGTGACCCCAGATGACATCCATGGAAAATGGCCCAACTGCATCTGGCCAACCCAGAGAGCCATGAGAAAGAGTAAATCGTTGCTGTCCCAAACCTTAAGTTCCCAGGCAGTGTATTAAGCATCAAATGGCTGGATGTGACATCAAGGCTTCATGCCCCCTCTAAAGCTGTGTGCCCTGAAACTTCTCCAGTGGGAACAGAAAAATAAAGACATGCTAAAGGGCAGAGAAATGTATGTAGTTGAGTCCAACTCACTCTTAGCTGTGCTAGCATCCTGAGTTAACAACGAGAACTAGCCAGATTCTTCTAGAAGGAATAAAAAACCAGTAACTTAATCTTTTAAAAAAACGTTATCTTTAAAAGTTTTCTTGATGTGCCGTTATTCCATTGAGATTCACCTCAAATATATACTTTTAAAGACAAATTCAGCTTTTCTTAAAAGATAATGTAGGTGAAATGAAAGACTAAGCTTTTCTTCCTGTCATTTCCCCTCCCCCTCCCTCGCTTCTCCATCCTTGGTGTGTTTTCTTTTTTATTCTTGGCAGTACCTGGGTTTAAATACAGAGCCTTGCACTTGTTAAGCACTCCAGCCCTTTTTGCTTTAATTTGTTTTTTAGATAGGATTTCATTGCCTCACATGGACTTCAGACAATGATCTTTCTATTTCTACCTCCTGGATAGCTGTGATTACCACCATGCTTAGCTTATTTGTTAAGAGGAGGTCTTGGGTTAGTATTGAACTGTGATCCTCCCTTTTCCACCTCCAGAGTAGCTGGGATTACAGGTGTGTGCTGCCACACCCAGTCCAGTTTATTTCATTTAGAAAATCCGCCCATGCTATTGTGTTGTCTGTCTGTGTTACTTTTGAGAAAGAGCTTCTTAAAAAGGTGGTTGATCTGAAGGTCTCAGCTTGCAAGAAGCTCAGCAAGAACTTCCACGTTGATTTCCTGCATTCTAGATGACTTACTATGATACTGCTCTTGGTGATGAACTGGAAGAAAGTAAAGAACACTCCCTCCTAGTTTGCTAAGTATTAACCACAAGGTGAAGGCATGTCTCATACCAGGCAAGAGTACCTGGGGATAGACGGATGTAATAGATATTCTTTTGCTTATGGGATGAGCACCTGATAGAGACAAGCCAATCAAGGTTCTAAACTTAGACTTCTATGCCAAGAATAAGTCCTAGGGAAGGAGATTTTTCTGTTATTACAAACTGTGGAGTAAGATGTTTATGACAGGCTAGAAGCCATGGTCTCTGCCCAGTGAAGGAAAATGGAGGTAGGAAAGAAGGAAGCCAACATCTAGAGAACAACTACATTAAGTGACACAGAGCCCTAGCTAATTGAAACTCTAATTGCATTTGATTTTGAGGGCTTGTGCTTCAAGTGGTTTAAGTTGGTCATTTAATACTTATTTTCATATTTGGAGATGTTTCATTACCTACCAGTAAATTTCCTTCAAGTTAACTTGAGTCAGATTTTCATCCCTTTCAGTTTAAAGACTCCTGAGTAATACTTAAATATTTCATAGTATTTAAGAGGGGTTAACTGGGGTTAACTTACATAATGCTGCAACATCTCATAAGAGGTTCTCAGTCTTCACAGTTACTCTGGTTAAATATACCGCATCTGTATTGTGCTAGGAAGAACAACTGTTAATCTAGTCAAGCAATCATTGTTTCCATTTGGCATATGGAGATAGAAATATTAGATTGGAATCCCAGGAGAAAGCCTACTTCTGTAAGGTCTATGGGTGCTAAAACATACAATAAATAGGCTTAAGATCAGCACATCTGTACATATTTTTCCTACTGAGATTTGCATATTTTTCTAATGGAAAAATGAGCTGGGTTCTTATAACAAATGTGAATCAAATATCCGGAGGATTTTCTGTAACAATTCTCATATGAGAAGCAGGTAGTGAATAATGCTTGGTATATGTTAGGGAAGAGATGCACACATAGGAAGGACTGGAGGGAGATCAGTTCCTTTGACATACAACTTATACAACAGCAAAACAAGTTCTATCATGCAAGAAAGCATACCTTATTTTGAACGTTTGTCCTCAAGTATGCTATAAGTGGCCCCCAAAGGAGCAAGATGAACCAAAGAAATTGACTTTGTTGGATTTCTTTTTTTTTCTGTTGCCTAACTCTTCTTGATTTTAATCTACAGTGACTTTAGTTACTTTCTTCCTTCTGTCATCTCTTGATTCTTTCTCAGAGTCAAGAGCACAGAGTTCAAGCCCTCTATTCCTCCATTTAATGCACACTTGTGGACAAACAAGAATATCTCAGCTATCAATAATTATAAGTCTATGCAATAGCTTCATGTTTGGAGTACTCTACTCCAACCTTCAGGTTGTTTATGAGGGTAAATGAATGAAAAACAGTACAATTACAGATTTCCATTGTATCCCAATATTAGAATTAACACACATGTAGCAATCTTGATTGCTTAAGAGGTCTCTGGTGTGTTTTTGGCAAGTGAAGACCTTTACATGTGCCTGGCTTCAGTCCAAGTGACAGGCAGAGTTGTTTTGGGATTGCTTAACTACTCATCTGCCTGAGTTTTCCTCCAATTCCTTAGAAAGAAAATGGAAAACAAGGATTAAGAAAGAAAAGAGATGTTGACCTGTATTATTGAAATAATTCCTTTCAGATAAAATCCAAGATAAACTTCAGGATTGCAAAGATAAAATATTCCTTAATGATTATACTTATAACCACACAAAAAGGATGACAGATACTCTTAAAAATTAGATAAATCAAAGATACTAACCCGTGTATGTGTTTGTGTTTGGTTTCCTTTAGTGGATTAGTGATCTTTAATACCTTTCAAATCTGCCTACTAGAAGAAACTGAATAACAAATAATCTAGAACAGCATCTGTTCTAAATATATACTCACCTAGTTAGTGAGACATCTGTGTAGTATATGAATAGAAGCATCTTGAACAGAAAAGTCTTTAAAAATCTCTTTTTACAATTTTCATTTATATATCACCACACCTGGTGTTAAATGCATATAATGAAGACAAGAGTCTGTAATTCCAAGTAGAGTTTGGCAAGAGTACTAGAAGTACTTTTAGGATGCCAGGAAGTTCCATATACTGTATTTTGGGAGGCCAAGCTTCAATCCTTTCTTCAACTGGAACTATTCTGCCATCATTTCCTGAGGGTTTCTAAGGGAAAGCTCCTCTGGCTTTTTCGCTCCTCCATGGTCTCTGATCATAAGATCATGTAGAAAGTACCTGACATCAAGATCTCAACAGAAAACAGGATGGTCTGGTGAGAACAGTAATGGAGCTGGTGGTTGTTGGAAAGGGCAAGGTAGAAGGCACAGTTGCTCAGGTTGAGAAAGAAAATTTTCCTATTCTTTCTCCTGATTTGGCTTGATGACCCTAATTTCTTTTAAATATTCATAATCTTAAAATAGAATGGACTATTTCAAAATATGTGTGTGTGTGTGTGTGTGTGTGTGTGTGTGTGTGTGTGTACATATAGACCAGTATTGGGGATTGAATTCAGGATCTGAATGCTTGTCCATTATTATTATTATTATTGTTATTGCTCAAGGCTGATTTTCTACCAGTTAAGCCACAGGTCTACTCCTAGGTTTTTGCTGGTTCTTTGGACATAAGAGTCACATGGACTTTCATGCTCAGGTTGGCTTTGAACTGTGATCCTCAGATCTCAACCTCCTGTGTAGCTAGGATTACAGACATAAGCCACTGATACTTAACCAGTCTTACAGTTAAAATGGAACTCCACACTCGTACCATCAATGAAGATTTGATATACAATCAATAAAGTGTGTGAGTTTGAGGAGGGAATGAAGTGAGAGAAACTTAAGCCATTTACTACTTTGTGGGAACTAGTTTAATTGGTACTGGTACTTTTTCCCTCTACCTAGGTGGTTGAAACTGAAGCAATGAGAATGGCCCATCTAATAGCTTTGGACCTTTGAACATCAGGGAAAAGAAGCCACCCAATAACAGGAAAAGTAGTAAAAGAGAAAAGAAAAAAAATGTAAACAGATCCACCTGCTTGGGTTTTGTGTCAGGAGACTGAGATTTGAGGATCATAGCTTAAAACTACCCAGGCAGGAAAGTTCCTGATACTCTTGCCTCCAATCACATATATATATCAAAGTAGGACTGTGGCTCAAGTGGTAGAGTACAAGCTTTGAGCACAATAGCTCAGGGACAGTGACCAGCCTTGAGTTTAAACCTCAGGACTAGCACACACATACACACACACACACACACACACACACACACACACACACACACACACAAATAAAAAGTAAAGAGAGGGATGAAAGCTCTGCTTTGGAGATGAGCAATCATTCACTGAAATCCACTGTATGCTCCTTGCTTTCATTTTACTGCAGCCACTATAAAATTGTCTGTCACCTCACAAGGATTATTTTTAAAACTCTTTCCTATGATGCTGAAGACTCTCAGGGCTGGGCTGGACCATGTACTATGTGACTTCTATCTTTTTTGCTCTTACTTCTCTCAGCCTAATGCCAGGAGCAAAATGAGTATCCCATAAACACCCTTTATTAAGGATTTGACTGGAGTTGGATGGAGGACGCCACCTCCCAGTAGAAGGAACTGCAATGCATCAACGTGATTTGTTGGGAAAGAATCACTGCTTCTCCTTTATCCTATTTTCCAAGGAAATTGTTCTCCAATGACAATTTGATGTTAGAGATGTTCAAAGGGCAGACAAAGGGAGGAAAAGAATTTACTTTCTCTAGTCCTTTGAAAACTGGTAAGAATATTTTGTCAGCATAGCCAGGAAAACCTTCAGCTCTTTAAAGAGATGATTTCCAGGTTTAGCTTGGCTCTATCATCTATCTGTGTTGGGACTCTGCTTGCTCTTTAAACCTCAACCATTGACAAAAATCACCCTCTTCGGACAGAACAAAGCAATCATTGGATAGAGTGAACAAACCTCTGCTGAAAGAAAGGCATTCAGCAAGGCAAAAGTGGGATCATTATTTTCTTCATACTCCACATGATTTGATTCTTGGCTTTATGAGGGGTAAAATGCCAAGTTTGATGTGAAATGTGTCTAAAAACATCAGTCTGACAAATGGTGAATATTAAGTTTGACACTCAGAAGAAGATGATGATGACAAAAGCACCAGATCTGGGCAAATAAAGAACACCAGAAGCCGATCTTCACCTTGATAGTTAAATGAGGCCTTCTCATCAGCCACCAAGAAGTTTATGGAGTAGCAAACTTTCCTAGTGGTGAGGCTGACAGACTGGAGGGCACCAAAGTAAAGGTTTATGAGAACTAAGGAGAAAAATGGTGTTGGAATTCTTCCCCCCCCCCCCCCCCCGCAACCTTCACCCCTCCAGCTCTCCTCTTTGTTTAGCTTAGCCAGTTCTGAAGTCTACCATGATATAGGCCTTGATTATCAAATGTAATATTCACATAAGATTTTGCCATTCTGCCTCACATTAGGGAATATACAGGGCTTCAGTGTTCCTTAATAAATTACCTCTTCGTGTAGCAATTAACCCCCTTCTGTGAAGGCTCAGCATTTCCCTGGTCCTGTGCCAGCGCTAACAACTATGGCTTAGCATTCTTTTTAATGGGCTGCCTTTACTGCCCAGAGTAGGGAAACATAAAATATTAACACTTAAGCATCTTTTACACTTCTTTGAACATTAGATTACGTTGAAAATATAACTGACGTTTCATTCTTAAACCTGATATTTGCTTAGAATTCCACTGGACCCATGAAAATGTTTCAGTAAGTGGTTTCTGTTGATTTATTAACTCCCACGAAGGCCTAATAGGAATCCCCTGCCACCAAATATTTAATACATTTTATGCATGCTTATGAAAGTCTTGTTTACCAATGCAATGGCTTTCCCATATTTTAAAGAAGATGGATGATTTGGAGCACAGCATAAGGGGAGTCTTGTGTTTTTCTTTCTTTGCCATCTGTTGGGGAAGGACTGAGAGCGCAGACATAGTTAAATTGTTGCCTCTGTTTCAAAACTATTCACTGTTACCTTCAACAAAGGTTTCTTTTCTTTTTTATTTTAGAATGACCTTTTGCTAAGAAGTTGCAATAAGGGCAATGATGTGGAAATATTGCTCACCTGTATTCTGCTTATTAGTTACGTATATGCACATGTAGATAGATAGATACACTACATATAATGTACTTAAACATTATATTGGGACATTCTCTAATTTTGGTATTGTATGTCCCCTAAAGGCATGTGCTAAAGCCTTCTTCTTTAGGGCCATGCTGTTATGAATTGGTGACACCTTTAGGAAGGGGACCTTGTGGGAAGCACTTATGTTATTGGGCTATTCTCTCATTCTTTATTCCTGTTTCTCTTTTGCTTCCTGGTGATGAATTGAGGTATTTCCTTATGATACACTTCTATTATGATGTGCTGCCTTGCTACAGGCCCAAAACTATGGTACCAAATTGATCAGGTGGATCCTCCCAAGTATATAAATATTTTTATTTGTAAGTGGATCATCTTATTATATCATTCCCACTGTGGTAATGGGAATGGATAGATAAGACACATATGCAGATGTTTATTCTATGTGTGCTATAGAAAATAAAAATAAGCAATAATGTTGTATGTGTATATATATATACACATATGTATATATAAATATATATGTGTGTCTGTGTAGCCACCTATCAACACATATGTAGTTGTGCTAATTTCTGCTTCCTAAAACAAAAGTGATTGAAGTCAAACTAACTTTAAGAGGTTATGTGCATCCAGCTTATAATTTCAGATAGTTAAAAAATCTTAATCATCGGTAATAGCTGCTGTACTTTTTGTTTTGTGTGTCTGGCATGCTGTACTGAAATAATTTTAACAAATTATCACATAAACTCACACAAACTATGTAATTAACTATGAAATTAATTCCCTTTTTCACTTTCTTTTTCGTCTTTGTATTTTCATGACATAACCTTCACACTGGATTGTGTTAAATATGCCTAGATTGTCTATACTAAGCTTCAGTCTGGTTCTTCTAAACCTTTAGTGTTCTTATAGTGCCTCTGAACTACTTTCCCATGTTTGGCTAATCTGACAGATAAATATTTCCTTAGAAATTTGTCATTTCATTCAATATAAACCTATTTCCTCCTAAATAATCATTTAATGCAATATAAAAGCTGAGTTGACTCACCCCTGTAAAAATTGCTTAAAATTTAAATACATATATTCATTTTCTTAGCACTCTTAGATCTTCCTCAACCACATGGGATTATTTTAAATCTCTTACACCAGAGTTGGTAGAGTTTAAACCATAGTCCAAGTCCACGATTGTGTGTTTTGTAAATAAAGTTTCTTTACTTTGTTCCAGTCCTGGGTTGTGAACTCAGGGCCTGGGTGCTGACCTGAGCTTTTGTGCTTAAAGTCTGGTACTATGCAACTTGAGCTGCAGCTCCATATCAGGCTTTTTGGGATAGATAATTCAAGATAAGAGTCTCAAGGACTTTTCTGCTCTCCTGACTTCAAATCATGATGCTCAGATCTCAGTCTCCTGAGTAGCTAGGATTATAGGTGAGAGCCATGATTGACCAGAATTAACTCAATTTTTATTGGAACACAACACACTCATTCACTCATGTATTATCTATGACTGCTTTCATACCACACAATAGCAGCCTTTCATAGATGTACCAGAGACTTTATGATCTGAAAAGTTAAAAATAGTTTCTATTTGGCCTTTACAAAAAATGTTGCCAACTACCACTTTCAGCACCAGTGTCATCATGTGGCAATGAAGACATTTCCATTGTGGGCAAATTAATACATGCATCCACTTGAGGGAGAGTTTTTAATGTGTGTTGGTATATTTTGCATCATGTTTGTTTATGTTTTCTTGTTCCCAAAATAATTCTGTCTAGATCTGAAATCTGCCAGACTGTCCTTGAAATCAGAGTTCTATTGCTTTCTTCAGGCCATAGAAATATCCATTTTCACAGTGCTTAAAATCATGGTTTTGGTGTCTGCTAGCTAATGATTCAAACCAAGATCTGCCACTTAATGGCTATTATACCTATTAAGAGGAAGACCTGCCCTTGGGCATGCCACTAGAACTCCCCAACCCTTTGTTTGCCCTATTTATAAAATGGAGGTAATGGAGGTAATATCTATTACATAGCTTTAGTATGGGAAGTATACATTTAAACATAAAATGCTCTCTAGTGTGCACATGGATGATAACCAGAGCATATAATGCATGCTCCATAGTAGTATTTTTATGATGACCATAACATAAAATAAGAATAATTATAATATAAGAGTTGTCTCAATGCTTCACTTCATATGTCACAAACAGCCCTTTGCCTCTCTCTTAAGTCAGTAAGCTTGGTTTCCTTTTTAACTCACACTAAAGCTTGGCTGTCGGTTGTGAACCACTATGATATTACGTGAGGCAAAGCAGAACTCCCAGTTTATTTATATTTCTTAATTGGTTTCCCTCATTGAGTCTTTCTGACTCCAAACACAATTAAAACGTTATGTGTTTTTCTCACACACCAAACAATTCTCAGGCTCCAAGCATACCAGAGTCTCAAATTGCTGAAAGGAACAAGGAAGAGGAAAATCCAAAAGGTTCTCAATGCTAATATGGAAGCATCCATTACTAAGAACACCCACATTCTCATGGGTGTGTGGGAATCCCGGTGCATTAATTCTCATTTTGAAAAATGCTTCATTGCTTAAACACTACCCGGCCACATTCTTATTCATCTAGCATTTTTGGGATGTTTTAGTTGTGTCAGGAATTTTTTTTAAATCACTGATGCGTAGTTACATAGTATGTGTTTTACCATTAGTGATTCAATTATTTGAGAATTCCCTTTCCACTTTCTACAACATAGGAACCTTCTTCTTTCTATACTAAAAGTTTTTTCCACTGAGAAAATCAAGTACTTCTGCTGGAATCATTGCATTTTGCTTGCTGCTCTTTCAAAGCATGCTTCATGCACCACTATATATTATTTTATATTAATCTGAATGACTTCTTCATCTGCTCTCTGCACTCTAGTGCAGAGAGAGTGTGTGGCCTGCCAATACTTAACTTTTGGTATGCCCAGATGTGTACCTACATATAGGCATTTCACAGTAACTAAAGGCCAAAATGAAAGCAATATCTTTGCTTTCCACAAGACACCATCTTTGAGGACCAACACTTTATAAGAATACCAACTGATTATGGAATTCCTCATGGTTTGAACTGAATGTCACATACTCCCCATCTGTATTTTGAATCCTATCTACCAATGTAATGATATTTTCACACGGGGGCCATGATGAGAGTCAGGCCCTTAGGAAAGAAGAAAAGACACGAGACCCTTTTCTCTTTTCCATGTAAGGTTATAGCCTCACAAGGATACAAACCAGGAAGAAGAACATCACCAGGAACAAAGTTAGAAGCTTGATCTTGGACTTCCCCAAAAGTTCAACCATTCTGTGATATTTTTGTTATGCAGCAAAGCTGACTAGTACTTTCTTTTGGAAAGTTCATCCAGATGCTCTTGGATGCCTGATTTTGTGCCATTATCAAACCCTTTTCTTCTTACCTAATTCCACTTACAGAGCTACCAAAATGGTCACTTGTTGAACATGGGCCTGATACCTGGTGCTCTAAGGGCCAGTAGATGTTTCTACTTCTGAGCACACATCCTTACCAGGGGAAGGATGGTGGATGGATAAGGACAAGCACAAATTCTTCATGACATTGTTGAGTTGCTGAACACATTTCAGCAGTCAGACTTCATGTTGTACATCAGTGGATTTTTCCCAATTTATTTGTCACTTAAATTGGATTTTATAACTGTTAAGTAGATGATAACAAAAATTTAAAAGATAAAAGTTAGAAGATATGATTAGAACACACAGTATAATCAAACCATTATACATTGTAGTAAACAAAATAGCTCAGTATTTAACAAAAAGGATTTTGTTTTGAGCCACAGCCTGCTACCACATTAGTTAACTTAAGCAAATTTTTAATCTTTCTAAGGGTCAGTTTCTGTTTGTACATTGGATAGGAGTGTGCAATATAAAGACAACAAAATTAAGTGTTCAAGATATATGGAAAATAGATATTTTCCATAATAAATATTAGGTATGTTATTTATAGTTGTATAGTACAAATTATATTAAAAACTTGATTCAGGCCAGGTAAGATGGTACATTTCTTTAATCCCAGCACTCAGGAGAGGGAAACAGGTGGATCACAAGTTTGAGGCCAGCCTGGGCTACATAGGGAGACCCTATCTCAAATAGAATAGAACAGAACAAAACAGTAAAAGTAAACAATTCATGAAAGCTATTATATTTTATTGGAGTTCTTTGCAGATTCACTGTAGCTCACATTTTTAAATGGTATGATTTCTTGCCTTGATTTAGCATTAATAAATCAGTTCAATTCTACTTATCATTTTCTCCAAAAGAGACAAGGAAAGAGATTACACAAATGTTGGAAGTTATATTCCTTTACTGTGTTTCATGTTATTATTATTATATTTTAGCATAATCCCCATCTAATACAATTAAAGTAGTCAAAACCAGAGATTCACAAGAAAGAGTTGATTAGAATTAACACTTTCATTGACAACATGAATGAATTGTTCCATCCATTCATGGGATGTCATTTCTTTGCTTACACATTCAATATTTAATTTTTATTGATTCAATTTCAGATTAAGTAAAACTCTTAATAGATGTTTCTTCTCATCCCTTCCCATTGGCAGAGGCCTTATGTCTAGTTAACATAGCTAAAGCAGGAGATAGCAATTGGAAGACAAGTATGACTTACATGAGAAAGAATGGGAAAAAAAACACACCACACCCACTTAGAGGAAGAGACTGGGGCCTACTCAAAATAGTCAGAGATGAAAGCTTAGCAACTCTGCACACATTTAAAGCACTTCCTGGAATTCTAATGGATGGGATATCTTGGAAGGAGGCTAAAGCAAATAAGTATGCTATGAGGAACACTGAAGTTGTTTCATGCTGTGGCTGTTTTAATCTTTGGGCATGAAACGGTAATTATTTTCCTAGGGAATAGGAGAAGACATAACCAGGGAATTTCTGAGAGGCCCATGTGGATTTGTGTGGTGTGGGTTGAAAGTCTAATTTTATACCACAAGATTACAGAGCTCATGATCTCTTCTGACCAGTGCAAATTCTAATCCACTATCTAGCCTCAATGGGTCATCTCAAGTTGGATCTGTGGATAGGGGCTTTATTTTGCTGCTTAACATTGGAATATGGCAGTAGAGTCAAATTGTAGGGGACTGAATGAGTCTGCATACAAGACATTTCTTTCATGGATAATTTTTTTCCTACAGGTAAATGAAAATATGTGAGATAAATTACGCCCCCCCCCCAAAAAAAAAGACACCATAGTTTCACTGTTGCCGAGAGGAAATTATAAAGCATCTAAGAGAAAAAAAAATAGCAGACATCATCTACTTAGATTCTTCTTGTGCTGGTCATATTCTTTTAGATGTTTTTTACTAGTAATAGAAACCACACTATCAGTCTTTTCTCTCATGTTCATAGGAAACCTTGAGGATGAATTTCTTAAAGTGTAAACTACTATGACTTTGCCACTGTCCCCAAGATGTTAAAAGTGTTTACAATGAATAAAATGTCCAGGTTACCAAAGGATCCCTTACTTTTCTATTCCATTACTCTTTTAATTTCAATCACTGTGTCTAGGGTTTTCTTCCCTAAACTTGTATGTGACTTAAATACCACCTCATTTCTCTTTATCTTTTTATTGCAAATACAGGATATTAAAAAATAATAATGTCATTCTGAGGCTTACTGGTTTCAAAAAGGAGGATTTTCTATGGCTTACATATGAGATGGACATTTGATATGAAGAATATCCTGAAGGTTGAGCTCTATTCCCTAATATCAATTCTCCCTACACACTGAGGCAAGATTAATCTTCCTAAGACAGTCTTTTTGTTGTGCCAGAAATGAGCCCCAGTTACTTTGTCTGGTGTACTTGATTCTGCCATCTCTCCTTAATCCACAACCTGAATTTGATGACTAACATCCAGACAAATTTAGTTCCTAATCATTCTTCCAACATACTGTACGATTCTCCATTTTTATCCTTGCTTGTTCTCCACTTTGCAATGTTCTTGCCATTCATGATTGTGTTGGTCTGGTTTATGCATCATGACTGTATTAAAAGGCCTATTGTAGTTGTTTTTAATATTTTCTTGTTTTGAATTCCTGTAGTCTTTCACATGTACTATTAGGTTACTTTTTCACCCATTGCTCTTTGTTAAGATATTTGCAAAACTACCTTCATATAACAGTGTACTTGCATTGACTATTTTCTTGTGTCAGTAATTCTAAAAATAAAGGATATTATGTGACAAAAAAAATCAGCTCATGAAGCTGCAAGAGACCTCCCCTATTAAATCTCCAATTCCTTAAAGACATAAACAATGTTAACTTTGTTTTTTAAATTAACTTTGTTTTAATATTTCTAATAGTACAAAGCTTTGGACATTGATAAGCAATTAATAGTTCTATCAAGAAGTAAATCAATAGCTGTTGAACCAATATGACTCAAGGTCCTTTTATAGTCAATACCATGTGATGTCCCTTTGAATATGCTGAAAGAACAGTAACAAATACTACAATCTTTCTACACATGGCTGTCCTTCCTTGTTTGAGGTGTTTCATTCCACAGTTCCAGTCAGCTATAGTATGGCAATGGAATTACAAATGGAAAATCCTAGAAAGAAACAATTTACTAAGTTTGAAATTGTGCACCCATTAAATAGTGTAAATAAATTTTACATTCTCTTGCTTAGTTCCACCTGGAACTTCTCTTTGCCCCATTTATTCATACTGTATATGCTATCCTCCCTCCAAGTACTCACTTAGAAGCTAATCTTAGCCATCAGAATGACTAGTGTTTCCATATTTGTGCTTAAGTAACCTTGATTCTATCTGACAATGGCCCTAGTAACATATAAGTGATAAGGCTGGCAATTCAGGTATGCTCAACAATAAAGTGCTTTGTATGAGCAACAGGGTGAAATTTCCTTTTTGAGCAAAGAGAAAAAAAAACATACAGAGAATGTTACGTTCTACAGTAAGACAAAACCTTTTATTTGTGAAATTGTGAAGAAGGGGAAATATTCATACCTCCTTTTTTGCTGTTGCAACTGAAATGGAAACTGATATTGACAGTATATTGGAAGTGTTTAGTTTCAAGATGCAAAAGGCATTATCAGAGGTTTCAGGCACCCACTAGGATCTTGGAAACTATCTCCTGAAGATAGTGGAAATTTATAAAGAAAAGTATTAATACAGCTTCTTCACATAAATTTAGTACTCTCATGGGTAAAAACCAGAAGAGTGCTCGTATCAAATTAATATGAATTTTTCTATGTAAGTGCTTAGGTATAGCTACTTAGTGGACATTGAAAAGCAGTCAGTTATTTGCCTCAACTTGGATTTCAAAATCTGGATTTCTAATAAGCAAAAAAGTAAAACATTCCCTATCAAAAGAAGGAGGAGGAGGAGGAGGGGGAGGAGGGGGAGGAGGGGGAGGAGGAGGAGGAGGAGGAGGAGGAGGAGGAGGAGGAGGAGGAGGAGGAGGAGGAGGAGGAGGAGGAGGAGGAACAGAAAAATAATAAACAACACTAGATAAAAAGCAATGTTTAGGTACAATAATCTAGACTCATTTGTGTATAATAAGGAATAGAGAGAAATAAACTTACTGGAAGTTAGGCTAACATGCCATGAAAACTGGTGACCATCAATCTGAAAACACTGGGTAGTATCATAATCTAACCAATGAGCTGATCTTACTCACAAGTGAAAGGCCAAAATAATTTGTTCAGAAAAGCTAGAGCAGAGTAATGATGGAGTAACACACACACACACACACACACATACACACACACATTTTATATTTTAAAAGCCTGAAATATATTGGGAAATACTTTTATTCTCAAGTATTTATTAAGACTTTGAAGGTCACATATTTTTTCAGGTGGTAGGAACCAAAGAGTGGATTAGAAAAATAGTGATACATACAAAAGGTTGTAGAAAACTGTTTTATGGTGTGCTTCTGGGGAGAGTGTAAAGGTAAAATGTGATACAAAAGTCAAACTTCTGGTCATGACTAAGGAAAAGTATTGGGAAATCTTTTCTGTGGTACGCACGTTTCTGTACAACATATGAAACTAATGCCTACAGAAATTAGACAAGTACCAACACAAAGATTGTTTCTCTAGCTTTTACAATTTTACCAAATATCAATGACTCTGTAAAGCAAGTAAGTAATACTGTGGAGTAGAAGTTAGAACTTATGCATGAGTGAAAATTAAATGATAGTAATATCACTGCAGATAGGATGGGAAAATGAAAAATACTAAAATACTGCTATGAGCTTTACATGTTAGTTGTCAACTGGGTCTAACATTGCTTGGAGATGGAGTTGGAGAACTTCAAGGTGCACATTTCATATAAACTATAGACCACTGTTCTGGAACCGCCTGGTCTCAGTGTGTGAGAAATGGCTATGCATATTATGAAACTGAAAAGAGTCCAGGATTACACAGAGAACAATTTATCATGGTTTTGCTGCAAGTGTGGTCCTGGATGCCATCAGACCCAAGCATCAGGGTGATTTGGGGCAGAAGTACAAACTGATCAGGACAACAGTGGTCTCACTTAAATGAGAATGTGCGTGGTTTATCACCAGCAAATATCAAAAGATGCCAAGTACATTGTAGACAGTAACGGCACCAGGGTCTGGTCCATAGTAGTGTTTCTGTTGATTATAATGTGATGGGAAACTATGTGTAGACATCGAATCAGGATTATTTAGGCATGATCACCGTGAATACAACTCAAAGTATCTGTGCAGGTCAAACAGAATCTCCACAGCCCCTTAGATTCTAACTTTCTAAGGAAATAAATGGTTGAATAATTACTGCGTTTGTCACAGAAAAAGACAATTCAAACAAAGTAAATATTTTCAGTACAGATTTCTTGTACTGAGCAATGATATGTACATACACAGCCACAGACACACCTATATATTACATACATTGAGTAATAATAATAGTATGGACTATTTTCATATTAATTCTTAAAATATCATGTAATTATATTTGTTTTGTGTAGTTCCACTAATTTGATCATGGTGCTTCTTTAAAATTTACAGTTTATATCACTTTCCTATGTGTTGTCAAGTTGCTTTACTGTGATCATTGTAATATAATTGCAATTGTCCTTTCCAGCAACTATGGTATAAATATTGAAACATTTTCCCACTAAACAGGAAATCAGACATGCCTCAATACATTCTACATTTTCTTTTTTTTAAAATATATTTTTATTATCAAACTGAATTACAGAGAGGTTACAGTTTCATACATTAGGCATTGGATACATTTCTTGTACTGTTACCTTGTCCCTCATTCCCCCCTCCCCCCTCCCTCTTTCCTTTCCCCCTCCTCTCCCACAAGTTGTTCAGTTGTTCAGTTCATTTTCATCAAACAGTTTGTAAGTATTGCTTTTGTAGTTGTTTGTCTTTTTTTACCCTGTGTCTCTTGATTTTGGTATTCCCTTCCAATTTCCTGGTTCTAATACCAGTATACACGGTTTCCAATATACATTCTACATTTTCTTTAAAGAAATGATGTTGTCATTCCATCCACTTCTAAATAACCTGTCAAAAGATTGCATGCATTTTATTAATTTTAAGAGTAACAAATGTATTGACTTGTGTAATATTCCACTGAGATTCTTGTCTACTGTTGTTGATGTAAGGTAGAATGTGCTCCTCACACACCATTATACCTTCAGTCTTGTTGATAAACCTCTTGGATTTTTATTGTCTTTGGTATAGCAATGATATCAGAAATGAGATTTTTATATGATTAGTATTCTGTAAGAATTCCAACTATTGGTATCCTTGTTGTGTTTTACCTCTTGGATTTTTATTGTCTTTGGTATAGCAATGATATCAGAAATGAGATTTTTATATGATTAGTATTCTGTAAGAATTCCAACTATTGGTATCCTTGTTGTGTTTTACCAGAATTGATTAATTTTGATGGCTCTTTTTTCCTTACAATTCTTTCCTATGTGAGCAGTAGATCTTCAATATCACATGAAATGTTCTCCTATCCTTTTCATGTAGATTTGATTGCTGCAACTCATTACATGATTAATTTTTCAACACCATGTACCAGCTAATCAACTTTTCTTGAAACATTACTATTACTCAATGGAAAAACAAAACAATTATATCATTTTCATCTTTTCCATGTACTTTTTACTAAATTCTTCTTCAGCTTGCATGACCTAATTTTGCACCAATGTCATGTAGCTTACCATGTTTTGCAATCATGTGTATGACTTGGTAAGATTTATTCTTTTATTATTGTTATTATTGAAAGAATATTTGTAGACCTTCCAGGGATAAGGTTCCTTGGAAATGTGGTACATCTTTGACAATTTTATGAGGATGTCTCTTTGGAAAATATTTATTTACTCTTAATGACTTTGTTACTTCATTAAAAATGAACTCATTGGGAGAGAAAACACTGGAGACTTCATTTGCAGGGATGAAACTATAAAACTGAATTTTGAACCATTGATTTTGTTTTTGCTTTCCTCTCTACTTGGTATTTTGAAAGAAGACCTGAAGAATTGTGTATCCAATGATCTTGAAAGGAATAGCTACTGCTGTAGACTAATAATTTATATTAGAAAGACAAATACCATCACCTGAGTTTCCCTTGGGGGCACAATTTTCCAAAATGTCGAGTAAGTCTCTGTAATACAATGAGACACACTCTTGTTTTGATTTACAGAGTGAACTACTGTGTAATTTTTTTGGCAGACATTTTAATGCATCTAAAATCTACTAAATGAGCTCTTCACTTTGTATCTATAAAGGATGCTCTCAGGCTAGGAATATAGCCTAGTGGTAGAGTGCCTGCCTTGCATGCATGAAGCCCTGCGTGCTGATTCCTCAGCACCACATACACAGAAAAAAACCAGAAGTGGCGCTATGGCTCAAATGGTAGAGTGCTGGCCTTGAGCAAAAAGAACCCAGGGACAGTGGTCAGGCCCTGAGTTCAAGCCCCAGGACTGGCCAAAACAAAAAAAAATGCTATTAGTTTCCAGTCTGTAGCATGTGGCACTATTCTTGTAGTTTGATTTTTCTCTGGACATTGCAAGACATTTAGCACATTTGGCTGCAAATGCTAGACACATCACAAAGTTTGTCTTAACAGAAATGCCATCGCACATTTCTGAAATGGTTCCTAGAGATTTGTGATCAAGGACCACATGGAGGACTACACGTCAGCACTAATGCCCATGATAGCATATGCCAAGCACTGTCTATACATACCAGATGGATGGTAGGAGAGTTGCTACCATCCAATTATACTTGTCTTGACTGCAGATCAATGAAGCCATTTTGCTTCCTGAAAAATCTGTCTCTTTGCCAGACAGTTGTTGAAATTGTAGGGTTTTTTTTTGCTCATACAAAGATACTACAGAAACAAATTATGTACCAAATGGTCAAGCTAGAACACTGCCACTTCTAGGGAAGTCTATTCAGAGAGGAAAGCAGTGGTCTTAAAAATGAAAAACAAAACAAAACAAAAAACATAAAATGAGTTCTTAATTTCAACATTATCACAGTCATGGGTGAATGCTTGTTATACCTTTCAGCTGATCATTTCAGAAGCATAATTCTGGATGAAATTGCATGTATCTACCTTTGCTATGGACTTTGAGTATCACTGCATTCCTTTGTATTATATCCTAGCTGGCTTTCTGTGAAAAACTCAATGTGTTGCCTATTAATTCATTGTTAATAGTTTTTTACAGACATAGAAATTAATACTATCCAATAGTTAAATAAATAAATTATATTTGGTAGTCACTCTTTATTGAGGATAATGAATGCACTTTTTTAAAATTTATTTTTTGCTATGTGTTCAGTACTGATTTGTTTTGTATCCCTCGTATAGAGTGAAGGGTTTAGACTCTCTGGGCTATGATGATAAAACTGAAGCTCTAATCTGGAATATAGAGTTAGTTGTGAATGGTGTTTTCTCTAAGTGATGAGTCTGGCTGCATTGGAAAAGAGCATGTATGGGTCTATCTCAGGAAAAGGGACATCACAACTCAAGGTCACTTGACTGAACATATCTAGGTGATACATTTTATTTTTAAAGACTGTTTTTTTGAGTCATACTTACCACTGAAAAATCTTAGTCACAAGCCACAGGATAAGTTTTATTTGGCCTCAAGTCTCTACCAGTACCAAGCCCAGAGTTGACACTGCCAGACATTTCTTGGTAACTTGGCAAAGCAATGTGCTCTACTATGGAAAGGTGGTGGTTGGTACATATTAATCCCTCTCTAAGGTGCCTGAGTTCCATCATCATTCCGAGTTCTTACAATCTATGCTGAGTTTCACTTCTCACCTGGCTCCTTTCCTCGATGCCAGCCTTTCCTGTGGCTTCACTCTTACCTATGGATCACTTTGTCAGGGAGCCCATCTGCTCACTGCCTCCCTTTCACAGTTTAATGGATACTGTGTTTCTGAGTTACCCATGTATGTCCTTTAGATAGAAAATTCACTGGGTGGGAAGAACTGGGTTGGTGTTGCAGGTTTCAGTTGGGGGCTTTCTCTAGTAATTTCCCTAATTGCTGAAGCATCAAAAATGAACTTCTGGGTCTGTTATGTGTTGATCCTAATAGAAGAGCCTTGTAGGTTCTAGAGCTAGACAAACTCGGATCTGACTCTTACTGTGACATTAACTATGCGAATGACCACCCCTCTCAACTCCCACCTTCTCTATTCAGTGGGGGCAATTACTCACTGCAATCCAAATCCCACACCCTCTGTCTGCGTGTGTCTCAAACACAATGAATATATCCTGACCCAAAAGATCCTCCATGTAGTTTAACTGTTGATCTTCTGGGTCCCAATGGAGGAGGGGGTTCTTCCATACCACTTGAATGTTCTTATGACAAGTGAGAGAAAAAAAACAAAACAAAACAGGATATCAGGCCACTGTGCATATAGGATAAATAGAAGCATTATGGAAGAAACAACAATCCCTGACTTTTGTGGAATCGACAGGAACCAATTTATCAGCTCAAATCCAGTCAATTTTGGTGGTCCTGAAATTGAGAACACAGAAGAGAATGATGGTAGAATACCAGACTTGTTCTGTTCATTGTTGTTACCTAGTGGGTTGAAATTTAGAAGTGCTTCCTTTCATTTTGAAGGTGTAGGGATGGGCCGGCGGAGAATGATGTCCTCTACCATAATAAAGTCAGGTCTCATTTCTTTGTCTGAAGGTATATCGCACAGATGCAAAGGCTGGATCAACACATTCATTTTTTGGGTAACAAACCCATTTCAGTGAGTCACTTTAACAGAATAGGGCAGACTGTTTTGGCTGATTGTCCCAATCTCAGGATTACCTGATGCTGATCATCTGATCTAGATCATTTGACAGTTCTTGATGGTAGGTTAAAGTAGTTATAGAGTTGGCTTGGACTCACCCCTCCCCACTGCTCCCATGTTTCTGTATATCTTGGGGCTGCTTTTATGGGACAGAGAGCTTTTCCTGTCAGGAAAATATGGTGAACTGAAAAGTCTTTTGTATCTTCCATTAGGTTTCAAATCTCCCTAGTCTGGAAGGTAAAGGTGGCTGGAAGCTAACAAGGGAAACCATTTTAAACTTGATGAACTGAGAAATGGGAGACTATTTGAAGCTCTGGAAAAATCCCAGAAGGTGGCTTTTCTCCTTTTTAATATAAATGTGTGACTAGACTCTAAGAGCTGACTTGATCTATGTGCTCCTGGTGGGTACAAGGCCTTGAAGGCTGCTACTGTTAGCTAAGTGCCATGAGCACTCTCTCTTGAGACAGAGCCAACGATGTGGCCTGATGTTGGACAGGTTTATGCATGGTGCTAGAGGAACTTTTACAATCACCTAATTAAACACATTAGAATGTCAGTTCACAGTGTAAGCACGTTCTCTTAGAAAAATATAATACTTTCCCCCTGAATTGTAGCAAGAAATTTCACATGTAATATCAGCAATTTATAAAGCTTTACATTTTTTATTATTAATTCTATATTTTGGGTTTTATTTCCCCCCAAGGTTCTTGACTAAGTTTGCCAAATGGAGACATAAATTGTAGGATTCCCACCCCCCACCATTTTCTTCCTGATTCTCTTCCTTTTACTCCATAGTGAAATTGGGGAACTCTGACATTGTGTGATGAAGGTGAGCCCTTTAAATCTCTGCTGGTGGTTTGGGGGCAGGGTTGATTATTTTTTTACACAGGCGCATTAAAATACCAGACACCATTTTTTTTTCTCTTTTGGACTCCTGGTGAAGATGTCAGTACATTAAAGAAGCAGGCTAAAGGCCCTTTGAAAGAATTTTTGAAAGTACAAGTTACAAGGATTCAAGAGAATTATTTATTTATTTTTTTGCCTAAATCCCCTTGAGGGGCATCTGAAGATGGTTATGGTTCTCTAAATTCTGCCTAAGGGAAAGTTGTACCCTTCCCTTTCTCACCCTCCTTCTTCAGGGGGTGAGGAGGGGCAGCCATAGCAATGGCACATATTAGGTAATAACCGCCCCCCCCCATTAGACTGCAGATGTGTGAACTAGTTTAAAACTTTTTATTAGAGTTTTTATTAGACTCCAATGCAATCCCAGCCTCTTTACACTTGCCAATGTAGCCAGTTGCTCACAAGTTATAACAAATTAGGAATACCTAATGCCTAAGCTATTCTTACACTCTGGGGGCAAAAAAAAAAAAAAAAAAGTCCCAAACAAATCATCATCTCTTCTGCGAATCTCATCTTCCTCTTAGAAATTGCACTCATAGGCAGAATGGCACTTGAGCCAGGGTTTCATTATGGCTTGTAATAACAGGGTGGCTCAATTCTTTCAAGCACATAAAACCAAAGATTCTTTATCATTTTCTGCCTGGCCAAAGAAGGCCCTCTCCTGTCTTTTTGATGGCCTCCCAGTTTTGCTTTGTTTCTCCGTTTCACTACATGTATGCCTCAAATACTACTCAAGAGTGCCAAATTGGCTTCTCCACAGGCTGACACTGGCTTTGGGTCTCCAAGGTAATTTCTGATGAAGTAGGGGATCCCCAATCCCCATCAGCTTGGTGGAAGAGTTCAGGTATAAGAGGACAGCCCTCTGGCCCTAAGAAGGCACTACAATCTAGTTCTTACTTTCAAAGTTTTTAATTATGTGCCAGGGAAACAATCTTACCATGATGTCTAGTTCCTTCATCTGTGAAAGACATCAATCTCCTTCTATTTAGAATGACTTACATAGGAGTGAATTAGCACACACCAGACAGTTCATTTTCTCCATGCTAATGGCATGCCCTGAAAAAGTGTTCATTCATCAGCTCTGAAGCTATTTTCCTTTCCAGTTTTAATTCAGGTACCAAAATGCAATTGTTATGAGATAACAACCACACAAAAGCATGTCTTTTGGGGGAAAATGAAATGACAAGACAACATGTGGTGTTAGGACATAAACACGACCTATGTAATTACCATGTTATGCTCAAGCTAGTTAAATTAACCTTGTCATTTATATATTTGTTTATTTGATTTTGTGGTACTGAAGATTAAACTTGAGACCTCACATTTGCTGAGCAACTGTTCTACAACCTAAGCCACACTTCCAGTCTCTTTTTGAATTGGTTATATTGAAGATAGGATCTCCTTTCATGCCTATTGGTTCCAATGGAGTCTCCAGAATTTCTGGGTGGTCCTTGAACCTCCAGATTCCCCAATCTCTGCCTTCAAAGTAACTAGGATTGGCTTGAACCACCATGCCCAGCTAAAATACCTTTAATGCAATACACAAAGCAAACACATGAAGATTATCTTCCCTGTACAGAATCCAATATTCAAAGAGTTAGCTCAATGTCTTGTATCACACTTATTTTTCTTTTCCTTTTTGTCAGTTTCTGATTAACTTCCTGCCACAAGTGACAGGAATGGCTACAAATTAGGGAATAGTTTAAGATCCCCAGGAAAAAAATATGTAGGTATCATGCATATTTCATCCTTGTCACCTTCATGGAGTAGCTAATATCTGTAAGTGGAAGTCAAAGGTGACCTTGTGTTTCGTGCTGAGATTTATTCAGAAACAACATAGTTGAAAGCTATTGTTCCTCACTGGGGAATGTGGTAGGAAGGTAGTATGAATAAAAAGTAGACACAATCCCTGACCACAGCTATGTCTGAAGCTGAAACTACGAAAGTATGAGGGTCATTTCTCATAATATGGGTCTACTATTGATATTAAGATCATGTTTTACCATCCATAGCAGGCAGTTGCCCCAAGGTTACAGAGTTATGCTTTATGAGAGGACCTAGCATTATGGGTGTGATTTTCATGGTAAAGTAGTAACTACTCATACTCAGTATGCTTTGCAGTTGAGGTGACTGTTTGCCTAAACAGGTTTTGGGTAGATTTACATGTGGTTGCATTTATTCTGCTCATAGAAACTGTCTTGAGTCAGTTACCCTAAAATCATTCATTTATCATTGAATTCTTCCTCAAAATATCATCAGAGCTATGATGTGTTCAGGAATTAGTAATGCACAAAGAAATATACAAAGAAGAACCACACAGCTTTTCAAGTGTTTTACACATCTGAGAATTGCTAACATGTGGAAATGTATTAAACAAATCATGACAATAAGTCATTCATTCAACCATTTGTACAATGTGGACTTATTTAGAAAGTATGATGAATGTATACATAGCATAATTAAGGAAGATGTGGCATAGAAGAATGAATATGATTTATGTATGTCACATACATATGATTATGTACATCACATATGATTTATGTATGTCACTTTAAGAGGAAAGGGCATGAGAGAGTTAAACATTGTAGATTCATCATCATCAATACATCATCCATACTGAGTATTGATGATATACAACGTAAATTATAAAATGGTGGTAAAAATCAAATGAGAGGAATTTTATCATGAGCAAGCCCTCCAGAACTCAGTCATTGAATCTTAATCTTGGAGTTGGGCAGGACTTTAATTTGTTCTGCCTCTGAAATAGCTTCCTATTTTCTTGTCTTTTTCTCTCCTTGTTCTACTATTCTTTTTCCTCTTTGTTTGGGCACAGTGAATAGGGAACTATCTCCTTGGAAGTGCTGCTGTTTGCAGGAAAAGTAGGAAAGAACTAGACAAATAGGGGAGAATACAGAACTCATTTCTTTTGGAATGTGGATAGCTCAAATATTTTCATTTTATTCTCTACTCTTTTGATGACTTGACTTTGTTGGCTTTTACGAATGTATGTACATTGCTATTTGTTTGTCTTTCTTGAGGAAAATTAATGTCTGACATTGGCTATCTCCCAGCAGATTGAAGTAGTGGTCTGAGGCTGTGTCGGAGCTCATGGCTGTCAATGGGAGAATCCAAGAATGGAAGACTTTTTAGGGCATGCCATGCAAACAGCCTCTGCCACTGTATTCTTTCTGCATGGGGTGATTCACTAGGTATAACTTACATCTATTGATCTAAATTGTTCCATAAGTGGTCTCAATCTATAATTTTTAGTTGATTTTATCCACAAGTCTTCTACCTACATAGACTCCATTCGGCCAAACACCAAAAGTAGAATACCCTTGTAGAACCTTGATTGATTCAATTCACATCACCCATGCCTGGGAGGTGAAGTTGAGCAATCTTAAGGGTTTCTTTTGGGTCCCCTATGTAAAGTCACAGCAAATGTCAGATGTTTCCATGTGAACAGAGCCTTCCTCATGCAATGAGACACCACAAGTGTATACAATATGGATTTTGTTTTCTTATTATTTAACATTTCAGTTGCAATCCCAGAGCTGAGAAACATGAATTATAAGTATGTACATTCTAAACACAACTTTTCTTTTAACACCTAAAAGCTCATCTTGAGACCCATTTCCCATGAAGTAATCTCAGGAGATAGAGATTTATGAGAGGATGATGTGTTTGGAAGGAATTAGGAAGATGCTATCATGAGCAGCGTGTGGAATCGTGGGTGGACGTGAGCGACAACTAAAGAGAGATGACAGTGAGAGGTAATTAAAGAGGACTTAATATACATCCTTTCAAACTTGGACATTCCAAAGACAGCTGATGATTCTGCTTTTGCCTGCAGAAGTCTGAAGATAGAGAGTTAACTAAAGTTGCCTGTGAAAACAGAAAAGGAGAGAGGATATACATACTTAAGCCTATGTAAAAAGGTACAAACAGGACATTTTTAATTTGATCTGTACCATTAACATTTTCCATATTAGCTTAGTTGTCACTTTGGGATGAGTTATTCTTTGTTCTATGTGGTTATCTTCTGAATAATCAATTGGATGCTTAGCTACATCTATAATCTCTACTAATCAATCAGTACTAGAGTTGAAATAATCAATTTTCTCCAGCCATTGGCAAATGTTGGGTTTCTAAAGGGAAAATTGACACTGGATTGATACTGATATTCAGTGGTCTAGGCAATTAGCAAAACAAGGCAAGCTTTGACTTGTTTGCAAATTTTGGGGATGCAAATATTTCCCCATTGGCTGATTTCAAGGCAATCATGTGACACAACCAGAGGCAAAAGTAGGAAGAGAGGTGCTCATGAAGGTTCCATAATATTCTCACAACGGATGGAAACTGCAGCCTAAACATACATGGTGATAAATAATAATTAGACAGTTTTGAGTTGTAAAAGTACTGTCTTCATGTTTAATACATTTTGAAATTTATATACTTTAAATTTTTAGTAGTGACAGTTTTAACAACTGGCTTGTATAATTTCTGAATTGTTTTAGTCTTTTCCCATGTTCATTCCTATGACAGCTGACACTGAGTACTCTATTTTCAACAGCCAGGACCACTGTGGGCCATGGCTTGCTTTGCTATGGTTCAGCAACTGGCTTTCTGAAAGTCTTTTCCTTGAGAATATGCCTGCATTTTCATCTTTGCAAAGTGACCCACAAAGGCCACAAATTGTCAAGTCTAAAGCAATAATTTCAATGTTGTTATTCTCTTCGATGTATGCTTTTCATTTTTCTCTCTTAAAAATTCCTATTCTTGGGCTGGGAATGTGGCCTAGTGGTAGAGTGCTTGCTTCTTATATACATGAAGCCCTGGGTTTGATTCCTCTTCACCACATATATAGAAAAAGCCAGAAGTTGCAATGTGGCTCAAGTGGAGTGCTAACCTTGAGCAAATAGAAGCCAGGGACAGTGCTCAGGCCCTGAGTTCAAGCCCCAGAACTGGCAAAAATAAAGAAAAAAAGGAAAAAAGAAAAAATTCTTATTCTTGGAAACTTCCTCAGTACCAATTTCTCCATCCCATTCCCACTGGGCAAAACATTACTTCTCCATTTGGTTCTGTTTTGGAATCCATCTCCCTCTTCATCAACACCCCTAAAGCAATCAAAGGATCTGGTAACTTCCATAAAAATGTTTTCACGGGATGGGGGAATAGGTAAAGTGGTAGAGCTGAGTCATGTCTTGCAAGCATGAGGCCTTGAGTTCAAACCTAAGTATTGCCAGAAAATGTTCAAGATTTGAGATTCAGTTTTGACTAACACTAACAATAGGTGATATAAATATAATATATATGTATATATAAACATGTATAAATTACTTGTGTAAAATTCTGTGTAATATGTATATATGGCATGAATACTATACTGTTGGAGTTTAGTTAGCAGTAGTTATTTCTGTGGATGGGGTCTGGGATAGATGTGAAGGAAGATTCCTGTTTTTTAGCCTACCATGTTTACCAGGTGAGTCTGATTTCAAAGACAAAGGCGGCTAAAACCTAGCCGCCTTTGTCTTTGAAATCAGACTCAGAAATTAGTTCAGCCTCCAGTATATCTGGTCATTGACTGGGAGTATTTGCTCTGTGCGTGTCTTTTTAGCTTCTTTCTCTAGCATGATGTTGTCTCCGGTTCAGTCAATACATTCTCCATGCTGTATCACCATGGTCTTGCTTCAGAGCACTTTGGCAGTTGTCTCAGGGTAATGATTAGTACAGGCAGAAGTAGTATGCCAATGTTATGCTTGAGTGGATTGCCTTCAGTTTCTAGAGGAGCTTGAAGAACATGGAAGTCTGAGAGGTAAAGTTTATGAAGTGGGGAGGGCTGAGATTATTCATAGAATAGGTTATTGTAGAATCGTGATTTGACCTTGCTGTGGAAAAAAAGGTGGTACTTATAACTAGGCTCAACTAACGAAGTCACTAAGGTAAAAAAAAAAAAATATATATATATATATATTCTTCGGGTATGTGTTATATATATATATATATACATATATATATATAAATTTTGTTTAAACATAAAAGAGTATGGGAATTTAGCTCATTTGCAGTGGGAAAAAAAAAATCCAAAGATGTCAGTGAGAGACTGGTTATTCCATCCAGATTTTTCCTAGCTTCAAATATAATGAAAGAAAAACAGACCAACTAATACTACATTTATTTGGATAGGTGAGCTCAGTGATCAGATGTCAGCTCTCAAAAGTTATCATTCAGCCTAGCTGCCCAATTCAATTATTTGCCATTTATTCTTGTGCTATGTTTTGGGGAAAAAAAAAAAGAGGACTTGTCAGATGTACTTACAGCCTCCTTTGAAAATGTAAGTTTTCCTTTTGCTGGTGCTTGAAGAAAAACTTCCTACCCTCATTAATGTCCTTTCTGAGGTTTCCCATGTAGATAAACAAAATATCAAGAAAAGATGGGATCACAATTAATTCAAAATTACAGAAGATTCATATATATATATTTTCCTAGTATCAATTGTGAATCCAACTTTTAAGACCAGATTGACATTTTGAAAAATATCTAAATCCCTTGAGAGAAATAAACATCTAAAGTGGTCTTATATTCATAATATAAAGTTTAAAAAAGTTCCTAAAATAATATTAGCTTTTATGTCAATTTTCCTTTACCATCAGCCTCTTTCTTGACTGTTTTATTGAAAATTCTACAGACAGTAGCTTATTTTCCCACAAACCTCAGCACCTGAGATTTTTGGCTGATGGATATAAGACCCAGTAAAACTGCCTATAAAATGTAACTTTATATCATAACTTGCACAAAGTTTATAGAATGTATTTCATCATTTATGGTTTTTTTTATAAAAGCATGTATCTCTATGTTTATTCATTATATTATAATGGGAACCAAAATTACTTTGGAAAATACAAAACAACACTTACAAGTGGTATTGTTACATTTTGGGCCTACTAAATGAGAACTCTTTTTTTATTTTCTCATTTCTTTATTGTTAGAATGATGTACAGAGGTGTTACAGTTTCTAAATGAGAACTCTTAAAAGAGAAACTGTTCATGTCACTTTTGTCTAGAAATTTTCTGAGCTGAATCTGAAAAAAGAATAATATTTTCTCAGGGTATGTTTCGTTAGCTTGATATGCAAGAATTATGGTGTTCCTGATTCTATACAGTTCATGTGATCAGCCAACATCATTGGTATTATCTCTCATCAGGACAATGCTTGCTCAAATTTATGGGTCTTTGCCTAGAATAGTAGTTTTTCCAGTATCTATTTAGGAGCTCTGTTATCTCTTCTCTTCATTCAGTATTACTTTTGCAGATACTCATGATCATTCTGTTTCAAATTATATTCTTTTTACCCTGCATCTCCTTTCTCTTTGATGGAGTCATTTTTCTCCAAAATGCTACATACTTAAATTATTTGTTAGAGCTATTGTGTGCCTCTTCACAGAAGAAAGTAAAATTCATGATAGGAAGGATTTTGTCTTATTTCATACTACCCCTCCCCCTCCCATTGATATTCAATGCTAGATACACAGTAAATGCCAGATGCAGAGTGATGTCTACATGAATGTACAAATCAAAGTAACCACAGGTTACTTTCTCTACATATCTGTGGTGTCTGGGAGCTAATTCCTTCCAATACCTAAAGTGATTACAATACACATTGTGATAATTTAGAGAAAAATCACCAAAGGAACACAGCCAGTTATAGAACAAGGCAAGGTTTCTGAAAAATCATAGATTATCTTAACCAAAACAAAGAAAAGAAGAAAGGAAAAGAAACTGATAATGCAGTATTACTCTGCCAAGTACGACAGGTCTGAGGAGTCAGTATTTGACTCATGTAGTAAATTGCTGTGGGTACTTCACTGTAACAAAGATGGAGATGTGTGTGATGTTACTCATCTAGTTATCCCTCGGCAGGGTATCTTAACTGGTGAACTTACTAGGTTACAACTTGGAACATGCTCTGGGCATTAATTTCTATCACAATAGGAATCATGTACAAAGCATAGCAGCTTGCCACATAGATGTGTAACTGGTCAGAGATTTGGAGAAGACAATAGTTTGGGGGCTCAACAGGAGAGGAAGGGACAATGCTTGACTTTTTCTTCTAGACCTTTTACTTTCCCAACCAAGCTCTATTTCCATATTTGAGTTCAAAGGGTAAAAAGAAGTATTAGGAGTTTTTTCTTCTTTTTTCTCTTCTGCAGTGCTGGGGATTGAACTCAGGGTCTCATGTATGCTTGCCATACATGGTAATACTAAGCTGATTTCCTAATTCTAGGGAGAAAACAAGGGATGGAAAAGATGGTTAAAGGAAAGCCAGAGAGTGGTAGCTCACAACTAATTCTCACTACTCAGGAGGCTGGTCTAAGATTGAGGTTCGAAGCCAGCCTGGACA
Organism: Perognathus longimembris pacificus; assembly: GCF_023159225.1. Lineage (NCBI taxonomy): Eukaryota > Metazoa > Chordata > Mammalia > Rodentia > Heteromyidae > Perognathus > Perognathus longimembris. The sequence continues at coordinate 47,936,403 of NC_063171.1, forward strand.
GGAAAGTCTGTGAGAAGCTTATTTCTAATTTTGAATATATTATTCCAATAACACAAGAAGTGAGAGAGAAGTGGGGATTGTCAGTCCAATCACTGATATGGTGAGCCCTACCGAAAATGGATTCTTCCTGTTTTTATATTTCTATTGTGTGTATATCATGCTACTTTGTGTACAAGTACCTCATTTAGGTCACTTTTGCCTCTCAATATAGGTGGATGCCTTGAGGGCAAAGTGTTTCTCTGACTCAGTTATTGTCCTTTCATTACAAAGCCTGATTCTATGTACACAGTAGGTTCATAATAAAAGTTAACAATGAGATATTGTCCCTGAATGAGAATCCAGGGCTGTGATAACTCTTCTTAGGTCCTGTGACATCTGTGTTAATAAGATAGAAGAAACCATTTTCTTGGCATTGTGGTTTTGTTCGCCCCAGCCAAACATAGAAAGCGGTCATATGAATATTTTTGAACCTCAAAAACAATTTGGTTAAACTTAGAACTGGGGGGAGGAGGAGGGAGGCGATGGCTCTTATTTCTCTCATACCATTCCACCCATCTCATATTAGAACATGTAATTCTGACAGTGCTGACTGTCTTAAAATTTGTGAACAGACTGTCCTCTGGACACTGGTATACACGTGGTTTCTTTAAGAAGCTAGCTTGTAGCTTGTAATTAAATTAAAGGACCAGCCAAAAGCTGCTGAAACAAAGTATAGCCTTGAGGCCATGTTTATGAGTTTCTCAGACAAGAGGCAGTCGTGTCAGGACTACTATGGTCATGAGTGTGAATGTTTTCAATGAAGCCTTCGCACGAATCATTTGTTTGGTACTCGTCATTCAGTCATGCCACTTGATTGCAGCCCACTATTTCCTCTTAGAGCTGGCAAAAATAAGCCCAAAAAGAAAAACATTTGGTAAGAAAAGTCCTAGAATTCTGACTTGCAAATCATAGATGATCTGTACTGTATGACTAGTTCATAGGGATACCTGGTCTGGTTCCAGTCTCCAGGGAAGATCACACTGAACACTTGAGCTCATGAGAGCAAGTAGAGAGTTTTGGTACCTGGTCGGTAGGGGGTTAAATGTCTTGGTTTATGAAGAACTGTCCTTGTTATAGCACTAGAAGTCATATAACATGGGAAAACCTTCAGTTGGTGACACACTGGGACAATTTGTGACCTCAACCTTAAATTCTTTATCAATGTTGTGGACTAAGAGATTAGTAGGATTGGATCAAATTATGCTCCAGGTTTTAGATCATACTCAAATCACACATCAGCAGTCAGTGATGGGCTAGGTTGGTGTGCTGAAGTATTGATTCTCTCCACTCCTGTGTTGGCTAGGCAGGAAGGGGCAGGGGTGCCTCCAGCCCTCTGTTGTTTTCCTGTAGCCATTAACTACCTTGTGTAAACCCTGGGAACTCTGAAAAATAGTCTCATTTCGAATGTGCGTGATAATGAGGAAAGAAAAGTTGAGAAGTATGCTCAAGGCCAACCCACTAATTTTATGGATAAAATTTAGATAATATCTATGAAAGACAGACTTGAATAAAGCTAAGGTAGCAAGCAACTGGTTCTACTGCATTTTACCCACTGTCTGGGATAAGCTGATGAAATGCACAATGAATAACAGGTAACAGAACTCAGCAAGTTAATTTCACACTGAAGGCACATAGCTACCTAATGAGTACATACACAGACACACACAGACACACACGTATATATACATATGTATGTGTATATATATATATATATTTGGATGACATCAATAGAATTAACTATATTGTTTCACTTTTGTTTTCAGCACACTTAAGTGTAACATTTAACTCTGAACTAATGAACTTGATGTTTCAAATCCATACTTGATTTTATATACAAGATATCTAGAATGTAAAGACAGCAAAGTCAGAGTCAAAAGCCAAAATCCAAGTTTCATGATGAATAGTCATTATACCACGACTAAATCCTCCCATAAAGATGTGTTCAAGTTTAAAATGAGAACCTCCACTGAGAAAGTTAGTATGCAAAGAAATGTCTGTGGCCTTAAAGGCATTCCAGTTCTACATGCCTAGTTCTCTTGCTCTTCCTTTTAGCCAACGAGGAGAGAAGGGACAGATTCTGTGTATAAAGTTGGGCCATCACAGACCAGAACTTTACATTGTGCCAAATTTGAAGCCTGCCCAACTTCTGGCTCTTCGATTGCTTAATACATTAGTGGACTGATTCCAGTTCCCAGTGGTCAGAGTCGCTGTCCCCATCTGGTGCTAATTGGCACTCTTGTTGGTAGTTTCCAAATGCAGAATAGAAAGAAAAAGTATCTTTCTATCCTTAGAAGCTAGAAGCCTAGTACAGGCAGTCTTCAGTTTAAAATGTCCTAAAATATTAAATGTAAATCAGTTGTTTAGAATCCAGAACAAATGGTTCCAATGAAACCAAGTCATGCCTGATCCTTAGTTCTTTAGGTAAAGTCAGGTCATCCATCCTAAGTCATGAAATTATGTCTCAACCATTATGTACCCTCCCCCGACAAGTGGCTCTTTTTTTAATAGCGTAGAATGTTCCTTGTGAACCAAGAAGTGGATAAGTGCACTAACCAATGATACCTTGGGTGGTGGAAGGCAAAGCTGGAATCTTAACGATTGTGTGATCTCAGACAATTCCCAGATCTTTCTATAGCCCCACGTTTCTTTTAACTGCATGGGGAAGGGGAAGGTGAAATAATTACTTTTAATTTTCTCTGGACTGTTGGGCAAGGGTCAAATTTCATGATGCATATGAAACAGTTTGAAAACAACCTTTACCTCATCTGACAGGACAGAATCACAGAATTTCTCCTGTTTCTTTATGAACCCCAGTGGTCAGGGACCCTCTCTGTGGTTTCCATATGAGAAACAAGGTTGGGAGGTGATGAAGTGGTAGAAACATATTACTGAGCGTGGTACCACAGGGCTGGCTCCTCAGGTTGAGAAAACCTATTCCATATAAATCATCAAGATTATGTCTTGGGTCAGGTTACTATCTATCAGCCTTGGAGTTTTTTTTCCTAGCTCTCTAGCGACTGGCCTGCTGTTTCCTATGTCGCTATCTATTATTTCTTCACAACACCTCTATCTCCCCTATTTTATTGGGGACTCCAATATCTTTGAGATTTCACAGTGAATTTGGTAGTTTTGTCATAAGAGAAGGGAAGCATGCCATTTCTAACAATATATTAGTTATATCTTTATCAATGTCTAGATAGACAGATGACTTAGATAAAAATAAGGCTATACTGTACAATCTCTGTGTGTGTGTGTCTATTTTGTTTGCATCTAAGAACTATTGTATTTTATTTACACTTTAAAGAAGAAATTGATCTAGTGAATGTTTCTGATGCTGGAGCATCAGGAAAATGGGAAAAGAATAGGTATCAAGCTCTGTAGGAAGGCAGGACAAAAACTACCTATGCATCTCTAAGAAATTCTCAGGTATCTTTTCTTCCTTTCTTTAATATTCAAATACAGACCATTTAGAAAAAACAACTTACTCAACTTGAATAGCAGACTCATGAATGTCTTTTGATAACCAAAGCAAGGCTACAATCAAGGACACTATGCTCATGCAATAGATTCTTTGCTATAAAACCCCAGCATAAAGGTTGTAGTCATGTGGTTCTATTTAATGAAAGTATAAACAGAGACCATCCCATTCTAATTTAGAAGAAGAGAAAAGTTAGACTCTGGGTTCTCAGGGCAGTGACTCACTCCTAAGTTTTTAACTCAAGAGAGAGCCTGTGCTGACACGGACAGATCACATAGTCTGTTTTGACTTGACTGGTCAAGAAAAACAAGCAGGTCAGGCTAAAGAGAGAGAACAATAGCCAGGACAGTCAAGACACAGCCGAACTGATTGCTTGACAGATGATTATTATTCCTGTTTTGTTCTGTCAGTCCTGTCAAATCACACTAGTGAAACAGATGCACTTCATGTTCTGCATGCTCTTGAGTTCTACCCACCCAGTGCATTCATATGGAGACTCCAGGCTTCAACCTCTGGCTCTTTCTCTGCATTTCCTACTTTCCGAGTTTTCATCCTCATTCTTATTCTTGCTTTTACTTCTGTGTCTTCCTTCATTTTCTGCCATGTTTTCTTTGTTTATTCCTCAGAAAAACAAAAGATTGTGCAAACTTTTCTGAATCTAACGCTAAATTTGCATCTAATTATTTAGACATTCTATCAGGAATCAGTTCAAGTATTTACATTTCTAAACTAACTTGACCCATGTGTGCACACAGACACACACAGAGTAACATTCAAGGAGAGAGATTTGTAGTTATTTTTACCTAAATTTCCAGTATTTTTATTTGTACAGTCAGCCATAAGTAAGTTATTTGCTGACATTTTTGAGGAATAATTTATTGTTTATTCTTGCTTCTTCATGGTGTCATGCATAGCTCTGAATAGAAAGTCAGATTCAGTGAACAGGAAGTGAGAGTTCTGCATTTTCACCATCTCAACCACCTGTGAGTATTTGATTTTCTTTCCCCTTACAAATGCGAGCATTGTAAGATTGGTCTGTTTGATTTCAGCATTGTAATATCTTACACTGCAATTTTCTGGGGCTCACATACAATAGGTAATCAACATGGTGTATTTGGACATTTTCTCTGCACATGCGTTATGGTTTTCTTTGGCTTTATTTGAATTGGATAATTGGCTATTACAAATGAAGTCTTTATTGTGTACTGAGAACAAATCACAGAGCCTCAAAACCTTACTTTCCTCTATCAAGACTCAAATGTATCTTCACTGTCTTATGTATTGTTATGCTAAATGCCCTGCAGCCTAATATAAACACACAGAAAGTTGGGCCGCCTGTTCCTGGGTGCATCACTATTGTGAAATGGAGGTTCTTGTCACTTTACTGGATACTGCTTTGCCAAGATTGGGGTTCTACTTATTCACTGGATCCTCATGGTGGCTGCTAACAGTGGATTGGGTATAGAAGTCTGCTTAAAGGTGCTGCCTTCATACCAGTGCTAAGTACCCAACTCGGCTTAGGTATTGGGTTCCCACATAGTTTAGTTTTTATTTTAGTATACATATAAATATATATATATAATAGAACATATATTTCTTAGTTTTTTACTTTATTATACATATATATATAATAGAGCACACACATATGTGTTTATATTATATGTATACATATGTATACATATATTATATGTATATGTCTTCGCTGGAATAAATGCTCTCAGGAAGATGGCAAGGAATGGTGGCTACTGAGTCAGTTCTGCCAGGCTTGGTGCTGGTGCCCTCCAAGCTCCATATTTGGGTCACAACTTGTACCTTGGAAAAAAGGGGTGGCATTTTCTTTTTGTTATGTTTGGCCAGAGGGAATCCAAAACCGAAATTTTATTTTAATAAATAAAGCAACCATTTTAGCATTTACTTAGAACTTCCCAGTGCTATCCAAATTAAGCCCAGTGGTGTCAAGATGAGGAGAAACCTTATCCTTACTGCCTTAAGAACCATCATTTTATTGCACGACCGAGGCTTTTATACTGAACGAAGCTCATAGTGCTTGGACCCTTCTAACCTAAGGAGTTTTTCTTTTTTCTTCCAGAAATATCACTCTTCATGCAAACAGGTTTCTAGGGGCTGATACTTTTGATCAGATGTCTTCAGACATCTCTAAATCTCAAGCTGGAGTCTTTATTATAGGTGCATAAAAAGTTGGGTATAGTTTAAGTTCTTGACAGTATTTTCTAATTCCTTAAAGCATTTACACTTTCTCATCCTGCATATCTTATCCTGTGTGTGTCCTATTGTAACTTGCCAATATGCTTTTCCATTACTTGCTATGCTCATACCTGGTCTTTCTCTATATGATGGTCTCAAAATGTTTGCCTTTGTTGTCCTCTGTTATATAGGATTTTGAATGGGTAAGAGATATCCAAGAATATGGTTAATGCATTGGGTATAGCTAGTTTCTTCCTTCTCTTCCTTCCTCCCTCCTTCCCTCCCTCTCTTTCTCCCTTCCTCCCTCCCTTCCTCTTTTTTCTCTCTTCCTTCTTTCTCTCCTCTCTCTCTTTTTCTGTCTGTTCTTTCTCTGTCATCCCTCCTTTTCTTTCATTCTTTCTTTCCTGCCCTCTCTCCCTCCAGAGCTCTCTCCCCTCCCTCCCTCCCTCCCTCCCTCCCTCCCTCCCTTCCTCCCTCCCTCCCTCCCTTCCTTCCTTCCTTCCTTCCTTCCTTCCTTCCTTCCTTCCTTCCTTCCTTCCTTCCTTCCTTCCTTCCTTCCTTCCTTCCTTCCTTCCTTCCTTCTTTCTTCCCTCCTGTGTCTCTCCATCTCTGTCTCTGTCTGTCTGTCTCTGTCTGTCTGTCTCTGTCTCTGTCTCTGTCTCTGTCTCTGTCTCTGTCTCTGTCTCTCTCTCTCTCTCTCTCTCTCTCTCTCTCTCTCTCTTTCTCTCTCTCTCTCGGTGGTTAATTGGAGATAAGAGTCTCACAGACTTTCTGGCCCAGGCTGGCTTCAAACGACTACTGTCAGATCTCAGCCTCCTGAATAGCTAGGATTACAGGCATGAGCCACTGGTGCACAGCACAAATTAATTTCAAGTAAAGAAGATGAAAATTGTGAATAGATAGTAGAAAGAGAAGTATACCTCCTGGGGCCACAATAACTTAATGAGTTCATGAAAGAGGGATATGGCCTCTCTCAGGTTTCCAAAGAGCAATACCATACAGTATTATTACTTAAAGTATAACAAGAAGAGGGTTTTCTTCTTCAGCTCTGGGTTGTTGGGCTATATTCAAGTGATTTAATACCCAGCATAAAAACAGTGCTAAAAATACTAGAGAAGTGAGCATGAGACACTAGGAAGATTGTAATTATTCAGAAGGAACACTTTAGTTAACTTCATGTTATGGCTAATTGAAGGTTAGTAAGAAAACCATTCTTATTTCAACACTTTTTGAATAATCCTTATAAAATGCCCATAGCAAAGTCCATGTAGTAAACAAAACTGAATCTTTCTTTGATGTCTGGGAGTTCTAGAGCCTCTAGGTCAACATTGCATGCATACATTTAATTTAAAAGGCAAGATGAGACAGGAAGTTAGAATTTGCCTGAACTAGTCATTGTGTGTTCTCTAGGCTGTGTTGAGATAAATCTTTCATCTGAGGTTGCTATTTAATGATTGCCTCTTCTTCACCATTCCACTCTCAAAACTAAGTTGTAATGTTTTTGTGTATAAAGCTGTGCATGAATTTCATGATAGGAAAATATCACCCCAAATTATTCCCTTCACTTAGATAATACCATTTTAACATTTTTAGTTTTCTTGATTTGTTTTTTTCCTTTATTCTAATAACTTTCTCTATATATACTAAAATTCCAAGTAGTTTAAACATCAATATATACACTAGAGTAATATGTATTGGTGAACAACTTACATAGAAGCTTTGTAGAATAAAAACATATAGTTTCATAGAAGAATAAAAATGTATAGTTTGGGGCTGGGAATATGGCCTAGTGGTAAAGTACTCACCTTGTATACATGAAGCCCTGGGTTCGATTCCTCAGCACCACATATATAGAAAAAGCCAGAAGTGGTGCTGTGGCTCAAGTGGTAGAGTGCTAGCCTTGAGCAAAAAGAAGCTCAGGGACAGTGCTCAAGCCCTGAGTTCAAGCCCCAGGACTGGCAAAACAAAACAAAAAAAGTATAATTTTATTTACTACAAAGTAAAATGCTTCCTTGTATCAATTAAACAAAAGCTAAATTGTATTTTCAATTAAGCTTTTAATTTGGGTATTATTTTGATATAACTACTATATATCTAGTTCATTCTATGTTTTAAATTTTTATTGTTTTGCCTGTCTAGGGCCTTAAACTCAGAAACTGAGTGCTGTTTTTAAGCTTCTTTTGCTTAAGACTAATGCTCTACCCCATGAGCTATAGATCTACATTCTGTTTTTGTTTTGTTTTTTTTTGTAATTTATTGCAGATAACAGTCTCATGAACTTTCCAAATCGAGCTGGCTTCAAACTGTTATCTTCAAACCTTGGCCTCCTGGGTAGTTAGAATTACAGACATGAGCCACTGGCAGCCAGCTATTGTGGTGTTTTAAATTATCCTACTTTTCTGGTTTTGCCCTTTTACCCATAACTTCTCTGATAGACAATTCTCCCCACTTTCCAAGAATCTTCCTTCTACCTTGTTTTTCTTTTTCTTGTCTTATTTTGTATTATTATCTTGTGTTATTTTGTTTTGTTTGCCTGTATTATTTTGTATAATGTGGATACTATAAACTGGTAAATTTTAGGAGTTCAGAGATAAAACACTATGCACTGAACTGTTACACTCCCCACAAATTTAAATGTTGAAGTCTTAACCCACTGTGGGTGGTATTTGTGCCTTTGAGGAGGCATTGAAGTTGACTGAGATCATCAGCGTGAACCCCTGCTTAGAAATGTTGTACTGTTATTAAAGAAGATTGGGATACCATATCTTTGTCATTCTTTCCCTACTACAAGGACCTAACAACAGATAACATCTGAAATACAGAAAGAGAGCACCCTGGCAAAGTAGCTGAAGAGTAGGGATTTTCCAGCCTATAGAACTGTGTGAAAATGAATTTCTGAGGATTTTTTAAAAAAATTAACTAATTTATTTATTGTCAAAGTGATGTATAGTGGGTTTACAGTTTCATACATAGGCCAGTGAGTATATTTTTTTTTATCCAACTTGTTGCCTCCTCCCTCATTTTTCTCCCACCTTCCCCCTCCCCAGTTCCCTCTCCCATCACTGAGTTGTAAAGTTGGTTTACAGCATATTGTCTAGTAAGTATTGCTGTTGCATTGGTTTGCTTTTTACCAGTTTTCTCTCCATTTTGATGTTCCCCTTCCCTTCCTAGCTCCAATAAACATATATACAATATCCAGGGTACCAAAATCAGTTACAGTGACATCAGGGGTAAAACCCTAGGGAAAAAAGACAAAAGAAAAAGGCATAATTTCATAATTTCACATGGTATGTTGAAAATAACAAGAACAATGATAAACCACTCATTTCCATAACTTGAAGTTCATTTCACTTAGCATCATCTTATGTGTTCATATGTACATAGCTATTGAACTATTGTGATCTTCTGCTAGGACTATCCTAGATGTGTACTAATTATTACCTATGAGGAAAACCATACAGTCTATGTTTCTTTGGGTCTGGATCATGTCACTTGATAGCATTTTTTCCAAGTCTTTCCATTTCTTCATGATTGGGCAATGTCATTCTTAGTGAAGGAAGCACAGAATTTCTGAGGATTTTTTAATGTTTGTTTTGTGTGGAAGGAAGGAGGGACAAAGGGGAAGGGAAGAAGATAAAGAAAAAAGAAACAAGGAAAAGACATGGAAGAAGAGGAAGGGAGGTGAAATAAAGTAAAAAGAAAGAAAGAAAGGAAAAAGGAAGGATGCAATGGAGGGAGGGAAAGGGAAAGAAGAAAAGAGAGGGAGAGAAAGGAAAGGAAAGGGAGGGAAGGAAGGAAGGAAGGAAGGAAGGAAGGAAGGAAGGAAGGAAGGAAGGAAGGAAGGAAGGAAGGAAGGGATGGCAACTTTAGGTCCAATCTTGCATGCCTTGTGCTTGGATGGAGACATAGCCTGCACCCCAGTGAGGTCCAGGGGACATGAAACAAAATTTTGTCCAACACGTTTGGGGAAGAAGTCCTCTCTCTGGAGCCATTTGGCAATCCCTGTCCCTAGGCCGATTGGGATGTTAACACATGCAGTCCCAGAGGCTGCTGACAGCTCTGTGGTGACCGGAAGGCCTCCAAGTGAAGTGACACTGCAGGGAGGAGAAACGGAAAAATGTTTCTTGTCTCTGAAGAGCCACTAGTACAGCCTTACCTACCACAGGCCCTACCACCGGAATGTTTAAGTTACATGGGTCATTAAACTTTATTTTTAAAGCCAGCACAAGTCAGGTTTTCATTACTAACAACCAAAAGATTTTGAAATAGCAAAACAAAAACCACTTTGAGAACATTTATAAAACCAATACAATACTTTATAGGCTGTATTCCAAATATCTTCACAAGTACCTCTTTCATCTTCATGGCATCCTTACGAGTTGGGAATTGTTACTCACGTGTTATTAAAGGAGAAAATTTGAACAAAATGGTCACGTGATGTGCTTAAGTTCCCCTGGTTATGTGATGAGTTCTTTTGATTATAATAGTATGCTTTTTCTTTTTTACTAAACTGCTACACCTTGGTGTAGACAAATGAACAAATGGAATATAATAGACATCCCAGAAATAGAACCATACATATGTGAAACTTTAATGAGGGCAGAGGTGGCCTGGCATTTCAGTGGAGAAAAGAGGGATTATCCAATAAAAGGAGCTGGAAATTTTGGTTGTCTATTTGGAAAAAAAAAAAAAGAATTTGGATCCCACCCTTACACCATACCCCAAAATCAACTCCAGATGGATTAGGGACTTAAATGTCAGAAGCAAACTTTAAAACACTTAGTAGAAAAATATAGGTGGATATCTTTCCAGTCTCGGGTAGTGAAGGATTTCTTAAAAAGGCACACAAAGTACAAACCATAAAAGAAAAGATTTATGGGCTTGACTTATTAAAATGAAGAAATTCTATCCATTGGAAGAATTCTTAAAGAAGGTGTAAAAGGAAGCTACTACCTAGGAAAAATCCACTTACAACATAAAACTGACAGAAGTTTAGGTTCAAGAGATGTAACAGTTCCTGTAAAAGAAAATCAAACAGCTCAATAGAAAAGGAACGAAGGCAGGAGAAAGAAAGAAGAAAAGAAAGAAAGAAAGAGAGAGAGAAAGAAAGAAAGAAGAGAGAGAGAAAGAGGAAAGGAGAGAGAGAAAGAGAATAAAAGAAAGAGAAAGGCAGAGAGAAAGAAAGAAAAGAGAAGGAGAAAGGAAGAGAGGGGGAGAAGGCCTAAATACAGCACTAGATATTTTAGAAAAGATGTTTATCTAAAAACATACCAAGCATATCCAGCCTTGTAGATATATATACAACAAACAGTAAATCAACATTACAATGGTTATCACTTCCTATATATAATATATACATATTATGTAATATATATTACATAATATATTATACATAATACATATTATAATATATATTAGGTTATATGCATATATAATTAAGAATTTAAATTCTTCATCAAACTGGAAAGTTTTGATATAAATTTTTTATAGCTTGCTGGCACAAATTGATTAACCAGTGGAAAACTACTTGACATTATTTCTTTCATAGTTAAACTTTTATGTGCTCTATGACACAACATTTTTTAGATGTGTATACCAAAGAAATTGCTTTTATTGGTGTGTGTACCCAGGGAAACATAAAAGGGTTCAAAATAGCACTGCAACTTCAAGAGCAGGTAGCAAATCCTTAACAATAGGGAGACAAATGAAGAAATTGCATATTCTGGGATTTGTTACAGCAGTGAAGTGAATAAACTACAGCCACATGTGATAACATGATGCTAACTACTATCAAGTTCTCAGGTGAGTACCACATGATCAATTTTATAGTATTAAAAGATTTTTACAGATTCAAAGAATAAAAACAGTAACAAACAAGAAAATAATATGGAACAAAATTCAGCTTGTCTGCTTGATGAAGAATAGTAATGAGATTGGAGAAAGTAGTATAAATAGAAAGATAGCTGTTAAGTGTGGCTCACATTCTAAATCTTGGATTCGAGAGTTGTTGTTTGTGGTTTTTTAAAAAAATATATTCTTCTTAGCAGCTATTCATGGTCTATATCTGAGTTATATTTTGAAGACTACATTCATTTATTTATTTATCTACATATTTTTTATTTTGTTAGTCCTGGGCCTTGGACTCAGGGCCTGAGCACTGTCCCTGGCTTCCTTTTGCTCAAGGTTAGCACTCTGCCACTTGAGCCACAGCGCCACTTCTGGCCATTTTCTATATATGTGGTGCTGGGGAATCGAACCCAGGGCTTCATGTATATGAGGCAAGCACTCTTGCCACTAGGCCATATTCCCAGCCCCTGTTTTTGGTTTTTATTGTGGGTCCTGGGGCTTGAACTCTGGGCTTGGGCTCTGTTCCTGAACTTCTTTTTGTTCAAGGCTAGCACTCTACCCCTTGAGCCACAGTCCCACTTTTGGCTTTTTCTGAGTAGTTTATTGGAGATGAGTCTCATGGCTTTTCCTACCCAGAGTGGCTTTGAATCAAAGATCTCAGTCTCCTGAGTAGCTAGGATTACAGGTGTGAACCACTGGTGCCTGGCAGAAAGTTGTTTTCAAGGAGAACAAAGTAATAAGCTAAAAAATAAAAACAAGTAAATGAAGAAATCTTTTTTTTTTTTTTTTTTTTTTTGCCAGTCCTGGGGTTTGGACTCTGGGCCTGAGCACTCTCTCTGGCTTCTTTTTGCTCAAGGCTAGCACTCTGCCACTTGAGCCACAGCACCACTTCTGGCTGTTTTCTGTATATGTGGTACTGTGGAATCAAACCCAGGGCTTCATGTATATGAGGCAAGCACTCTTGCCACTAGGCCATATCCCCAGCCTAGATGAAGAAATCTTAAAAAAGAATACCACATGGCTTTACCACTCAAATGGCTCAACTGTTACTCACCTTGCTTAGCAAGCATGAGGTCTTGAGTTTAAACCCCAATAATGTCCCAAACAGAAAACCATTCATATAGCAATGATGCCAGTTTCATCTGCAAAATGGAATTAAGAAAAGTACCTATACAAGAGGGTTGTTATGAGGACTCAGATTCTTAAAACAATTACTTGGGTAATTTAAGTTTTATAGTACTATTTGTGAAAGACAAAAATGGACAAGGGAGACAGAGACAGCAAGAGACATACAGAGAGACAGAGAAGGGATGAAGGAAAGATTAGAAAGGCTGATGAGTAACCCAATTTCTATGTGCTTCATTCCTATTATTAAAATATTAGCTCAACGTAAAGAGATATCAAAGGATGTAAATGAGGGTAGACCTAACAAAGAAAAATCTTGATGGGGTTAAATTGGAAAGATTTTTTAATGTATAAGTGTCCCTACAATATCAATATACCAACATATTCATTTACTAGTTATGAAAGTCCCAAGTTCTATTTTCAGAGTGGAACTTAGTTGCCACGATAATAGGAGGTGACACTTGTTTGATTTTCCTCCCTTGAGTTGTGGAAGAATCCTATAAACTCCTCTATAAATAACTAAGCAGAGGCCGAAAGGTTTCCTGTAACTTAGAGCCTACAGCCAGTAACCTCTGAGGGTAGTGTGAGTGTTGGTTGAATCAGCAATGTGACAGACGCTGCCTGGGGAATTCCACCTCCTCCATCCAGCAAGGCTGCCTGGCCATGAGGATCTTATGTGGGGTTTTCTCTTCATCCTTGTCAGCCCAGTAGTAGTACTTTAAGAGCCAATAAACATGAAACATTCCACCAGGTGCCTTCTAGTCCCAGAGCCAATAATTAAAGCTCGACTGTCTGGTCAAAACAAACAAACAAATAAACCAAAAAAAAAACAAACCCTGTCCAGTTGTTAAAAGAGAACAATATGAAATAACACAACTGAACAACACAAACACAGGGGACAGGACCACAAATCCTTCAAGCAGAGCAAAGGTCATATGTTAATAAACTCAGATGGCTTAGTACAATGCATAGCAACCTGTCTGTCATATTCTGTTTATGGTGGGATGGAGAGTGAAGAAAGAAGGAAGTATGAGTTGGTTTATTAATGGAGTATGGTCTATATGCAGATATGAATTACTTAGACTACAAAATAAATAAGCAGCTTCTACTTTTCTTACTGTATTACCTCAAGCCTACTACATATCCAATTATCCAATTATCTTTCAGCTTTGATGGCTTTCTCTTTATTTCAAAGCTTCTTGGCCATCTATGAATTAGACACTGGCTTAGAACGTTGGGATACACATGTATTTGCCCCCTTTCTAGCTATCTTATTATTTACAAACTCCCCTTTTCAGTAGATCATAAAGATCTGTCTGTTGCATAAAAGAAAACAAGACAAACAAAACCAAACCAAACCCTTAAACTGTTTTCCTACAATAAATAAAATTCTAAGTAGTAAAAAATAATCACCCAAATAACTTTTTATTTATACCCACTTTCTCTCAGGACTATAGTCTCCTTGTTTGTTAGTTTGTTTGTTTATTTCCCTTTGAACAAATATGCTTTAGGAAGACCAAGAAAAATACATGGAGTAATCTGGTTTCTTTGGTCAAAGTTTGAGAACTGACAATGCTTGTTCAAAGTCTGAGAACTTCCACCCATTTTTTGGTCCAGGAATATTCTTTCCCTTTTCCATCCTTTCCAGCAACCCAATTTTGTGGAAATAACAACTCACTGGTTACAAATGGAAACTTGTTATTAAAAAAGAAATAATAGTATAGCGACAGGTCTACCCAAGAATCAAAAATAAAGTAGAATATGAGTCAGGGAGCGAGTCATTTCAAAACGGCAAGCCCTTGTTTGACTTTTCAATCACAGGATTTCTCTTCTTTACAAATGGCCAATCCCAAAAGCATTCTGTGAATTGTGTAAGAAGCATGCTCCCATTTGGATCTTTAGCAAATCCGTTTGCTTTGTATTTCCATATAGGTGATACTTAGTTTGCCCATCATTAAAAACGAGTTTAAAAAAATCAAGGGAGTGGGTAATCCAGACTGCATTTCTACTGTGTGTGTGTGTGTGTGTGTGTGTGTGTGTGTGTGTTTGTGTGTGTGTGTGTATGTATGTGTGTGTCTCCAGTAGTTGGGGAGTGGAAAGGAACTCTGGAAGACCATGGGATCTCCCTCCTCTCCCCTTGTACAATACGGTATCTGCTTTACCAATCAGAAGAAAATTTATCATGTAAGATTTAGGGAGATATTTATGGTGCCCATAAGAGCAGTGGCTTTGCCTGGTGAGATGTCAGCTATTCTCTTTAAGAGATAAAAAGCTGCAGCTGGTGAGATAATAGAAGAACGACTGTGTCCTGGTTTTTAAACAGAAGCTTTGTAAAAGCAGAGCATTTCAAGGAGCCTTTGCTTTTATTTTGTTACTTTCTATGAGCAGGTGTGGAAGTCATTTAAACAATGCTGTGTAGTTGATATGGGACAAGGTAGGTGGAGAAAGACTGAGATTTCCAAACTACACGTTAGGCATATGGTCCAAGCCCTCTCCACCTGCACAGAAGAAGGGAGTAGGATATTAGGTCACGATAAAGCAGGTGTTTGTTGGGTGGAGTTTTAAGGTTACAGCATCGTCCTGGCTACAGAACACAGAAAGCAGCTACGTGACACATATCTATTGTGATTATGCAAATAAGCTTTATATACATTGTACCTCACTGTTCATGATGTCTAGGACAGAGACCTTGAATGTATGCTTCTTGGTAAGCAATGGACTAAGCCACTTATATTAGCTACTGGAAGATAAGATTATACAGAGTGGTAAAGTCACATTGAAAAAAATTAGACTTTCCATAATAAATGATAAAAATTATTAAAATGAGTTAGCGTATGTAAAAATAGTATGTAAATAGAGATTAATAGATAAAGATTGGTAATGATGAACATTCTTAACCTTATAACTTTCAAAATCCTCAAATGCTGGCACCATTGATTTTTATTCTTAGGTTCTCTGTAGTATGTTGCACATAGAAAATCTTCAACAAACGTGGGTGAAGTGGTTGAATACAAAATGGTCCTTCAGTCTTCTCAAATGGCTGAAGAAGGCCAAATCCATGAGAGGAGAAAAATAAAGTAAGAGAAGAATCTGCTTTATGAATAAAGTATTGATCATTTTGTGCTAAATTTTCCATGTGTTAATGTTTCAGAACAAACTTTTGGGGGAGTTTAAAGAAATCCTTTTAAACAGTTCATCTTAGGAGTCCATGAGGCAGGCTTTTCTGCTGACTGGATAGATGTCTTTTCCAGCTGGTCAGTGCTGCGTTCTCTAAATTCCTCCTTGAAAGAAGAAAATGACTGGGATGCAGGACGTCTGACCTATAGACTGCTCATTCTCGGCGTGACTCAGTCTTTGAAGTCTGAAGATAAAACTCATCATTAATCACAAAACTTTCCTATAATCATGAGGTCAGATATCCCAGGGACCTTCAATGACTACACAGACTGCTGGGGAGAGAGATGGGCTCAGCTGTGGTCGCCTTTGTGAAACACAGCCCCCTCCCTCTGGCTAAGGGGATGAATGGGCAGGCAGGAATGAAAAACAACCTCTGGTTGATCTGGAGTTCTTGAGTTAACCTAGCCCATGGCCTTCAGACTGGGGGACTCTTGACTCTAGGAAGGCTGCTGGGAATTCAGTCCGAGAAGCATTTTCATTAGAAGTATCCATTTGAATGAAACAAAAGGTCTGTCCATTACTGTATGGGACAATGGACGTCCCCATCTCGCTGCTGAAAGTGTAGGTGTTCAGTACCTGTGAGAAGACTTTAATATCACACCCGAGGGTGAAGTAAATGTATATTTCCAAGTGCTAATTTAATACCCTGTAAAGACAGGTGTATAAAGGGAACTAAGTGAGCATTCTCTTTTTTTTTCTATTAGCATATGGGTTCAACATCATTCAACTCTGAAACATTTACTTACTGTGTGTCCTTTTGGAAAATGCAGTATTATCTTCACAATAGAAAGGAGGTAGCAGCCAAAGTAATATAGAAAGTAAGACAGGAAGGAAGGAGGCAAGGAAGGAAAAGAGAGAAATAATAAAAGAAGGAAGGATAGGAGAAGAAAGTAAGGGGAGGGTTCTAGAAACATATTCTTCTCTTATCTAGCTTATTTCAAACAAATCCCAACCTTATTTCATATGTAAAAATTTTAAATCTTATCTCTGACAATGTAAACTTTCTTTTAAAATTGATGCATAATGTTCATATATATTTGTGGTGTACAGTTTTATAATTATATAGATGTGTTCTATGAATAATGATCAAATAACAGCAATAGCACTTCCTTTTCCTCAAACATATTAATTGTTTTGTTTGGGGAAGCTTTGCCCTCCTTGCTTATTGGCTGTAATCTTTCAGTACTGAGATGTCTCTCACTATAGCCCAGGCTACTTTGAAACCACAACCCTCCTGCCTCAGCCTTACAATGTTGGGGTTACTATGGTGTATACATATTCTACCCTCAGCAGTTAAAAAATAAATTCATTGAACTTATTTTGAGTGTTTGTGTGTGTGTATGTGTGTGTGTGTGAGAGAGAGATTCTTGTTTCTCCTCTTCCCTTTTCTCTTCTTCCTCTTCTTCCTCTTTTGCAGTGCTGGCAATTAAATCCATGGCCTTATGGATGCTTATCAAGTGCTCTAACCCTGAACCTTATTTTTGTCCTGTCTCCCCCCGTTTCATAGTGAGAATACTAAATATCCAACAGATAAATTTTAGAGTAATTATATCAACAGTGCTCCAACAGTGTGTGTGTGCGTGTGTGTGTATGTGTGTGTAAATGCTCTGCATTATTAGGGAAACTTCTACTAAGGATATGTATGTGTATGTCTTCAATTTTGTATTTCAAAAAATCATTTAAATAGCTTATGTGTATGGCTGTCCCTCACTCCAATATCTAATTGAGGTTACTTAGTTTAGTTTCCTTTTAAAAAATTATAAATTGATTCTTTAAACATTAATGTTGTTAAATAAGCATGGAAAACATTTAATGCTTCCAAGCACAAATGTACAAAACACATTTAGTCAGAGAACTCTAGCTTATTATCTTGTCCTTTATTCTTGTTTCAACATGTCTTGTTAAAACCACTTTTACTTTTGTTTCATGTTTGTCCTTCATTATATATATGTATATATATAATAGTGATATATATATATATATATATATATATATATATATATGTCCATGAGCATGGCATGCCATGAGTATTTGTACCCTTATAGACTTTTGTAGATTAGTGGTAGCATCCAGTGCATTTTTTCTACTTTTCCTTCTTCCTTTAGTGAATTATCCCAGAGATCATGTCAATAAGAGTAAGGCAGAAAGTTAGACTCTGTTGTATAGCATTTACCCCACTCCATTATGGGAATTTGCCATAGCTTATTCAACTAGAATTTTAGTGGTAGACATTAACCATGTGGAGCGTTCTATATTTACAAGTAGAGCCACATTGAGTAGCCTCATACAAATTAGTTTTTGTATTTGTGTCACTGTATCTGTACCACAGATTTTGTAAGTAGAATTACTGGGCCTAAGGGCCCATGCCCATGCAATTTTATTAGAAATTGTCAAATTTCTCTCTATGGAGGTTATATTTTATTTTATTCACATTGACAGTGCAGAACATTGTCAAACTTTTGGATGTCTGACAATCTGTAACAAATCATATCTGGGAGTTGTTTCATTTCCATTCCTTTTCCTGTGAACACTATTAGGCATTTATCTTTTCATGTTATAAATACCACATATTTCTTCTTCTGTAAAATCTATGTACCTACCACTTGACACTTTTTTCTGTTGAGTTGTTTTTCTTCTCTGTTTCTAAGTATTCTTTATGAGTGCATTATTGTATATGTTGCAAAAGTCTGTTTCACCTTTGGTGTTCTTTCTGGCCCTATAGGCTATTTCTTCTTTAAAAAAATTTTTGTAGTCAAATGTTTGTCTTATTGCCTCTAGATTCTGTGATAATTTATGTAAAGGGTAATTTACCTATGCTTTAGCATTTGTATATTTTAGATTTAATCATTTGTGCCTTTGATTTTATTTTTACATTTAGCCTAGAATGGCACAAAGAACAACTAAAATTTTGTTTATTTTTTGTTTTAAAAAGAAATTTATTTTTTTCTGAATAATTACTTATTTATTGTCAAAGTGATGTACAGAGTGGTTATAGTTTGAAATGTAAGGCAGTAGGTACATTTCCTGTACAATTTGTTACCTTCTCTCTCATTTCCCTCCTCCCCCCATGAGTTGTGCAGTTGATTTACACCAAATGGTCTTGTACGTATTGCTTTTGGAGTCATTTGTCTTTTTATCCTTTGTCTCTTGATTTTGATATTCCCTTTCCCTTCCCTAGTTCTAATACCAGTATATACAGTATCCAGGGTACTCAGATGAGATAAATACTATCCTTATTGAATACTTATTTGTGTTTAAGTGTAGTTTTGGATTTTCTTTTCTATTGGTCTGTTGGTCTGTTGACCTTTTCATTCCCTCATCCTATGGCATTTAATTAATGATTT
Organism: Perognathus longimembris pacificus; assembly: GCF_023159225.1. NCBI lineage: Eukaryota > Metazoa > Chordata > Mammalia > Rodentia > Heteromyidae > Perognathus > Perognathus longimembris. Next base: position 47,955,618 of record NC_063171.1, read on the forward strand.
CATAATGTATACCTTCAAATCTAGGGGCATCCTTCCTACCAGTGTTCTTCTTTACAGTTATTTCTGTACTTGCTGTTTCAATTAAATGAATTAAAAACTAGATAGCATGGTCATATTTGTACAGTGAGAGTGTTAAACTATAAATGAATTTAGGAAATAATCATATATTAGTTAAGGTTTTTTCCAAGAATGTATGTCTAGAAAGACATTACTCCAATTTACTCATTATGTTTTAGAAACCTTGAAGATTGCTATAAAGGGTAGATATTTCTTTCTAAATTTGTATTATGTTTCTTTCCTCTTCCTTGTCTATTTTTCTCTTTGTTTATGATTCTCTTGTATCTTCTATATCTTCCAAGTTTTTTTTTGTCTGTGAAAGCTATTGATATTTTTTGTATTTTGTTTTATAAGCTCCTTTTATAAATTAAAATTCATTGCTGCCATTTTTCTGTTATTTTGGCTTGTACAAAGTCATATTGTATCCTACCAGATATAATTTGACCTTTTTTCTATTCTAGTATTTTAATATGTGTTCCTTCTTTAAAAACATAGTTTAAATTGGAGTTCCTTGCTTACAACTAATACTTGTAGCAAAAATCTAAAATTGGAAAAAGATGAAAATAGATTTCAAACCTATCTCTAATTTTCTTCACTCAAGTTTTCTTTTACATTTCCCTTGACACTATAAAGAAAATAACAAATGATTTAAAGTTACCTTCACATATAGGAAAAGGGGTAGTACTGATTTGTATAACTGAAAACTCGAGTATATTTGGTTCACAGCTGAATCTTGACACTCAAATGATGTTCACAGGGTTTTCTATTTCTTTGTGTTGACTTCTTTGTATATGGATCCTACCATTGCAATTGGGAATATAGGTGTAACCACCTTGGTTTGTGGTTTATTTCTTCCTTGAATCCAATTATTTAGCTTCAGAATGAAATGTATCAGAACATTTGGAATTCCGTTATGGAATGGCCACACAACAGCTTCAAGACCTTAAGTTTCAACATGAATGCTTTCCTTAACAACAAGAATAATGGTCTATCTATCTATCTACCTACCTATCCAACATATCCCTCCATAATAGCAGATCATACCATCTCATTAGTTCCATTAATTTGAGTGTTTACTAAACCACTCGTTCATAGTGTTAAAATCTAAGAGAATTCAGTGATTGTGAATGTGGCTTAGTGGTAGAGTGCTTGCCTAGCATGCATGAAACCCTAGGTTTGATTCCTCAGTACCACATAAACAGAAAAGGCCAGAAATGGTGCTGTGGCTCAAGTGGTAGAGCTCTATCCTTGAGCACAGAGTGGCTCAGGGACAGAGCCCAGGCCCTGAGTTCAAGCCCCAGGACTGGCAAAATAAATCTAAGAGAATTTATACTATTCTGATCATTGCAATATATCTAACATGAAGATTAAGAAACAAGAACTGTGTGTTACACACTTTAAAAAGTGTTATTCACACAGAAGAATGTGAATAAATACTATGAAAATCAATGTGTCACAGAAGAGTAGAAATATAGGGAGAGTACTGTAGTTAAGTAAGGCTAGGTGACATGTAATGGAAGATGCAAGTTGAAATGAGTGGTTCTTTCAACAAAGTTGCATTGAACATCTGCACACTGGTTATTAGAAGAGAAAGACCACTCTGGTCCTTAATAGACTTGTGATCTAGTGGAGAAGTTAACTTTAATTCTATATTATCTATATTGCAAAGATACACAGTAATTGAAAGAAGCAGAATAATGGTGTATCCTGGAGAAATCAAGAGAATGCTCGAAGAACAGCTATGTAGAGTCTCAACCTTGTAAGTGTGAGTTTGTCAGGTAAGTGGACCAGCTGGAGAATGGCTTCAATCACCAGTATCTCTCCAGGTGGTGGTGAATCTATGCTCAATTCTACCTTCTTGCTCTCTTCTTCCTCCCCTATTCTTTCCTGTAGGAACTTCTCAGGGTTTGAAAGTTCATATTTATCTTACTTGTTGTTTACCCTGTGCTACTTGATTCTAATCACAATGACAGAAATGATTTCATCTTTTCTTCACTCAGGAAGACCCAGTGGCTGCCACACGGCGCCTGATTACACAATAGGTGATCACTTAGTATCTGTTGTAGGAGAGACGAAAGGAAAGAAAGAATGGATGCTGTCTCAAGGAGGGACATGAGGTCCATACAAAATGAACCTATGCCTAGCACTCTGCTCTATTATCTTTCCCAGTACAGCTTCACTTAGGGTACCGTAGAGTGAGATCTCGCTTCTAAGAACACCCTTGATAACCTTAGGATCGTGGGAAGGACTGGCCAATCTTCCCTCTCCTATAAGGCAAGTCAGAAATCTCCCACTTTCCTGCTAGAACATAGCTCTTTCTACCTGTCAACACATCCATCCATCACAGAAGCATCTTGGCAAGCTAAGTTAATCCTTGACTAAACTGGGGCAGCACCTGTCATTCCACCTTAATAGTTGAAAAAACAGAGTACTGCTGAGGGACAGGACATTTTTCAGGTCAAGAAGGCTGAGCCTCTGGCTCAGAAGCTTCAGTGACAAGAAGACAATGATTTACAGGAGTGTGTTAGTTTGGGGATTCCAACAGCTGTTCTGGCACCAAAGAGACTTAGAGGAGAGCTCTTTGCTTTCTTGTTATTTGCACACATAGGAGGCAAGCCTTGCCTCAAAGGCTTAGGCTGATGTTTATTGTCCAAGTTTTAGCTTTATCCACTGAAGCTCAAGGGTTCCAGAGGCCTTTGATGGGATTCTCAAGAATAAACAGCATTTTAAATGCATTTCTCAAAGGTTAAGCCGTTAGCCCAAATCTGAGGACTGAAGGAATGTCTTACTCAAATAATTCTGTTAGTGCCCTCACTTCATAGTATATGCTTTATTTCAAATTGTAAAGACTGACAAAGTAATTTTTTCTCACCTTCACTTTTGCTGGTATTGAGAAAATATGGCACTACTTAAATGTAGTAAGAATAGAGTGACAGGAATAAGCCAGTTTATGGGATTTCTAGATAATAACATGCCTTCTTTTTTTCCCCTGGTCAGTTGTGGGTCTTGAACTCAGGGTCTGGGCTCTGTCTCTGAGATCTTTTGCTCAAAGCTACCACTTTAAGCCAAAGTGCCTCTTCTGGTTTTCTGGTGGTTAATTGGTGATAAAGGTCTCATGGGTTTTCCTGCCTGGGCTGGCTTTGAAAGGCAATGCTCAGATCTCAGCCTCTTGAGTAGCTAGGATAACAGGCTTGAGCCACCAGTGTCTGGCACAAATTTTTGTTTTGTTTTTATGAAACAAACCACTTTTCTTTCTTAGCTATGTTTTGTAGTGATAATTAAGAATTACAGTTCAGAATCCTCATAGAAGTGTTTCTGGGTCTGTTTGCTATTTATTAAAGATGGATCTACTTTGAAAACCAAGAAGTGATTTTGAGGACCCAGGAGTGAGTAACTGATTTGAGATGGACCTTTCAGGTGGAACTAAGGTTTGCATTTGGTATCTTGGCAACATAGCATTTAGTTGAAAAAAAACACACATAAAACATTTTATAAGCACCAAGCCAGAGCTTCATGACACTTTACAGGCACCAAGTGAACCAATTTCTTCAGAAAGCTATATCATACGGTAGAATCTAGTAAAGTGAAAGGTTGGGAATCTTATGCTCCAGGCTGATACTATGTCACTGGACTTGGTAAACAGACTCCAGGGACCAGAGAAAAGCCAAGTGTATTCATGATCGCACTTCTCAACAGAACCCTGACTGCTTCATGACCCAGACGTACTTAGGTACATTTGGTGGAAGCTGACTTCATTATGTGGCTTGACTTTAAGGGCATCTGAAAAACCACTCATGTTGCTGGATTTATTGTTTCTTCCATACAGAATGGGATTACTTGTTTTATTTATTTATTATTCATTTGTGTATTAATTACTTTATTTATTTATTTATGCCATACTAGAGCTTAATTGCAAAGCTTGGGCTCTGTTTCTTAGCTATTTTGCTCAAAACTCTGTCACTTCAGCCACATCTCTGTTTCTTGCTTTTTTATGGTTATTTGGATATCAGACTCTCACAGACTTTCCTGCCCTGTTTGGCTTTGAACCATGAGCTCAGCCTCTTGCGTATCTGGGAATCTAAACATGAGACACCAGCACCTAGCCAGATTTTTTTTTTAAACAAGGATTGTATGTTGGGCACCTGTGGCTCATGCCTGTAATCCTAGCTACTAAGGAGACTGAGATCTGAGGATCTCAGTTCAAAGCCAGCCTGAGCAGAAAAGTTCATGAGACTCTTATCTCCAATCTCAAAAAAAAGCCAGATGAGTTGTTGTGGCTCAGCATTAGAAGAGGCTCACTGCTGTGTAACACTTTGCGTCTGGGTATGCAACGCTTCTCCAGGTGAACTTAGACCAACTTAATTCTCTCCTTTTTTTTCTTGCTGTAAATCTCAAGAATATGTGTAGAATATGCTTAGACTATAACATCTGGAGACAAGGAGAGACTAAAGAGAACAGCCTGGGCTCTGTTCCAGTAGCCCCTAGAAACAGAATGTCCTTCAATGCATCAGCACAGTGGGTCATGTTGCCCCTGAAACTTTATACTCCAGTGCGTGTGTGGTGTGAGGTGTGGAGGGCGATGCTTCCCAGGGTTCTTCATCTGTGGTGCAAGTGGAATTTACACAGAGACTCCATCACCCCAGTTGGCTTTTCTGATCCTTAGGCACCAGCTCTCTATGGACTCTAGGCTTCGGTCATCCCTCGCTCTCTTTGTGGCAGTGACAAGGCCACCTCCTGCAACCTGTGAATGTGTTCTTGCTGGACTCCAGCAAGAAGTCAAAGAATATCTCAAGAGGCAATGGGATAAAGTCCTCAGTGTCCAATCAACATGATTCACACAGAGTGTTGGTTAAAAATATGAAAATGAATTCTTTGAAGAACTGAACTCCTCCAGGTGTAACATTCTACTATTGAAGAGAGTACCCTACAAGATGAAGGGAAGCTAAGGTGATGACTCTTTCAATTCTTGCTTTCTCCAGAAGTCTCTTTTTCCTGAGTGGACCCTTCCCGCCCCCCCCTCTCCTCCCCCCCCAGGAAGCCCAAAGTGACATTATCTGCACTTACCCGGACAAAGAAGCTGGGTGAGTTGCTTGGGTGAAGTTACTCATCAGGCCACTGGCAGAGGAGACTGGCACTTGAAAATCCTGAGGAGGAAATGGACTGTTAGCACTTTGAGTCACACACAGTGGCCCCCAGCTCACTCCACTCCCCCAGTCTGAACCTGGCTTCTGTTCAAAGCTGCTTTCCTCTCTCTTTGACTTACCTTCTGAATTCATTTTGGAAGAATGTACCAAGATCCTTTGAATCCTACAGGAATGTTGAACTCAGTGAAAAGGGATGCGGTTAAGAAAGCAAATAATAAGCTGAAAGATGTTCATTGGAAGTGGCTAGAGACATCAAAGAGATTGATGAATCTACATTTCAAAAAGCCAGCAGGGGGTCACATTTCAGCTTACCTCATTCACATCTAGCTTGGCTATTCACTGCCAGAGATATTTCTTCTTTTCCATCAGGGTTGGGTATGAATGTAGTTAGCCACAGGAAAGAGTTTTAAGCAGTATTGCCTTGTATCAAAGCATAAAAAATTGTTACTTTCATTAACAATAGAATATAGTTCAAACATTCCACAGGAGCATCTACTGTATTTCAGGCTTAATTGCATTCTTCATATACATGCATTGCATATTTTAATCATCAACTGCATTACTCAAACAGATAACATGGATCCTGTTTTATGGCTTTGGAGAATGAGGAATAGAGTTAAGAAAGGATTGGAAGTCTTTCTTAAAAATATTTATTTATTTACTTATCTATTGTCAGAGTGATGTACAGAGGGGTTACATTACAATTTATATGTAAGGCAGTATGTACATTTTTTTTTTTTTTGCTAGTCTTGGGACTTGGACTCAGGGCCTGTGCACTGTCCCTGGCTTCTTTTTGCTCAAGGCCAGCACTCTGCCTCTTGCGCCACAGTGCCACTTCGAAGTCTTGATTATAGGCACATTGAATGACATGACTTTAAGCCATACTAGGTTGAGAAAGAGTGAATGGTATTAATAATACATTGTTTAGAAAACTAATTTTCCAAGGTAAGCATTAGAATGTGAATGACTAAATATAAAATAAGTAAAATTAATAATAAAGAAATAAAGAAAATAAACCCAATCTTTTCCCCACATGACAGACTGAAAGTGGGGCACTGGTCCCTGGCCTGACTGGCTCCAGTTTGGCTCTTTCTGCTCCTTTATCTCCTCTGAGTCTCTCTCTCTCTCTCTCTCTCTTGCTCTCTTGCTTTCTCTCTCTCTCTCTTCTCATTTACTTGATTGCTCACTTGCTTGTTTTTCTGCATCCACCTTAGATTGCAAGAAGGACAAGGCATATTAAGAACGTCTTTACGTCAAGGGACCAAAATGACTCCTAAGGAGCAGTAAGACAAACCATCACTCCCAAAATGAAGACAGTTATGCATAATAATGAGGTTACCTTTAGGAGCAGGAAAGATCATCTCTGTGTGCTAGATTGCTCCCCTCAAATGATAACAACATCTGAATTCCCAGAACCCAAACTGAGAAAATGATCACTAAAACTTTGGCCTTACCTGCTCTGTAAACTGTACATTCTGAAAACCCATCTTTTGACTCTATTTCCAAAAAAACCTTCAAAGTTTCTGTAAGCCCTTTGGAGACAACTTTGGGGTATTTGATGAAACTTCTTATTCTCTGCTATTTACTAAAGCTGATCTTTTAATTTGGTGTACACATGGGCAGGTGGCTAAGCCTCATCTAGTTAGGATTCATAAAACCAGAAAGTTTTCTCCTAAAACTCCTGTTTCAAGACCTGCAGATAGTAGTCATTCTTCTACTCTTTCCACAATCATCCTTCCTATGACACAGATTTGACCATTCACATTCTAATCTTTCTCATTTATGTATATAGACGTCCCAGTCCATTTGTGTGTAATCTAGGAATCTTTTGAAGACAGTTGGACGTGACTGACTATTGCCAGGAGCTCTCTTATATATAACATCTAGACTTGGATAATTATAAAGGTCGAGTGGAATTCCTGCTGGCGGTTGAAGGTTGAAGAGGTCTGAGATAAGGAGACCAGTTGTGACCTCTCTCCAGAGTTGCCAGTTTCTTGTCACTGTCAGTGAAAGAATTCAGAGCAGACAAAGTAAGCATCACTAAGCTGTTTTATTGGAGTGAAAGTACAGAGAACTACATTCCCTGGAATTTTGTAAAGCTTGTCTATGGTAACTTTATAGAGGGGAGGATTATTCATGAGTTAAAGAAGGGAAAAGGTGGGAAATTAAGGGAATGGGTCAGGATTTTCTCAGAAACTAGTTTGCTCCTTTTTTCTATCTGTAGATGGAGTTTTCATGCATGTAATAGTATCGGACCTATGATGTAGATAGCCAGTTTCACATGTCTAATGATGATATAGAGATGCTATTCAGGAGAGTTATCATGTATCTTGGTGGGCCATGTTGGTCTCAGCTGATTTTTCTTTTCCTGTTGGGTTAGTCACATGGTGTCTTACCATATGGTACAAGCCTTGTATTGGTCTATAAGCACCAGGCAGTTTGTCTCTCCCCACCCTTCCCTTATGTCTCTCTAACCTCCCTGGGAACTGTGAGCTCCCTTTGCTCGACCACCTACAGCCTCTTTAATGATTATTTTGAGTTGAACTGAATCAACAGAGCTCTAAGTATTTTTCTCACTGACTGCAAAGCCACAGCTCAAAGGGCGATGATGGAGGCAAGGCATAGAAGGGATTGTGGGTCAAGGCTTTCTCATCCACTTAGCTATTTTTGGTTTACACTGCTTATTCATTCATTTACCCATTCATCCTACAAGAACTTAGTGACTACTTAAATCTGTCTAGTTATGCACAACATACTTGGGTGGCCTGGATATGGAGAAAAGAGTCACTACTCACTGTCTTCACGAGACCTATAATTGAACGAGGGCTGTGGAAAAAAACTATAAAATAAAGTAGGTTCTCAAAACCTCACAGAATGGAAACACCTAGAACTGAATGAGGAATCCCATGTTGTAGACAGAGTTTTCAAGAAGCTAGTCACACATTGTCACCTCTCTAGATCTCCTAATTAAGTGAAACAGTTGTAGTTTTTAGATTCTTTCCTTAGATTCTTTCTGAGACACTATACTTCTAAGTGTATAATGACCGAATTCTTCTTGAGAATCACATTTTGTTTTGGTAAAAGCAAATTTCGCTGTAAGCTAAGAAGCATGAACACCTAATACAACTCAACACATATTTATTGAATGGGCTAAATAATTCAAGTTAAATAGTGTAATGAAATGTACTGCTGGGAATATGGCCTCGTGGCAAAATGCTAGCCTTATATACATGAAGCCCTGGGTTCAATTCTTCAGCACCACATACATAGAAAAAGCCAGAAGTGGCGCTGTTGCTCAAGTGGTAGAGTGCCTTGAGCAAAAAGAAGTCAGGGACAGTGCTCAGGCCCTGAGTTCAAGCCCCAGGACTAGCAAAAACAAAAACAAAACAAAACAAATAACACGAAATGTACTGATCCTTGCCTTGAGCTTGAGTTACAAACAAGAAAGCCCAAGAAAAACCCAAAATAGGCATAAGAATTCTTATTCCAGCTATTGCTGTGTGACTTTCTCATGTGATGGCTCCAAAGTAGTTCTATGCACTCTTCATGCTCAGGTACAGAGATAACCCAATATAGTCTTGCCTATGCTATGTATACTGGGTGAGATCTGAAAAACAAACCAGGCACACCTTTCCTTTTTTGCCCTTATACTCCAGTTCTTTACATATACCCCACCTCAAAGCCCATTTCATTTCTTTCTCTTCCTCTAAACAGTTTGGTGGTCTACAATGGAAAGTTTATTGGCAAAGCAGAAGCACTAGAAACCACAAGACACTGACTTTCCTTTTTTTCTTTTTTTTCAAAGGTAAGGTAGGTACAATCTTTGACAAAGTTTATTTTTCCTCTTCATGAGATTAGGCTTCTGGATATAGACACAACAGACACACACTGATGTGTGTGTGTGTGTGTGTGTGTGTGTGTGATATATATATTATGTATATGTATAGTTTTTCAGTGGTCCTGTTAGATATGTCTTTACCAATTATGGATACATACAAAAGAGGAAAGAAATGGTCATAGATAGAATTTTGGAGGAGAATGGAAATATACTGCCAAAAGAATGAAGATTATGCCAGATGGGGTGAAATTATTAGGGCACATGGCAGATGAGTTTGGCGGGGAAAAACTAAACACAGCACTTACGTGTAATGGGAATGGTGGTAGGCTGTTTGTGAGCTGTTGACTGTTAAGCTGATGAATGATAATTTGATACGAGAGAGCCACTGTCGGACTTTTAGCCACAGTAAAAACATGTGTGTCTATATTTAGTATCCTTACAAGATTTTCAGCTCCTTCAGGTCAGTTTAGGTTGTGGTTGAAAGACTGTTCTTTATAGATAGCAGTGGTAACAGGTCACTGACAAAAATTTAGTCCCATTAACTCCAGTGGGACAATGAAAAGCTATTTTCTACACTATTAGTGATGAAACATTGTTGCTGAAAATAAGATTATTTAAATGATAGTTGGCACAGGTACTTGAAATTTGCAAAGTTTGGGGGTTGAAAATAGCTTAGATATTGGGAGGAGCATTTCCTTGGCAAACTGTGACTCTCACTAGACTTCATTAGGGGAACTGAGAAATCAGAGTTCATGCAACTTGGAAACACTTATGCAAATGACATTTTGATGAGATAACTGTAAGTATATTAGGAACACATGGATTAAATATTGCACCAAATACCAGCTGATTTAAAGAGTAAGGTCCAGTGTGGTTGATGTCATGGAACTTGGGTTTTGCTGAACTCACTCTCTTTGGAAGATCAATTTCAGGCTGTCATCAGATGTATGAAACTATGGTCTCTTCTCAAATCTGCTTTATGGTTTTAGAGCTTTCAGAGTGCAGCTAAAAGTCTTCCAAGAGATGTGGTAAGGTGAAGGGTTGAAAATCTTTGAATGCATGTTCATGCGTAAAGCAAGCCCATCTTTAAAAAAATTTTAATAGCTGATATCTGACTGAAGATTAAGGTAACAAGAACACACACTTTTGAGTTTGTGTTTATGAACTGGTCTGGAACACAAACTCTGTTGGACTGTCTTAAGTGGAAAATTTGACAATTCCTGATTTTCCTACAAAATGTGGAGGACTAGCCTAGACATATATCAGTAGTAGTAGTAGTAGTAGTAGTAGTAGTAGTAGTAGTGGTAGTTGTTGTTGTAGTGTTTTACTGTTATTATTATAAATTATTATCAATAAGGGAAACCATGGAATTTATGTTTCTTTGTGTATGGCTCAATTCACTTAATAAGATTTGTATGGCTCAATTCACTTAATAAGATTTTGTCCAAGTCTTTCCATTTTGTTACAAATGGGGTAATGCCATACTTTCTGGTGGAAGCATAGAATTCTATTGTGTATATATATGACCTTTTCTTGATCCATTCATTTTCTGAGGGACATAGAGTTCAGCATTTTTACACTGTACTAGGCAGATGCAAAAATTGCAAGACCCCATGTCAGGTTTGGAGTCAGCTCCAGAGTCCTTCATACAAGGATGTTTATGAGCACAACAACAACTACTTGCCTTAGTCCTAAGTAGGACTAAGAAGAAAATCTTAAAGGCCTGAGGATGTGTTACACTTACTTGCACAAGACATGGTTGGAATGAATATCATGGTATCGGAACGCAGGCAAGTGAAGGCCTTGAACCCAGTATTGCTCCTCCTAGCAATGTTTACTTGGGTGAGATAATTAGCCCCTTTGAAACTTAATTCTTCATCTCCAAAGTACAGATATAAAAGATCCTGTCTGACAGAGCTGCTGTGGAAACTGGTATTAAAGATATAAGATCTTAAAAATGCATCCCTGTTAATAACACTGCCTACTGCTGCTACTGCTACTGCTGCTACTACTACTTCTACCTTGGCAAATTTGAGGATGTGTGTGTGTGTGTGTGTGTGTGTGTGTGTGTGTGTGTGTGTGTGTGTGTGTTTGGCTCCTGGGTCTTAAACTGAAGGCATGGGTACCGTCCCTGAGCTTTTGTGCTCAACCTAGAACTTTACCACTTTGAGCTTCAGTTTTCTGGTGATTCATTGGAGATAAGAGTCTTAATAGACTTTCTTGTCCAAAACAGCTTGGAACCATGATCCTCAGATCTCAGACTCCTGGGTAGCTAGGATTATAGTTGTGAGTGAAGAGTGGGACTTCCAAAGGGCGGGTTTGGAAGTTGATACACAGCTATGAGAGGATAAGGGAGAGGAGCATTTTCTCTTTTTATAAAGTTACCCATGCTTCTCCTAATGAAGTGCAGCAGCCAGCTTGTGAAACTGGTTCTCTGATGCCAGGCCTAGAAGCACCTTTCAAAGCTTCTCATGTCTGAGCCTTACAGCTGCCCATAACCAAAAACCAACTTTTGAGGTGTTTTATTTATTTATTTATTTATTTATTTATTTATTTATTTATTGCCAGTCCTGGGGCTTGAACTCAGGGCCTGTGCACTGTTCCTAAACTTCTTTTGTTCAAGGCTAGCACTCTACCACTTGAGCCACAGTGCCCCTTCTGGCTTTTTCTGTTTATGTAGTAGTGAGGAATTGAACCCAGGGCTTCATGCATGCTAGGCAAACACTCTACCACTAAGCCATATTCCCAGCCTTCAGTTGATTTTTTGAATGATTGATCAGTGAGGAGGAAAACCCTTCAACAATGGAGGAGGATCTCAGGAGCTACAAGATTCTAGCACCTCAAGCATACTATGGGAAAATTCTTAGAGAGGTTGCTTCAAAAGTGAGCTTTGCATATTCATTTCTAGCATACTTGGACCTCCTTTCTGTCCTCCTTTCAGGGTGGTTCTGAGGCTCTAACTGAATAATGTTTAAACATACTTTTCTGTAAACTGTATAATTGTCTAAAGATTTTTATATAATTAATGTGTACCTTGTAGATTAGTAAATATCCAGTGGAATTAAGTCACCCCATCAGATCATTAGAATTCAGCCTTGGACTGGAAGAACAACCTGTGTCTTTGAGGTTGGAGATTACATAGACACTTATCCAGGCATTTTATAGTTGCCTTTGTTCAATCTGTTGCTCAAAATATGAAAGTCCATTGTAGCAGAAGGTTGCATCTACCCTCCTCAAGGAGCTTATTAGGAAATAAATCATACAAATAGATACGTGTAGCACAAAGGTGAATATGAAACAAAAATCTATGTAATGATGAAAGTCAGGCCCTTTTCTGTGGATTATTTCAGAGGTCTGTAGGTACCAGAAGAGTACTTCCAGTGAGTGAGAACAGATTGTTTCTATCTTAACGACAAGTTGCCTTTTGTGGGGCCCATAGCATAGTAACACGGACTCTGCGCACTTTGTCTTGTCAGACTAGGTTTCTTTTTTTGTTAATGGCATTTGTTTTAACACCTTGTTCTGCTACCTTTGGGAGAATTTTTATCTTTCAGGGAGGAAGCTGACATATTAAAAAAATCAATGCAAAGTTCCTGGTTCTCTAGAATGGGAAGGTAGTGGCTGGTTATGACCCAGGACCTACCTTCAACTGCCATCAAGTTATGTTAGACACAGCTGAACCTAGTTACATAAGATTGCTAGCTACACTTATACTACTGTGTTACAAGAGTTGAGAAATTTCAGAAATTTTAAAATCTTACTAGCTGTCCTTTGATAGAAAGCATCTCCTCACTCTTATTCTAGAACTTTGGATGCAAATCCTTCTAAAAGTGGTAGCTCACTCTTCGGTAAAATGATGGGTTGGTATTTCTGAAAGGTGGACCTCACTGATAACTTCTATCAATATGTCGGTGGCAGGTCACTGAGTGACTCTTTAAAAGCTCAGAAAAGACTGTATCACAAATCCTTCTGCCAACTCGAGAAGACACAAAGTCTTGATTGATGAAAGAGTAATGCACAAAGCAGAAATGAAGATTTGATGAATCATAAGAGTGTCTACATAAAATTACTGACCTTTTAGCTTACTAGGTCTTTTAGTTTCTCTAAATGCCTTCTTTACTGATATTATTTTGAACCACTTTTTGAGTTTGCCTGTTCTGTCAAGAAGTTAGTCCATTCTGGATCAGGAAAATGTGGTACATATACACAATGGAATTTTAAGCCTCTGTCAGAAAGAATGACATTGCCCCATTTGTAAGGAAATGGAAGGACTTGGAAAAAATTATACTAAGTGAAGTGAGCCAGACCCAAAGAAACATGGACTCTATGGTCTTCCTTATAGGGAATAATTAGCACAGGTTTAGGCAAGTCACAGCAGAGGATCACAAGAGCCCAATAGCTATACCCTTATGAACACATAAGATGATGCTAAGTGAAATGAACTCCATGTTATGGAAACAATTGTTATATCACTGTTGTAACTACTTTCAACGTGCTATGTGTAACTGTAGCTTCTATTATTGATGATCTTCTTGTATCCCCTTCCTGTGGTTGTACCTACACTATCTCTGTATCTTATCTGAGTATATTGGAAACTGTGTATACTGGTATTAGAACTAGGAAATTGAAAGGGAATACCAAAATCGAGAGACACATGGTAAAAAAAGACAAACAACGACAAGAGCAATACTTGCAAAACTGTTTGGTGTAAATGAACTGAACAATTCTTGCGGGTGGGGGGAAGGGAAAGGGGGAGGGGGGAGGGGGGAATGAGGAAAGAGGTAACAGTACAAGAAATGTATCCAATGCCTAACGTATGAAACTGTAACCTCTCTGTACATCAGTTTGATAATAAAAATTAAAAAAAAAGAAATTAGTCCATTCTGAGGCTCCCTGGCCATTCCTCTTCATCACCTCTTGTAGTATTGACCTTCAAGATGAAGTTAGAGTTGAAGTCAGAATTTTATGAACAGACTATTAGGTGACCAATAGTATGATCAATACTTATGATTGTTCACTTTCAGAAGTGAAACCGTCCTAATACTCAAAACCTCATGAAGTATTTACCTGAGACTTGAGATTGTCTTCCAAAAATACTCTAGAATCATAGGATTGGACTCTGAATGCAGCCACAGCTGACACTAGTCCTCCTTCCAGAGTTCTTAGATCACTTTCATATTTTGTTCACTTACATCCTACTTTCTTACAGTGCTATCACTGTCTTTTCTCAGGAAAAAACATTATCAACCACTGACTTAAATAAGCCTTTATGCTAACATTATTATTAAGGGCTACACCCTCTTCACCAAGTTGTGAAATATTTCAGATCACATTGGGAAGTTTTTCTTGTTTATTGGCCATGTCAAGTAGCCAAGTAAATTGTTTACTTCTCATTTGAACTTTTATTTAAAAATCCAAATTTCACAACCAGTTTAGATTTCCTGAGGGATATTTACTTAAAGTGAAACTTTTATTTAGAAATACTTGATATATTACTTAATAAAAAAGAAGTCAATTGTACAAATCAAAATTTCAGAATAAATTTGAGGTTCTTTGGTTATTTGAAAAAGAATTCCATGTGTACTTATATGAAATCCAATTCCCAAAGCTACTGTATATTCTAGGATTTACTGTAAAGGGCTTTTATAGTTGGGGGAAAATAGAACAATGCCATAGTAAAATAAAGATACATGGTTTTAATTATTGTATTTTTTCACCAAGATTTGTTTTTCTGTGACATGTCAATATTTCTTCAGTAGGGGGTCAGCAATTTTATTAATAGTTGGCAAAACCCAATCCTATGAAGGCAATATTACCAAATTATGAAGTAAGTTTCTAGAAAAAAAGAGGCAATTGCTAAACAACTAAAGAGATTTGCAAAATGGTTAATATTTGAACTGCTCTGAACTAAACTGTATATTATAATATTCAGGGGAATGGGTAGGAATTTCTGTTTTTCAAGAATAGCTTCCAACATCAGTTTGAGAACACATGGAAACTGAGAATACCCTTGATTTTGTAATGCAGCTATTGTCTTTATTAAGCACTATGAAAAAGCAAAGGATATAATCTAAAGAGAATGCAAATTATAAGAGTAAAAATTTGGGCTGGGAATATGGCCTAGTGGCAAGAGTGCTTGCCTCATTTACATGAAGCCCTGGGTTCAATTCCCCAGCACCACATATATAGAAAATGGCCAGAAATGGAGCTGTGGCTCAAGTGGCAGAGTGCTAGCCTTGAGCAAAAAGAAGCCAGGGACAGTGCTCAGGCCCTGAGTCCAAGGCCCAGGCCTGGCAAAAAAAAAAAAAAAAGAGTAAAAATTTAATTTACTACCATGGTTCACAGAGTAGCATCTCCTTAAAAACTTTATTTGGTAAAATTAAATACACTGTAATTCTGATTCCCTGAATTTTTTTTCTTTTTTTCATCAGTCATGGGGCTTGAACTCAGGGCCTGAGTGCTGTCCCTGAGCTTTTTCACTCAAGGCTAGCATTGTAACACTTTGAGCCACAGAGTCATTTCCAGTTTTCTGGTGGCTAATTGGAGATAAGAGTCTCATGGGTTTTCCTGTCTGGGATGGCTTTGAACCACGATCCTCAGATCTCAACCTCCTGATTACAGGATTACAGGATTACAGGATTACAGGCCACTGGTTCCCTGGCTGAATTCCTTGAATTTTAACAAGGGCATTTTTTTTTCAAAGCCTCTGAGAGTAAGAAATGAAAATTTAACACTTATT
Source organism: Perognathus longimembris pacificus (assembly GCF_023159225.1). Lineage (NCBI taxonomy): Eukaryota > Metazoa > Chordata > Mammalia > Rodentia > Heteromyidae > Perognathus > Perognathus longimembris. Next base: position 47,971,396 of record NC_063171.1, read on the forward strand.
TGCTACTTGGCATGCTGCTTTTGGAATCCACAGGTTATCTTCTTTAGGTACTAGTGGTCTATGCCCCAAGTTCTCCTGCCTAAATCTATGGTCCTCTCCTTTCTGAAAAAGGACCCCTCATGTGAACTTTGTGTGACAACTGTAGATGATAAATGAGGAAGCAGTGGAGAAGGTTGGACTCTTTCCGAAGCAAGAGAAGCTGGTCCTCATGGTTAAGGTATCAGTTTCAAGCCTGACAGGTAAAAAGAGGTCTTACCATAACAGTGAAGAGCCGTGACTACTGCTTCATACTTGAAGAAGCTAGCAGTAGCTATTTCCTTCTAGAAACTTCCTAATTATGCAACAGAGGCAGAACACTCTAGGCTGCTTCTTCCTTCATTAATCTTTCTCCCAGTGACCAGGACAAAGACATATCTACGCTAGAAGATTCACTAAAATAGGAAAGCCTGGCTTCTAGCGAGACTGGCAAGACAGCCACTCATCGGCTCTCCCTCTTAAATCCTAAGAACCAATTGCTAATCTCTGGGTACAAGATAAAGACAACTAATGGCAAAGCCCAGATTTATCAAAAGGGGATTTTTTTCAATATCTGTATTAAAACAATAGAACAAATTGGAGGAAGAATCTTAGAAACTTTTGATCCATTGCAAAGAAAGAGAACTTGCATATTGATGACCTTCTTTATAATGGGTATCATTTTTCCCCTGCACAGTAATGGAAGTGGAGCTCTGAATGCTCAAATGATAGTAAGGAAATAGCAGAGCTGAAACTGGAATGTTTCAATCTACGTAATTTATCTGTTCATATATACGTGTATTTGTATATGTATACACAAATAAACATTGATTGAGGAAAGTCAGGAAGTCACAACCATTTTAATTTGCAAACTGATGCCTTTTTTTGTCCTTATTTCCTCAAACAATGGAAAAAAATCACACTTCGATTACCTAAAATAATACTGCATAGGGTACAATGTTAGCTCTTATTGCAAAACTTAGGAGCAATAATAGAATTGAAATATAGCTACAGGGGAGAAATAGAATGAGCAGGTAGAGAAACCTGGCTATTCTAGTTTGGGTTTGATCTCATTGAACAAATCCTTCATTTGTATTCTTCTATTCATCCCTGCACCTCAAGCTGTCTATCATATTCAGCAATTCAACATGCCCTGAATAGTATCTAGGGGTATACTCAATATTCCAAGCATTTATAATCTGCAAATTGTGTAAGTAGTTTTAACTCCATATATCTCATGGAAGTTCATTTCTTTTACAGATGACACTTTATGTTACACTGTAACTTGTTTTGCTGTACATAAATGCAAAGGGTGTTCTTTAACCAAATAGTGCCCTAACATGGTTACATTGTAAGCTCATGAGACCATGAGCTTACATGCCTTGCATGCCTCCCACAGTGCCTGATCATAATGGAATGCAAAGTAACTAGTGAATGAATGAATGAATGAATGAATATAAGAATTGTGAACATTTTGCAGGGCTAATGGATCTGAATGCTTTTGGTGGTTTCTTTGTTTGGGAACAGTACCAGAGAGCTTCAGATAACAACAATCAAATAGCTTCTCTATCTCTCTTGAGTGTTTTTCATCAACGAGAATGAGATAAAAATACTCTTTTGTGTAGTAAATTTTCTCTCAGGCTTCAGAGGTGATTTCAGTTACCAAGATAAACAAGGGGTTTTCATTCCCTACTGAAAGATATTACAGTTTATCTGATTTTCAAAACCCTGTTTCTAAAAGTAGCTATCCCAAACGGATCCAATTTGGAAGGTGTTTTGTTTATCTGCTACATGGATCAGTGACAGTCAGCAAAGCTCATATAAAAGAAGATGAGTATCCCTTATCTGGATGGAATTTAATTAAAAATAAACAAGAAGATGGCTACTACTTTAGGGCAGCATAGCTTCGTACTACAATTTAATTTCCTTTCAAGAAAAGATGATATAAAACCTCTTCAAATTCCAATGTATTTCAAACCCTACATTGCATTATCATTCCCAAGGGTATTCCGTTCTCCCCCACTCCAACCTTGACCTTCATCTCTTTTCTGTCAAGTAGTTTTCTTCAACACATGAGTTCCATTAGCTGATTCAGTTACATCCTGCCCAGTATCTCTATCTAGTTAATTTTGACAACACCAAGAGCTGGAACTCTAAACCAACAATTCCAAAAATAGTTTCTTTGAAAACAAAGATGCAATCGCAAATAGATTGGATTAAAAAGCTCTCTGGATAATGTCTTATAAAGTTTCTTTAAAGAAAAAAATGTTAAGGAGCCAACTCACCATACCAGAGGTCTCCAGAAGTAAACCACAAAAATGCATTTATCTCCTTTGTTGTACTTAATGTAAATTCTTAGCATGGAGACTTCACTGGGGTTTGTATTTAGAGTGCATGTGCATTCAGCTGAAATGGTAGATTTTTGAAGGACTTTTTCTCATTTCAGATCAACATACAAGAGATAGGTTATGGTATTTTTCAATTACAGGAGGTTCAGTGTGAGAAACTGCATGGATTCTTTGTGCTTAATATAAAAACCTTATCGGGCACTTTCATTTCCTCTATGCTAGAAGACCGCTACATTGATGGAGCTTTTGTCATGTGACAGGTATGTTATGCAGTTAATCTGCAGTACAGTCTTTAGCCTTTTTTCTTTTTCATTCTTTTCTTCTTTTTTGGTGTTGGTCAAGGGGTTTGAACTCAGGACCTGGGTGATGTGTTTGAAGCTTTTTTGGTTTGTTTTTGTTTTTAATCAAGGCTAGCACTCTACCACTTCAGCCATAGCTCCACTTCCGGCTTTTTTTCCCCCTGGTGCTTAATTAGAGATAAGAGTCTCATAGACTTTCATCCCAGGCTAGCTTCAAACCACCATCCTCAGATCTCAGCCTTCTGATTAATTAGGATTACAGACATCAGCCATTGGTGCCCAGGCAGGATCAGACCCCAATACCATAAAGGAATAAAAATCGTATAATTGTAACATTATTTTATGCCAAATACTAGTTTTTATAAGAGAAAATTTCTGTTGTAAATATGGAAGAGACTGCTGGCTATTCAACAAAACAGAATTATGCTGTCTGTTCCAGTCTCTCAGTCAGTTCCAATCTTTCAATCAGTTCAGTTTGTGTCTGAGCTCTGGAAGATGGAAGGATAAGGAATTGGTGTGCAATATTTCAGGTTGGCCGTCCAGAACCGTCATGTGCTCAGCCTCCTTGTTCTTTGCAATTCTACTGACTAGAAGAAGATCAGAGTAAGCCTACTATGTGTTGAGAAGGAGAGACACACTGTTGAAGAGATGAAATCCTTGGAGATCTACTTAAAAGTCACTCTATGGAATCATACAAGCAAGAAGCAAACCCCACTATGTCCACCTATTCAGTTGTTTGAGAAGCTCATTAACCTTAACTGAGTTAAACCCAGCTATTTTCCAGGCTCTCTATATCAGTGTCATTTTTAATCTCTCTCTTTGTAATACATTGCTCACATTGTTTCCTTCCTTTGAATTATCATCATCCTCCCCAAGGTCAGGTCTTTGCCTCTCTCAGCATTCAAATATACGTCCTTCTAAGTCATTTCTGTGTCTTAATTCCTCTGATCCACTCCAACTTGCATTGTACCAGGGCACAAAACATCACTTTTTCATTTCATATTGGGATTCAAACTCTTCAAGGATTTCCTATTGCCAAAAAGACAAAAATTCAAAACCCTCAGTAAATAACTTATTTTCTAGAGCCTACCCATCTTTCCATTGCTCTCTCACAGAATCCCCTGGATACAGCTACTGATTTGCTCAAATGTCAGACTCTTTCTTAGAACTGCTTACTGATTCACAAATTTCTCTTCCAGTGGTATTATTCTCCCTTTCTCCATTTTGAAAGTCCTAACTATTATTCTTTTTCCATCTCAAGCAGTCTTTCCCATGAACATATCCTAGAAAGCATTCCATCATGCAAAAAAAAAAATGGTTCTGGAATCAATGGTTTATACAGCTCATTGTGTGTCTATAAAACACTTCATTGGCTTGTTACTTTTTCCTTGAGTGTGAAAACAGGGTTCAATAGTCAAGGTAGAACTTTTATTCTGTGATACTATGAGTGTGTCTTATACCCTTTAACACAAACTCTCAGTGACCAGTGCTTTCAACTCATAGCCATGGCCATTTCTTTGAGGCACGTCCAGTATCAGCTTCTAAATTTGGGGAGAGGTTCTAACACCAGCTCCAGATTTCATGTCTCTCAGGTGACCTAGGTCTTTCAGCAGTGTGTAAGCTGCTTGCCTAAGAAGCATTAGTCAATTAGTCAGATTAGTCAATTTGATTCCTGTCATCATTAAAGGGATCCCTTCCTTTCTTCCAAAGCCCTTCTTCAGCCCTCTCTAGAAGAATACAACCAAGGTTATGTGGAGGCAGCAGAACTCTACCTAAGGAGACCTCTTTCCCAGAATAGTAGATGTAAATCCTTACTATTAGGTTATAGATTAAATTCTTTTTCTCCATCCAGATTCATATGTTTAAGCACTAATTTCTAGTTAAGTTGGAGATTTGGGAGGTCACAAGAGTGCTGACTTCATAAATGGGACTAGTGTCCTTTATAAAAGAGGTAAGAGCAGATTCTAATTCTCTTCTTCTAATTAAGGATGCAGGAAGATGTTGGGTATCTAAAACTGGAAGCAGGCCCTTACCAGACTCCAAATTTCTTAGGGTCTTGATTTTGACTTCCTAACCTCCAGAACAGTGAGGAGTATGCATATATTGTTTAAGCCACCAATAGTAAGACACATATGTGTATTTTATTTATCCATTTAGTTATTCACTTAAAATTAGTATAGTAGTACCAAAGGTAAATTTCCATCTCTTTCTCTAGAAGTAAATGCCTTCTCCTTTTATTTTCTTCTCCTTTTTTCTCTTTCTCTCTTCCATTGTTTTTTATTCTTTAATTGATATATGTTATATAATTGTATATCTTTTCAACCAACTTTTCTCAAACAAAATAGAAACAAATCTCATATTCACAGAACTTTTACCCTTATACATATAACTCAGTTAAGTTTCATGTTTAGCATTTACTTGCTACTTGTTAGGTACGGAACATACATACCTCTTGTTTGGAGCATGTGCTAGTTAGTGTTATGACATTTAATATATAAGGTCTGTAGCTGTAGTATAGCTGCCTACAATAAATGCCTTTAAGTTCCTAACTCCTTGCTGACAGAACCCCAAAGTTGTTTGGCAAAATGTGTGCCAAATTCAGACAAGGTATCCTCACTTCTCAGATCCATCATAGGAGCTCATAATTTTTCTCTTCTAACTTATCATCTGGCTAGAGATGGTAACATACTTCTGGCAGAGAGTGCACATACCAGAAATCAGCTAACATTTCTGGAAATGGTTTTGGTTTGCTGATAAAAGGGAATAGACATGTTGGTTGCCTCTCTTTTCCTTTTGGATTGTTTTGGATGGGCAGTGAAAATCCTGAGCTCTAGTAATCATTTTGATTCATTTGAGACATCAGTAAGGTAAGATAAAAAGAATCAGCCATTATGCCCCATAGCTATCTACATCAGATTTACTTATTTAGTGGCATCTCTTGGAGATCATTTGCATCTTATATTACTGGTTAAATATATACCCTATGGATTCTTGTAAGATGAAGATCACTATACCACTTTGCTGATGAAAGAACAGGGGCTTAAAATATTTAATGCTGTAGTAAATGCTGCTTTTATTTTTATCAATTAGGGATAAACTAATACATCTAGTATATTCACTGAACGGGTTGCTGTTAACATACAAACCCTAGAAGCATGGGTGATAAAATCTAGATTCAGAATAAGGTTTCATCATAATCAACAAAACTAGTTTAATTTTCCTCTTCCCCCTTTTTGTTCCTTTTTTTCCCTTTTCTCCTCCTTATTTAAAGAAATACGTAAATGGAGCTAGACACCAAGTAGCTCACATCTATAATCCTAACTACTCAGAAGGCAGAGATCTGAAAGTCACATGAGACTCATCTCCAATTAACAACCAAAAAGCCGAAAATGGAACTATGGCTCAAGTGGTAGAGTGCTACCTTTGAGAAAAAAGCTCAGGGACAGCTCCCATGCCTAGTTCAAGTCTCAGGACACACACATCACCACCACCACCACCAGTAGCAGCACAATCCCTAAAAGGTGATTTAACCTATAATTTTTAAGAATACAATCCAGGTGAGGGGGGAGAATTAGAATTATTTTGCAATGCAAACAGATTCTTGTCAGAATGTAAATTCAAACAAGGTGTTTCAGGGTTAAATTTACTAATTTTTCTAGCGACATAGTGCTAACCTGAATTAACAAAAGCAACCGACTCTGACTACAGAGAAACATTCAAACCACAGAGACAAGCTTGCTTCTTTCCAGTGCAGCGCATTTTCTAAACACTTGTGCCAAGTACAATGGATCAAATTTTGGTATCAGTTTCAAAGCTTCCGTTTCATGCATAAGAGACAAACTGTCACTTAAATTTTTAGCAAATTGAAATCTGTTAAGAGCTCTGAACCAGGACCCACAGAAAATGTTTTGTGTAATGCTAACTCACATCCCCCATTCTAAAAGGGGATATTTGCTTCTGTACTCTTTTAAGCAAACAGACTTCTCAAATCCCAAGCTTATTGGGTTGCACCTGGCACCGGAAGCTGAGGCTGACAGAATTGCCCGGTGTTTGCTTCTAGGGGACTGGTAGGGAAAATAGGCTGAAGGGACACTGTTTTATTATAAGTAGACTTCCAATGCATTCCAACTTGTAGCACCTTAATCCATTGGTCCAAACACCTTTGACTACCCTGAATGTGGCCTTGCTTAGTGCTTCCATATTTAGTGGTTATTAGAAAGGATTGCTGCAAGTGACCTATAACGAGGAAGGAGTCAGGGCTGCCTCTGAACCTCCTTAGAGGTCCTGCAATGAACTGGCCTCCGAAGGTCTTTGATGCTGCCCCTGCCCTAGCATACTGTATATGAGCTTTCCGCTGTCATTTCCTCTGTACTTTGCTAGCACAGCATGAAGTCTGCTATTAGAAACAAGGTTTATTGCTGCCTTGCAAACATTTATTGGGTAATATCTAAAACATGGTGTCAAGTTATAGTAATGTGCTGTTCCAGGAATCTTTTTGAGAATTTTAGTGTTTCAGAAAATGGCCCTTTGAGCATTCTTCTGTTTCAGAAATGAAAAGTAGTGTGTGTGTGTGTGTGTGTGTGTGTGTGTGTGTGTGATGTGTATGTGTGCGTGTATATACACACACATAAAATAGGCTCACATATCTTGTGATTATGTGATAGAGACTTTTTTTCGTTCAAGAGAAATATTTATTTCTGTGATAGATGATTCTTAGACTATGTCCCTTAGAGAGCAAGTATCCAGATTTGCCCTTGCAAACATTCATTCTCTGGGTGTATTTCTACTAGGCCATTGACAATGCACACTTTAACTCCTCTGGGTGTTTAGTAGCTTTATATCTACCTAACCAAGCTCAAGCTTTCCTAGCTCAAAACAAATAGTTCAATATAGCCTCCATGCAGATTTTCTTTAATGTGGCAAGAAGGGAAAAGAATTCACCTTCAAAGGCAAGAGGTACCTCTCAAATAGCAGAGAATTTGCAAGATACTGAGTTCAAACCCAGTGCCACCAAAATAAATAAAATAGCTACATAAAAGGAAATGTAGTGAACTCACTTTCAATCCTTCCTATGGAAAATGTGTACAGCGACATCTGACTGGCTGCAAAGCTTCTCTCTGTCTCTGACATAATATATAGTGGATGCCTCAGGTCAGGGGTTACTGAGATAGTGTTAATGAATTATTAGATAATACTTAACTAGATAAAAGAATAGCGGATGTAAAATGACAACCTGTACTTTTTTTTCTAGTTAAGGTACATATTTTGGCAATCAACTGTTGTTTATCATAATCCATTTATTAATCACTCTACGGGAGGAAGTGGTGAAAGACCTAAAGCTATGAGGAGACCTCAGCTGAATTAAGTGGAAATGGACATGCGATAAAGTGAATGTCTCTCCAGCCTCTTGAAAATCCCCTGGTTCATTGTAACTCTCCAGTTAGACTATTCATTGTAGTGAAAACTACATACTAGTGCTGTAAACTCTGTCACCTGCCCACCAACCTCTCCCCCTTCAAGCTCTGTGTCTCAGCCCCATCTACCTCCTCTCTCCTATTCTTTTCTTCCCCTCCAGTGTTGTTTTCTTATTCTAGACTCTCAGTTTTCTTTTAGATACTAACTCCCAGCTTTGGTTTCCATGTCTTTTATGTAAATGTGTTGCTACACTTTTCTATGCTTATTGTTGTTCAGGATAAGCACATTATAAAAACAGCATTACACATATTATTCTGTACTCCCAACCAGTTATTCTTATGTTTCCTTCTGGCTCAGAGAAAAAAAAAGCCAAAAGACAGCTATATACAGGCCAGGAAGAGAGCCCTCACCAAAAATGAACCTCACTTTCTTCTGATTCTTGGACTTTGCTGTCCTCAGACTGGAAATGAATACATTTTCATTGTTTAAACCCCAGAGGTTAAGGTATCTTGTTATCGCAGCCCAAGGTGACTAATATATATGACAGAGTAAGAAACATCATTGAATAAGCTGGTGAGTTACTTTTCAGGTTTTCTTTCTCTGACTATCATGACGGCTATGACTCATAGTCACAAGTCTCCAGTTCATTTCTACACCCAAGGATTCTGTTTTTCTTGCTTGCATGACCCCAGAGACTTCAATCCTTGTTGTTCTTTTCTTTTCCTTGAGTCCCAGTTACCCTCTGCGGAAAAAGTATGGACACAGAAATTTCAGTTAGGAAAAAAAATAGTTCTCCATTGCCAGAAATGTCTAATCTCTTTTGTAGGTTTTCTTCTGTGTAGTTGTTTCACAATTAGATGAGATTAATGTAAGTTAACTGCCTAGATTAATTGTATTCAGACAACATTAATAGGAATCTAGAAGACAGAAAACTTCTTTCATTATTTTTTAATCTTACCAAATAATACAGACAAAACATTAAAAAAATTGTATGTATTTCTATTAAAATTTTCCATTAGTTCTTGGTAGAATCTTTCTTTACTAGGTAAGGTGAAAGTTAAGATAAACCAATTATTTTCAAAACCATTTTAATGGATACTTACCCCAAGGTAACTTTCTTGTCTAAGATGTAGTGATTGATTGAATTTAATATTCATAAAACTTTTAAACATTTTTTGATGTGAAGATTTATCTTAAGAGAAAGTAAAATTATTATTTTTTTAACTTAGAAAGACTAGTTCTACTTTCAAATGTAGTGCTGAAAGCTAATAGTTAATTTTTATATAACATGGGGGCAATTTGCTTTTGTTTTGATGCATGTGCCTCAATTCAGCTTATTGTGGAACTAACTATGCTAAAACTCAAAGAAAAAAATTTAAGATTATTTTTATAGCAGTGGCATCATTATATAAACTGTTGGAATTTCATATTTTCCAAACAGATACTTGGAAATAACAGAATGCAAGTTAAATAAAATGGTTAAAATTCATCCAATCCTGTATTTTTTTTCCATTTTATTTTAACCAAGCTTTTTTTATTGCCAGCTTTTACTTTGCATAATAATATATGATGAATTGTGCAGGAAAGACACATTTCTCTTAGAAATAATCCCCTTTGTGCATGGGGAGTCCAAGTTCTAGTGCAACATGCTTATGTAATCATGTAAGATTTTCCTTATTGCTGAGCAATTGACCACCCTAGGCATCTGTCAAATACTTAAGAGATCACTAATCACTAGAGGGTTGAAATCATAAATCACTCTACTCAAATTCATCCTTATTCCTAGAGAAAAACTCCAAGTACATATCCTACTGGCCATTTTACAAGTAATAATATCTGATGAAATAAAACTGCATACTACACATTTTGCTACCTATTATTTATTTCTTTGAATTAAACACGTGGGCTGAAACTATGAACTTTAAAATATTTTGTTGGCATGCCTTCTAAAAGAATTTTGCAAAGCTATGAATCTTTTTATAACATTCATTTGCCGTATAAAATATCTTATAATTTGAATTATTTGCCAAAGATATAACTAATTTTTGATATTATTTCAAAGTAGTACAAAATTGGTCACAAATCTAAAATATATTTTTAAATAAATATTAAATATGAAAAAGAATCTTCCAGGTGCCATTGGCTCGTGCTTTTAATATTAACTACTCAGGAGGCTGAGATCAGAGGATTGAGGTTCAAAGCCAGCATGGACAGGAAAGTTTATGAGACTCTTACCTCTAAAAAGCCAGATGTGGAGCTGTGCTCAAGTGGTAGAGTGCTAGCTTTAAACACAAAGGCTCAAGGACAGTGCCCAGGCCTTGAGGTCAAGCCCCAGGATATGTACAAAAAGAAAGAGAGAAAAACAGAGTGAAAAAGAGAAAGAAAAAAATCCAACAGTAGTAATCCATTGCTGAAGTGTTCACTTATTAGGAAATAAAGGAACAAGAGAATAAAGTGAATTAAATCAAATTATACATGAAACCATAAGGATATTGTAACCTAATTGGTCGCCCATTGTTGTTTTTATTTATTTGTTTGTGGGCCTGGTACTTTGAGCCACAGCTCCACTTCCAATTTTCAGGTGGTTAATTTGAGATAAAAGTCTCACTAACCTTTCTGCCCAGGATGGCTTCAGAACACAATCCTCAGATCTGAGCCTCCTGTGTAGCTAGGATTACAGGCATGAGCTACCAGCACTGGGCCAAATCTATGCTGTCTTGGCCTTCTACACTAGAAACAGTTTCTATCAGTTTTACTGTGGACATTCTTTTCTTTTTTTAATTTTTATTATAAAACTGATGTACAGAGAGGTTACAGTTTCATACGTTAGGCATTGGATACATTTCTTGTACTGTTTGTTACCTTGTCCCTCATACCCTTCTCCCCCCTCCCCCTTGACTCTGGCACAGCATAGCAAACATCAGTTATTTATAGCTGAGTTACTTTTTTTGTAGGCCTAATTAGCCTCTTCTAAAAATTCTTTAGCCTTTAGTTACATTCCTTGGAACTTATTTAGAGCCCTCTGCTTGGCTACTGAGTCCCATCAGGATATACCTTCAGTAACCCTCTCTTCTGGCATTGCTCACACCTTCTTTGGGGTCCTAATTTGGTTGCACCATTGCTGTGCATCCTCTGGTAAGAGGAGTTGGTAGGATCATGGAGGCACTGTAGCTTGTATTTTGCCTTGTGTATCACAATCTGTGCTTATCCACCATGGACAAGCTATTTAATAGTATTTGTACCTCTGTCCAGGTAGAGAGATGGGTAGCAAAAATCAGAGTAAATAATTCAGAATTTTCTCTTTAGGTTGAGTTTGACTTTTTTTTTTTTAATTTATCAAGTCTAAAGTTGAAGAAGGACCATAAGCAAAATAGTTCCCAACTGTAGCTCTATTCTGAAAGGGGAGAATGGAATTTTATGGGAAAGACCAGGAATTTTATGGGAAAGACCAGGAATTTTAGGTTTCTAGGTCTACCTGTCTACCTGTTTACTGGTGCTCATTTCCCCAGCTACATTTACTTCTTATACAGTTTGCCTTCTCCTGGTGGCCTGAAAGATAAGAGGCATCATGGCCCAGCAAGAGGGTAGGAAATGTTAATTTTTTTTCAAGCATGGGGAAATAGGAGAAAATAAAAGATTAAGGAACGTTAAAAATGCCATTAACATTAAACTTGAACAATAGGGAAAAGCAGGCTAGCTAGAGAAATGATTTAGCTTTTGAAAACAGAGGTGTCTTTTCTTATTTTAATTACATAATGGACAGGCTAAAGTGGGTAGCTTTCTTGAGGTATGGTAATGAAAGAAAACATGCATTGCCTAACTTTTATGAAAGCAGGGATCAAGTGAAATAAAGTAGGAAGTGGGGCACTAGATCAATGCTTGGCTTCATCATGAATTTCCGAGGAAATACAAATTGGCAATAATAATATTTGTATAATACTTAAGAGTTTATAAGTTACTTTCACACATGAGATTTCATTGTATCCATTTACTTATTCATGTTAAAATATCCTTTAATGGCTTACTGGGCCCTAGGTCTAGACACAAAAATGACTAATACAGTCTGTCTTCTCAGAGCTTATATTATATTGCATGTATTTAGCTCCTTTTGGTTTCCAAGTTCATTTGAAATTCAGATTTTCTCTGAAGAAAGCAACTCACTCAGAGGCATACAAGTGATAAGTGATAAAGATATGTTTCCTAATGATTCTATTTTCATCTTTGAATTGTGAAGGTCAGATATATGCATGGTATCAAACAGAGTGAGCTCAGAATGGCACTAAAATACCAGTTGGCATCCCTTCCCACAACCCTTTTACACTGCTAGTGCGTGACCATTCTGAGCTATTTTTTTCCATTATTGTCTTGGGAACAATGGTTCTATGCCTCTGGAAACTGTGTGTACAAATGTGGATATACTTTATTTGGTGTTCTGAGTTTGATTTGTTCACTTAATCATTTTTCTGTTTTGACAAATATAGATCTAGCCACATTGTTTTTCATAAATGTGCCACAATTTTAGTCCCCCATTAAGAAAAATTTAAACTTGTGTTATGCTGTTTTGATTGTTTTTTTCTGTTTTTTTTGGCCAGTCCTGGGCCTTGGACTCAGGGCCTGAGCACTGTCCCTGGCTTCCTTTTGCTCAAGGTTAACACTCTGCCACTTGAGCCACAGCGCCACTTCTGGCTGTTTTCTGTATATGTGGTGCTAGGGAATCGAACTCAGGGCCTCATGTATACGAGGCAAGCTCTCTTGCCACTAGGCCATATCCCCAGCCCTGTTATGCTGTTTTGAAATACACGTTCTTTTCCTGCCACTAGAAACAGTATAAAAACTAGCTTCTTTGCACAGAAATAAAGACTTGTTCCAGCCCTGCCTTAGGGTCCAAACAACTAAGTGTGGGGCTGTTCTCTCCCTGCCCCAGCAGCAGGAAGTAATGTACATTGTCCAGATTGCTGCTGTCACACCTTCTTAACTCACCTGCAAATAGGCAAGCTTTAAACTTGGTCTATGTGTAGGTACAACCACAGGAAGGGGATACAAGCAGATCATCAATAATAGAAGCTACAGTTACACATAGCACGTTGAAAGTTGTTACAACTGTGATATAACAATCGTTTCCATAACATGGAGTTCATTTCACTTAGCATCATCTTATGTGTTCATAAGGGTATAGCTATTGGGCTCTTGTGATCCTCTGCTGTGACTTGCCTAAACCTGTGCTAATTATTCCCTATAAGGGAGACAATAGAGTCCATGTTTTTTTGGGTCTGGCTCTCTTTACTTAGTATAATTTTTTCCAAGATCGAGAGACACAGGGTTTAAAACAAAAGACAAACAACAAAACAACAAAAGTAATACTTGCAAAACTGTTTGGTGTAAATGAACTGAACAACTCATGAGGGGGAAAGGAAAAGGGGAGGGGGGAGGGGGAAATGAGGGACGAGGTAACAAGCAGTATAAGAAATGTATCCAATGCCTAATGTATGAAACTGTAACCTCTCTGTACATCAGTTTGATAATAAAAATTAAAAAAATAAATAAATAATAAATAAACTTGGTCTATGTAATGTCAGAGTTTAAGCCCAGTCTATAGTGTCCATTTCTAGAAATGTCTTGCTTTCTATTTATTGAAGTAGTTGGGTTGCATGTGGCAAGAAACGAATTTGGCCAGCTTAAGTGAAAAGGAGGAATTTATTGGTGGGATCATACCTGCCATGCAATCCTGGAAGGAAGTGGACAGCAGGCCTGAGTTCTTTCCAGAGTATAGCTCTTCATGTAACTCACCGCAAACAACTTTTAGTCTTCTTATCTCCTAGCTCCGGAATTTTTGCTTTGGTGGAAAAACTTGCTATTGATCTGGAACTAAGTCTGGCTAGAGGGTGAGGGCACATTGTCCTAATACTGACTTCCCTGTTTTAACTCTTGGATTTATGACATAAGAATCAATACTTATTTCTAAGTATTGGGTTGATGGACACAAAGAGCAAATGTTTCTTATATAACACGCATAGCAGAGGTTTACAGAGACTTATGATGGCTCAGGGCTGTCATTCCAAAGAAGGAGGTAATAATTCTCATCTCAGTTCTAACACCCTGTTGTCATATCCATTGAAGGACTGGGCATTCATTTCTTGTTTGTACAAGCTTTTGTGACTGCCAGTGATGATGTCTAAGAAAGGTACTAACTAGATACCAATTCAATGGACACTAAAGGCTCCCTATCTGTAAATTCTTAAAGAAACAAGCATCATTGATGTTATATTTCATTAGTTGGCTGCTGGTTTTCTCAAGATCAACATGACCTCTTTAATAGTATGCACATATTGATATGTTTGTTTTACTATATTATTGACTCTACTCACGTAAAAGTAGTAACAATGCATGGAGGTAATGAAAACTATATGCTAGAAAGTAGGAATTTTATATAAATATGAGCCTACTAGATGTTTGTGAAAATAAGTTATACTTAAACAAAAGAAAGTAATGATATTAAGGTTTTGACATTGGATAATGTCTTCTGATGTTAATATGTATTCAGGACCTTGTGTACAATTATAGACAGTGTTGAAAGTAAATCATGAAGTAGGTAGACATATTTAGGTAAGAGAATTTCTTTTAAAATATCAAGGTAGAAAATGGCATAGAAAATATTCTATATACAACTCTTGGGAAAGAGACATAAATTGTTACAAGAATTAAATAACACTTGATATCTATATATGTGTTAGAGATGATTGTTATAGACTATTTCCATGTTCTTTCACTAATAAAAATGATAAGAAAAATTAAGTGTAGTGTTGAAAATGACCAGTCTTTCATATCTTTGCCTAAGATTTTAAAACTGTCTTTCAATTCAATTTTGTTTAGAAACCATAATTTGGCCCAGATTTTGACAATTTTATGCAACAACATGCACACTGTTGAGCCATAAATGGATCTAAATGATGTATCATTTAAAGAAAGTTTGTAATTCCCTGTCAATCACTGGCTTTTTTTTTTTTTTTTTTTTGCCAGTCCTGGGCCTTGGACTCAGGGCCTGAGCACTGTCCCTGACTTCTTTTTGCTCAAGGCTAGCACTCTGCCGCTTGAGTCACAGCACCACTTCTGGCCATTTTCTGTATATGTGGTGCTGAGGAATCAAACCCAGGGCTTCAAGTATACGAGGCAAGTGCTCTTGCCACTAGGCCATATCCCCAGCCCAATCACTGGCTTTTTAAAGCTAGAAATTTGACTGTTTAGATGATAAGTGAAGGGTGAGCAATTTTACTGGACTTTGGTAAGGGAAAGGAAGATCAATTTGCTCCATCTCACAGGTGAGGGGACATCTTAATATCTGGTGCATTAACTTAGAGAAGACATCCTTCTATACAGAGCCTACTATCTAACCACTAAGAGGAATGTTGGGAACCTGGATTGATGAAAGGCTAACAATACTTGGTATGTTTTGAGTAGCTGAATGTCTACCCCATGGCATACCATAAGAAATAATAAGCCACAAAAGAGTTAAAGGGGAAAACAATTAGAGATGTTTTGAGTACAAAGAAAAACTGAGCTTTGCACTCTACTACTTGAGTCACATTTCCAGCCCTTTTTGTTTAATATTATTTTTCAGTCAAGGTATCCCATGTTTTGGCTGGGGCACTTAAGCCTCTCATGGAAATCAGATCAGAGGCCTGTGTCACTACCTCTGGATTGTTTGTTGAGTTGGAGGTTTCAATCACATTTGCTTCAATTAGCACTGAACCTGGATCCCCCTGATCACCTCTTCCTGAGTAGCTGGGATTACAGGTGTGAGTCACTGCATGATTTCTCACTTTTTTTTGTTTGTTTTGAACTTACAATTTCATTTATGATGTGATGTTCCAGGAGTGTTTGAGGAGAACAGATTTGTCCTAGATTGATTTTGGAGTCTTTGCCTCTTTGACTCCTCATCAATAACACATGGATCCTGGAAATCATATTTATTCCACAATACCATGTGTCAAGTCATCATTGACTGAAATTCAGAAGTCCGCCAATCTAGACCCATGCAGATGATCTTTCTTTTCTCTTGGAATAGAGATGGAGATATTAGACTCTAAAAATATTAGACTCTACTAATCCTTTGGAGCGAAACTATACAAACTCTTAAGTTATAAGAGCATTTGTTTAATATGCAAGGAGAAACAGAGGGATAAGTCTATAGGAAAACCTTGACAACACAAAAACATGAAAAGAAACTGTGTGTGTGTGTGTGTGTGTGTGTGTGTGCATGTGTGTGTATGTAAGAAAGAGAAAAAGAATAGGAGAGAATGGAAAGAGGCAGGGAGGAAGAGAAGGAAGGAAGAGAGGAGAAAGGGAGAAAGAGAGAATGAGGAATTGCTGTGATTGCTAATGATATTTCTGATTTTTTTTTCAAATCCCTTTCTTTCTCCCCATCAGTACTGACTTCCCTTAGGGTCTCTGAAGAAGTCTAAACACCTAACAGTTGTTTTCCTCTCTTATTGTGTGAACCATATGAGGAAACATTTTGTTTATTTACCCAATCATGGATGGCTATGTCCAGCACATTGTGTTATGTTCTAAGTCTGAGCAAATGAACAAGTCAGACATCACATGAAGTGGATCTGATGATTTGGGAAAGACCAGAGCAAATGATGCTGATGAGCAGAGGGTGTGCAACATTTGCAGTGGGCATGGTACTCGCACATGACAAGGTCTAGAGATGCGAAAGGAAGCTTTCCATGGAGAGCAATGCCTGGTCTGAGGTGGGGCGGGGGGTAGTGGTGGGGGTGGTGAAAAAATTGGAAAACACAAATTTCACTTGTGTATGAGTTAGAAACCAGCCAATGTCACTTCCCAACTGTAATTACCAATGATTGGGAAAGAGAAAGACAAAGCACTTTCTTTCCCCTCCCAGGTAATTTGTGCAGCTGGAAGAACAAAGAAATCCAAAAGTAGAAATATCATTTCGCATGGAGGTGAAGGGGCTGGAGGTACAGATCAGTAGTATAATATGTATTTTGCAGTCTGGGAATGTGGCTTAGTGGTAGAGTGCTTGCCTTGCAAGCCTGAATCCCTGGGTTCAATTCCTTAGTACCACATAAACAGAAAAAGCTGGAAGTGGAGCTGTGGCTCAGTAGAGCATTAGCCTTGAGCCAAAAAGAAGCCAGGGACAGTGCTCGGGCCATGAGTCCAAACCCCAGGACTGTCAAAAAAATTTTTTTTAATATTTTGTATGCAATCAAAGCCTTGAGTTCCTTTTTAGCACCAAAACTAATACAAAACAAAAATGAAGTGAGGTAAAATTAAATTGTAAAGAGCAATATTCTTATTTCCCCATCTGTTCTCTGTATTCTTGGTTTGCAGTATCTAAGAATATCATGCAAACTTACAGGTAGAAGTAACCTGTCAGGTATTTAAGACAACCTCATTCAGTAAAAACATTCTGACCACAGTAGTCTCTCTTTTTTGTTAGATGGAAAAGCAAAATATAGAAAACTGAAGCTTGTCATATGGGATATGGAGCATGAATTAGATCGATTTCATCTTTAGGGGCCCTGGCTTCAACTTGATTAATCAGCTAATCAAAAGTCTTTGTTTAATTTTAATTTCCTTATCAACTCCAAGTAAGACCTTTCAGAGCCCACCATCTGTATAAACACGGCAGTTGTAGGTGAGGGGTGGCAGACTTCTGTCTGTGTGCCACTCAGCGGTTCACTTCGTTCCTTTTAATTATGGCTCAGCTAACGGACACACATGCGGAACAATTTTCTACCTAGATTGTATTTTAATGGGAAAAGAGATTGACAGTTTTAAATACTAATTAGCTCAGTAAATGCATGGAAAGAGAATTCCAGGCAAGAATAGTTACATAAAGGCCCCAGGGCAGGAAAGAATATAAAAAGTTGTTATATTTGGAGAGAGGAGCATGAGGGGGAAGGGTAAGAGAGACTCTAGGGATAAGCAGGGGACTTGGTTCTGTGGGGTCTTAAAGCTAGAAAAAAATTGAAAATTTATCATAAAAGTCATCAAAAGGTTTTAAAGTAGAACAATAGCTTGATTAGGTCTGAATTTTACAAGAGAAGATTAGAGGAAGTGCATCCATTTATTTACCATCTATCCTCTAATATTGGTTAGAAAGTGATGACATTAATTTGTTCGGCGTGGGGCAAGCTACAGATGATGATCAAAATAGACAAGGTAATAGATTCAAAAGAGATTCCCAGGTAGAATTTATTGACATGATGATTGATATATTCCCAAAAGAGAAGAAAATTCCAAGGGAGGAACATACTTATCAGTTGTGTCATTTGCTCTGATTAGAGATACAGAGAAGGGCAGAAAGTTTGGGTTGATTTCATTCTTATTGATGGTTGAGCTTGAAGATTCTAAGAGGTCTCTAGAAGAAGATACTCAGTCAGCAGCTCTGATGCTCTTCAAATAAAATGTGGGTTGAAGAATTATAATTGTCAGCTAGGTGCTGGTGATGCATGCCTGTGATTGTAGCTACTTAGGAGGCTGAGATCTGAGGATCATGGATCAAGGAGAGCCCGGGCAGAAACGTCCCCATGAGACTCTTATCTCCAATTACCCACTCAAAAACTGAAAGTGGAACTGTGGCTTGAGTGGTAGAGTACTAGCTTTGCACATAAAGAAACCCAGAGACAGTACCCAGGTCCTAAGTTCAAGCCCCAGGACTGACCAAAAAACAAAAAACAAAAAAAAAAAAAAGGAAGGAAGGAAGGAAGGAAGGAAGGAGAAAACATGTAAATGTCATCTTCATTTGTGTGTAGGTGTAATGTGCACAGTTGGTAGAATCCTTGAGATATCTTAACACTGTACAAAGCCTGAAGAGATTTACCTGGGAGGGAGTTCTAGGCTGACTGGAGGATGACAGGTCAGAGCAGGAAAAAGATAGCAAAGATATCTAAAGGGAAATAACCAGAGAGCTCTCTCTGGAAAACCTCTAGGAGAAACAAATATTTTAGAAGACAAATTTCAAAATAATTCCTGCCATTTTTGGAGGAATCTTCAATACCTTTTCAAATTGTCACAATGTTGATTATGATTAATCAGCAAACAATCAGGGACATGGCTGGATTTCTAGCAATTGGTGTGAGAATATAGGCCTGCTTTGTGTCATCTGCATAATATGAAATGGTCATTGTGTATTGGTTCTAGCCAAAATCTGTCAGAAAGTCAGTGAAAAGGCATGCCACTCCAGAAGAATGGAAGTGTGAAGATGGCAGAGGAAGAAGGTCACACAGTTTTGTTTCCCATTGGAGACAGGGAAGTGGTGCCCAGGAAACTCTGAAGTACCCTCACTGGAGTCCAGAGGGCATGTGCCAAGACGGAATTACTCACCTTTCCAGTTCAGAAAACCATATGCATGGAGAGCCCCTGGCCACTAGAGGGCTCTAACCACGTAGGTGACACTTTGGAGATCCCATTGCCTACAACCCTCCTTTTCAAAGGCTGTGAAATGAGTATAATTTCTGTATCATTCAGTCATAAAATTGAGCTAGTGTTAGAAACACTAAACAAAAAATTAAAAAGTAATTGTTCCTCTCTTTCCAACTGTATATAACTTATAGAGGTTGGCAATTTGTAAAATTCTTATTTTAACTTTTAAATTTTTGTCAGTCCTGGGGCTTGAATGTGAGGCCTGGGCACTGTCCCTGAGCCTCTTTGTGGTCAAGGTTAACACTCTGTCACTTGAGCCACAGCTCTACTTCAGGGTTTTTCTAAGTAGTTTATTGGAGATCAGAGTCTCATGCACTTTTCTGCCCATGCTGGCTTCAAACTATGATCCTCAGATCTCAGTCTCTTGAATATCTAGGATTACAGGTGTGAACCACAGGTGCCTGGCTTGCAAAATTCTTTGTTAGCAAATTATAGTATGCCATTACCTCTCAACTCTGTTTTTCTTTGTTTCACTGTCTTATGCCTTCAAACAATTTCACCCTTCACAATACTTTCAGAGAGAAAAAAGAGCTTAAACCAAAACAGAGTATGGAAACTCTATTCTATTCTCTAAACTCTATTCTCACCTTTGCCCTATTGGCCCACTATAAACATTTTCTAGTAACTCTTCTCTAGCACAGACAGATATAACATAAAAGCTATTTTCAGGGTTCCAAATGAAGACTCATGCTTTAGCGTGACTTTGGGAATTGATAAAGGCTGTCATCATGTATTGCTTCAAATTCCTTATTGGTATCTACAGTTTCTAAGGGCTGTAGAGTTTGAAAGCTAACACACATTTCTTCCCGCTCCCCCACCCCACCCTTTATTGTCAAAGTGAAGAAGAGAGGGGTTTCAGTTTCATATGTAAGGCAGTGAGTACATTTCTTAACAAACATTTCCTGAGTGGCCTTGGGACACAAATTTAGTTATAGGACTGGAAGACTGTTGGAGACAGCCTTTGATGTCATGGGATTCTAAGAAAAGTAGGTTCTCCTTTGGGTGGCTGTCATGAAGAAAACAACAACAATGAAAAAAATCCTGGTAAGGATGTTGGGAAAAAGGAATCCTTCTACACTGTTGGTAGGATTGTAAATTAGTGCAGCCACTATGGAAATCAGTATGAAAATTCCACAAAAACTAAAAAGAGAGTTACACATGATGTTGTGATATGGCTCTTGGGCATATATCTGGAGGAATAAGTCAACATACAATAGAGAATACCTGTATATACATGTTTATTGCATCACTATTAATAATAGCTAGGTTATGGAATAAGCTCCAGTCCTCCTTAGCTTACTGAGAGGTTAAAGAAAACATTCTCTCTCTCTCTCTCTCTCTCTCTCTATATATATATATATATATATGCGCTCATATACACACTGGAATATTTCTCAGGTACAAAGAAGAATGACATTATTCCATTTGTAGAAAATGGATGAAATTAGATTCAGGAAGATATGTTTCATATTTCTACTCCTATGTGGTATGTAGATATTTTAAAGACAAGGATATAGAAGAGGGGGCAATTTGGGGAGACGGGTGAACATTGTGAATGAGGTAGGGATAAGAAAGGGCAATAGGAGCTAGGTATCAGACTCTTAGTTATTTGAGAGTCTGAGAATGGGAGAATTATACTTACAGGTAAAAAAAAATGTCTGAGGTTCATGTAGATGGAAGAACCTAGGCATGGTGATATACATCTGTATCTCAGTTATGATGGAGAATCCTAGAATGAGTGAATCTCAGTCTTGAGTAGGAAGTGAGACAGTATCTCAAATTATAGCTACTATTAAAAAGGAGTAGATCTGTGGTTCAGTGGTAAAGTGGTTTACCTAGCAAGCTTGAAGCCTCGAGTCCACACCTTAGTAACAACACTAAAAGAGAAAGAGAGAGAGAGAAAGAAAAGAGACCAAAAGAAAGAGAGAGGGAAAGAAAGCAAAATTGGGGAGTGACTGTGACTGAAATATACTATATATACTGATAAGAAAATGTCATAATGAAACTCATTATTTTGTATAAGTAATATGTGCGTAATATAAAAAAGTAGTTACTCCAGATAGAAACTAAGAGATTTTTCTGTTTCTTAACAGCTAGAATTAATTATAGGCATGAGCCACTGGTGCTCAGTATCAAATAGTCTTTCTAAATATAAAATTTAAGAAATCTACTATAGGTACAATGTTTCCACAATACTACCATATAAATTTAATTACAATCTGATAAGACAGCAGTGATAATGCACAAGTGTACATTTTTATGGCATCTTCATTTAGATTTGGCTATATTTTTGAAAATAAAACTATATTTCCATGTGAATATTTTCAATTTTTCTGATTTTCAATGATTTTCTGCTCTTTCTTCCCTCCCTCCTTCCCTCCCTTCTTTTCTTTTTTTCTTCTTTCTGTTGGTTGTGGGGCTTGAACTCTGGGCCTAGACACTGTCCGTGAGCTATTCAGCTCAAGGCTAGTGCTCTACCACTTGAGCCAAAAAGCCACTTCTGGCTTTGAGATAAGAGTTGTACAAACTTTCCTGCCTGGGCTGGCTTTGAACCATGATTCTTAGATCTCAGCCTCCTAAGTAGCTAGGATTATAGGCATGAGCCACCAGTGCCCGACTCTTCTTTATTTTTCAAAATGAGTTAATTCTGCTTTGCAGACAGAATATTTAAACTCTGCACAGATCTCTAGAGAATGTATTTACTGCCAACACAGAGTTTGTCTGACCTTTGAAGCAGTACTGGTAAAATAAGTCGACCGTTACACTAATGGTAAATTGCATAGCTTGGACAATCCAAGACAGTAAAGTCCAATTTGGTTCTATTGTATAACCAAAGGAATATGGGAAGTGACTGTGTACCGGTGTACCGAATGTACCGCTTCCTCCAACCCCTGCCCCAAAGCCTAGTCTTTAAAGGCTTGGTCCCTGGCTTAGAACCATTAGGAGGTTGTGGAACTTTAAGATCTGGGATGTAAGAAATCTTCTGGTTATTGGGAGTATGCCTGAGAGGGATCATAGAATGCTCATCTCTTCCTCTTCCTTACTTTTTATGTTCCTCAATGAAATGAGGTTTCTGTTCTGTCACATAATCCTAGCCTTGTTATTGGCCCAAAATAACAGGACCAACCAATCATGAACTTAAACCTCTAGAGCTGTGAGCCACAGTGAACTCTTCCTATTCATAAGTGGATTATGTTACATTGAGGAATGATCGATTCATGTTTATTAAATATGCACTATACTTGGCACCATTTAAAGTCATCGGAATGACCAAAGATAATAATTGCATATCTCACCTGATTTATGTAATTTATACTTATTTGTTTTAACCATTTGGCCATTTTTAAGATAATTTTGAGATAACAAGACTACAGAAAAATTTAATACCTAATTCTAAAAGCCACTGAAGTGATACTTTCCAGATGTTTCTTAATTATTACCAGTGGAGTACCATTCAAACATAGTTTGAAGAACACAAAGAAGAGGGCTGTTTTGCATAATTGGAATAGCAGGTGGTTATCCCTTGTTAATTATATAATTGCATGTAATACAAACGTTTCAAAGCCAGCAAGAACAAAGTCTTCTAGGAGTCCCAATAGGTCCCTTTATCCATGGAAAACATTGAGATTAGGGTTAGCTCTAAGGTAGATTTCTCTGACCTGCCTCATCTGGTTTTCTCTCTCTCCCTTTTCTCATGAATTACTCACAAATGTGTTTTGGGATCTCAGGAAGATGGATGTTTCCATTTGGTTTTTGCTTCTTTACAGAGTTTGTTAGTTTTCAAGTGAAACTTGCTCATGTAAGATGCGTGGGCCATGAAGGGGAGGAAGCCAGTAGGGAAGGGGAAAATTGGCAAGGAAGAGTTTGGAAGGAAGAGATAATATCCGCAAAAACCTTTCACTTGAGGAAAATAGTGCAGTCCTAACAGAAACCAAATCATTTGTAAACAGATATGACATCATAAATCATCTCTCTCTTTACTAACCTCCAAGCCACAGGGTTTGTCTGCTGCTCTGTTGATTCTAAATCAAACTCAGGTGGGATATCCCCTTGCCTTCCTGTGCCAAAGAACAAGAGAGAATCTGACAATAAAAAAATATATTGATTTGGTCAGTAGAATACATACTAGTAAAAGCTGAGACAATGAGCAGTAATAAACCCTGGAGTTACGCCATTCATAATTCTTTCTGTTTCTATTAAATATTGTACACAGGTCCATAGGTCAGTTTCAATTGGATGTTCTACTGAACTACTGACTGAGTGTATCTGTTCACCATGTGGGTTATAGACATCTGTTCTCTATCAGTGAATGTAATCAAGTGATTTGTCAAAAACTCCATCAGAGATGTGGCCTGTGCATTTTGCTGAATTGAGAACACCACCTAGAGTATAGTGACCTACTGTAACACAGCAGGGCATCGGGACCAAAAGGCATTGATCAGTCTGAGCATCACAAACAGGCAACTCCATTTCTCATTTAAATTCAAGAATGATCGCTCATATTCCACTTTCAGAGCTTTTGGAATTCCACTGTAAACTACCTGTGAATTTGATTCTTTCCCTGTCTTGGAACTCAAGGGACTGGCTTGAGTTTGGCATGGAGTAAAGAGGCAAAAATGTATATATTCTTTACATCTATGTGCAGATACCTTGGAGGAGATGAGCTGTGATTGGATGCTTCCCTAGACTAGAAAAAAATATATGATAGGTTGGGTATTGAGACTCATTCTAGATGGGAGGTAGTACTGAGTTGTTTTCTCGTTGGTCGTCAGTCAAGGATTCTAATAATGTGTGTGTGTGTGTGTGTGTGTGTGTGTGTGTGTGTGTGTGTGTATGCAGGTCGTAGAGCTTCAACACCAGGACTGTGTGCTATCCTTGAAAGTTTTTACTCAAAAATTATGCTCTTAACACCAATGCCATGGTTCTACTTCTGGCTTTTTGGTGGTTAATTGAATATAAGAGTATCATTGATATTCCTGCTATCTTTGAACCTCCATCCTCAGCTCTCAACCTTCTTAGCAGCTAGAATTATAGGCATGAGCCACTGGTGCTTAGTATCAAATAGTCTTTCTAAATACAAACTTTAAGAAATCTGTATATGGCTTACTATATTTATAAATGTTTCCACAATACTACCATATAAATTTATCTATAATCTGATAAGGCAGCAGTGAAAGTGCACTGAATCAAGTGTACATTTTTATGGCACCTTCATTTAGATTTGGCCATCTTTTTGAAAATAAACTATATTTCCATGTGAATATTTTCAATTTTTCTGATTTAAATTTAAATGTCAGTTACAAAATATTTTCTTTCTCTGGTCCTGGGGTTTAAACTCTGGGCCTGAGCACTGTCCCTGAGTTCTTTTGCTCAACATTAATATTCTACCACTTGAGAGGAACAGCTACACATCTGGCTTTTTCTGAGTATTTCATTAGAGATAAGAGTCTCACTAACTTTCCTGGAGACTTCTTTCAAACCCTGATCCTCAGATCTCAGCCTCCTGAGCAGCAGTATTGTAGGTGTAAGCTACCAGCATCTGGCATAAAATGATATTTTTAAATGTAAAATTTAATTTCCTATATAATTTTTTGCCTGGTTGGCTTAAGCATTATATGACATAAGGAGGCTGGTAGTATTCAGTAAATATTTTCTTTTATCAGGTAACTTTGAACACAGTTTGAAATGGAGAAGAACTCCCTTTTCATTAATTTGAATCTCTCTGCCTTGAGGAATAGCCATAGATGGAAATCTTCCAGTTCCTTCCCTCGTCTGACAGATCTCTGTCTCCTCTTGGATGGGGAGTACATGTCATATAGAACCAGAATCTCCATCTAGCCAGGCCAACTTGCTACAAGATGGGGGAATATATTCAGTCTACCTTTTCCTATCCACTGAGCATTCAATGTACAGCTGGCTCATCATGTGTCCAAACAGTATTATATCCAAAAGCAAAGGTTTCCTGAGACTCTATTGTCAGCTGGGTTGGTGGAGGTGACATCTGGTTACCATGTCCTAGAGAAAGGGGAAGAGGCCGCCCAGGAGAGAGCCATTCATGGTGGTCCATGTAGCCCACCTACATGGGCCATGATGGTTTCTATTGCACCATATTATCTTCTCCTGTGCTCTGTGATTTCTTCACAGATAGGGTCCATCATTCCATCCGTGGATTTGTATCTTCACCACCAATAAAAGATCAAGTGTTAACTGAAGTTTCATTAGTATCTCAACAAAACACTGAGTAATATATAACTATATACCAGACAGAAATCTTTCCTATTTTTCTTTTTTCCATTTTATGTCATTTTTTAATTAAATTTAATTTCTTGGTCATGGTGCTTGAACTCAGGACTTGGATGCTTTCCCTGAGCTTTTGTGCTCAAGACTAGCATTCTACCACTTTGAGCCATAGCTCCACTTCCAGTTTTGGGGTGCTTAATTGAAGATAAGAATCTAGCAGACTATTTTGCCCAGGCTGGCTTCAAATCATGATCCTTAGATCTCAGCCACCTGAGTAGCAAGGATTACAGGTGTGAGCCACCAGCGATGTCCTGCCCAGCCAGTGCCCAACTCAGAAATCTTATTTTTCTTAAAAAATATTCAAAAAATAGTCTCTCAGCCTCTATACAACATTGCCTGCTGTCCATCTCCGGCAGTTTTTCTGGCAAAAGGAAGGTGTGTCATGAATGTGAAGAGAATATATCTGAGTTTCCTCTTAGATAAGAAATAGAGACCTTTCATGAGTCTATGTGATACTCACTGGGCTGCATTATTTTGTTTGTTGCTTGGTTTTCCTGTTTGAATTGACTATTTTTCCTGGTGTATAGACCAGAGCTTGACAAACTATGGGCCCTGGGCAAAATCTAGTTCTGGTGACTGCGGTTGTCAACTAAGTCTTTTTAGAATGTAACTATTCCTATTTGCTTTTTCATTCCAGTGGCAGAATTGAGTAATTGTGACAGACACCCTTATGTGCTTGTAAAGGACATTTATTATAAAATAAAGCATTTTTATAGAAAATGTCTGTTGAGCCCTGAGGTATAGCATGCAAAGTATCACAATATGTGTATTTCTTTGTGACTTCTTCCACCGCTTCAAGGAAGACTCAGGTCATACTGCAATGCTCGCGGAGTCGACACTCAGACAGCTCAGAATCAAATCCCAGTTCCAGCTTCTATCATCCACATGACCACAGGCAAATGACTGTGGCATCCAGAAAGATATCTGCTCAGATCTCCTCCGTGATAACCTGTGGTTGGGGAATAGCTGATACTATAAGAACCACAGCTTCAGATCCAGCAACCATGCTGGACGTCCACTATGTGGTTCTAATTCTCTTCAGATTCTTCAAGCCAATGACTATACATGACAAGATTAGTAAGACTGAATTTCTCCTTTACAAAAGGATGCAAACAATTGTAACTTAATGGTTTCTAGAAATATTATGTGAATAACATGGACAATATTTTGATGCATGCCTTAGCACTGATTTGTATATTCTTTCTGCCATGGACTTTGGGATGCCACCAGCAAGTTACTTTTGGGCTTTAGCCTTCCTCTTCCTCATATGATTTTCTCTGCTGCTGAAACCTTGTGAGAAATGATAACCTTTGTCCTTTCAAAATTAACAATGAGTCAGGTGCTGGTGGCTCATGCTTGTAATCCTAGCTCACTCAGGAGGCTGAGGGCTGAGGAAAGGGGTTCAAAACCAGTGTAGGCAATAGTCTATGAGACCTTTATCTCCATTAACCACCACTTCCTCCTCCTTCTCTTTTTCCTCCTCCTTGTCTTCTTCTTCCTCCCCTTCTCTTCCTCTTTTCCTTCTTCTTCTTCTTTTTTAAGGGGAGAAAGTATGGATGAATTATATCAGGTTTAAATTTTTGTTTTACATGGACAGAAATAAGACTTACAAAAGTGCTTTCTGTTATTTTGTGAGTGGTCTATTTACCTCTCTTTGCTATGATTCCAGAATTTCTTTTCTTATGCTGCTCTCTGGCCCTGTGGAATAAGGGCTATTTCACTTGCCCACTGTGTTTCCAGGGCCTTGCCCCTCATATTGAGATTGATGAACAATAGTAGTTGGGCTGGCATCACTTTTCTTGGTTAGCTATTTCACATTAGGGTCCATATTGCCCTCTGATGGTCTTGTCTTCTCCTTGGACATCCCCACATGGCTGTGTGCTGCCAGGATAGATCATGAGAAACTCAAAATTCTCACTCATGGTTGATGTAAACATAATCATATGGTTAATAAAGCTTGTGTGTAGCTTGGTAGGAACACAGCTGGAGAACATAAAGATTCAGTCTCTTTCTGCCAACTGGATTTTAATAACCAAACCACAAAGGTTTGGACTATTTAAATAAAAAGGGACAAATGGAAGAAAAATCTAATATCCCAACCAAAAAAAAAAATCTGATTTGTAATCTGCATGACTGTAAAACCAGTGTGCTCTTTGAAAGGAAAAAATAGTAGACACGCTCTTTGGATATATACAGCAGACACTATTTGGAGTTTCAGTATTTGACCCAATAAACTGTGTTATTAAAAATTCTGCAGGCAAAAATCTCTTCCTTTTTCCTTTTCGAAGTTTGGTTTGGTTTTATTTTTTTAGCTGTCTTCCAAAAGGAATTCCAAAGTTTTTCTTCTTTTTTTGTGTGCTTGTGTGTGACAATTTTATCATTTCTGACTTAAGCCCATTGCAAATCTCTTTGAAACAAGTAGGCCCAAGGGTGAGTCAGGCAGCTGCCTGAATTCCACACAAATGTAAAAAGTCTCTTCCATTTTGAGTGCTATACTCTGCTGTAATGGAATCCAGATGCTTAAACTATTCAAAGATTACCTTTTACAGTGTGAACAGAAGCAAGAATGTAAGTGTTATGTTAAAATGTATTTAGATTTCAATTGTTACTAAGCTTTTTTGAGTCTAACTTCCAAGGGGAAATTGTGACTGAGAAACCTAGGAAAGATAATTAAACCAAAAAAAAACATAGGGTTGTCCCATCATGTAATTGGAGTAAAGGGTCATTGTTAGATTACACTGCTCTAAGAGTATACATAATAAACAGCAAGAGAGACCAAGTGACTCCTTCCTTGGGGCCTGGGATGCTAATTCAGCAAGGTGGAATCAGGTTTCTTCTTCATGTTGATGTAAAAGGAAACCCCATTATGTTGCAAAACTGAATCCCCATTGTTACTCCTGACTGGATGCTCTATCACCTTCCAAAACCATCTTTACTTCACTACTGAATGAAGGGGACATTTTCTATTGTTTCTTACAAGTGCCTGTAGAGTAGGTAAGCTCTCAAATTTTCATTTCACAGCCATTTAATGAACTGTTGAAAAGCTGTGCAGCCTAGGCTTTACATTCATGTTCTGTGATAGCTCTAAATATCTGTCAGTATTCACTAATATCCAACTGTTATCTGGGAATAAACAATTCACTTATTTAGCCATCTCTGTGAATGTCTTATGGTTAAACAAGGACAAATACAGCGCTTACATGGCACAAACAGCCCAATTATTTTGCTCTTCAGACAACCTCATGACATCTCTTACAAATTCTTAGTGATGGATCTGTGAAAGGTTCAGTCAATTGCTTCACTGGGGGTGGGTAACTATAACACATGTTATCATGTTATATTTTCAAACATCATAAAATGATAGCATCCATTCTTACCATATGAGAAACTCTCATATTTGGGAGTTCACTTTAGAAAATGTAAAGAGTCCTATTGAAGGGTCCAAAAGGGGAGCCTTCTAGATAGAAGATCTGCTAAGATCCCAATGACTTCAACTGGGCTCTTAATCTCATTTGAAAAATGAGGCAATTTGGCAAGATTTTTAAAGCTTCAAGTCAAGGATGATCCTTTGCTTAGGAAGGGGAGAGAGAGAGAAAGAGAGAGAGAGTGAGAGAGAACTTTCTTTTAATAACTGTGATTGCATAGGCTCTTTATTGCAGAATCTTTATTCTCTTATGACTTTGTCTGCTGCATGGCTTATCACAGTTCCCATCAGAAGGGTAGGCAGTTCTCTAGAATGACAGAAGTTGATTTGATTGGAAATGCAGTTGTGTGACGTGGGTGGGGTGGTACACTAAGCCATCCTCTTATGTTTCTTCTGTTGCAAGATTAACATGGAGTTGGATCCTCAGACACAAGAACTGAGGAACTCAGGAAGGGGGGCTTGAAGAACAGGGAAAACTTACTGGGTGATATTGGAAAGACACTTGGCTTCAGGAAGTGGGATACAAGAACTCTGGGGAAAAAAATCTGTAAACACTATTACTGAGGTATAGTTTTAACTCTAGTATCAAAAGACACAAAAAATCGCTAGAATTCAGTGCTTGTTCATTAGTTGGTGACTCCATTTTGCTCTCAAGAAGAGCAGAAGAAATGTATGTTCCTGCCAGTTGCAGGACACTAGTGATTGTATGCGTACTATCTGAAGACACCTTTCCTTTCTCAGTGTACACCAATCCAAGTACATGGTGGGGAATAGAACACTTGGAGAAACAAGCAACAGGATCCATGAATTCTACCTCTACTTAGTGCCTTGGAGATGTGACTCCAGGCTATGCACACCTACAATTCAGTACTGGAAGGAATGTATGGGTTAAAGTATACTTATACCAAGAACTACATATGTTTTGCATGTGACATTTAATTTCCATAAAAATTAAGTAATATGACTAGGGTGGTAGAGCAAGAAACTGACATAATTAAGAATTAATCAAGCAATCTACTCACACAAATGAAATAAAGATTGTGTACTTCTTATTGCCAGAAACCAGAGAGGAGCCAGGAGTTGGTACTGTCTCACATCAACTTCATTTTTTGTCCTCTATTTAAGTATCTGGAGAAGATTACTAAATGTAGAAAGCCCAGATTCTGGTGTAGTTGTGACTCATGAAGCATTGTAAGAACATTGGAAATTCTTGCTTTTCTGAAGTCCATAGAACCACAACGTTCATTTTTCTACACAGAGATCTGAGAAACTGTTCACATTATCAGAAGTGTGGTACACATTTTAGATTCGAGACTTTCTCAAAGTGCTCCCAAGCCATTACAAAATCTAGCCTCACTGTTGCTTATTGGTGTCTGATAAAGGAAGTACTTTTATGCTTTCTTATGTTATTTATAAAGCCCAGCAGTTTTTAATCTGTGAGTTCACAGCCTTCCCACACAAAGGAGACTTAATATAGTTCCTTTCAAACTTAGAGGGTTACCCTAGTTGTGGAGTTCTAGAATGTAGACTGGAGACTTGGGGAAGAATGAAATATATCAGCATGAGAAAAGGGAGAGGCCAAGGAAAGTCTATATCACCTGCATCATGCCCCAAGAAAAATGGATCCAGGATCTGAAGAGCTCCAACTTTCATCCACACCTCTACATAGACTTTTTGCTGGTTAATTGGAGATAAAAGTCTCAAAGATTTACCGAATAGGTTGAATTTGAACTATAGCTCTCAGATCTCAGCCTCCTGAGTAGCTAGGATTATAGGTGTAAGCCATTGGCACCCAGTTGGCACCACTTCTCAACTCTCCTCTGAGTACCCAAAAGTATTTGTAAAACCATGCTATCTGTAATACTTCCTGTTGTTTATTATATTATATGTGAGATACTTTTGCTCTTTTTCATACACTACCTTTTTATGATCACATTTAAATCCTTAGCAAAATAGCAAGGTGTTTTCATATTGCACATGGCCAAGACATATTGCATGCAACAATAGAAATATAGATTTGTTCTGGACAGAACCAATCCAGCTATTCAAGCTTGTACCTCACTCTGGTCTTGCTGCATTAATTCACATATAAGGCTAAAATATTTTTATACAACTAAAATAAATATGTTAAAATTCTGTTTGGTACATAAAAAGACAGATGCTGATGTGACCATTTATGTCTGAATTTATAGTCTTTTTATTGTCTTGAGTCTGTTTCATATGTGTTTGAGTCTGTTATTTGGGAAGGTTCTATAAAAGAAACAAAAGAAATATTAAAATATTGTCCAATTTTATTTTGTTTCATTATTAAGGAGATTTGAATGCCCACCCTTGTTCAAAGCTAAATGGGCCTGCTCAAATCCTTTTGGGACTTCAGTGTAATATGAATTTTTTAAAAAAAGAAGGAACACACTCTTTTCTTGCTAGAAAAAAATAGATGTATGATGCCTGGTTTGTGGAAGGAAAATTAAATAAGTCATCAGATCACTTCAGTTACGAGCTCTAAAGCTCTGCTTTTGTTTAATGAATATAGAACAGAGGTGGTACAGAATTGTTATGATGGAAATATACACTTGATTGCTTCAATTCTACTCTTGAAATGATTTGCAATCTTGTCTTTGATTTTACAACAAACACTTGTTGGCAGCCTTGACAATGGCCAAGTTCCTACTTTTATCTTGCCATCAGAGCCCTCCCCTACCACGATTATACTTGGGGGACCAATTGTGTACCATGAGACTCAAACTGGGTATACCATCATAGGTCAGAAACAATTCTGGCCAAGATGACCTCTTTGCAGGAGGAACAAAGAAATCGTCCCTTTACTCCTCAATTAATAGGAAAACATAAGAAGAAGTTATCTGTTTCCACATACTAGAGTGCCTGGCTATCACCATGTTATAGAACTTCCCAAGAACAAAGCAGAACTGCTGAGAACAAGAGGACAGGAAGATGGAGAAGGCCATATCCTCAGATCCTATATATAGGATTATATCCTGTAAATTCATGGTTCTCATGAATTATATAGTCCTGAAATCCTTCTACTTTTGTAGTAAATGGTAGATGAGAGGAAGAAAATTTTTATCTTTTGCTGTTTTCAGCTGGATGTATGATACCTGATCTAGAGAAAGAAAGGTATAAAAGAAGAAAAAGGACATAGTTAATATATAAGTTTATAATTTAGTTAAAGAGAGCAAATCCACACAGGACTGTGTCCAAAGAAAATGTATATAGCCATACATCAAGTGGAACTCTCTTTGTCCAGCAAAATACTTTGCCAGGCTGGTGGAGTCTATGGTTTATTCCTCAGGGGGAAAAAGGATTATAATGAAAAAATCAATTATATTTAAAGAGCTCCTTAGATTAAAAACTCCAGAAAAAATGGATATTAAGTACAACACTTAGCATTATCTTCCACAGCATTAAACTCTCAGTATCAACAGGACTTACTCAAGCCTAAAGCCAAATTGTTTGGTGGTTCAAAAGCAAAATGTTCAGACAAATCAACTCTCTTCCATTCAATCATGTTCTCCAATACAGAAGTCATCACCAAATGGTAAAACATGCTACCTGGTCACCTGGAATCCAAGCTTCTCAGCAGGCTGAGATCTGAGGATCATGGTACAAAGCCAGCCTGGGCTGGAAAGTCCATGTGACTCATATCTCCAATTAACCATTAAAAAATGAGAAGTGGGACTGTGGCTTCCAGTGGTAGAATGCTAGTTTTGAGAGGAAAAACAAAAAAAATAAAACCCCTGACCCCCAAAACCAAAACAAAAAACAAAAAAACCAAGCTCAAGGACAGCGCCCAGGCCCCGAGTTCAAGTCCTACAACCAACAACCAACATCCAACAACAAAACAAAGAAATGCTTATTTTATGTTTCCATTTTCTGAAAGTAATGGCATTGACAAACTGCATGAGGGTATTAGACTATACTTTCTTCCTCTTTAACTGATGAAGTGGTGCAGTACAGTATATTAATGTTGCTATCTTCCTTCCTTCATTCGTGTGTCCATATAGGCTGCTTCCTGCTGTCTTTTCTGGGTAGACTTTCTGCTTTAGAGATATTAGAGGCCTGAGTTGGCTCTAAGGTGAGAAGAAGTAACGTGGACCATTTCCCAGCTGACAAATTTAGTTGTTTGACTGTCAATCTTCCTCTGCCAGGAGAATGATATGTACCACATAAAGGCCTTTCCTTCAACCTGTGTTCTAGAATAATGAAGAACACAGACACTGGCCATAACAGGTTACATGACAAAGACATAATTTTATAGTCATTTTGTAAAAAAATATTAACACATAACCAAGCACTGTAACATATGTGGATATTTATAGACAATGTTACTAATTTCTCTGTAATTATCCTCACTTTTTAAACCATGTATTTTTTGGCACATTTCAAACCCTTGGTAATATCAGATTGGTTGTTTCTCAAAATGTAGCATAAACGTTCATTGTCATCTGGAAGACTTTTTTTCTTGGCACTAGAAGATTAGTGAATTTTACAGCTATATCTTCATAGACAAGGCATTAATAAGTGGGAAATTGGTCTTGTGGGGTAGGTAGAAAACTCCTTTTATAGCAACACAATATCAACTCAGCCTGGATCTAAAATGTCTAGGTGAGGCCTTTTCGGCTGGAGGATGAACTAAGTAGCATGATGATAAGTTTTGATACCCCATATCAAACATCTGGATTAAAATTTAACATTTAGTCAATCATCTTGATGTCTCTTTTTGTCAGCACACCCAACCTC
Source organism: Perognathus longimembris pacificus (assembly GCF_023159225.1). Classification (NCBI taxonomy): domain Eukaryota; kingdom Metazoa; phylum Chordata; class Mammalia; order Rodentia; family Heteromyidae; genus Perognathus; species Perognathus longimembris. The sequence goes on from NC_063171.1 coordinate 48,005,403, forward strand.
TAGGGACTGAAGTTTTAAAGTTATCATCATGGATGGACTTTACCTTGTTGGCTGAACGTTTATGACCTCCCTTGATTACAGCTGAGGCTCCCTCAGAAGCCACTAAGACAAAGCTAACCATTTTCTAAGATGAGGGAGCTATTTTTAAGTCAAATTTTTACTGCTGTTCTGGGAGGTGTTGGTCTTGATTCCCATACATCATGGTCACATTTGTGCTTCTGGCTTGTACGATGATCCTTCTTTTATGACTAAGCACCAAAGGAATTTGGTTTTGTGGAATATTGTAAAGAAAAGTGGAGAGGGGCTCTGGTCTGGCACCATTCCCAGGACTAAAGTTTGTGGAGGCACCCGAGTAGGATCCGTTCATTAATTGACATTGACAGTCCAGTGAAATAGGTTCAACTCTTAGTGAGCCCAGTCTAGTAATTTATATCCAGCCAAACACAGGTTCTCCTCTTTGGTTTGCTGGAAGCTTTCCTTTGAGTTCTTTCTCTCTTGAGCAGTATCTCTACTGAAAAGCAAAACTGGGTGCTCAACTTTGCTGTTTATACCAGAAAACAAAGTAGTGAGGAGATTTGAAGATCATACTTTAATTGCATTCATATGTGTATTCAGAAGTTAGCTTAAAAAATCACTAATCTGACTTCTTTCCATCTTGTCCAATACAGTGATATATCTCTTAAGACAAGATACTAAATACAATAATTTATCTGATAAGAGGTTCATGCTTCATGAAAACTGCAGTGGAAAGAGGAAGAGCAAGTAGGGACGTGTGGAAAAGATCTAACATTGAAAAGTGATCTAACTTCATAAGGTTCCACTCTATAACTAATCAGTCTCTATGAGAATTACAATGTTTTTCTTAACCCAGCAAAGGCACCTGCACCTCTCAGCACTGTTACATTGGGACCACATTTCCACTTGAGTTTTGGAGGGAACGAAACATAAATGTTCATTTTAGACATAAAATCAATTAGGCTTGCTATGATTTCTGCCACTTACCTGCTATTTCATCTTAGACAAATAACCTCTCAAAGGCCAGATTGTCCCTTGGCAACTTCCTATAAGGATAATATAATATTTCATTTGTTTGCTTGTAAGAATTACCAAAAATGGGATGAGATAATGTATGGAAAACATTCATTAGAAGTATCAGAGCATATTGAGCATCTTAAAGTATACAGAAGTTGTATAAATGAAGAACTCTTCATATAGTAGATAGTAAGAAAAATCTCCTTTTAACAAAGTTTTGAATGATAGGAAACACGGTAGAGGTGGGTGCCCTGAGAGGAGTACTGTGCTCTTTTCTTTCTTTTTTTTTTTTTTAATCTCCAAGACCAAGACTTGAAGTGGACACCGACACATTAGCTCATTGGCTCGCATTCTACCAACTGAGCCATGCCTTCAATCTTGCCAATCTCAAGGTATATGCAGTACCTAATAAGATTAGGAAGGCGTGAAATGGGGGTAGTGTTGTAATGACAGACACTATTAAAAAGTGATATAGCATGGGATATGCAGAATCTTGGATCAAAAGTTAATCTATTTCCCAAGTTATGAGAGATGTTGGCTCTGTTTTCATGAGGTATGACTCAAGCGGCGTGTTCAGGAGAGGGTAGAGGAAGGAATCCTTAAACTCCCAAGAGCTATTTGCCCCAAAATGAAGTAAATCGTGAATGAGATAGATGGCTAAATGCAAAATTACGTCAATGGAAATTTTTACTGATACATGTCCTCCCCTTTGTTGGAACTTCTTTATAGGATTGTAGTTCTGTCCCTGTAACACCTCACTGCATTGTTTTGAAAAGTTAAAAGTGAGTGAGATGAACAAAACAAACATACCTAACATGAGCATTAAATATGTGGAAAAGGAGATGTAAAAAATAACATTTATCCAGTACTGTTGCATAGTGAATTATTCATATACCTTAATCATCCAGTCCAACTGAAACTTGTTTTTTGAACACTCAGTGCTTTAAAAAAATCTTATTTATCTTGCTTGCTTGCATCTCTAGTTTAACATATTGTGCAATGGCAGGATAGTAAGTGTTATGGAAAACTCATGTGTTTGTGTGTCTGTAATAACTTACTTGAATGAGAGTAGCCTTGGACTTGAAATAGAAGTATATATAGTGTTTCCTTCCTGTGCGACCTCAGACATACAGGAGTGCTAGAGTATAAGGTTTAAAAATTAACTTGGAATCTTTCTACTACAACATTCTATTAATCTATCAAAACAGGGGACGGGGAGAACTTTTAAGGGGATTAACATTTCATTTTGTTATCCTCCAGTAGGTTTCTGGTTTGAGAAAAGCCGCCAAAACAGAGGAACAGAGCATTCATGCTTATCCTTCTAATGAAGGAGAGATCAAATGTTTTAAGATCGCATGATCTTACTTCTCAGAAATACAAAAATTGACACTGAAAGGCTACATTTGCCAAAACAGAATGCTTTTAGAAATCACAGGCTTTTGCCAAGCTCAATCCCTCCTAGCTTCAAGTTTTCTTTCTCCCTCATAAATGATATGAATAACATTTGCCCCTCAACAACACCTTTCTCTTGGAAATCACTGTAGTCTACCATCAGAAAAGCAACTTTACTAATTTCTAAGAAATATGCCTGAGAAATGGAAAAAGGTCCCTGGGCCTCTTTGGACATCAACTCTTCATGTGCATATGTTTTACAAATATGTGGCTAGGTCCAGCATGAAGAAATCCAAAGACATGTTTAAAAGCCAAGAAGAGAAAGCAAATGACAAGGAAACTCCTGCATTGCCTGAAGTCTTCGCAGTGGGAAATGGCTTGAACTGAACAGGAAACTGAAAGAGGAAAGGTGAAGCCATTCCCTAGCCAAAGTTGTTCTGACAGGTGATCTGAAGGAAAGGTCAACTTTAAAATGTCTCCCAGAGAAGATCTTTACTGGCCATTCAACGGACAAAGGCCTCATATCTAAAATATATGCAGAGCTAAAAAAAATTACCTTCTTCCAAAACAAAACCACAAAGAACCAATAGCCCCCTCATCAAGTGGGCTAAAGACTTACAAAGAGACTTCTCTGATGAGGAAATGAGAATGGCCAAGAGACATATGAAAAAGTGCTCTACATCACTGGCCATAAAAGAAATGCAAATCAAAACAAAATTGAGATTCCATCTCACCCCAGTAAGAATGTCATATATCAAGAAAACTAACAATAACAATTGTTGGAGGGGATGTGGCCAAAAGGGAACCCTACTTCATTGTTGGTGGGAATGTAAACTGGTTCAGCCACTCTGGCAAGCAGTATGGAGATTCCTCAGAAGGCTAAATATAGAACTCCCCTATGACCCAGAAGCCCCACTTTTGGGTATCTATCCAAAAGACCACAAACAAAATCACAGTAATGCCACCAGCACAACAATGTTCATCGCAGCACAATTTGTCATAGCTAGAATCTGGAACCAACCCAGATGCCCCTCAGTAGATGAATGGATGAGGAAAATGTGGTACATATACACAATGGAATTTTATGCCTTTATCAGAAAGAATGACATTGCCCCATTTGTAAGGAAATGGAAGGACTTGGAAAAAATTATACTAAGTGAAGTGAGCCAGACCCAAAGAAACATGGACTCTATGGTCTCCCTTATTGGGAATAATTAGCACAGGTTTAGGCAAGTCACAGCAGAGGATCACAAGAGCCCAATAGCTATACCCTTATGATCACAAAAGATGATGCTAAGTGAAATGAACTCCATTTTATGGAAATGATTGTTATATCACAGTTGTAACTACTTTCAACATCCCATGTGTATCTGTAGCTTCTACTATTGATGATGTTCTTGTATCACCTTCTTGTGATTGTACCTACACTATCTCTGTAATCTTATCTGAGTATATTGGAAACCGTGTATACTGGTATTAGAACTAGGAAATTGAAAGGGAATACCAAAATTGAGAGACACAGGGTAAAAAAAGAGAAACAACTACAAAAGCAATACTTGCCAAACTGTTTGGTGTAAGTGAACTGAACACCTCAGGGGGGAAAAGGGTAAGGGGGAGGGGGAAGGGGGGTATGAGGGACAAGGTAACAAACAGTACAAGAAATGTATCCAATGCCTAACGTATGAAACTGTAACCTCTCTGTACATCAGTTTGATAATAAAAATTTGAAAGAAAAAAAATAAAAATAAAATGTCTCCCAGTCAGATGGGTGGGGTTGTGTGAGATTGGGGGAGAATGATGGAAATGGAAAGGATGATGCAAATCAAGATGCACTGTACTCATAAACTAACATGTTGAATTGAAACTCTTTTTGTACAACTGCTTAAAGTTAATTTAAAATATTATCTTACTTAGCCTCCTGCAGCAGAAGGAAAAATCTCTGACAGATAGATCATGCTACTATGGGCCTGGAAGAAATATAAAAGCATCAAGCTATTCCATTTTGCCTCTTCTGCTCAAATCTCTATATTCCTGGTGTAAATGAAGATAGGGCATTGATAGTTTAGCAGCCTGTTCTCTGGAGACCTATGGTTGACTCTGCTAGTTTATGTCTACATTAAAAATCATTACACAAGACTATGTCTACCTACTACAAATCCTCTGCACCGAGGTTAGGCTTTTAAGGGAGAAGCAGGTTCTGATTTTAGTGTTGTGTTACTCATGACAAAAGAGATAACATTTGTGTTTTAATGTTTCAGGAGTCTTTATGCCTAGGAATTTTCTCTTCTCTTCTTTTAATATGTCTTCATTTTGTAGTTTAATCATGTCTTACTTCATTTCTATCCACAATGCAGAAAGAACAAAGTAAGGTAAAAGCTCATCTTCAGTGTAGAAGCCTGCCCAGGCTTCTACACAGGCAAGGATGGCTTCCTTCCCTAGACTGTCATGTCCTCCTCTGTTTCTCTGTGTGAAGATGAGAGTGCCATTGCTGGGTGTTAGTAGAAGTAGAAAATATCCTCCTGCAACTCCTTTTCCAACATTGATGAATACAGGTTTGTTTGGCTTTTTTTTTTGGCCAGTCCTGGGGCTTGGACTCAGGGCCTGAGCACTGTCCCTGGCTTCTTTTTGCTCAAGGCTAGCACTTTGCCACTTGAGCCACAGCGCCACTTCTGGCCATTTTCTGTATATGTGGTGCTGGGGAATTGAACCAAGGGCCTCATGTATACGAGGCAAGCGCTTTTGCCACTAGGCCATATCCCCAGCCCCATGAATACAGTTTTTGAGCATGTATGTGCACATGCACAAACAGATGTATGCACATGGACACAAACCCACTCCATTCCAGCACTTCTTTTTCTTTTTTTCAACAAATTCTACATGAGCTCACTCATACATGGACTCAAAAGAGATGAATGTCTTCCAAGTAGAGAGTAGATGGCATTTCCCAGAACTGGGGTGGGTAAAGGCGGTGGAAAAGGATAGGTGTACTCCACAGGAAAGTTATAGTTAAATAGCAAGAATACATTCAAGAAGTCTGTTGATATACTGTCTGATAGTGTACTATGTTTTTGAGAAATGCAAAGAAATTGGATGTTAAGTGCTGTCATCACAAAAAATGGTAACCATGTGAAATGATACATTTGCTAACCAATCATTCTATAATGGATATGTACTTTTTTCTTCAAAATATTACATTGGATATGGGAAATATACACAATGCTATCTATGAGTTAAAAATGAGAACAATAACAGATAAGCGTAAATATAGTTCTGAGTTTACTGTTAGGTTATTTGTTAGTCTTAGATTATGAAGAAGAATATAAATAGTAAATGATATTGTCTTTCATGGAATTTCTGTGTTCATATGGGAGCAGATATTTATCCAATGATTATGCCAATGTCTGTGGATTCAAATCATAATAAATATTATGAAGGTAAACCTCAGAGTCATATGAGTCTGAAGAGATAAATACAAGCTCTAAAAATAGATGGTCTAATCAATAAACTCATAATTAATAAGAAACAGGGGTAACTAAAATTTATCACCAAAAATTGTTTTTCTATTATGCAAGGGTTCTAACATTCCTCTAAAAACAGAAGGGCTTTAGATAAGCTTTAAGATTCGAAACTTGAACCTGGTGTGCATTACTGTCACTCTCTGTTCTTGCTGGCTCCAGTGTGTTCTCAACAATTCTTTCTTGAAATTCTTACATGTGAATAGAAGTTGGCAATCGGATTGATTTTCCAGTTTGGATTTGTGCTGTTTCGAATGCCATGAAAGCTCTGTTAAGAGACTTTTAAGACTTTGGGCAAAGAGGAACGGCTGACTTTCTTGGGGGAAATTTTGATGCAACCGCTCTAAGTAGATACCTAAATATCCCGCCTTCCAAGAATTATACAACCGGATGTCATGCCCAGCTCCAGACTTGTGGACTATTCATAACCAGTCTTTTTATGCGTTGTGTGTGAAGTCTGAAATAAAGCTGCCTTTGACCACTATGCCATAGAAGCAATAGCTTTCTTTCCAGGTGTATCAGGTAATAGGACATTTTGGACTTGCATTTTTTCTTTACAATCAGTTTATACCCCTTCAGTGACATTTTCATGGCTTTTGTGTGTCTGTTTGTAGATTTTTTTTTCTTTGCCTAAGTCCCTGGGATGTTATTTGTTATGCACTCTGTGTTTATTTTAAGAAATTGGATCATTAAATCCACATCCCATGTTTTAGCAAATGACCTTCAAGTATAAAACGAGGTGAAAGCTGTTATTTTTAAGAAGAAAGGAAAGCTTTGTGAAACGCCATTACTTGGTGAGTTTTGCAGTATTCATTTGTGTTTCCACATTGTTCACCAGAAAACTGCTCTTCTCATCTCTCATGGTTGCTTCATGCTTTAGCGGAGTTCAAGTCTCCCAAATAATGAGGCTGACATAACACTGGGAATAGTAAAAAGGGGATAAACCCCTCACGTAAGAAAACACACACTTTGCTTTGTATATCCTTGACGAGGCTGAGACTGTGGTAGCAGCTGCAGGGCTGCGGTCAGCACAGGATTTCAAATGATCTCGTGATACCCGCAGCCTGATTAGCAATTACTCAGAAATGTCAACATAAAACACAAAGTTCAGCAAACCTCTTTTTTAAAATAGTAAAATGTATTTAATTGCCAGAAATGCATTTACCCTTTTATTTTGTTAAGCATAAAATGTATTCAGCTTGGAAGAAGATATTTTTTTGTTTTTTCCAGCTCATGTGGACTGGAGAATATGAACATACCTTGGGGTTTGGGGACTTAGTTTGCCAGTGGAGGGTTGTTACCGATCAGTTAACTTAGCCAACAAGATCCTCATCTTGGAGCTACAAAACTGGAAGAACCAAGTTTTGCAGTCCCAGTTCTGCTACTGATTGTTATATTGGGTAAGTGGTCATCAGTGAGGCTCTGAAGTAGAATGACCCAGATAACCAGCTACAGGACCTCACAGAGCTTAGAAGGTCTGGTCACCGATAGGACTGTGTTCTGTTGTAGTGTTGAACAAGGAATTGTATTATATCATAGCTGCTATTTTAGATCAGAAATTAGTGGAATGCCTTTTACCTCCCTCTGGTAGGTTATTTTACTCCTTTCCTATCCATAGATACATGTGAACTTTGAAATTTTAACTTAAGCCAGCCATGGTACAATGTCAAAAAACCCAGAAGCTAAGGTAGGAGGACCATGAGGTCAAGGCTGCTCTGAGTTATAGCAATACCGTGTCTCAAAATAACTACTATCACAACAAAAAACAAACATAACCATGATTAAAAACAAATGTATTCATTACCTTCTGTAACTGTAACACTCCCATTCTTCACCTTCCCAATACAAATAAAAATTTTTTTAAAGGGGGAAAAAAACCTTTAGTGATGCTGGTTTAAACTTCAGGATTATAGTTTGAAGCCAGGCCAAGCAGACAAATCTGTAACACTCTTATTTCCAATTATGTAGCAAAATGTGGGAAATGGAGGCATGGCTGGGTAATTTTCCTCTTTTCGTTGCCATTAATGTATCCAAAACATTTTGGTAGATAGATTTTTTTTCATTGGACTCTAGAAACTTGAATTGCTCACCCTATTTCTTTGATCACCCATTCAACATTCAGCAATATGTTTAGTTTCCATGTTTTTTTTAAAAAAACATATTTTCTGTACTTTCTTTTGGTATTGAGCTCTAGTTTAACTCCATGATGGTTTGATAATAAGACAGGGCGTTATTTTATTTCTTTATGATTGCTAAGACTTCCTTCAGACCCTAAAATATGATCTATTTCTGAAGACACTCAATGGGCTACTGAGAAGAATATATATTGTGTAGCTGCTATATGAATTATTCTGAAGATGTCTGTCAAGTTAATTTCCTCTGTAATTTCATTTATTTCTGAGATTTCTTTGTTAATGTTTTTTAACTCTGAATGTCAAATTCTATTTGAATTTATTTAGTTGTTTGTATTCTCTTTGATTTTATGGAGCATTTCTTTTACATTTCCTCTTTCATTTTATTGATTGCTCTTATCATCATCATTCCTTTAAGCTCAATATTTAAAATTTGTCCCCCCCTCACACTATATTATGGATAATATATATATGTAGGTATGTATAATAATATAATATGTAAAATTATATGCATCTATGTGTGATGATTGATTTTTAAGTGTCACATTGTCTTTGTGATATTTCATGTGTTCCTACATTGATATTTTTCATGTGAGTTCAGTTAGTGGTTTGGGAGTTTTAGTCATCTGACATCTTTCCACTGAATTACATTTGTATTTTCTGCCAGGACTTGGTTGGGTTGGTGTGTCATTTCTCAATGCTGGCCTGGACTTATATCCCTGATTTGTGGGGACATGAGGAAGTGGTGCCTGTCGGGAATCCTCTATCTTGAAATCAATTGCTTTGTTAAACTTCATGGCTCTGTGGGAAGTACAGAAAAACACTGCCGCCACATATGGAAGACCAGCAATTGCCTTCTGACAAAGCACTTGTGTCATTGATTACATACAGAATGAGCTGGGCTTTTGCTGAGAGCACCAGGTTTTAATAGGTTATGAGAAGCCCTGCTGAACATATTTTGACACCTGGTAGTCATTTTTTTTCAAAAAATGTTTGAAGAGGACCTGCCACTTCAGGAAATCTCGCTGTCTGTTGTTGTGGTCATCAAGAACATTTAAACTTTCAAGTGACTTTCTGATTATAGAAAATCAGAATTTTCTGATACAATAGATGAACATTTCTTCACTCTTGGAGGATTTTCTGATGGCAATAATAGCGATATTAGTTGATGGAATTATAATGTGTCAACATTGGAAGTTTCCACTTAATGAACCAAAATTTTCCAAATGACTAGCATATAATCTTCAAAATGATCTATGAGTAAAAATATTGACAAAGGGTAAAATAGATGAGTGGATTTTTAATATAATTAGTGTAAGAAAAATTTATTGATATGGATTCAAATTTTACATTATTGTTAATCCTTTAAAATGACTATGTTTTACTTCTAGCATAGTGACAGGTAAATCATCTACATCTATCTGTAAGAACAATTAAAATTCCAGAGACTTTTCCAATCCTAAGTCTTTGTGAGGCTGGATTTTCTACAAACACTTCAAACAAAACAATTGGATAAGAGAATGTAGAATTAGATATGGGGATTGAACTGTTTTCTACTAAGCAAGATGTCACTGAAATTTGTAAAATGTGATACAATATCATTCTGATTCCTTTGTTGGAATAGATAAATGCATTCATAAAAGTTGAGAGATAGAAGTAGCCAGTGGATTCATTATTTTTAAATTAATAAAAAATGAACTTTCAGTTTTAATTACTTAATAGGATAGACATGTACAGATCTAACAAACATAAATAAATAAAGCTCTTTATATTTATCAATAGTTTTCAGTGTATAAAGGGAGTAAAAAATGAGTATAATTATTTTAAGCATTACTTTAGCATCATCTAAAGAATTTGGACCTATATTCACTTTGATTTAATTCAAAATATTTTCTAGTGCTCTTGCTGATTTTTTTCTTTGTCCTTTGGTTTATTTTGAAATACGCAATTTAATGTCCAAATATCTAGGGAGTTTTCAGGTATCGTTCTGGTTTTGATTTCTAATTTAATACCATTGTGGTCAGAAAACGTACTCTGGTTTCAATCCTTTTAAATTTATTGAGACATATTTTATGGCTTACCATATGGTCTATCTCGAGATTTTCTATGTTCTCTTGTAAGAAGTTATATTGTGCAGTTTCATTTGTACAGTTTTGCAAATGTCATCTTGCTTGACTCATTATTATTTAATGTCCTTTATCTGGAGTAAAAATTCTTTTTATGTTTACGTTTTCTAAAATAATATAACAGTCTCCATCAGATCTTCATTTTGGGGGGGAATACACTCTAATTATCTCTGCCTCATAATTGAATTCCAAGCCTACCTATATAATTGTTGACATGACTTGATTAGATTTCTATACCTCTGTGTTCACTGTTCTCCTTTTAGTCATTTTTAACCCCCTCCTTTTGGTTAATATGGAGTTATGCTTGGTCTTCTTTTATCTCTTTTATTGGATTATTAGTGAATCTAACTTCATATGTTTTTTTTTTTTTAATGGTTGGTGTAGGTTGTATTGCCCAATGTACTGCCCACTCTTCACACATGGTTCTGTTTCTCAGTTCAACTGTGTTGTCAAACTAGCCACATCCAAATAGTCTTTAGCCCCGTGGAGCTAAGGAATACCACATGGACTAATGTAAATGTGTTTTCATGATTTCAGGAATCTCTGTGAAATGACCCTGCTTGAGGTAAGTGTATGCATAGTTAGGCACAAGACTCTTCATTCAAATAATGCTTGAATTGCATTTTTTAATGTAAGACCCTGAAAATAATACTCATCTAGTTCTATATATCTATCCTTTGTTCTCCTTCCACACATTTTACTTCTACTTATGTTTTAATCCATACAGTGCTTTATTATTTGGGCTTTAAGTGCAAACATAGTCCTTTCAAATTAAAAAAAAATAACCTTTATATTTCATCCCCACATTTTACTTATCTACTACTGACTTTTCATTTTTGTGTGTCCTGCCTCTAATTGATTACCTGTACTGTAGCAGTTCTTGTAATTGTATCTACTCACCACAATGATATCAACTGTTCAGCTTTTTCCTTTTTCTTCAGTACTGGAATTTCAACTCAAGGCTTTGCAGTTGCAAGGCAGATTCTCTGACATTGAGCCTTACTGCCAGCCCCTTTTTGGATTGGTTATTTTTTGAGACAAAGTCATGAATTATGCCCGGAGTAGCCTGGACTATAATGTTCCCATCTGTGCTTCCTCATGTTGCCAAGATGATAGGCATATAACACGATGCCCAGCCATTGGGTTTCTGTAGTAGCTTGGGACTATGGGTGCATGCCACCCCACACCCAGCCATTTTGGCCAAGGCTTCAATTTGGGGTTGTTTTAAAATTTATGTGTGTTTTTTAATATTTGTTCCCCATATATGTGTTCTTTTCCTCTCGCCTCTGTTTACATTTTTCTCTATCATTTGTTGTTTGTTCTTTGATGGTGATGTGTCTTGGTGAAGTTTGCTTTGGATATATCCTGCTTTGGACTTTTGACCACCTTCAATCAATATGTGGTTTATTGCTTTAATCAAGGTGGAATCTTATGGTGATTATTTCATCAAATATTCACATTTTTCATTCACTTTTTGCTTCTGAGATTGTATGACATATTAATAATCCCACAGGTCATGGATGCTTCATTTATTTCTTTTTTATCCTTTCTACTTCAGTATGGGCAATGTCTACTGCTCTTTTTACAACCTCACTGATCATTCACTCTTCAGTCTCTAATTTGCATATATAAATATTAAATGTTGACTATTTTAGTTGAAGAAATTTTTTATATTTTCTGCTACTCCCATTATTATATTTATATTTTCTTTTAAGTCCTTAAGCACATTTTAAAATTTTTATTCTGTTAGGCTTTAAAAATACTTTTTGTATTAGCTTTAAATAATTGTACAAATGAATGTGAGTTTGACAGTTTCAGTGTGTAATTCATCTTAATCAGCGTTATTCTTTCTACTCAAGCACATTTGTGTTCGTAGTTTTAAAGTTTTTGTTTATTAATTTCATGTTCACAGGCATATCTTATTCTGTTTCTATCAAATGACGCTCCTCACTTATAGGTAAAATGTTTCTTTTCTTCACATGGCTAGAAGGAATGATTCTAACCATTAAAAAGATTCTAGACACACAAATTTTTTGTGTTGTCAAATGTCTTCATTCTGTTCACTTTCTTAAGAAAGTTGAATTTCATGAAGCAATTAGGTTACTTAGGAATGTCAGCTTTCTCCCTTTTATGTTTAGTTTAAAGCTTTGTTTGGATGTAAATACTATAACCCTTTTAGAGCTAGTTGAGTGTACTCTTGAAGTGTAATCTTTCTAGTATCTCTTTCAAATATGTTTGATGTCCAAACATTATCTCCACTGTGGTTGGTTTGAACACAGTTCCAAATAGTTCCCAACAGTGCACTATTTTTAGAAATTCCTCAGGTCCCCATTACTTTCTTTGGTTCAGCTGTTCTTTTTTCCAGCACTCCTGGTTTTTCCTTCATAAGTAGACTTTGAACGAGCACTTTAGTAACCCATAAGTAGCTCTCAGAACCTCTCTTATCTAATGGCCTTTTCTGCATATTCAAGTGACCTCAGCCTCTCTGACTTACAACCTTTGCCTCTTCCTGGACTTTGTGAGAAGAGCATGGTCGGCTTGGATTCCTCCTCACTGAGCTAGGGCCCGGTAAATACCTCTGAACAAAAAGTGGAAGTTTTAGGCTTCTATTCTTGTCATAGTTCTTTTAAACAGTATGTTCAATGAGCCGACAGATTTTCAGTGATTTAAAGCTGCTGTTCCATATAGTTTGTCCAGAGGTAGTCAATACTGATTACTATATCATGGTTGGAATCAGAAGTTAACATTTTTTAGTGCTGTACGATATAAAGAGCAATAGATTTTTATGAGAAAACAGGTGATATAATAAACACTTTGTTTAAGAAGGATGGGCATCAGTTATTCAGAGAGAAAAGTAGGATATCAGAAACCTTCCAAGGAGTGGCTAGCCAAGTAGGGGCTGAACAGAGCCTATCCGAGGCAGTAGTGATGACTGAATATGAAGCTACAGAGAGAAAATGTGTCTCTAGGGTGATTGTTCAGCAGCAATTGTGCTGGGCTGAGCTGCCTGATTAAAGGTTTTTTGAATGGGACTAGACATATATTTCAGTGGCAGAGCACTTACCTAGCTAGCATTTGCAAAGCTTAATCCTATGATTACAAAAAAGTTCATGGAAATGCACTTAAAGGAATAGAGAATGTTAACAAAGGATAGCCTTTATTGAATACCTATGCTATTTTTAATGTCTTTATATTTCATTATTTTTCTTAAAATTATCCAGTAGATATTTTTATCCTTAATTTATAGGTGAAGAGGCTGATGCTACAGGAGAGTAAGAAACTGGTTAAAGCAAGTCAGCTGGATTGGCAGAGCCAGCCTTTAATTTCAGATTTAATTCCTTAGATCCATGTTTATATCAATGGAAAATTATTACTGATATGAGAATCAGAGTTCATAAAAACTGTCATAGCTTCTGCTTTAAAATGCTCAGAATAACTTTGAGAACAAAAGAAAAAGTACCAGAAGCACAATTTACTATTAAACCAAATCCAAAACAACTTTTTGATGTGTTTAACTTTCCCTTATGAGAACATTGACCATCAGGGGAATGGATACATTGGGAACAAAGTCACCAGCATGGGTATTCTCTGTGAAGCAGCTGGTTATTATCAAACACAAACTCTACTGTGAAGAGATTTCACTGTGTTAACACAACAGGATCTTCCCAACAGTGGCTTAGAGATGCTATGTCTATAGAGATTTCTCTTTCATTATTTATCTCCCAGTGACTGTCTTGCTACTATTCTCTATTGTGGTGCTTTCCTTTCTGCTGTACTATTCACACTGTTGGGTCAGAATGGACCTTTCATTCCAACAATTTGGTACTAGTAAGTTCTTTCTTATTCTTGCAGGATATCTGCAAATGAAAAGGACTTAAGAAATATACCTACATGGATAAGTCTGTCTGAGAATTCTGCCCTTTCCGTCGCCTGTAATTGCTGTCAAATATGTTCTGTCTGAAAATGTTAACCAGAGGAACTGGATAAATAGAGATTAACAAAACAGATGGGTGGCTATGATTTTGCAGAATATGCACTAACAAATATAGAAGAAGGATCTACAAGACTTTAAGCAGGAACAATAGAGGGTGACAAGGGCTCCTCGTCTCTCTCTTTTCTGCTCATGTGTGGTTGGGCTACTTCAGAGCAAACAAAACAAATACTACAAAAGTGCCCCCTGACCCAGTGGGCTCTTCACCCTCTTGGGGAAGCACTGCCAGGAGTCAGTTTCTACAATGAAGGCCAGAAGATGGGTCAGGCTCATCCTTTCCTTCCACTTAGCTTTGCTACAGATGTTACTCATATTCATCAGTGTCCAGCCCTTTGACAAAAGTTACAGAGTTCCTTGGCTCCATAAAAATCATGTGTCATCGAGTTCCCTGGGTTAAGTGCATGCTACTTAGGAAAGTATTTCCCTTGTCTATTTGTTTGATGAGATGTTTGGAGACCTCCAACATCTGAATATCAGTTGCAGCCTGTCCTTCCTGTTCTACTATTTCCAAATGCCCTCTTCTCGCCTCAACTTCAGGCTCCAAGGTTCCCTTTTGCTGCCCAATTGTACACTTTGCTATCATTTTTGGCAACCCTCAACATTTCCTTGAGTCCTGTGAAATGTAGATATTCTCTACCCCCAAGTGAAGAATGCTGGGAGCAGAAGGAGGGAGGCATTATAGTTTCACACAGTTTTTATTATTTCCTGCCTTCGGTCTCAATCCCGAAGGCTGAAGATGATTTCCAAATGTGCCCTGTAGCCAATCCCATCATTACACGGATATTAGGTCCTACAACTCAGCATAGTGGCTTAGGCATCTTCATGCCTCATGAGACCATGTGTGGGTTAAGTTTTGACATTGAAGGCAAAAACAACAGCCTTGTAGAATTAATTGAAAACATATGCAGTATGGCAGGGCATACATGTGGATCTCAGCCTGTGGCTCTGTCAGTTTGAACAGCTTTCTGCTCATCAGCATCTCTGTTATGAACAAAATCATGTTAATAATAAAAAACAACAATAGACACCTTTAAATTCCCTTACAGCAGCATGTGGAAGTTGGTTCCAGACACACATGTATTTGAAAG
Source organism: Perognathus longimembris pacificus (assembly GCF_023159225.1). Lineage (NCBI taxonomy): Eukaryota > Metazoa > Chordata > Mammalia > Rodentia > Heteromyidae > Perognathus > Perognathus longimembris. Next base: position 48,020,679 of record NC_063171.1, read on the forward strand.
AATGACAGAGTTTATATGTAAAATGCTACTATAGAATTTTTTTTTTTTGATGCACTGAGATCCTCAATCTAACTAGAGACTCTGAGTCCCTGCAGTGACATTGAAGGCCTCCCAGGGACACTTAGTCATTCACCTAGTCTTCTCCACAGGACGCCCAGTGGTGATGTGAACAGAATGCAGATAAAGGCATTTCCGGATAATGTTACCATTTCTCCCTGGTTATTTCAGATTTAAGTGAAATAAAGGTCCATGATAAGATATTTGGGTTAAAGCAATGAGTACAGTCTTGCATGGGGGCCTCTTCTAATCTTGGTCTAATGCATGCTGCTTGGAATTCCTAAGATATACCATATTGTTTCAGCATCCTATGCTATTCCTGCAATAGTTCCAGTGGTCTCCACTTTTATTCTAATGCTGCTTTCTGGTACTCTCCCTACACATATGCACACACAACTATGCACACATTGGTACATACACATGTGAACATGCATGTGTATACTCACACACATCAACATGGATACATACAGGCATATGCACACTCAAATGTATGCTTTCTTTCACTGTTGCTACCTCAGCTGTCACAGGATAGGCTTAGCTGCCTCTTTTGTATTGTTTCGTTAACATCTATTCATTCTGCTCTTTCAGCATTTATTTTTCTCATCAGATAGCCTATGTTTCTCTACTCTCCTTGTACCTAAAATTCAATGAAGCTAGGTACTACATCTTAAAAAATATTATCTTTAATTAGTTGCACAGGAGAGTTGCTACTTAACAAAGCAGTTTAGGAATACAATACATCTTGATCAATGGCACCCTTTCAACATTCCCACTCTTGTCTCCCAACCCAGCCTTTCCCTTACATTTTTGATTTTGTAGGATGTACATTGAATTCTTGACTTCATTCTCATCCTGCTTCATTTGTCAAATCCTATACTCATGACCTCATCCTACTCCTTGTAACTACACATTTCTTGGTGCTTATTTTGTTGGGCTATGACTTTGCATTTCTAAGGAATTATACTATTTGAGTTCTCCCTTGAATCATATTTCAGTGAATATGTTGATAAATGGGATTGCATCAAATTTACAAGTTTCTGCAAGACAAAAGATAACCAATAAGCTAAAGAAGGCAGCCTACAGAATGGGAGATTTTTGCTAGCTATACATTAGACAATGGCCCAATATCTAGAGACCTTCAAAAATTAAACCCTCAATGAGCTAGCAGGTTAATAAAAAAGCTACTGAGCTAAATAGAGATTTCTCAGAAGAAGTAAAAATGGCCAATAGACACATGAAGCGATGTTCAACATCTCTGGCTATAAAAGAAATACAAATCAAGACAACATTGAGATTCCACCTCACCCTAGTTAGAATGGCCATTATCAAGAAAACAAACAATAATATATGCTGGTTGAACATGTGGCCAAAAGGGAACTCTACAATACTGCTGGTGGAAATGTAAACTTGTTCAACCACTCTGGAAAGAAGTATACAGGTTCCTCAAAAAACTCAACATAGAGCTACCTATGATCCAGCAAGTCTACTTCTGGGAATTTATCTGAATGATCACAGGTACAACATTTCAGTGTACAACTAACCCCTAGTTTAGCTCGTGATACCTAATAAGTTTTCAGTAAATGCTGAAGTGAATGACTATAAATCTACAGTTACTCGAAAGAAGATTTCTCCAGGAGCACTTTCAAAATGCTAGGACAGAAATAGCTTTAATTGGGGGATTTTTTTTTTTACACCATTGAATTTTGTTGTTTATTCCAACAGTTCTGAGTTAGGTTCTGAACCCAGTTTTAATCTTTGTACCTCAGCGAGCAAGTTACTTGTCTAAAGTTTAATTATCCAATTATAAGAGACAAACGATGACTATATCTACTAGATTAATTATTTTGAAACTGAATGGGAATAATCCAGATGAAGGAGGGTAACATGTGATGATGCTGGGAGGCTGAGAGCAGAATATGTGCTTAATGTTTAGAGATGATATTTTTACTTTACCACCAGGATGAGTTCATTGCACAACATGGTGTTTCATGTCTGTTTTCATCCCCTGCCAGTAGAGATAGTACCTTGAAGTCTTTGGCAAAACAGACACTCAATCAATATGTATTGACTAAGTAAGTAAATATGTGCTGCTTTAAAAAAAATATATATATAGCAATCCATTATACAGATCCATGCACACTCTGACTCTTCAGAACATTGGGAAGACTTCTGGCTAGAAGAACTCCATTCTCTGAACTAGAGTAATCCAACCGGATGCTTTTATTCCCTTTACTTTTGCCTTTGTGACTTGATTACTAGAGCATAAATTTAGTATTCAGGAGGAAGTGTAGAATTTAGGAGATAAAGGAACACTCAAGGCATGTTCTTTCTTGAAAAAATCTATCAGACTTGGAAGAAAAACTATGTGTGGGAGTGACTCTGGGAAGCTGAGGCATACACTGAATGACCTCGAGAGGCTCCTTTCAACATTAACAACCCATGAAGGAGATTTACAGACCCACACGCATTGACCCCAACCAAGCTTTGGCCTGCTGCTTTTCTCCCAGTTTGGCCAATGTTCTCACTTCATTCACTATGGCCTTTCCTTCCAAACTTGCCCTGCCCACCTGCCTCTGCTGCTGGAAAGTTCACTGGGCCAGGGCCTCAGGGTGTGGCTGGCTCAGGAGAGGTGGGATTGGTGGGGCACCAGCTGGGCCATACACACAATGTGAGCAGAGCCAAGTTTGTCATATGGACAGGCCTCCCATGTGAAATTTGACTTTCTTCTGTTTGCTGACTTGGCCAGATGAACAGTGTTCACCCCGGGATCACAGGAAACTCGTAATTGCTACACAGTCTCTTTGGAGACCCACCGGGCCCTCAGATGAGCAATAATCCAGATTTCTTGTTTAAATTTTTTTTATTTTCCATGGGAATAATAGTACTTCTCAGCCAAAGGACATATTTTTTCGACTTTTCCTTTGGCAGTCCTGGGAAGGAAGCTCAAGGGTCTAGTGATTTTTCTTTTCTTTTACTATGCATCAAGGAGAAACTGGATCATCTTGTGGGAAGAGAGAGAGAGAGAGAGAGAGAGAGAGGGAAGGAGGGAGGGAGCAGATGAGGGAGGGAGGGAGAGGGAGAGAGAAAGGAAGAGAGACAATGTTCTTCATGAACTGATCTGATCTATTTCATCAAGTCAATCAGACTTTTTCTGTGAGTGGAATCCTTGAATTGCTTGGTGGAAGTGGCAGAACATACTAGAAGAGGGCACTGGGTTGAGTCATTCTAGCCACACCTCTTATTTAGAACAGCTAAATTATATTGTGCAAATATTTGGCAGATCACAACGTCTGTTGGCAGCCAGACTCTTTTTTTTCTTTTTTTTTTCCCTTGTGAATAAAAGGGAAAACAAAACCTGGCACTAGGCTAATGTTGGTTATTTATTTGAGCTCTGATGAGAAACAAAGCTTGGCTATCCTTCAAGGTCTCAGAGATGAGGCTCTGGTGAGTGTAGAAGCATCAAAAATGTTCTCATTTCTCCACAGATGCCAGGACACCATGGGGAATCTCAAGGATGCTGACTTAAACAGTTCCGGAGCTGAGTTTTCTCTTCCTCTCTCAGAATAATCAATTAACTAAAGAGAGGTAGAAAAGCTTGTCCAGGAATAGGAATGAGAGACATGAAAGGGAAAATGGTGACAAGCTCAAAAAGGAATAGAGCATTCTGAGAACACATGGATCATAAAAGCCAAAGTGATCCAGAGGTTCCTTTGAGTTAAGAAATACTTTTACCATATTACAGTGGAAAACTCAAAAAATCTACCATTAGGAGGGTAAGTCAAGAAGGATTTGTGATAACTTTGGTCCTAGTTATATAGAGATGGAGATTCAGATGTAGCAGTAATATTCAGGAGACAATGGAAATTAGGGACCAGTGTTGAGGTGTTAAGGCTATGGGTGTACATCAAGGAATCATCTATGATATGAGCTTGTTTAAAATTATGAAAGCACAAATTCTAATAAAATATTTTTTTGAATTTTTGGTAGTAGTAGGGTTTGGTTTCAGGGCATTGGGCTTGCCAGGCAGGTGATCAGCCTTGAGCTGTGCCCTTAGACCTTTTATGCTTTAGTTATTTTCTTAAGAGACTCTCCTAATTAGCCTAGGCAGCCTGGACCACAATCTTCCTATTCATATTTCCTATGTAGCTGGGATGACAGGCATGTGCCATCATGCCCGGCTTTTTATTAGATGGCATGAGGTCTCACTGAATATTTGCCAAGGCTCCTCCTCTTCAGCAGCTAGGATTAGAGTTGAGCAATGGTGGCTGGCTAGCTGGCTGGATGGTAAAGAATTTTAATGTAGATATAAAATATATATAGGATATAATTTGGTGTAATATTCTCAACTAGAGAATAAAAAGAACAAGTAGTTAGTAAAGGAGAAAGCAAAGAGGTTAATAGGACAATAACCTTTCAATGCCACAGAAGTCCAAGGAAGAGTGTCTCTCCAAATGGAAGATGTCTTTCAGGGTCAAATGCTATAGGAGGAGTCAATACTGGGTGTGGACAATAAAAACAAATAGAGTTTTCTCCGAGTAGCTTTGAGCTAATAACTTTGAAAACTGATGAGGTAGAAGACCAGCTAGAATGGGTTCATTGAGTCTGGAAGCCGACAGAGGATATTCAGTTAGAAGTTTAGATGAAGGAAACAAAGATAAGGATTTTTGAGGGAGTAACAGATCTCTGGAAAATTGTGTACTTGTGCTCAGGATTTACATGAGGAAATCTTAGAAGGAAAACTTTCCTTGAGGAGAGAGATTTTCAGTTTCTGTGGACCTTAGCTGTGTATTAAAACAAAACAAAACAAAAAGCCACATGGGAACTGAAATAAATAATCTGAGGAGATAACACCTATAGAAAAGAAGAGTGACTCTCTTTTTTAATGTATTTATTTATTGCCAAAGTAATGTACAGAGGGGTTAAGTTACATACATAAGGCATTGAGTACATTTCTTTTTTTCTGTGAAATGGATGGAAGGAAGACAGACCAGCTGAATAATGGGTAGTCTTGTGCACTGAAGACCACAGAGAAGGAGATGCAGGGGCTCTATAAATGGGAGATGAGATCACCAGATAAGGAAAGGGAAGACATGGGATTATTACATCATGTACATACCACAAAGCAAAATAGACCACAATGAAATGAGCCCATGTACCTTTGTAATTTCCAGTGCGAAGTGTTCCTGGTTTGTTCAACTCTGGATGGAGCGATACAGAATGTGGAAGCACAAATATCTATATTTCCCAGTTCCTGACTCAGAATAGCATTGGGGATATTCTTTGAACTGTAAGCTTTTAAAGATGATAGGTTTAAATATGGCTGGATTTTCATCGCCAATGGAGAATTACACACAGTTATATAGAATTAGCCTCAAGTTAATTCTGTACAGCAATAATGGTGGATTCTGCTCATTTTTTAAAACTATTTCTCAGAATCTGACAATGTGCCTGAATGAAATTTAGGGTGAAACCAAGGCTCTGTTCCACTCTCATCTAGCTTTGAGTTACAATTCATTTAGAATGTAATTCTAGGGCTGGGATGTAGCTCAGTGGCAAAGCCCTTGCCTAGCAGGTGCAACGTCCTGAGTTCGATCCCCAGTACCAAAAAAGAAAAGACAAAAAAAAAAATACAGAATGTAATTCTAATTCCCTATTCCCTTTTATGTGTTCCTGAGCTTGATCCAATAAAGTTCTTTCCTAAAACCTTTGCTTTATTCAACTGTATAAGTCTTAGGTTAATTTTTTTAGGTCTGTTTTGTTCCTTAAGAACGTTTGTAAATTGGCTACTGGTTGGAAGGATAGAGATAAGGTCAGGCAAATACTGTATGTTACATAGATTGATGATAATATAGTATTTTGCTACTAAGCTCCAAGACTGACTCTTCAAGGGTCTGATACAGTTCTACCCATTGATCTTTTTGTCACGTGACCTTCCCATGAACTATCACATGGCCTTGTCTTTGAAACAAAAGGTCTATCAATCGATTTAGTAGAAAAAAAGGGGGTTAAATAAACCTGTTCGGTGTGATTTCTAAACAACAAATTAAAAGTTACACATCAAATCATTTTACTTCTTGTTTCAGTCATTAAAACACAAATCATTGGGCTGGGGATATAGCCTAGTGGCAAGAGTGCCTGCCTCGGATACACGAGACCCTAGGTTCGATTCCCCAGCACCACATATACAGAAAATGGCCAGAAGCGGCGCTGTGGCTCAAGTGGCAGAGTGCTAGCCTTGAGCGGGAAGAAGCCAGGGACAGTGCTCAGGCCCTGAGTCCAAGGCCCACGACTGGCCAAAAACAAAAAAAAACAAAAAAAAAAACACAAATCATTGAAACAATTTAGGCATTAGAAAACTTAGCCACTTCACTAAACATGAAGAAACATATACAACACTTTCCACTGAGATACTTGACAGATATTTTTGTAACCACAGGTTTGTCTTTATGAAGTCTCAGTTTCATACAAGTCAAAGCAGGATTTTCTGTTTTCAAACCAGATCAGAAAATGCAATGTTATTCTTAAAAAAACATGAAAAATTTGAGATTTTGCTTTACTTATAAGATGACAAGTACCACTGTCAGTTTCACAGCCTGGTAAAAAGCACAGGACTCCTGGATTGGAGACAACAAACTTCATTGCTCACAAGAGTTACAGCCAGCGTTAGCTCCTCCTTGGTTCCTTCAGGCTTCACAAGATGAAGCAGAAGGCTGGGTCAGACTGGAGGTAGAGCTGAGTGCTTACCTAGCTTGAGCGGTTCCCTAGTTCCAGGCCTTCATATGCACGAAATTGCATTGTAAAAGAGGAGCCTTGCATTTGGGGGTCAAAATCTGAGCGTATTCACTAAACATGCTTGTGCTTTTGTTGGGGACAGGGGTGGGGGCAGGGGTGGGGTAGGGAAGGGGTGTCTCCTACCAAGAAAAGATTTCCAGGACTGTACCTAGGCATAAATGCTCTTTCTTGCAATGACAATTTAGAACAAAAGTAGTCAGTCTCTCTGCTTATGAGACATGGAGAAATATGAGCAACCCTTAGAGATTGTTTCCCAGCAACTAGTGGGTCATTGAAAGTTGAAGATGATTCACCATTGACATCAGATGCAGAGTAGACTAAAGCCTCATAAATATCTTCAGAATTATTAACTCCAAGAAGGCTAAAAATCAGTTGTGATTATTCCCCAATTTAAGAGAAAAACATATTAAAATTATTTTGAGAAAATGCAGTATAGGTATCAAAACAACTCTAACAAAGACTATTGAAATATTGTTATTCTTCCCCAGTTCAACCCTAATTTAAAATCCAGCTTCAATAAAACATGTCTATTTGAAAGATGTCAAATATCCCTTACAGGAAGAGCTGTTAAGGCTCAGATTTCAATCAAGTTTTTATTGCAGTGGTTTGCAAATCTATTTAATTTAGATTTTTGTTTTTAAAATAAATGTAAGAGTCATTCTTATTTTAAAAAAAATTCTACATAAATCGAAAGCAGGCACCTTGTCGTGTATGCTCAAGACCCTTAGAAAACAGGTTCTTGTAAATCTGCCGTATAGACAAAAGTGATAAGCATATTCTTTTACAATGGTTCTTTGTGAACCTTGTTTTCATTAGATTTTTAATATAAAGGCCACTTGCGTTAGAACAGAGGAGTATAATAAATATAGCACATTAAAACAAAATAAAGCATGCATTACTCAACTGTCTAAAACCAAAAAATTTTACAATATATCAAGTTTACCCCAAATAATAAACCCCATTTTTCTGAAGAAAAAAAAGAGTGGAACAAATTGGATTCTTTATAACAGATACTGTAATCTTGCCCACATCAGTGTATGTAGAGGAAAGGGAATGAGTAAAATCTGGTTGCTCACAGACCCTCTGAATGCCAGTATGTTTCAGGTGTGTATATTTTAGAACTCGCACAATAGATTGCTAACAGGAAGGGAACCTGGGAATCTGTGTTCAGATTATGAAATTTCTACTACTCTTCATGAAGCATCTCAACCTATTTAGAAAAACATATATCACACAGGTTGGTGAATTATTGCCAGCTTCACAAAAGAAATAAAGGATTAAGAAATCTGTATCATTATTTTCTTTTAAAAATACTAGAGTTTTATCTCAAGACCCTGTACTTGCTGTACAGGTGTTCTACCAGTTGAACTATTGCCTTAATACCTTTTTCCTTAGTTTTTTTTAAGTAGGGCTTCACTTTTTCTTAGACCAACCTTGATGACAAGCCTCCTACTTAATACTTCCCACATAGCTGCAATGACAGGATCTACCATTGTGCCCAGTTATTTTTTTTTTTTTAATTGGTTGAGAGGGAATCTTAAGAACTTTTGCCTGGGTGGCCTTGAATGGTGACACTTCTTATCTCCACCTACCTAGTATCCAGGAGAGTAGCTTTGATTACAGTGTGGACCACAATGCCCGATTTGTTTGTTTGTTTCAGGCAGGGACTTTCTATATTACCCTTGGCTGGACCTGAATTTAATGGTCTTCCTCTTTAACCCTGAGTGCTGGGGTTACAGGTGTGTACCACCACTGCTGACTAAAAATATCCATCTCCAATACACTCCATGTGCATTTGAAGCTTTTGTGATGTGTCTGCTTTTCCTGTCTTTGGAATATTTGATTTGGCTGGGTAGATTGTATGGACAAATGCACATAGAACATTAGTAAATTGTACTTTGCCTCAAGATAAATGCCAAATTAGTTCAGGAAGTTCTGAGGAAGCTCTGGGATCTGCGGGGTGAGGGAGGTAGAAAAAAGTCTTAACAGATAGAAGATCTAATGAATCATGGCCAGTCCCACCCCCTTTTGAAAAGCAATGTTTCTTAATATACGAAGATCAGAGAAGGCAGAGAGTCCCTTGTGGTTTCACCAAGGATTTTCAGATCACTGATAAGTGGTGTCTTCCCTGGTTCATAAAACTATTTTGAGTTAATGAAAGGAATTCACTTTTTAAGAAATGACCACTGATATAATTTCTTGAAGAGCAGGGAAGAATCAAGCTTAGAATTTACATAGGAAGAAGAAATCCCAAAATGTTGGAAGAACAATAAGAATTAACTGGAATTAACACTAAGGCAATCCCCATCCCCACTCCCACCTCCATGAGTATTTGGCTCTTCATGGATTGGCTTGATCAATCACTCTTATTGGGTGTGAACAATTAGGCACATTTTTAGAGATTTTTTTTTAAACAGGGGGCAGATGTTGGTAGCTTAAGGGTTTAAGCTTTAAATCTAATTGAGAGGTTCTGGCAACTGAAAAACTGATTATATTATGCAACCTTCAAATGCTAATGTAGCTACTAATGCTGTTACAAAGAGACTTGGAGGGGAGGGAGCTGGGAATATGGCCTAGTGGCAAGAGTGCTTGCCTCATATACATGAAGCCCTAGGTTCGATTCCTCAGCACCACATATATATAGAAAAGGCCAGAAGTGGCGCTGTGTCTCAAGTTGGCAGAGTGCTAGCTTTGAGCAAAAAAGCCAGGGACAGTGCTCAGGCCCTCAGTTCAAGCTCCAGGACTGGCAAAAAAAAAAAAAAAAAAAATGGAGACAAAGAGACTTGGGGGAACTGAGCTTATTCCCTGCCATCACTTTGTTGATACACAGAACTGTAGTTACCAGTTACAGTATATACTGTGCTAGCAGTTATAAACCATAGATTTTCTTCCTTTCTCTCTTTGTTCTCTCTCTTTCTTCCTCTCTCTTTCTTCATCTCTCTTTCTTCCTCCCTCCCTCCGTCCCTTCCTTCCCTCCTTCCTTCTTTCCTTCTATATTGGGGTTTGAACTCAGGGCTTCCTGCTTACTAGGCATATGATCTACCATTTTAAACACACCTGCAACTCCTTTCTCCTTTGGCTACCTTTGAGATAGTGCTTTGATTTTTGCCTAGGCCTAGCCTGGACTTTGTTCCCCCTGTCTTTACATCCAGCAGAGATGAGATGAGAGATACTTCCCAACACACCCAGGTTTTTCTGTTGAGTTGGGGTCTCTCACACTTATCCAGGCTAATCTCAAGATACAATCTTCTTGATCTCAGCCTGTCACATAGCTGGGATGACATGCAGGTGCCACCATACTCTGTATTTTATTGGGTAAGAAGATCTGATAACTTTTTGCCTAAGTTGCCCTGCAACCTTGATTTTCCAGATTTTGGCCACCTAAGTACCTAGGATTATGGCCAGTGCACCCATTTAGCCATACAGCTTTTCAATAAATGACACAAATTTCTTGTAAAGATAAATATTTATTAATCACATGCTTTTCATCAACTCTCATAATTCTTAGGATAGGTGGATTCATTTTTCCATGTGTTATGCATCTGAGAATCTTAGAATCCTGGAGAAAGAAATGTTAGGATCATAAATTCCTACCGTGGGAAGAGAGAAATTGGTAACATCACCAAAACTCAGTGGAGATGAAACCTTCCAATGGAGATGTATTCCCTGTTGTTTTATGCACACAAATAATGGGGCCTGGGGTTAGTTAAATTTCTCAAGCTAGAGGTGGGAGAGGAGACTTGGGAATATGGTGGAGGAAGTACATTTGTTCAAAACGTGCTGTGTGCGTGCATGGAAATATCGCAATGAAACCCCCTCATACTACAAAAGTATGCTAATTTAAAATAATTTTTAATCTTAAAAATAAGTTTTCCAAGTTAGCCTTTACATATTTGAGTAAAGCCAAGTGCTTTTTCTCCTCCTTAATTTTTCAATCCTGATACATTTTCAGGGAAATTTGATCCATATGTTTCTAACTCATTTTACTCCAACTCATCAAATGTTGTTTGGGAAGACTATTCTCTGCCCAAAGGTTTTCTAAATCATCTTCTGAAGATTTCTAAACTAGAAATGGGAATAGACACAAGTGGTACTAACCGCCAAACCTCAATTTCTTGAACCCAGTGTTAAGTAGAAGACCAGCCTCTATTTTTAAACTTGGCAAGCGATAGCCAACATTCAGGAGCTGACTCAACCAGAACACTACAACAATTAGCCACCATTTTCATGGATTGTAAGTGCAATTTTTTTTGTGTGTTCTAGCAATCTGTGGAAAGGTATTCAATTCTTAATAACTGATAATGCATTTTATGTTTTCCTGGAAACTTCACTTAGCTATCATCAATCTTGCTCCTTGCTATAATACTATGAGAGAGACAAGGCAGTTGGCTATATTCCTGTTATGCCACTGAAGTAACAGAGGCTCAGGGAAATCAAGTATACTTCCTGATATGTAGTGAAGAGGAATGGGAACTCAGTCTTTCTAGGTTGACATTTTTGGTTCTGTTGTCTCTGTCTCTTCCAAACTTACACTGAATAAGTCACTAATATATTTGAATGGGTGACCCAATGTATAAAATTAAATGTAGTCCCATTAAGGGTCATGTTAACAGCAGGATCAGATGTGTTATGAGCTTCTTCATTCATGTTATCTCTAACCTGTGTGGGAAGTCAGACAGCCTGCTTGTAAGTGAAGCTAACTTACAGATGTTTCTAATGAACTATCAATTTGGTCTTACTGATTCAACCTAAGTGACTCTAGTCAGTTCATTCACACATTTATTTTCTTTAAAAAAGAGATCTATTACAAAGATTAATATATATTTCACATTATTAAAATTATTTTGTTTACAATAGTATTTGCCTACAGAAAAAAAAAAACAGAAAAAACTACTTTTAAAGCCTATTTTGCAAATAAGGAATCTAGTACATGAAGTTTTTTGTTTGTACTTTTTTATTTTGGTGGTAGCAGGGTTTGAACGCAAGGCCTTGCCCTTGCTTGATTCATTTGTTTAGCTGGTGCTCTGACATGTGAGCCAAATCTCCAGCATAGCTTTTTGCTGTTTATTTTTTAATCTTATGGCTTTCTCTGCCTGTGCTGACCTTGAGCAATTATCCTCTGGGTCTTAGCTTCCTGAGTAGTTTAATAAAATTTGTTCTTTGCTATTCACCAGATATCCAGAATATATCAAGACCTCAAAAAGTTAAAACACTAGAAGAACAAACAATTAATAAATAGTAAAATGAATAATAAAACAGATAGTTCTAAAAAGAATTACAAATGGCCAATAATTACATAAAGAAAATTGTCAAAACAACCTTGAGATTTTGTCTTGCCTTTGTCTAAAAGACAAGCATCAATAAGACAAACAAGGAATAATGGCAAAATTGCAGAGAGAAAGAAATGTTTATACAGTATTCAAACGAATATAAATTAGTATAGCCACAGTGAAAATAATCACACGGGTTTCTCTAAAAGCTAAAAAGAAAACTACCTGTATAGATAATCCTGCTGTACATCTGGACACATATGTTAAGGAATGTAAGCTAGCATACAAAGGAGATATATGCACATGTATGTTTATAGGTGCACCATTTAGAATTGCTAAATAATGGAATCAGCTGAAGTATCCATCAACCAATGAATGATTATGGAAAACATGGTATGTGCACAATGATGCATCATTTAGCTATAGCAAAGAACAAATTATGTTCTCCTTCCTGGGATACACAAGATTATTGTTTCATGACATTAAATTAAGGAGGAAATTGAGGTTGTTAATTAGGTAGCCTTATTTCAAAGGTATTTTATTATACTATCCAGGTGGGCTTAATCAAAACAATATACTCTCTTGAATATAGAAGAAAGAGGCAGACATTGGGTCCAAAGATGAGACATTAGAAGATCAATGTGAAATATAAAGGGGACGTGGCTTTCTAATGTTGGCTTTGAATATGAAAAAGGAAGGCCAGTACCAAGGGCCTTAAGAGTCCCTAGAAGTTGAGACTAACCCCAGTGTATATAATCAGCAAGCAAACCAGTACCTCTGTCCTATACACATACACAGTGTCCTGAATTCAGCCAATCACTTGAATAGCAGGAAATTAATTTTCCCCTAGAGCCTTCAGCAGGTAGTAATCCTTCAATCTGGTTTTATACTTTTTGGCAAAAAAAAATCAGACAATGCATTAATTTATTGAACTTCTTCCTTTAGGTAGGTTTTTATAACTGCGAATTAATAGCATTTATTTGTAAAATAATAAACTAGGTTTTTACTTTTCCAAACTGAGTCTGTAACAAGAAACTTTAATTCTTTTTATTGTTTATTATTGACCAACATCCTTGAATATTGAATACCCAAAAGTTCATGTGCTAGCGGCTTGGTTGCCCAGGAGTTTACTATTGGTAGATGGTGGAATTTAGGAGGTAGGGCCTAGTGTGAGGTCTTTAGGACACTGGAAATGCACACTAGTAGAGGATTGCTTGGTCCCTCTCCCTTTCTCTTTCTACTGTTCTTCCTGGACATGAAGTAAATGGTTTTGTTCCTCCCTGCACTCCCACCATGAGATGCTTGTTGCCTGACACCAATCTTTCACTTGGGCCTGATCAGTCATGGACTGGAACCTCCAACAGTACAATATGAAGTATCTTCTCCTTTATCCATCATTTATGTCAAGTAATTCATTACATTGATGCAAAAACTAACATCCTAGGCATTCACTGTAGTTAAAAATAAGAATAAAAGAAAGGAAAGAAACAAAATTCATGTTCCCTAGGAAGAATGATCCTAAGTGACAAAGGGTGAATAAGAATTCCCCCCTTTGGATGAATTCTCATGAGGGTCACTATTTCAGTTATCATTTTGCTGCATGTCTACTACTCTGAACCATAATGGCACAAAATGAAAACAGTTTTATTCTTTCTTATAATCCTGTGGGTCAGGAATTCAGCATTTCTGTTTCCTGTGGTATCTTCTTGGGCTGGAATAGCCAAGATGGCCTCTTCACTCCGTTTTCTGAAAACACTGGATGATTTGAACAAATGGAGAATGAATCAAAGGACAACACCAGATTTGATTGCTGTCTGAAATCTTCACAACTCCCTTCCATGTTGTTTCTCCCTCACCTCACAGCAACCTCTGTCTCCAGGGTTTCTTTCTATGCAAAATTTCCAGCACAGCACTAAAAAAGATTGGTAGGTGAGTCCATCAAAAGGATTGCTAAAGAAACTGACAGTGTCCCTAAGCTCTAGTTCAACACTGGCAATTCCTTATCTCTGCTTCAGCTCTTCATTAGAGGAATCTGCCAATATCTTTTTAAAAATGTATTTTCTGTTTTTGTCAATTTACAGTTAGAAATTTCACTGAGCATAAAAGAGATCAGGTAAGCTATATAACTGCATTAATTGACAGAAATTTTGAATTTCACAATAGGCCTCCTGAGGCTGTGGGATCCTAAAATAATAACAAGATGGTAGCAGAACTCAAGTAAAAGATGCTGCACTGCCCTCCTTCTTCAGTGCTGATACGATGGTACTTTTCAAATGTGCTATCATCAATTCCTTGAATTAGGGCTATGGAATATATTTGTATGCTCTTCATGACATGGGACACTGTGATAGACCAAATTTGGCCCTGATGTTTAACCTCTTCCTTTTTCCTTTTGCCATATTTTGTAGTCTCCCATCCAGCCACCTTAAAGCACAGTGTACTTTACCAGTTTCTTGTCTTTGGGCTCAACTAAAGACTTTAAGTGACACTGAGTATTTCCACTTCTCCACTCTTATGCCTCTGCCATTACCATGAGATAAACATCTTCCTACATGTCCATTGATGCAACATAGAAGAGAAAAACATGGAATAGACCCAGATGCAACCTAAAAGTTGGAGCTATGACTAGTGGAGACCACCTGAGATCAGCTGAACTCCATCTAAGCTGAGTGAGTGAGATAATAGACACTATAATCTGTTATGTGTGAGGTGACTTGAGAGCCTCACTGTAATAATATTTAGCTAGTATGTATGGCAAGACTACATTGCAAGAGCATAATTTTCCTGAGGCTTCAAGCAGTGGTTGTCACAATGAAATCTGGAAGTCATGAAGTCTAAGGAGTCCAACCATGTAACCAATGCCTGAGTTCTATTACCAACAGGGCTCTGCATTCTACCCAGCTCAATAGATTGTGAGTTCTTTTTTAGTTTTTAAATTTTTTTTCTTATTGTCAAAGTGATGTACAGAGAGGTTACCGTTTAATACGGTAGGCATTGTATACATTTCTTGTACTGTTTGTCACCTCCTCTCTCATTCCCCCCTCCCCTCTCCCCTTCCCTCTTCCCCCATGAGTTGTTCAGTTGGTTTACACCAGTTTTGCAAGTATTGCTTTTGTAGTTGTTTGTCTTTTTATCCTATGTCTCTCGATTTTGGTATTCCCTTTCCCTTTCCTAGTTCTAATGCCAGTATATACAGTTTCCAATGTATTCAGATAAAATACAGTGATAGTGCAGGTACAACCACAGGAAGGGGATACAAGAGGATCATCAACAATAGAAGCTACAGTTTCACATGGCATGTTGAAAGTAATTACAACAGTGATATATCACTCGTTTCCATAACATGGAGTTCATTTCACTTAGCATTATCTTATGCATTCATAGGGGCATAGCTTTTAGGCTCTTGTGATCCTCTGCTGTGACTAGCCTAAACCTGTGCTAAGTATCCCCTATGAGGGAGACCATAGAGTCCATGTTTCTTTGGGTCTGGCTCACTTCACTTAGTATAATTTTTCGTCACAGCACAATTTGTCATAGCTAAAATATGGAACCAACCCAGATACCCCTCAGTAGACGAATGGATCAGGAAAATGTGGTACATATACACAATGGAATTTTACGCTTCTATCAGAAAGAATGGCATTGCCCCATTCGTAAAGAAATGGAAGGACTTGGGAAAAAATTATACTAAGTGGATTGTCAGTTTTATGGCATGCTTGAAAGAGTTCAAACTATAAGCTAGGAGGGTGACAGGACCTGTTCTGTGTATAGTGCCGATGCTACTTGCAGATGATGGAAGCTGACTAAGAAGCTGCTACAGTAGCCTCAAGGCTATTCCAATACATAGCCATTGTCAGTAGGTGGTGTTGGAAAGTGGAAACAGAAAACTGTACCAAATGAATGCAACACATTGCTAGAATCAAAGAGAGCCTTGGCTAAGTGACATCCTCAGCACATGGGTCTTGTATAAGGCCAAAACTAGTCCACTGTGTAAAAGAATTCTACTTTGTCTAGCAAGAAGGTTGATTTTATGTAGTTTGCAGAAAATGCTCTTCTGAACTCAAGCAGGGTCCTACTTGCCTCTTGTTTTGAGGTACTTAGAAAAGATTTTCCAAGCTACCAAACAACCACAGTGGCAAAAGCATTGATAAATGGATTACTCCAGCAGCTTCCTGAAACAGCTGAAAGAACTATAACTACAAAATGGAGGCAGCACAGTCCTTCTGTATCTTTAGTACTTATTCATCCCAGCTCTAATGCCATTGGGGATGTGTAGAGGGACACACTGCCAATGGGATCTGGCCCCTTTCATAATTCTGAAAGTGAATAAACCTTTATTTCCTCACTTGCCCTCCTGGCACTTGAGTTAATTCTTTCATACCCTCTGCACTCAACAAATCCCCCCAGACTTATCATAGACCATGGTGGCAGATACTAATGTAAAGATTATTGACAAACAACTATTATAGGATACACAGACATGTCAGTGGTAAAAAGCTAACATTCTCCCTTCAGTGAGTAAAAACATTTTGTTCTGAATAAAAGCAACCATTTTGTTGAATGTGTTAGAAATGTGTTTCCAAGTGCCTTCTTGTTCGCTTAGCACATAATTGGTTACATATTAGTTCCTATTTTTAATCTTTGGCATTGATTATGGAGAAGCATTACTACCTACATGGAAGACAAAATCTGAAATAGGTTGAAATGTATCTTCATTTCAACATAGGAGCCGTGAAAAATGCTCACAATTTAAGCTATTGTTCTAGAAGCAATCAGTATTTTGATGATTAGTGTGAAAGGCACAGTTTGGTTCTTTTTTAAATATAGAACAAGATGATTTTACAGTACCAGGTCTCTATTCAGATTTGAAATATTTTGTGTTGGTATAGAAACATTAAATATCTTGTCTGCAGTATCTCACCCTTCCTCTATAGGTTATGTCAACATGAAATTCCTGAAAGTAATATCAATGAAACATGAAATTAATTTTGTGTGGCTTACTAGCTTTGGCCAAAACAGCAGTCATGTCTTTAAAGTGGTTACTTAAAATGCAGCTATTTTCTGTCTATGGAAAGTTTAATTTTTCTCCTAGGACTTGACCCTTTTATTATTCCTCCTCACATGACTGAAGGATATCAAAACCCACATGCTTTCATGGCATTTTGTGCCCGAGAGATCTGTAAGAGTGTTCCCAAGTGGGAACCTACAGTAAATTTTAACTTCTATCTGTTGGTCTCTGCTATAGAAATGGCAACTTAATACTTTTTATGAAGAGAGAAAAAGGGGTCAAAAGATGTAGTAATAAATAAGAGGGATGGGGTGAAGAGGAGATTACTGAAATGGCTTTGAGGGGAGACAGTTAACCCACGTTAAACACCACATATTGTACAGTTTCCAGTGGCAGTCAGATGTTTGAAAATGTTCAAGTTCTTTATTATATGTGGTTATAGCTGATGAAGCAAACCTTAGACATTTGATTTCCTGTTGACCAGCCCCTTCTTGGCACTCCAAGTGATCAGAGTGAATAATGGTTGGGAGGTATCCTTGTGACAACAAAGGCTGAATCAACATTCCAGAGAAAACCAAGTTGTGGCCCCTCAGAAAATATAAAAGACAAAAGGGAAGAAGCTATTGTAGAGTATTTAGCTAGTCAAGAATAATGGATTCATCTCCATTGCATTTTTTTCTTTTACAAACTTGTTGGGTTAAATGACATAAGAACTGGGACCCTGGGGAAACATTAAGGTAGAAATAAAGATTTCCCAGCTATTCTGCTCTGTATGACCTGCATTGTTATAGCTAAATGCTTGGTAAGGCCTTAATGGTGAACAATTATATTTTATAATTTATGAGTCAAGGAGCATGTACTGAGAAGATTATGTTGATAGGGTATTGTGTCCTTAAGAACCTTTTATAGACAGAGTTTTATTTATTTGTCACTTGATCCTTATTTTAAGGACAGTTCTTACTTAAGCCAATAGAGCTAAAGAACTTTCTGGGACTACAGCTCTTAAATGTTGAACTGGGACCAATATCCACATATGTTTGCTCCAACCATAGGTTGTACTGATGTTCAGATGAAGAAATAAAAACTCAGGAGGAAATACCAACTTACAGAAATAAAAAAAAGATCAAAAGGGTTTAAAAATATTTACATTAATACATTTATCAAATTATGTCTACCATGTTCCAGAAGGAATTGAATATAACTTATGACAACTCATATAGTATAAAAAGAAAAATAAATTTATTAGTATGGAAAATAAATTGTAAACAAGGATATATTAAAATGCCTACTAGTGAATAAAAACGTTAACCATAGAATTATATACATTCAATCACAAATGTTCAGATTTACAAATGTAGAAGGAAGAAAGAGAGTAACAGGCTACTTTAGGTGTTAGCAAGTACCGGCATAGTGCCATCATTGGTGTAGATGTTTCTCAACCTGGCTTATTTCCACAGGAATTATGTCCAAAGTGAATGGAGGTTTCATTCATTATGATGGGTGCATTGTATCATAACATATTATCTCTTCAAGTGCCAAAAATAGTTGACATGTCAGTTGTGGTGTAAATGATCTTTTTTCAAGTAAGAGGAAATGAGATCAGACAAGGTTTATCAGGAGAAAATGACAGTTTTTACAGTGTGAGGCCAAAAGAGTAAGGTGAATGGCAGGCATACAAGGGCAAAAGTGTTACTATAGTTCAAAGTAAGAACTAAGGAGGATTAGATCTCCATAGAATGACCCTCATCTGCTAAAAAGAAACTCTCTTACTAGAAGTATACCAAGTAGGAATATTTGGTAATTGAAACCGTTGCTTAGGGAAAGTTTGAGAGAGAGAGGGAGAGGGAGAGGGAGAGAGAGAGGGAGGGAAGGGAGAGAGAGAGACAGAGACAGAGAGACAGAGAGATCTACAGATGAGAAGCCCACAGTGTGGCCCGCTTAGATATCAGGAGCTACAATACAGTCGGATTGTAATAAAAAAAAGTCAAGAGAAGTCTCTCACTTGGCAATGGAAGCAAAAGAAGTCAAAGTAGACTGGGATTGCAGAACTGAGGACAAGCATGTAGGACAAAACACCACAAGACCTTTTAAAATGTTTTCTTCTTAGTATTGGGTTTTGAACTCAGGCCTTACACTTGCTCTAACACTTGAGTCATACCCTCTTCGTTACTTTAGTTATTTTCAAATAGGGTATGGCAATTGTCCTTGGGGCTAATCTCACATTGTGACCATCCTCATGTCTCCATGTAGCTACAATTACAGGGCCATACCACTCTGTCTGTGGCTTATTTGTTGAGACTGATTCTCACTAACTTTTGC
The DNA here is from genome assembly GCF_023159225.1 of Perognathus longimembris pacificus. Lineage (NCBI taxonomy): Eukaryota > Metazoa > Chordata > Mammalia > Rodentia > Heteromyidae > Perognathus > Perognathus longimembris. Next base: position 48,040,125 of record NC_063171.1, read on the forward strand.
CAGGGCTGATCCTACCAAGCCATGCCTCCTGGGTAGCTGGAATGAAGGAATGAGCTGCTGCACCAAGAAGTAACCAAGACTATGTGAACAGTGTCTATAGACAGGCAAATACAGTCAGCGAGGAGTATCAGATAAAGGTGCTAGTGTGAAAGATCGTTATTAAAAGCTAATTTTCCTGTCTCTGGGGAAATGCATGATAAACTAGATTAGTCTCTGCATTTGGAAGTTTCAAGCCCACTTATCTCACCAAATCTAGAGAAGTCATAGAGGCAATGGGATCCATTTTTCTCACCTTGTTGCCCTCTAAGTACTCAGGGCATCCTATTACTCCCTGATGATCTAAATTTCTGTCTTACTTTCGTGTCTTTTATTGTTTCAATACTCCAGCGACTTCAGCATTTCAAATGTTGTCTGAGCACTCTTGGTCTGTGTTGCTTCCTGCACATTCTCAGCATTACGGACTACTTGGGCCAACAGAAAAATAATTGTTGACAAAATAAGCTGCATGGTGTTCTCTAATAGCTTGGGGTTAACTAAAGCTTTTCTGCACATCTTGACCTCAGTTTTGGAGGGAACAATGAACAATAGAAGATGTTGGTTTAAAAAAAACCCATGCTTTATTTTGCAGTGGTTTCTTAGCTGGTAAATTCTTGGCTTTTCTTCCAAAGAGAGTAGTCAATCTGCTTTGAGTCTGATAAGCAAAAAAGAACTCTTCTGTTAACACAAAATCTTAGGCCATTGACCTGGGTTTAAAATACCAGAAGTTGGGGACCATGTGCTTAGTAACAACCCCTTCCAGAACTGAATAATATTTTCCAATAGACAATACAGAAATATGAAGATTTATGGTCTCAGCTCTCTCTCTCTCCCTCTCTTGCCACTAGGCCATATCCCCAGCCCCTCTCTCTCCCTCTCTCTCTCTCTCTCTCTCCCTCTCTCTCTTTCTCTCTCTCTCTCTCCTTACTTGAAGCACAACAAATATATCATTCATCTGCTGATACTGAGAGTTTTATGAAGAAATTTCATTTAAGTTCATCCTCTGATGAAACGTGGCAATGTCTACCATTCATAAAGTCCATTGTAATCACCTGATCAAAACCAAAAAACAAACAAAAAATAATAATAAAAATAAAACATCTTGCAAACTAACAACGGTGTAAGTAGCACTAAGGAAAGCCTTCCAATTACCAAATTAAATCATTTAGGTGCTTCTTCCTGTACCTACAAATACAACCAATCACGGATGGACATTTCTTCAGGAATGCATCACTCCCTAAATTCTATCACCCCATACTTCACACAGGATTATTCAGGAGACATAATAGCACTCACCCCTGGGAAGTAACATTTTTGCTAAGATTGGACAGATTAGCCACATGTGGTAAGTGTGTCAAGTCAATGGCTGACTTCCTTCATTGAGAATTCACCCTGTGCCTCATAGGGTCAGTGAACTGAGAAACAAGGTGTGAAGGAAAAGTATGTATGTGGTTTGTATGTAAATGGCTTGTATTCATTTATAGGCTTTAACCCATTGTCTATTTACTTCATATGCTCTTGAACTCCTAGGAATCCTCAGAGGACCAAAGCTATATATGTATATGAAAAGTTGTGATGATACAATACTACCATTTCCACCACTATGAGAAAATGGTGCCATTTTTCTTTCCATCAAAGTCTTAGAATATCATGAGACCAGAGGTAGTTTAGACAATGTCTCCAGTAGTCTTTTTCAGGAGCTGTGACTTAAAAAGATTGTAGCAAAGAGGAATAAAAAGGGGGATGGGGAGAGGGGATAGAACTTGAGTGAATCTATATGACAGATCTTGTAGTACAAGTGTTTGTGGTTAACCGAGAAACACATTATGAGTCAAGCCTTTGGAAAGAGGTGAGTAATTAAAGACAAATGCTATGACATAATCATTTACACGCAGCACAAAGATTTTAGATTAAATCTGGCTTGACCCACTGCTCGGCAAGTGTTATCATGGATTCTTGAGAAGTATTCATTTATTTACTTTCTAATTTGGCCCATATGTTTTATTGCAAACAAAAAAATTTGTATTTCCCAGAGGAACTAGCCTGAGTGCTGAGATGGTTAACAAGGTTGGCGTGGTTAGGAAAAGATCTCCTGTGTGCACCAACAAATCCAATGAACAACATGTCAGCTTGAAAACACCTCATTTGACATAAGCCAAAGAGCTTTGCTCTAAGCACCTCTCCTGAAATGAATTCTCCCATTTTGAGAGAGGTTACTTATATATGGATTCAGATCACTCATTAATACATCAGTGAGCCCAATGACTTTGCTATGATAATAATCATCCATTTTTTACCTACTTTTTTTTTTTACAACTCTTCAAGCTATCCCTAAATGCACACACAAACTCACACCATGTGCATAACCCCCATGACATATATATATATGTACATATATATATTCATGCACACATAAGCATACATATCACACACACACACACACACACACACACACACACACACACACACACAGATTTCTGGGCCTCATTGTAGATTTCAGTTACCATCTATATCTGCCTGATGTCATGTAACCTGTGTTTGAAGCTAGAGACAGATTCACACCCCCTTCCTTTGGTAATCCTAGCACTATAATGTAAAACATGCCACAGAACTCCTGGGGATGTCTTCATGGTTTTCCATATGCTATTAAATTGTAGTTGCTGCTTTTATTAAATACAGGAAATAAGAGTGGGGGGAGGATGGTAGGGAGGCCCTGCATCACATACTTTTGCTCTTTTTTATTTGGGTTAAGGTGGATATTTTTTTTAAGGTGAAGCAGGTTTTCCGCAGAATGAAACGATAGTAAGTTCTATGCGGTTCTTCTAGGCTTTTTGGAACATTCCATCAAAGAGCCAAGTGCATTTTGTAGGGGAGAAGGAGAAACCATCAAAACATCCATCCCTCCCAGAAAGACCAAATTCAAGGCCTTTAGAATTAAAGGCCTTTACTTACAAGTTACAGAGGGAGGATTAAGACAGAAATTGTTACCTACTTCCATTATGGTATAATTCTTTCCTGGTAACAACTACATAGCCACCAGGTATTCTTTTGCAAGTTGATTAATGAAAATAAGCTTTGGGAGATAAAAGAGACTTTACAATGCATAAGAAAGGTAGGCTGTCTACTAGCATTTTGCCGTCAAAGTGGATAGATTTCAAGAGACACACATGTTCATGTGAAGAAACTAAGCATAGGCTCACCAGCCATAGATAATATTCCTGGAAGCTTTGCAGATCAGTCAAAATAGGACAGCTGTATCAAAAAGGTGAGAAGACAGCCCTTCACAGATTATTGTGTGGGCATGTTTGTATGTATGCAAGACTTGCGTGTGTGTGTGTGTGTGTGTGTGTGTGTGTGTGTGCTTGTGTATTTCAATCTTACATTGAAAAATATTCCCATACATATTATTTTAAATTATCTCTAAGTAGTTTTAATTAAGGGCTTTAATTTGGCATGTTATGAGTACACTGCATCTTGATAAACTTCACACCTCCTAAAAGCAACTACAGAGATCTAGCGAATATTTCTCCAAAGTTTCCTTATACTGATTTTTGCCTTTGCTCTCATTCTTTCTAAATGTCCTGATATTAGAGGGCTTACATTATTCTACATTATGGGGCACATGCCAGTCCTGGAGGAGGGCACTGTTTTTTCCCCAGACAGAGATTATTTTGGTATGTGTGTTGTTTGGCAAAACAGGTTTGGAGCTCAGATTCATGATAGAGAGACACAGGTAGGTGAAAATTTTATGATATCACATGAGGCTATCAAAATCTAATGGGCATAAGTAGATGGGATGGGATGTGTTTTGGGTTCTTGTACTTCCATCTTTGTTTCCTCCAAAGCCACCTGTTTCATAAAATATATTGGATTACTCAGGAAAGCAGGATTGTTGTCATTACATCTGTGTCAGAATCTGAGTGCACATATTTATCTTTTATTCTCTTTCTTCTGCACACACATTCATCCTAGTTCATTTTTGGTTAATTTTACAACATACTTCCAATTCTATATCTAAACTGGACTTTATCATGTGGCTTTACTTGCAGCTTTTAGACTGTACATATTGTGTGATCATTTTCTTCCCAGTGTTTTCCCATCTTAGGAAAGGAACAACCAGCCAGTTCCCATAGCATTTCTTGAACTTTTATAGTTAATAGTCAAGCTAAATGTTGGTAGTTCAATTGTGCTTACTTACAGGAACTAATGCATAAAACAAATCCTGCATTTCACAAGTATCTATGAACATAGAGGCTTGCATTTCACACCAGAAAGCCAATTTTGTGCAAAACTTTCTTGTTTTAAAACCCAATATCAAAGGAAAAAGCATTACTTTGGTTGGGCATTCCTCATGGCAGCACTTAATTTTTAATTTAAGCACATATCAATGCCCATGAAGGATGAGAAACAACAAAATTGTGGCTAATTGGGACACAAAACAGGCCAAATTAAGAAGAGAAAAAAACAATACATAGGAACTCAGGCTTTCCTGACCTGTTTATTCTCAGAATCATGCAATACAAGCTTGGAGCTGACCTGGGTGAGCTGTCTTGGAAGTTTCAAGTAAATCATTTCCTTTGCTTTGCCTGACTTATGGAAGAATGCTCAGAATCATGGAAGACATAATAATAGATGCCAAGAGAGAAAAAAAATCTGTCCCATAATTTATGACTTTTCTGCCCCAAATCAATGACTTATGTTTATACTTCATTAAACTCTTTATTTTATTGCTTTGAAGATAAAGTGAAGATGATCATGAAAGACAAGAGACCCACAGCTATGGATCATAATGTTTTTAGAATCCACATCCCTCAGGTCTTTCCTCGGCAGGGTGACTGAGCTCTAGGTTCAAATCTTGGGTCTCTTGATAGCAACAAAGTCATTTTCTAAGATGGCAGCTACAACAACATCATGATATCAAGATTAAGCCAACCTTTTATTCCTGTTGTTTAGGATTTCTCATCTCTTTCAGCCCCAAGAATTCAGACTGTTAGGTAGATTTTCTTCTTTTTTCTCAGTCCACCAAATACATTGGGTTTTTTTTTTATCTACCTTTTTTGAACCATCAGGGCTTCCTACTCCCTTCTAATTATTTTTTTCTTCTCTGGAGTACATGTGTTTGTGCATGTGAGTATGTATGTGTATATATAGACACATGTATATACATATGTATACATGTGTATATCTATTTCTCTGTATTATATATAACTATAGATGTGTGCATGTATACACATGTAGAATTCTTCTGTGGCTTGGGAGTACTATGATGAATTTCTAGGAATTAGATACTTTTCTAAAGAAAAGCAAGGTGATTACTCAGCACATTTTCAGCAGAGAATAAAGAAAGACACCTAAGCCATATCTTTAGAAGGACATTCCCTATATAAACACTGAAGAAATAGAAAATAACATCAACAGAATATGGTTACTTTGAGGAGACTGGTGAAACATAATAGAGAAAAATGAGAGAGCAGATAAACATTAAAAGGAACTTGTACCAAACTAAAATGTGGGAACTTGCTTCTGAAGTAGTGGATATTCCATGAAAGAGTCGAGGGAAGTTACATGAGGAATATGAATTTTAAATCGCCATCTGGCACTGGTGAGAAAGAATATTTGAAAAGGACAGCCTTATGAAAATTTAATATAAATAGGGTTATGGCTTTATTCTCCAAATTTTTATTATGTTAAAACATACACAAGGAAAGTTTATTTTCTTTTCCATTTTTTTGGGAATTGGTAGATTCATCACATTGTGTATTTGTTGACATTATCCTTTCTTTCCTTCCTTCCTTCCTTCCTTCCTTCTCTTTCTTCTTTCTCTCTTTCTCTCTCTCTTTTCTTTCTCTCTTTCTTCTCTCTCTTTCTTCTCTCTCTTTCTTTCTCTCTTTCTTTCTCTTTCTCTCTTTCTCTCTCTCTTTCTCTCTTTCTCTCTCTCTTTCTTTCTCTCTTTCTTTCTCTTTCTCTTTCTTCTCTCTTTCTTTCTTTCTTTCTTTCTTTCTTTCTTTCTTTCTTTCTTTCTTTCTTTCTTTCTTTCTTTCTTTCTTTCTTTCTTTCTTTCTTTCTTTCTTTCTTTCTTTCTTTCTTTCTTTCATTATTTTTTTGTGTGTGTGCCAGTTCTGCAGCTTGAAGTCATGGTGAAGGCATTGTCCCTGTGCTTCTTTTGCTCAAGGCTAGCACTTCACCACTTAAGCCACAGCACCACTTCTGACTTTTTCTGTTTATGTGGTACTAAGAAATCAAACCTAAGGCCTCATGCATGCTAGGCAAGCACTCTACCATTAAGCCACATTTCCAGCCCAACATTATCCATCTTTATATCTCTTCATCTTATAAAACTAAAACTATATAGGCACTTAACAACTACGTCCTATTTGCCCTACTTCCTATTTCCAGTCCATTCTACACACCCTTTCAATGATTTAGAAAACTTGATTTTGCAACTGGCTTATTTTATTTAGTGTGGATATCCCTAAGTTTTCATCATTTTTGTTTGTTTTTAAAAATATCACACAATATGTACACTTCAAAACTGGCAAGTAAAACCACATGGTAAGGTCCAATTTAGACATAGAATTGGAGGTTTGTTGAGAAATTAACCAAAAATTAACTAGGCTGAAAAACTTCATTCAGAAGAAATCAAAGATAAATGTACAGCTTTTTACTAATCCATTTTTCATCAGTGAATGCTTGAATTATTTTGTTTATTGTGAATGGTAAGCAAACTTCACCTACCAAAACAAAAACTTTAGACCAATGGCTTCATAAATCACCACCTTTACAGGAGAACCAATAGGCTTTCTCAAATTTTCTAAAAGTTTTATGGAAGAGGATATTTTCCAACTTATTCTATGAAGTTATTATATTCCTGATACCAAAGTCAGACAAAGACACTAAGGAAAGAAAACTACAAGTCAATATCTTAAGTGAATATTGACACAAAAAATTAATACAAATAATAAAGGCTGATTTCAGCAGCATATTAAAATTATTGTAACCTTTGAACACTGGGATTTATTCTTGGAGTGCAAGGATAGCTCAATATACAAACATGGATCAGTATATTTCACAACAGAATGAAGAGCAAAAAATTAAACACATGGTTATTTTAAATGATCCACCCATAAACTTACAACATACAATATACTTTCATGATAAAAAGACATGACATTCATTTTATTAGTATATGCTTCATCTACTGGGCCAATTAGTCATGATTGGAGTCAGCAAGAGAATATTAATATTAAAGATTGATATTACTGATTTTTTTAGGATTGTCTTTTCTTTATCAGCATATGTAGCTTATCTCCAAAATTTTTATTGGAATGAGACTTCATTTTCCATTTTATTATTATTACTATTATCATCAATTTTTTGAAATATTTATCCATCCACTTAGCTATTAGATATTTCCTTCTGAAGTATAATAGGCTTATGAGTCATCCCAGCTATTAGTGCACAGAATTTCCTGCCTTTAAGTTTTTGATGACAGAAATCATCCATTTTTGTTTTTTTTATTTATTTTTGGTGCAAATCCTGGGGTTCGGACTCAGGGCCTGAGCACTATACCTGAGCTATTTTTGCTGAAAGCTAGCACTCTACAACTTGAGCCACAGTTCTTCCTTTGAGGTTTTGGTGATTAATTGGAGATGAGAGTCTCATTGAGTTCCTGCTGGGCTGGCTTCAAACACTAATCTTCAGATTTCAGCCTCCCAAATATCTAGGATTGCAGTCATGAGCCATTGATCCCCAACAGAAACCATACTTTTGAATATGATTATCTTTAAATTTTATCCCTTTCTTTTGCCCCTGACATTTTTACCAATTTTTGGATAATACTGCTTTGTTTTCAAATTGTGTTTAAGGAAGACAAGCATTTGTTCATATTTTATCAATAAATTTCCTTTTCAATTTTAAAATTATGTCTACTGAAAATGAATTTAATCCATATGTTACTAAATTTCTCACACTTACCTCATCGAAATTTGATTCTATAGAAGTATTTGATGAACAAAAAGCCATTGGGAAATATTGAATAAGACTTAAGAGAAGTTGGTTGTTCTTTTTCTTATTTGTTTGTTTTTACTAGAAGTAGGAAGTCAAATTTTTTAGCTGAAGTTTGTATATTTTTGGTTAACTACACAATGCCTAATTGGCCAAAAGGCTTGAATTCCATTAAAAATGTTTTAATGGAACTAAAAATTCCATTTAAAATGACTTGTCAAAATTTATATGACTTTTGGTGATGTTAATATTAAGACTTTTTGCTTTTACAATTTATTTTAGCTATTCCTATAAGGAATTATTTCTGTAATCATACTATTAAACTTTGTAGAGATGGAAACAATTCTGTTTTAATTTAAATTTGAGATTCCCAATAATATTAACAATTTCAATTCAATTTGTCTGCTTACGTTACTGACAGTAAACCTTATAGAATCAAACCTTCCTCAGGCTCACACATGGACACACACATATACACATGCATACACAAATATGGTACACATATATAAAAATATACAAGTGATGATACTGTTTCCTGGAGTTTTTAGTGGTAAACTGTATTAACTATTATCTATGGTATTTGTCAAATAATGAGAATGTGAAGACATTTTTCTAGGTCTACTGCATCAAATCTCTGCTTCAATGGACCAATAAAACTTTGGAGAATGTTAAAAACCCACTATCAAATAAAATGATGCAAGTGGAAATTCTGAAAAGCATAAGTTGCTATGAATATCCATTATATATATATATATTCATTTCTAATTTTTCAGCAATATTAAGGTATATTTGGCAAATAATAATATATAGATATTTAGATATAAAGTGTGTGAAGGTCTGATAAATATTTGCGTTAAAAATGATTTCCATAAAAAAATTTAGCACATCCATATCCTTAGGCTATACTTGTAGGGATTTCCAGTATAACAATACATTATAATCAATTATAATATGGGTAGTGCAGATATTTGGGCAATATTAGCTTTGAAAAGTCTCTTCAAATCATTGGTACTACAAATACGTATTCTTACAACTATCATTTATTGAATAGAATAGGAAATGTAGAAGTCAAATATCATTAAGTGATTGATACAAGCCTGAGAACTCACCTCCTTGAGGTGTACATAAAGCAAGTGGCAGAGTGCTCAATCAGATGCCCCATTTCTACTGGATGCTTGCAGCCTGAAGCTAAGCCCAGGAGGCTGCCTGAACCACTCTGTGCAAACAACCTCAACCAGAGACCTCAACATACCCCAACCCCACAAATGATGGGAGGAGTAGAATTTTGGTTTTAAGGAAGAATAGGAAAAGAGAGGCACAGATAATATAAGGAGAAGAGTTGGCTTGACTTAAAGAAGCAGTGAAAAGACAAAGGCCCTGGGCAAAATGTCCAAATGAAGTTTATACATGTAGCCAGGAAGTATAATAACAATGCGTTTCTTTAACTGTGAGTCAGATTAAATTTATTTAAGCCTTGTTATTTTAAAATGTGGTCTGTGAGCCAATAAATCCAAAATATGGAGATGGATAGATATAAAAGACACATTGCCTGTTTTGAAGAAACTAATGATACCATAGGAAAACCAAACCCATGTGTCAGTGACCCACTCCAAGGATTGAGATTGGTGTGGAGATGGCATAAGAATGCTGATATGGTACTGAATTTGGAATATACTTGGCTTTTCATCCAAACTAGAACATTTGCACTACTGACACATGGTATTCTAGAGGAGAAGTTAGATGGTAAATCTGAGATTATAACATTAAAAACAGTCCACACGTGTTCTCATGACACCACTGGCCAAGTGATATTGCTGAGTCTTACAACTTTTTAAAGTGTAAGGAAATATATTGCTTTTCTCATGCCCTCTCTTCTATTCTATGACTAAGAGAGGAGGGTATGAACCAACAGTTCATATCCAGGCCCAAGGAGAAATAACTCAGTCCAGAAAAGGAGTCCTCTCCACAATAATTAGACCTGGTAGATTCAAGGTAGGTAACATATTTCGGCTAAGTCAAAATGATGATAAAGGATGAGCCAAGACAATCAGAGTGAATGTGTGATATTTCTTGAGATGTGCCAAGAATTGTGTCAAACACCTTCCTCAATAAACTTTTATTGCTTCTCAACCATTTTTAAATAGAAAGAAACTATTCTTTTCATTTTAATGAGCAAATGGGGCTATGAAGAGTTTACTTTCTCAAGAACATAGAGAACTACTAGATGGTTGAGTTGAGAGACAAATAGGATTTTCTGCCACAAAAAAAGAAAAATTCATTCTTTAACCACTTTCCAGCTTGTTAGTTTTTCCTCATGGACATATGAAACACAGAAAGATGGGTTTTCTTTCACTTCACTTTCTCCCCTCTCAAGTTTTTGTCACTGTTTCCTTTTGTCCTCCTTCTATAATTTATATCATGGCCTTTGTCCTTAGCTATTTAATTGATCTGAGTCATTGAATGTACTTGGAAGATGGGGTGTGGACAGAGGGAGATAAGAGGAGTCTCCTTGGTCCTCAAAGCATTCCTGTCTTGTTTACTTTACTTCTACTGGTATTTGATCTGTTTGTTCCTGCTTCTAGCATTCTTGAGTGTTAGCCTGTAGCACTTTGGACTAAGACTAGCTATTCAAATCCTGGAGTCTCTCTACCCCTGGCTCTTAGTTCAAGTGCACACACATGGAAGGCCCTTGAGATCCCTAGCAAAGAGCAAATTAGCTATGTGAGAGAAATGAATAAAAGTGTTGGTTTCACCTCCTGTGCAGTACTCCCTAAGTAGGCGTGTTAGTTGTAGCACCTTTAAAACAGTAAATGCAGTGGGATCCCTCCCTTCTAAAGGGTAGCTCTTTGATCATATAGACAGCACAAGAGGAAAGGTTGAAAATCCCACTTTAACTTAGACACAAGGAAACATTGGAAAGTTCCCTTCTTCAATAAATGGTAAGGCTGAGGCTCCCAATGGTATCTTTCCCAGAGATACGTTATAATCATCTTTGAAATATTACTTCATTTCTTGAATAGGAAATGAAATTGTTTCAGTGTCAATGTTACCTAAGTTAGTGCTGCCCTTTTGAGGAGATCAAAGTGAAGACTTGGATTTCTAATGAGATTACGCACAATCTGGATTGCAGGGGCAGTAGTGGGAGGTGGTTATTGCTTTTGAGCATGATAAGCAACACACAAGGCAATTTCAAAAAAAATCTTTTTTCAAAAGTCTTTTTGACTTGGGAATCTCAACGTTCAAATTGCAAGTGTTATTTGTATATATTTGTATTTATGTGTTTTGCTGTGAATTATATAGAGTTCATTGTCTTCTAGAAAGCATTATTAATAGTGGAGACCTTTTGAGTGTTCAAAGATAAACTCTCATGTAATGCAAGAACTTGGTTGATATAATATCTCCAATCTGGAAGCCTAGGTTATCTAACAAAACTCTGCATAAAAAAGTGGAGTTTTAGTTAGGTACAATAGGGCATGTGTGTAATCCATCTATTCCAGAGGAATGAGATGTGAGTCAATGCTAGTACAGGATAAAATTTTGTGGGACCCCATCTCAACAAGTAAGCAGCATGTGACTTATCCTGACTGCAACTCCAGCTATAGCAGAGACAGAGTTAGGAGGATTGTGGTCTAAGACTGCCCCAAGACAAAAATTCTAAACCTTATAGCAAGCACAAGCCCCTGATTGCAAACCCCAATACTACAAATTAAAGAAAGAATTAGAATTATTGTAATGTTTAGCCTTCTGAGGAATCTCCATTCCGCTTTACAGAGTGGCATTGGAAACCATGTATACAGGTATTAGAACTAGGAAACTGTAAGGGAATACCAAAATCGAGAGATACAGGGTAAAAAAAGACAAACAATTACAAAAGCAATACTTGCAAAACTGTTCAGTGTAAATCTACTGAACAACTCATGGGGGAAAGGGAAAGGGGAGGGGGAGGAAGAGTGAGGGAGGAGGTAACAAACAGTACAAGAAATGTATCCAATGCCTAAAGTATGAAACTGTAACCGCTCTGTATATCAGTTTGACAATAAAAAAAATTGATATGTGAAAAAAAAGAATTATTGTAATGTGATAATGGTTGTTGTTATAATGGTGGTAGTGCTGGAATTAAGCAGTTATTTGTTGGGGATTCATCTTGGCCTTAAGGGGGGAAGGGCAAGGAGAGCGCTCCCAAGACGCCACCCTTTTCCCAGCCCTGGGGCAGTGTGGAAGTGAGCCACACCTATCTCCTTCTGGGTCAGAACCAGAAGGGGTAGCTTTGAGATCATCCCCCACCTTGCGCCAGTGAGCCCACAGGGCGGTACTATGGGAAGTGATGTTAGCCCATGAGGGAGGTCCTTGGGAGCTGCTATTGGACGGACAAGCTCGCCAGCCTATCGCCAGCTCATGCTCAATCCTCGTCATCACTACTATATTACTGTGAGCCCCTCCCGAATAAACCAGATTGCTCTCCGAAGCGTCTCCGAGATCCGCCTGGCTTTCTTCACGGGTAAGGAGGGAGGTAAAGCGATCTCGTACGGCCGCGTGCACCTGAGGTCTTTCTTGAGCCCCCCACTCCACTCTGGCCTTACCTGCGGGTCGGGTGACCAGGGGAGAGGGTGAGAAAGGGAGGGATTGGAGTAGAGCAGAGCCTGAACCCCCACACCAGGGGAGGCGACCCGAGCCCGGCAGTTATTATTATTTTATTTTAAAATTTTTTATTGTCAAAGTGAAGTACAGAGGGGTTACAGTTACATGTTAGGTAGTAAGTACATATCTTGTCTAATTTGTTACCTTTTCCCCCATTTTTCTCCCCTCATTCCCTCTTCCCCAACCCCTGTCCCTGAATTGTACAGTTATTTTACAGCATATTGTCTTATAAGTATTGCTGTCCCATTGGTTTGCCTTTTACCCTTTATCTCACCATTTTAATGTTCCCCTTCCCTAATTCAGACAAACATATATAAAATACCTAGGGTACCAGAATCAAATACAGTGACAACAGGGGCTAAATCCTAGAGAAGATGAACAGAAGAAAAAAATAATTTTTCATAATACATTGAAAATAACAACATCAATGATAGATCACTTGTTTCCATAGTTTGGAGATCATTTCTCTTAACATAATCTTATGTGATCATACGTCCCTAGCTATTGAGCTATTTGCAATCATCTGCTAGAACTATATTAGACATATACTAATTATTACCCATAAGGGAGACTATAGAGTTTATGTTTCTTTGGGTCTGGCTCACTTTGCTTAGTATGATTTTTTTCCTAATTCTTTTCTTTTTTTGTTTTTTAACAAATGGGGCAATCTCATTCTATTGTGTATATATACCACAAATTCTTGATCCATTCATTTACTGAAGGGCATATGGGTTCCATAGTTTAGCTATGGTAAATAATGCTGCTATGAACATGGTTGCTCTGGTAGCTTTAGTATGGCCTTGTTTGTGATCCTTTGGGTAAATGCCCGGAAGTGCGATTGCTGAGTCATAGGGGAGCTCTATGTTTAACCTTTTGAGGAATCTCCACACTGCTTTTCAGAATGGTTGAACAAACTTACACTCCCACCTACAGTGTAGTAGAGTTCCTTTTTTGGCCACATTTCTACCAGCAACTGTTGTTATTAGTTTTCTTGATGATGGCCATTCTTACTGGAGTGAGATGTAATCTTAATGTTGTTTTGATTTGCATTTCTTTTATGGCCAGGGGGTTGAGCACTTCTTCATGTGTCTCTTGGCCAATCTTATTTCCTCTTCAGAGAAGTCTCTCTTTAAGTCTTTAGCATACTTATTTATGGCACAATTGTCTCTTTGAGGATTTGTTTGGGGGAACTTAATTTTTTCAGTTGTAAGTATATTTTAGATATGATACTCTTGTCTGTTATATGACCAGTGATGATCTCCCAGTATGTGGGCTTTCTATTTATCTTGTAGCTATGTCCTTTGCCATGCAAAATTTCTGCAGTTTGATGCAATTCCATTTATCCAACCTTTCTTTGATTTGTTGTATTTCTTGGTCATTATTAAGAAAGTTTTGGCCTGTATCCAGGAGCCCTAATGTTTCTCCTATTCCTTCCTGCAATGTTTTCAGGGTATCTGCTTTTACCTCAAAATCCTTGATCCACTTGGAATTGATTCTGGTACTGGGTGATATGGTAAGTGGTTATTATTTTGAAGGATACATACTGATCTTTATTTCCATTCTAATTTCATCTTTCTTGCAGCAGAGTAATCTGTTCTTTTAAAAATGAATTTAGTATTTCAACTTTTTTTTAGATTTTTAAATTTAATTCTCTTGTCAAGGTTGTACAGTTAATTTTCCAACATATTGTTTTGTCAGCAACCTGTTTTTATACTTTTGTATTCTCAAAGTATTTTGGCATAACACAATACAACTGTAAGTGGTCAATAAATTGGTGTGTGTAGACCAAGGTGTCTATACATGTTGGTTGCAGACACACACGGTATATTCCATAGTCTGCCATTGCACATTCAGCATAGTCTAGCTTTGATCATCTGGTAAAGACACAAGATTGTTATTTCAGCATTTCACATTCACATCCATGGCTCTCTCTCAGCAATTTTGTCAAAGTGTTTTGTGATACTATATCATTTTGTGCCCAGAGAAAATATTTTCTAAATAACTGAAGAGACTTGGGAAGGGGCCTCTTTAGTTATTTTGTTTCAGCAGTGTATCTTTTATCTATCTTCTGGAAAACTTTCTGCCCTGGCTAAAGGCTCAGGAATATAGTATATTATATGTTTTCGATCCTACTTATGGATTACTGGGGGGAGGGGAGTGCATTTGTGTTTGGAGTGCCTGGTACATTGCTTGTCTGAGATCTATGACAAACCACATTACCTGGTGCCCCTATCCTCTACCATTTGTCTCTGGTAATCTTAGTCTATAGTGCTTATATCTTTCATCTCCATATCAGAAATTCTTCCTTCTCTTCCAATTTATGGAGTCAAGAGTCTCTAAAATTATGGTCCCCTTAGTGACATGGCCCTGACAGCCTTGCCGTCATGGGATATGCTGAACTAGTGAGTAATGTCTGGGAACTCATTGCCTGACTTCCTCTTGCTCAAGGACAGTTTCACAGACTTAGAAATTCTCTACGTGTTTCTCCTTCAGGCACAATAGCTGACACTGGATTTTCTGAAAATCTGCAGTACTTGTGTCAATAAGTAACTAAAATGAACCAGTTTTGTTCTTCCTTCTTTTGATGGGTCATTGTGTGGTAACCTTGTACAGACCGGCCTTTCGTGCCATGAGATGGTTTGGCATCTTCCTGCAGAGCCTGGCGCATTCATGGAAATCCAAGGTCTGGTGTTTTCTCTGCACTACATAGCTGCCAGTTGGTGATCACTCTGCATTTCTGCCTCACACACTTTCACTACTTAAATTTAGGACTTGATAATATATACAATTTTAGATTTGTGGACTCTTGTTTCCCTGTCTACACTTCTAATCTGCTGTTGTATTGTATGCCTCTTCTGAATTTGTTCCAAAACATCTCTTGTAGTATTCTGACTTACCTAAAAGTCACTTGGAAAATCGATGCCACAGAAATGAAATCATACTAAGTGCTTTTGATGACACATCAGATCTTATACATTCAGATGAATGCTTTCCTTGGCAAGGCTGCCACCAGTGCAGGCTGCTCAAGGTATGGTAATGATGTTATTAAGGCCCCAAATAATTTTTCACAGCCTCTCTCTGGATGAAAGAGGTGTGCTTACCCAAATGAAGAACTCAATCCCTGACACTTACTACATGTCTGGTGTTTAGCAGCTACTGTAATGCATGACCATTTATAGAGGCCACTCAAAAGAGCACTAAGTGAAGGTTCTTGCTCACAGATTGTTTGTGACCTATGAAGGGTATAAGAGAAGCATGTGACAGTGAAATTATAAGGCAAAAGACATCAAATACTATAAAGGAGGCACAAGGGATTATGGAGATCAGAGAGAAGAAAAGGTGATACATAGCTGAGGGAATTATGCAACCTTAACATTTATAAGTTGTAATTCCCTGTCTTATTACTGGTCTAACTTTAGGTAACCACTAAAAGATATTTTTGCCATTAAAGTTAAGAAACAAGTGAGGTAAATTTTTAAACAGTTGAAACAGAGCAATAAATCATATCCCAAAGTTGGAAATGAGTTTTAAAGTCAACTGGTATTGTTTGTTTGCTTGTTTTCCTGTTTATTTGGGGGATTACTGTCATCATATATTCTTTTACAGCAGAACAGTTTGACACACAACTCAGCCAACCAGGTGTTCTTAGGTGATTATGTTTAGTCTACACTTGTATGGCCTCTAATTTCTGACCATTCACTTCCATCTTCTATGTATATCTCTGCCTTCTCACTTGTGAAGAACATAAAGTAATTAAAAGAGAATTCTAGGCACAGCCCCAATTGTTTATCTCTATGACTCTTATCACTATGTTTTAAGCTCTCATATGATTCTCTCATGACTCTTAAATGATTGTACGTGTATTCACTTTTCATACTAGGGTAAAATGTTGCATTGAAGCAATGAAGTCATCTCTCTTGTTTATAGACACATCTTGAGTGACAAAATCAGTGCCAGGGACAACTCTTTAAGAAAATGGATGAATTGACCTAATCAAATTAGTAACTAACTAATTCTGTGTCATATATAAAGATCCCAGAGTAGAAGGGAAGATGATGAAATCCAAGAATCAATTAAGATATAGAACTTTGTAACTTGGGGAGCAGGAGAGTTGGGGGGAGTGGGAGAAAATGAGGGAGGGGTAACTGTTCAAAAAGAAATGTACTCATTACCTGGCTTATGTAACTGTAACCCCTCTATATATCATCTTTACAATAAAATGAGAAACAACAAGAAGATATAGTGGAGTACCTTCTAGACTTCTATCCATGGTGAGGGTAAGGAGAGAGTGAATGGGACTATTTTCTTAAAAATTTATTGTTATTATAAAGGTGCTATACAGAGGTGTTACAGTTATGTAAGTCAAAGAAGGGTGCATTTCTTTCTGGACAATGTCACCCCTACCATTTCTCTCTCCCAGAGACCTATCCTATATGAGCTCATATTTTGCAATGGAAAACAAAGCAAAAATACAGGCAACACTATATACAAGAAAAAGCAATACACCAAGATAATGTGTCAAGAAAGACCAAAGAGATCTCACTAACATATTGTGACCTTGGTAAGTATGAAATCATATAATACATTAGACAGAGAAATGGGAGGAATTCCTGGTAGGTGGAGTAGCTTAGATGATTCTCAAAGAGGAGAACAAACATCAAGAATAGAAAGATGTGAAACTGTCTACGGCCATACCACCCTGAACGCGCCCGATCTCATCTGATCTCGGAAGCTAAGCAGGGTCAGGCCTGGTTAGTACTTGGATGGGAGAAAGATGTGAAACTAATAGCCCTGGCAAAGATTGGGCTGGGGAAAGGAAACAAGACATCCTGATTGGAGAGGAAGGAAACTGACTCTTGTTGACAGCCTACTGTATGCCCAGAACTAGGTAACATATGTTCAGATATATTTTTCATTATGTTCAGCCACAATCGTGAAGGTGGTATTATCTCTACAAAGGAATAAACAGACTTGGAATTCCATAGATAAGTAGGAAAACTTGCCTGCTTCACAGACCTTACAGATGAAGACAGGATTTGTACCAAGTGGTTTGGATACTGAGGACCATGCTCCTCTAGCAACTGACCAAGGACAGGAGCCTTGGACTGGTGGAAAGTAGAGCTTTGTGTAGAAGAATAGAAAAAGAGAAGTTGGAGATTAATCTGTTCTTAGAACACATGAAGTGCCTTCAATAGTATTCTGTATTACCAAACAAGTGAAATGACTCTTTGAAAGTGTTAATTTAGGAAATTCAATCTGAATGAATGGAAGGAAAGGAGATAGGAGTAAGGACACTAGCGAATAATTGTAATAACTCTGAGGTGAGATAAATACAAATGAAGTAGAAATAAAAAATAGATGAAGCTGAGTTTATGAATTGAATATTTGGTCATTGTGGGGGAAAATTGAAAGAAATATGCAACCTTAATATAGCTGTTTGTTTATTCTCCTTAGTCATGTCCTTTCCCTTCTTGTAAAAGGACTTCAACTCTCTCTCTCTCTCTCTCTCTCTCTCTCTCTCTCTCTCTCTCTCTCTCTCCCTCTTTTCCTCATCTGTATCCTCAGGGTTTTGTTTGTTTACTTTTTGAGACCAGATCTTACTATGTAGTTCAGACTGATTTTGAACTCATAATCCTCCTGTCTCAACTTCCTGAGTAGTTTATTTTTAAATCTCCAACAAATATAGATGATTCTCAATCTGTTCAAAAGTTTAAAATTAAGGATTACTACTGGCCACTTTTTTGCAAGCAATGGGAAGGAGTAATCTGATTGTACATTTAAAATTTGTCTTTTTAAGGATGGGTGGATCTGGAGTACACAGCTGTAATCTCGGCATCCAGGAGGGTGAGGAAGGAGGATTGAGAATTTAAAGTCCATCTGGGTTACATAATTATAATGAGTTCAAGGCCAGAGTCAGCTATCCAGTAAGGCAACACCAAACACAAAGAAAGATAAAAAATAAAACAATAAAAAAGTTCAGTTAGTTAAAAGACACAGATTGTATTATCTTTTCTAGTATGTCACTGAAATTACAATAAACATTCATTCATACGTTATAAATGATGGAAGTATCTGTTTCTTATCATATTCCTGCAACTCCACAGGAAAAAGAGGCATCATGCATGTGAAACTGCATTAGGTTGCTTTGGAAGAAATGAAAGTCATATAGGGAAAAGAGAATGCAGCCTAAATGAACAAGAACATTGTATGCCTTTCTTACCCAGTCATTATACCTTCCTTCTGTTTGAATACCATAGTCATGTAGTACAGTTCTGATTTGGGAACTGAGAAGTTTGAGGTCTGTATGTCAGGCCTGATTCTCAGAATCCCATATCATAAATATTTGTTTTAATTCATGTTCTCCTTCACCACTGACAATAATGCGTTTATTTCTGTATTCCTAGTATTGTGAATAAATAAGATGCTCACTAAGTGGATTTAAATAGTGTGATTAATACTGTGGATTTTATTGTTGAAGCATTAACAGTTGAATTATTCTTAGAAAAACAACCTATTTGGAATTTTTGTGTACCAGCCAGTAAAATATGAATACTTTGAAAAGAAGAAATAAACATTTAAGCGTCCAAAGTATAATTTTCACCACTAGCTTCTTTTGAACTTACTGGAAATTAGAAGATTTTAGACAAAGAATCTCATTGGTTCACAAAGCTCTTTCTGCTTTCCCCCAGTTTTGAGGCTTAAGATCACACCAAGCACATCCTAGAAGTGAACATATGCTGTATCCCTGACATTTTTGTCCAACTCTTTTTTCTTCTTTTGTAAATCTATTTTAACCTTCTCAAGATTTATGTGTAAAAACACTTTAAGAGTAACAAGTAAAAAGAAACTTTATATGAAAAATAATGAATTTATTAAAAAGCTACTGCATGTAAATGCCCCCAAAGATAAGAATAATTACAAAACATTTCCTTCTGCTATTGTACTTCTTCTATATAAATCCTAAAGAATTCAAAAAAAGATATAGTCAAGAAAAGTTAGCCCTTAAAAATATTACTCAGTTTCAAGTATGTGAAAACTTTGTTTAAAGTTACACACAGTGATAACGCGTTCCCTCTGGGGCCTCCAGGCCACATATACATTTTGCACACATGACTCCAGGCTCCTTGTTTTCCTACCTAAATGAAGCCCAGGTCCAGAAAAGGCAGTACTCAGCAGTGGGAAGAAAACCAACTTCACACTCAGACATTCCTGGATTTGAATCATTGGTACTCCACTAATTCAAAGTCATAAGTCATAAGTCCTTGAGCAAATCACATCAACTTTCTGATTCCAACTTTCCCAATCTCTGTAGTGGGCACTCGCATCCACCATGAAACCCACAGTAAGGACTAGTACACATGCTCTCACTTCCGCAAGTCTAACCCTCATTGGGAAAAAAAGCAATCTCTTTTAATCAATTATTTTATATCTGACCTTTAAAAACAAAACAATGGGCAACTATATGTATCTTCATGGGGTGCAGTGTGACATCTTGTGACCATACATTGTATAATGATCCAGTCAGGATATGTATCTACATACCCATCATCTGAAACATACATCATTTCTTTGTGATGAAAACATTCAGAATCCTCTCCTACAACAATTTGGAATATGCAATATAATATTGCTTATCCTTTTATGTGATAATGCAAAGTATATATTGCTAAGATAATAACAACCTATAGCAATCTTTGCTCACCCTGGTAGGTTGAACCTCTTTTAACTAGCTATCTGTTGAAACAATTTATCCTTTTATAAGGGTGAACCCAGAGTGCACTGAGTAATGCATAATAAAATTAGTTTTGGGGAAAAGCAACCAAGTTTCAGAGAAGCAGAGAGAGAAGAGAGAGACAGAGACAGAGACAGAGACAGAGAGACAGAGACAGAGAGACAGAGAGAGGAAGGACAGATAAGCAGAGTAAAACAATCTCCAATGACTTCACTGTAAAGTAATGACTTTAATCAAATAACCGCATTGCATTTTTATCTTTCCAACCAAGATTGTGTTAATGCTCTAAAATTAAGTCTCTTGTGAAAGTTATCTGGAATTTCTCAACAAGTTTTTTTTTTCTTTTTTAAGGGGTTTTATTTTTTCATTGGAGGTCATGCCTCAAGAATTTGTAGGAATTCCGCCTGGAAAGTAATCATCAGTGGAAACTGGCAGTCAAAGCTAATTTATATTACTCTTCCAGATAAAAATTCCTTCCGTCTTAGACCTGCATTTCAAAAAAGATTATTATCACTCTGGAGAGAATACATCAGTGTACAAGAAAGAAAGAGTGACCTTAAGGATGGCTTTACTGCCTCTGTACAGCTTCAGGTCTGCTTCTTTACAAACCTCCTTTAGAAAGCCTCTCTTTTGAAAGGTTTGGGGGCTATTCAAAGCCGGAGGATGTCAGAGGCATGCTTGAGGAGAACTTTCCAAATAATGTTTCCTCATCTGTGGGCTGTGGGAGTTCACGACACATCTTGGGTGGTGGGAGAAGGGAGGACAGGAGGAAATGTGGGAGAGAGAAGGGATCCTAAGAGGATGATGTTTTTTCATGCAGCAATATTTTCTCATTCCCTTAGTGGCTAGAAGGATCGGTTGTTCCCCTTAACTATGTTGTGTTTTCAAATTCAAGATGCACTCACATTAGGGAGAGGCTTAATGGAAATGCTCTGGCAACTTTTAATGACTGACAGACCTAAATTTAAGCCTCAAGTTCTTCCTTTAGTAGCTCTTTCATTTATGTGTTGTTGGACCTCTCTGAGCCTCAACTTCTTTATCTATAAAATGGATTTCATACAGTTAGGAGGTTTCAGTAAATCAGTTTGATCATTCTTCAGTTAGTACCAAATAAAAGTTTACTAGAAAAAAAGGAGTAAATATGAGTTCATTCTGCCCTCTCCATCTCATCCAGAAATGTCTTCTCCAATGTACATGAGTTGTTGTCTGTTCAAGGGACCAATGGAAAAAAGTGCAAAGTCATTTATTCTCTTTCTTTGATGATTCTGAAAACTAAGGCCTCCTATTATTATTGAATCAATACTAACTAAAATCCTCAAAGAACTATGCCAAATTAGGCACTCTATGATTCAATTTGACATTCAGAAGCCCTATCCATTTCTCAAGACAAGGAACCCATATTTAAGAGGCTAAGAACAACTTCGGGGAGTCATTTTTGCTTCACAGGATTTCAGACTGAGTCATTCGCCAAACATATGCATGGTATCAAAACCATATGGCCTACCTTTTCTATCTCTGCAGATACATATATACATACATATATATACATATATATACATATATACACATATGTATATATACATGTATATATACATATGTGTATATATACATGTATATATACATATGTATATATATACATGTATATATATACATATACACACACACACACACACACACACACACACATATATATATATATATATATATATGGGCAGATTCACCATACTTCTAGGGTGAAACAGAGCAGAAAACTGAACAGAGGAAATATCCCAAGTACTAAGAATTCTATCATCCTTCTTGAAATATTTCCGCAGTTGATTGTAAATTTGCAAGCACTGTAGATACAATTTATACAACTCCAAAAGAGCATCTGTTGTGGACAACAATGTAAGTTCTGTGGGATTTTTCATTGGGTAGACAATTATTTAACAGTAGAAACAGAAGACAGATTTGCTTCCAATTCTGAGCTCATTCTTAAGGTCACAAGTGAAAGCTGAACGAGAAATGGAGTCCAAAATAAACATCAGTTTGGACTATAAAGCTTTTCTCTGAGGGTGCCCAGGTTTGTATGAAGGAATTCTACCTCCAACAAGGAGAAATCTAGCTCACTTTTCCCAGTTATTAGTGGGCAGATCTCATGTCTTCCTGTTCACATTGATCTATTCCTGAACCTCAAATCTATTTTCCAAAGACCTTGGCTTAAGCATTACATGGGCCCTGAGTTCTTCTGACTCCTAATTCACTTGTTTTAGAGGAGTGAAAAAAAATAGAGTTATAAACTATCTGTAGGAACAGTCACTAACATGGTTGGCCAGAAAAGCTGAGAGAGAGAGAGAGAGAGAGAGTGCCAAAAAGTTTAATTTGTTGTAACATATGATTTCTTAGTAAATATTAACTAATGTTAGAAGTATGCATAGATTTACTTCCCTAGGCTGTTTGAAACTTTTAAATCATAATTTTTTAAAACGAAAAAAAATTTAAGGAAGACTTTTCAAGAGTGACTCACAAAAGAAGGGTGTTTGGTTAGCATCTCTCACTTTATTCCAAGCTACCTACCCATTTTCAAAGTGATGTTTTTCCTTCAAGACCTTTGCTCCTCCACTTATGTGCCTGGTAGATAGATAATTCAGGTATCTCAAAGACCCTGAGAACCCATTTGGTTAAATACCCAAGCAAACTAACCATCATGCACTGAAGAAGTCTCTTTCTGTACCTTGTACCTCACTCATGACAAACTATATGGCTGGGCATGTTAAAAGTAAAGATTTGACCATTTGTTCAGATGAGACTCCCAGGGGCCCCACATGGAAGGACAGCTGGGACATGATCCAGAAACATGCATGTCCCCTAGCCTTGAAAGGTATCTCTTGGCCCAGCATACAGAAACTTTGTTGATTTAGAAATAGCTGTTTGTGTAGCCTGAGTTCTTAGAAGTTATGCGTTCTTCAGTATTAGTTCATTTATTTATTTACATATTTCTAGAATGCCAGATGGTATTTTCTCTGCATCCTGTGGATCTAGATCTTCTTTAGAATTTAGAAAACTTTCAACATATATGGGATAATTTATTGTTGCAATGTATTGGATTTTAACAAGTGGAGGATAGAGCCCATTAACAAGGAGAAATTGTTAGTGTTAAAAGTAAGGAAAGCTACGTGGAATATTGCAGGAAATGAGTAGGCCAAGATGTCTAGAGCTTAGCCATTACATTGGAGGGTTGGAATGCTGGAAAATATATGGGGAAAGATTCAGTGAAGACTCATGACAAAGGCTTTTCAACTGCCATGATGAAGGTTTTGCATTTGATTCTACAAGTCAAAGAGAACAAAAGGAAGTATATGGTTGTATCTGCAACGTGACACAATGACAGTGCCATTTGTGGTTTGGAGAATAACTGAGGTAGGGGACAGACAAGGAACAGAGATGCCAGTAGAAGTCTTAATGAAATCTAGAGCCTTAGGATTAAGTAATGAAGAGGAGTTGAAGAAAAAAGGGACCTATCAGGGACCCCAGACAGGTAGACTCAACATGACCTCATGGCAAAGAAAATATTTCCTCCATTCTTACAAAATAAGTTTTTAAAAAGCTCACATAAAGTCTTTGGGAGCTCATGGACTCTATAATGAGTGTGTGGTTTGTTGCCTTGAGCTTCTCTCACGACTAAGGTAGACACACATTCTCTGGGAATGGAGGAGTGTCAACTTCTTATGATTCTTTGGTGTCTCCCCAAATTGTCATATTGTAAGAAACTGCTTCACTCGAGGTGTAGATTGGGCTTGGGCATGTGGTACAATTGTCTCAATGAAAAGATGGAAAGATAATCCTAGCTCCAGAACTCTTAAGAAGGATGAGCCGAAGCCATGGTGGTGATGGCAATTCTGTTCTACTTTGTCCTCCCCAAACAGAGTGATTCAAAGCACTTTCCCTTAAAAGTCTTGCATCCTAACTTCTGTCCAGTCTGTGCCCCAGGAACCCAAGCTGTGAGAGAGCTTGGATCCTATTCTCTACCCTTACCTTTGAAGCCACATAGAATTATCACATAGTTGAACTAATCCAGAAGGAAAGGTAGGTTTTGAAAGGAAAAAAGAAATGTTTGAGCTCTCTGCGAGGGTGGAGGGATGACATAAGTATCTTTGGGAAACAATGGCTAGATAAGTCACTCTGGCAAGAATAGGAGGCTCATTTAGTTACCAAGGAAAAACAATGGAAGGTTGTGATCATGCTGCCTCTCAGAATCCAAGAGTTAGAGCTTCTGCTTTGCTTTCTTCCCTGTGAAAAGTAGATTGATGTCATCTAAATGGCATTTTAAAAACATAAATGAAGCATCTGTGGATAGGATCTAATACAGCAGAGGCAGAGGTGACATTTTATGTCAAAAATCCTCAATTATCTTGTCTAATTAAAGGAAGCTGAAGATAAGAACTGACAACATTGAGAAACACAGAGCTCCTTCCCCAGAGGTTACTGGATTGCCCTCCAAAGGATATCTTTATGGAAGAGTTTTTATGGATATAGCTGACTGAATTTAAGGACATCTCCCTTCTATCACAGGACTCAAAATTGCCATCTTTCATGAAATTGCAGCTGACCTCTCTTCTCCCATGAATTGCTAAATTTCAATGATGGCCTCGAAAAGAAGATAATGTGGAAAATGGCTAAGTTGCTTTGAATAATCTTTGAAGACAATTTGAGGGGCAAGACAGAGAAAAGTTATGTCTCCTACAACACATGACAGATTTCTATTATCTTATCTGAGGGCACCTTTCTTGAGGATCTTACTAACCGAGGCACAATATTTGTAAGGCAAGCTATTTCAATAGATATCAGTTCTGTTGACACATTACACATTAAAATATTTAAGCTATTGTCTCTCTATATGCATGTGTATAGTGGCTCAGTCATAACCTGTTACTAATCAGTTGGTGAAATTAAGTAGGAAAGACATTATATAAAAACACTGGTTTGTGTTTTGTATTGAGCCTTCCAAAGACAAATGCTCTCTGGCTCCCAGCCATAGGAAACAAGATGTTTAAATTCAATGTGAATTTCCGGATTCTATATTTAAATAAATAACAAAATGTGACAGATGAGGCAAACAATGACTCCAGTGATATGATTGCAGTAAATTGCCAAGTTGTGGGAAGGGAGAGAGTTGGGAGAGGCTCCATTTGCAACTGTGAGCCGCAGATGCAAAAATTAAAAGGATAATTTACATTGGGAGGCTCTTCCATTCCTTTGAATAATATCAGAAAGAAGCTGTTATTTTAGGAGAAATACCCTATATCCTTTCTCATTTATGGTCTCTCTTCTTCTTTTTGTTTTTCACTTCCAGCCTTTAAATGTTTGTTGAGACCAGAGAAGTTGAAACTGTGAAGAACAGAAGTTTGCATTTCTGGCTCATCTGCTGAGGAATTTATCAGTCTTTTGAAGGAAATTGCTGTGAGCTGTCCTAACCCAGACTGAAGCTAGAAGGCTGATTTTGCAGTTATAGGAAGGAATAGGCAGAGCAATGGACCTGATGTTTCCTCATCATCGAATCCCACATGGAAACTGCCACTCCAGAGTGGAGGAATGCTCAAGTGATGTCCATGCAGATGGGTACAAGATGGCAAGTATACGACATTATAGTCCATACCTGTACTCTTGTTAAAGTAGATCAGTATCTTCTCCAGGAAACTACTTCTGAAGCCCCATCTGCCAGTCTTCATGGATATCTAAGAAATTTGGCCTTTTTCCCTCTCAGTCCATTAGTATAAAACACATTTTTAAACTTTTATTTTAAAATTTCCTTAGCACATTCATATTGTACAAAATAACTGGTTTCATGATGACGTTTCCAATAATGTTCCTTAGACAGGCAGAGAGAGAGTGCTTGGATATTGTTCTTCCCTGCAGCTGATTCTCAGGTGACATAGGCAAAATGAGCATTTTTTACGGGTCCCCAGGACAGAATAGGACATTGCTGAGAATCTGACATCACAAAGTAGAGTATGTGGTCACTATTTTGAAGTACTACTTAGCACATGCCTAATCACATGATCAACCTTATGAAGTAGGTCTATGAATTTTACTTATTACAGATGAGAAAACAGAGGAAGTGATATTGAG
Organism: Perognathus longimembris pacificus; assembly: GCF_023159225.1. Taxonomy (NCBI): domain Eukaryota; kingdom Metazoa; phylum Chordata; class Mammalia; order Rodentia; family Heteromyidae; genus Perognathus; species Perognathus longimembris. The sequence continues at coordinate 48,066,643 of NC_063171.1, forward strand.
GAACGTAAGATTTAACAGCAAGTAATGCTAGTAGTAGATTCAATCATAGGGTTTCTATTACCATAGACTGTGCTTAACTCCTGAGATATAAGACTGCTCCGTGAGTAAAGCAGATTTAGCAGAACCATGAATATCTTTGATTTGAGTAGAGTAAGTTCAACAGAACTTTGTAAGGTGTATGATGGAGAAAATAGAAGATTCACAGCTATGGTCAAAGGTAAGATATAAAGTCTAGAAGGGCAGTGTCAGAAGAACCCAAATGGGCCTAAGGCACATCACAATAGGCCACAGTCATTCATCATTATCAGCAGCAGCAGCAGCAGCAGCCAGCATAATAACCGAGAACAATGTGACAGTGCCTAGCCAGTTGTGACAATGTGAACTGTCCTTTCAGAGAATGAGTTTTCTCAATGAGGTGGCAAAGACAGAGCCAAGCCCTTGGGATTCTGATAGGTATCTGTCACTCTCCCTGAACCATAGCATTGTCTGGATGTTGAGGGGTAGGAATCAGGAGGACTGTGCTATTTCATATTCGATTAGGGAACAGTGGTGAATAGCTTTTTTCTTTTATGAAAAGCACAAAGTAAGGGTATTGCAATGGCTCTATATCAGACAGACGTGCTTGGGTTTAAAACCCAACTTTGGTCGCTGAATTATGTCATTTTGGGAATGTTTATTTAACTTCTCTGAAGCACAGTTTTCTTTATTTATAAAATGAAGCTGACACAAGTTATTGTGTGCATTAACTAAAACAAGGTACTTGAAAGGACTTGACAGTTCCAAGAGCTGAAGAAAAAAGAGAAGCAGCTAAAACATTGTATGGGAGACAAGGCTGGGAATAACTTTTTCCTTGAACCCAATACATTATAACAACTTTTACATTGTGTAGCCCATTAGCCTGTAGGTTATTATGTGTGTGGTGTATTGCTTCCTGAAACTAGCTAGCTCTGTTGCCACGTTTTGCCCCTTGTATGATGTATTTATTTCATATTCTCTTCCAATAGTAAGCCTAGAGCCTGCATTCTGATATCAGAGTACATCACTTTGCAATGAACAGCACTCTATAGAACTTTACTATTTACGAAACAGTTTCACATGCATCACCTCATTTGATCTTGCCCTCTCCCGGGCTTTCTCAGCTCTCAGATCACTGCGATTAGGCAGTGGTCAGACGATGCCATGCTCAGGTTTCAGCATTACGCACGAACTCCAATACTTAGGGAGTTTTCCTTTGCCACCTCCTTCTTCACACTAACTTGCACCCTTAGAAATGTATCTCAATTACACACCCCAGGGCCCTGCACCTCTACGAGAGGGTTCCAACAGCCAAAGAAAACCCAGAGACAACAGAACCCAGCACAGTTTTGCACACCCTCCCTTGAAGGAAAACAGCCCAGGTTTATCGTCCGAATTCACTAAGGCCTTAACACTTTCTGACCCAGGCCAAGCAGAATGATATAACTGAGAATATGCCTTATGATATTTTATGACAAATGCAATCTGTTAGAGGCATGGGTTAATTTTAAAGCCTATTTCTACCAATATGCTCACTGAATAAAGTAAATGTTTTTTTAAACATTGAATACAATGTTTTTAGAGCAGATTAAGTTCACGGAAATATTAAGAGGAAAATTACCCATATATCCCATGATCTTATAAATACATAGCCTCTCCCATTCTCAGTTACCCATTCCCACCATGTATCAGATTGGTACACTTCTTCCCATTGAGAGACCCACATGGCCCATCATTATCATCTGAGTCCTTAGTTTACCTTAGAGTTTACTTTTGGTCTTTTATAGTCTTTGACTTTAGACAAACAAAGTGACACGTACTCATCATTGTGGCACCATATAAAGTGTTTGTGTTTTGCCTTTGTCTCTTTCTTTTATCCCTGCAAACTACAGATTTCTATACCATCTCCAGAGTTTTGTCTTTTCCATAGTGTTTTGTATATAGAATCATATGGTATGTAGGCTTTTCAGACTGACTTCTTTCACCTAGTAATGTACATTTGAAATTCCTATATATTGGTTTCCTGGAGCTAGCTCATTCCCTTTAGCAAGTAATATTCCTTCGTATGTATCCATTTATTTATCTGTTAACTTAAACCTTGGTTGTTTATGGGTTTTGTGAATAAGTAGCCATGCTCAGGTTTAAGTGTGGACAGATATTTAAAAATATTTCAGATGAGTGACAAGGAGGATATGAGTGACTGGATTATATGCTAAGAGTATATGAAGCACTGTGAACATTTGCCAAACTGCATATGACTACACCTATTTCTTCTCCAATGGGTGAGGAATAAGAATTCCCTTTACTCCATATCTTCATCAACACTTGATGTTTTCAGTGTCTGATTTTAGTCATTCTCACAGGTGTGCGGTGGTACTTTGTTTCAATCTACTTATCCTGGAAGACATTATGCTTTGAAGCATACTTTCACTTGCCCATTGTCATGCGTATACTTGAAAACTTTAAGAATGAAGAATAGTACCTCTGAAATCAGCCCAGATTGGAACCAAAGTTTAAACTGTTCGAAATAAAACCACACCCACACACACACCTCTGGCTCATAGAAGAAAACAAAATCATAATTTTCTAGTGGGAAATCAGTCAAAATCACTAAGAAAAACTAAAAACACATTTCAAGTATCAAAAAAAAAAAGTTTTCTAAGTGAAATGAGCCAGACCCAAAGAAACATGGGCTCTATGGTCTCCCTTATTGGGAATAATTAGTACAGGTTTAGGCAACTCATAGCAGAGCATCACAAGGCCCAATAGCTATACCCTTATGAACACCTAAGACGATGCTAAGTGAAATGAACTCCATGTTATGGAGACAATTCTTATATCACAGTTGTAACTACTTTCAACGTCCCATGTGTATCTGTAGCTTCTACTATTGATGATGTTCTTGTATCACCTTCCTGTGGTTGTACCTACACTATCTCTGTAATCTTATCTGAGTATATTGGAAACCGTGTATACTGGTATTGGAACTAGGAAATTGAAAGGGAATACCAAAATTGAGAGACACAGGGTAAAAAAAGACAAACAACTACAATAGCAATACTTGCAAAACTGTTTGGTGTAAGTGAACTGAACACCTCAGGGGGGGAAAGGGTAAGGGGGAGGAGAGAGGGGGGTATGAGGGACAAGGTAACAAACAGTACAAGAAATGTATCCAATACCTAACATATGAAACTGTAACCTCTCTGTACATCAGTTTGATAATAAAAATTTGAAAAAAGAAAAAAAAAGATCCCAGGTATACTAATCACCTGACCAAAAAAAAAAAAAAGTTTTCAATTATCTCCTTGGTGATTGCAAATAATCTCTAGTTCCATCTCTACTTCTATCTCTAGTTCCTCAACAGATCTGATCCCAAGAATCCCGAGTTTGTCATTTCAAGGAAAGTGACAAGCTAGCCTACTGTACTAACTTTCATTCACTGCTCCCCACTGCAAGAAACCACTAACACTTTAGTGGATATATATCTGGTGGTTATCTGGCTCCTGTTAGCTTTCATAGCCTGACTGTAGGTGAGATCTGTAGCCTTGTAAGTATACTGTTTGTTTTATCTATTGGCAGAGGCCAAAGTCCAGATAATGTAAATTGTGCACCATTGTACGTTACACAATGTAGTGATACATAATACATTTTCTCAGAACTTTGTGTAACCACCAATTCTAGCTCACTGAAAATAAATTTCATCATCCCCAAAGAAAATTTCATACCAATCAAGCTTCAATCACAGACTCCAGCACAACCGCTAATCTATATTCTGTCTTTCTTGGTTTTCCTATTTGGAATAGTTTACATCATACAACAGGTAGCCTTTCCTGGCTACTTTATTTTTTCCACTTAGGATTATGTTTTTGAATTTTACCCATGTAGTAGCACAATTACCATTCCATCACAGGAGAGAATTTTCTAGACCCATTCTGAAGTAATCATAGGACTTCCTTCCATCATTCCTACGCTACATGGAAACTTCTGTTCCTTCTTATTTGGTTAACCCCATGATTTTGCTGAAACACTTTTGTTAGTAGTTCACTAATAATGAATTCAAAGTGGAATTCCTGAAACTATTCTTCATTACAAAATTCCTTTAAGTGGATGACGCTTTTCCTTAATACTTGGTTGATAATTTGGTAGGATATAAAAGCCAAGTAAAAAAAAAGATTGTCGGAATTTTTCATACCTTATTCCACTGTTTTCTAAGATTCAATATGTTTATAATGTGTATTAGATAATGTTTTCCCCTCCCCATCAGAAATTTGTATCTTTTCCTGATCACAAATACTCTCAATTACCTATCTGGGATATTTTTTCTTTTCTTACTGGGCTAGGAGTTCCATGTACCATTTCAATAGAAAGATGCCTTTATGTCTGTTTGTTTACAAGATGGAGTCCTGCTGTATGTGGGACAAACTAGCCTTAAAATTCAGAATCTTCTGATTCATTCAGCCTCTTGAGGACTGAGGTTACAAGTATATACCATGATTCTTTAAAAAAATCATGCTTTTCAGTTCTATGAATTACAATATCACTTTCTTGATACTCTCTCCCCTTGTTTTCTCTCTTTCAGTTTGGGAACTCCTTTTAGGTGCCAAACTCCTGAAATTAATTCTATAAATTTTATCTTTACACTTCCCCTTCCATTTTTCCTAACCTTAGAGAATCTTGTGGCTTCTTCTTACATTATGTGTAATCTTTGCGTTTGATTTCTTACAGTTTTTTTTTAACCTTTTTATTGTTAAGGTGATGTACAGAGGGGTTACAGTTACCTATGTAAGGTAGTGAGTACATTTTTTTTGTAAAACTTGTTACCCTCTCCCTCATTTTTCTTCCACCTTCCCTCTGAGTTGTACAGTTAATTTACAACATACTGTCTTGTAAGTATTCCTGTCTCATTAGTTCACCTTTTACCCTTTGTCTCACCAGTCTGATGTTCCTGTTCCCTTCTATAATTCAGATAAACATATATACAATACCCAGGGTACTAAAATCAAATGCTGTGACAACAGGGACTAAACCATAGGAAGATATACAAAAGAAAAAAGAAATGATTTTACATATGTGTTAAAAATAACAATAACAATGATAAATTGTTTATTTCCAAATCTTGGAATTCATTTTGCTTAGCATCATCTTATGTGATCATATGTGTATAGCTATTGAGCTATTGTGATCATCTGCTAGGACTATCCTATACATACAATAATTATTATCAATGAGGGAAACATAGAGTCTATTTTTATTTAAGTCTGGCTCATGTCAGTTAGTATGATTTTTTTCCAGGTCTTTCTATTTCCTTATGAATGGGGCAATGGCATTCTTTCTGTTCTTCTAGTTTTAATAGATGAACATTCTTTGACATTTCAATAATGTATTTGTTTGGTGTATAAGTTAAATATATATTGTGGGAAACAAAGAACAAAAGGCAGAAAGAAAAGTCATGGACAGTCACAAACAGTTCACTGGGATGTATCTGGATCCTGTGTGTGTATTAACTTATGTCAATAATTGCATTTTAATTTTCTGACATAAGGAGGAAGACAGTAGTTGTGGTGGCAGTTAAATACCAGTGTCTTTCATGCCCATTTAATGCCATTATTTGCCAAAGAATGATGTTACTTATACAGTATAGTACCCTATGAGTCAGACTGCCACGCTTTTCTGATCAGGGAAATACAGCCAATTCCATCTTGGCCATCCTGAATAGTTTCCTAAAATTAAGGAAGTCTCATCCTTTACTTTTTTTGCCTTGCTTTTTAGGTTACCACTTCATTGCAGTAGATTCTCAGACTGGTTGACTATTGTCTTCTCAAATTGTCAAGAAATCATCAGATACGACAGTGGATTGTTAGATGAGCCTTTGTGGCTGATGTGTATGAATACCAACTTATATGCCTTTCCTAAGTCAAACTTACACATTATTTAGAATGCGTAATATAGTCATGAGCAACGTGTTAATGCCATTCCAGCAAGAATGGAAATATTAGTCATCTTCCCTCCCTTTTCCACCTATGAACAATGTCAGAAAAGCAAGTAAAATTATAGTTTCACAGGAAGAATAAGATGAAGTTTCAAATCCTGGAAAAGCAGATATCCACTTGTGTATATAAAAATGTCAGAAGGACATTAAGGATAATAATGTTATAATAATAATATTTTCTATTCCAACTCAAGTATTTTGCAAAGTTTTAAAAATACCTTTTATAGTCATCAAAAAAAGGCCTTATATAAGAGGCATTTTCTAGGTGTCTCCATGTGAGGCTCAAGGAAAGTTATACATGGCTCAGTGGAGGTCCAGAAGGGGTGTGGATGAAACTTTGATTATCTCTAAAGGCCACTTATTTCATATTGCAGTAAGTAGTGATAAAAATTGTATTCACTTATAAGCATTAAAAAATGGTTAGGGACTTGTTGAAAATCATCTGTCTATTCTATTCCATCACTTTACTATATGACCTTGTGTCAGAGAAAGAAATTAAGATGTTTAGTATATTTGTAATCAATGTTTCGATGATTTTGAGCTCTCTTGAAGACTATATATAGGGTACAAAATTATGTGTAATTTCTTCCCCCGCCTCTTTTTGTATTATTTTTTAAAGAAATGCCTGTGGAGATTTCTTAAGTTCCTAATAATAATCTGACTCGGAAAGTCTTCTTTTGAAGGATATATAAATCTCATTGTGGGAACAAAAAAGCATTCTGACTTCAGGTTTCTCTGTGCTGTTGAAAATACTTTTATGATAGGATGGCTCTGCTACAATTAAACAAACATCCTATAAAGAAATTCAACTTGTCAAAACTGGCTTGTTAAATAAGGCTGGAACCATTATCTGAATAACAAACTAGATCTGAACTTGGATAACCAACTTCAGTTTTATGGGTCTTCCAATGACTTCATTGTTATAATAAGTGAGTACATCAGGTTTCCTTACCCATCAAGAAAGTCCTCCATTCTGTGCTTCAGATGACTCAGAAAAACATACAAATGTATCCCATGCTGCAAGCATAAAGCATTTTCTGGGTTTTCTCCATCTAGAATCCACAGCCATGTGCCAAAGCAACATCATCATCCAGTCAAGTCTTGACTAAGTGAATGTTGTCCATCTCAGTTCATCTCAGTGCATCAGGTCCATGACCTGATTTCGAGCCTCATTTCTTAGTCTTATTTTATTTGTTTGTTTGTTTGTTTTAGAAATACACTAAATACACTACATGTCCCAGCATGTACACATCTGGGAGCACTAGACCCTCCTTTATGCTCTTCTTCTTATCAGGAAGTAGTCCCTTCTCCACATAGTCCAAATACTGCCTGGATGGAAGGATACCATCCCAACAAATGCTATCTCCTAGCTGTTGAAAGAGGATGTCAAGGTACCCAAGCTCCATCACTGCCTTTTCAAGGATATGTTGGGAGAAGATAGTCGGGGGGAGCATTCATGATCCTGGATTCCTGGATCAAGCCTACATCTATGGCAGCTATATCACATTTAAGAATGTGCCTCATTTTCATGCCCTAGGCCAAAGGTTTTCACTTAGAGTGATTTTGTCTCTTTTCTACTCCCATAGCTATTGGTATTGGAAATGTCTGAAGACATTTTGGATAAGAGTTGAGCAGCATAGTCAGCACTTAGGAGGGAGCCCCTTCATCCCACAATATTCATGATATCCCTTCCACAAGAAGAAGCAGGCAGCTCTCTCTCTCTCCCTTCTGTTCGGCAATGGATCATCTTGGCCACAGGCCAGCAGTTCGGTAATAAACTTTCTCTCCTGCCTGACTACCGCGTGGCGTTCTCCTTTACCGGCTACCTACTTTAAAAACCTAACATATATGGTGCCGGGACTCGGATGGGGCTTAAGTGTCAGGACAGGCGGAATTCCCATCTATTTTTCTTCTTTTTCTGGGAGTATCCCCAGTTCTGACGGCCCTTTTTCCGCGAACCAAACTGCTGCGAATCGCCACATGGCACTTTTCACTAATACCGTTGCTGGCCTCCACATCCACCTCCACCTCCACACCACTTGTCTACCCTGGTGAGTGAAACTGCTGCTGCTCCAGTTCTCTGCCGCTAACTCCGCCGCTTCTGCTGCTTCTGCCCAGTAAGCTCTCATCCACTCACCAGGCGCCTCCCTCCCGTGCTTTTTGGGTTTTGCATCACAGTCACACCCGAGCCAGGACACTGCTAGCACGCCTCTTGACAGTGCAATGAGGCCTGCCTGAAATACTCAAACAGATACAATTTTTGCCACTGCAATGGTAAATGGTCAGAAGTCACTTATATTCAGGCTCTCTTTCTCTCTTTTCCTCTCTTTCTCTTCCCTTTTCTCCCTCTCTCATCTGCCTACTTACTTGCTTATTTTATAAAAATTCCCAAGTCGTACCATCGTTGTGTGCCTTGCTCACAAAGCTGCCTCTTTTCACAGACCTTTGAAACTGAGGCTTGACCACCTATGTGCTTTGTCAGCAAAGATATCTAAAAGTTCTTTTCTCTAGCATTGACCACGTGGTGGATATTGGGTTTAACAGGCATCAGCTCAGGTGCCATTATGCCATGCCACGTGTTCTCTATTAGTGTGTTTGTGTCCTCCTGCCACCCCCCTCAACATGGCATCCCACTAGAGTTTATCAAAATATGGTTTCTCCATTATATAATCTGAAAATTGTTTTTCTAACCGACCACGTGGTTCTAAAATATTGGACAAAAAATGTCATTTACTATTGTCATTTACTATTTACTATTGGAATTCCAAAAGAGTCTACTGCTAAAATTCATTTTTGCATGCTGTAAAACCTATGTGCACAGTGTGTATGTGTGTTCCATGTGTGTATGTATGTGTAAATGTCATTTGTTAGTATGTCCATCTAGCTATATATCTGTGCTAAAACTCATCACATCTACTGAGTTTTGTCATTGCAGAATTCTGGCAAGTATTTGGTCAGTTCTTGACAAGGTACAGGTAAGCTCTAGTCCCCTTGGTCTCCTTGTTGCTTTAATTGGAAATAAAAAAAGGGCTTTTGTGACAAAGACGCCTTGGATTGCAGTTTCAAGCCAGCCAGGGCTGAAAATCTCTCTCAAACTCCATCTCCCAATTAATCAGAGAAGAGCCAGGCTGGAAGCATGGCTGAAGAGACTTATCTCTTACCAGCCAAATGCTGGAAGTGGAGCTCAAGTGGTAGAGTACTAGCCTCGAGCAGAAGTGCTCAGGGACAGTGCCCAGGCCCTGAGTTCAAATCCTGTGAATGCCAATGAGGGCAAGCCATCCCAGCAACAAGCACCTAGACCACTGGGACTCAGCCAATTCCAGGAACAAGTATCATGGAGTGGAGTAAGAGGAAAATGATCGCATCCAAAATGGAGTCACTTTGTCTCACCCTTTCAAAATTAATCAGAGCCAGGGGATCAAGAGATAGTAGCTTGTCCATCTAATGTCCATACCTGAGTATAAGAACTAGCCAAGTCACCCAATTTTTAATTTTGTGCCCTAAGCCCTTCCTTTTGCCTTAATATTTTTTTTGCCCAGCCCCTGCCTCATGAGACTTCTTCCATGCTTCATTCAAGGACTGGCATCTACCACCAAGGGACCCTGCTGCTCACCTTCTCCAGGAGGGGCCACATTTCTGCCTTTTACTCCTAATGCTGACACCCCTTGCCAGCAGGAAGCAGCCAGAGAGAGTCTTCGCCCTTTTTCATAACTATTAAAAGGCTGGAATGTTAGGTCCTCTCCCTGAGGGCTCCATGTAGATGCCCCCACCTCATTAAGTCTCCACCCAGTTACCTGGGTAACCTGCAGACCTGGAGGCAGTTACCTCCCTTTCCCTGAGGTCACGTCCTAATCCACCTGGCCACACCCCTTGCCCCTGCCCTAGATATAAGGCAGGGCTGGGGGGGGGGGTCGCTCCCTCTCTCTCTCTCTCTCTCTCTCTCTCTCTCTCTCTCTCCCTCTCTCTCTCTCTCTCCCTTCTCTTGGGCCATGGATTATCTTGGCCACAGGCCAGCACTTCGGTAATAAACTTTCTCTCCTGCCTGGAAAAAAAAAAAAAAAAGAAGGAGCAGGCATTTATCTACTCCCTCCTAGTGTTAAAAGTGAGAAGCTTGAAACGCCCAGCCCTAGACCTCAGATACCCTGCCACTATGTCTATTTGCCTATTAATGGTTTGTATTTTCTAACCTAATAACTATTAGCTGGTATTTTATATGTGGCAAAAGATATAGTAAATATTAAGAAAGTCATAGGAGTGTTTCATTGAATTTAGATTAGGAGTAAAGTATAATGGCTCTGAGTACTAAACTCAAGATCCAAACATCCTGGATTCCAAACACAGCTTCATCATTCCAGGGAGGTTCAAATTTGGACAGCATAACTTTCTCAACTGTATAATACTCCAACATTAATAGCTACATTTTGTACTTTTGATGACTAAATAACACTGTGTTTCAGAGCTTTGAATAGGCTTGCCATACATAAATACCAACTTCCCTCTCTCCTCCTCGTCCTCCTACTTAACAATGACTGGTGGCATTGTGCCCTTGGAAGAAAAGAGGCCTGACTTCCCTACAATTTTCAGGGTGGGACCTAGCGGTTACATTGTTTAAGGTACATAATCCATGGTGGGGTCAATATTTAGTGCTCTAATTCAGATGTGCGTGGTGAGGAACACTTCCCAACTGACTTCTATAACAGCCCAAGCCTCAGTTCCCTCATGTGTGAACTGGTGATGTTGGCATTGGCCAGATCATAAAGGTGGGAAGAGAAAATGAGATCATAAATGTGAAAACAATTTGAAGCATTATCATAGATTCAACTTTTTCAGATACTCTATCATGTTTTAGATTTTTCCCTGTATGCCCCCCCCACCCCATCTGCAAAACAGTAACAACAAAAACTACCCCTTTTTGTTTTTGCCAATAGTGGAACTAGAAATGCTGACCTTACTTGAAGTCCTGAGATTTGTTTTTATGGACCAAAGCCAATAAGTATAATTAATTAATTTTTAACAATTTGTTTTGGATATTAAAAATGACCATGTCAATTTACTGGTTTTAAGAAATGGAGACAAGCTACACACAAACTATACCAATTATTTAAGTGAGTGCAACATTACTTCAGGTAAGTATACTTCTGAACACAAGGGCTATAGCATCTGCATTTGCTAGCTTTCTGTCACTAGAAGAAAGTTCTCAGATAATGAAATTATAAAGAGGAAAGATTTGTTTAGGCTCTCTGGGAATTTTTAATTCTTGGTTGTTCTGAGGCACAGTGTAAAGTATGCATACCATGGGATACAGGTTGTACAAACAGACCATCACAAAGGCCCTTTGTCTTCGGGTTCTGATGCTACAATCTGATGCACTCACTATAATTTCTAGCTTTAATTGGAATGCTTTTACTTTTCATGAGCTACTGGATTACCTCATTTCCCATTTGTTTATCTGTGTGTCACACAGCTTCTGATTTAGAAAAGCAGATCTTTCAAAATCCAACAGAATCTCTTTTCTTTTCTTTGTGCATGCTGTTTCTATATTCTATGCTGAAGAGAACTTAGCCTACATGTCAACACAAAATTCACTCATCAAGGTCAATGAACAGTCTTAGATGGGGGGTGGATTTAGCTCTCAAAATGAACCACAATGGCATGGATCAACATCCTCAGTAGAAATGCCAGGGAAATGAAGCATAATCTCTTGTAAAATTAATTGTTCCAATTGGGGATTGCATAAGATTAGGTGGAAGCCATTGCTTAGCTGTGATTGTGGTGGTCACTGCTCTATTCTGCTATGATCAAGAATCATAGCCTTTAAGGACCAATGCCCTTTTCCAGATATTACTTTTTTTTTCTTTGCCACTCACACTTCTTATTTCCACTGCTGAAATCCTCCTGTTTTCCTCTGGATGTAGAGAAACAAGCAACAAAACAACCACGACAATAAAAACTGTTCATCAACAATCCACCACTGGAAAAACAACTAGGGGGAAGCTTCCCAATTTCCATATCTGGTGAAGGATATCAGGTCCTGTATATGTCTTTCATGAGACACACTTAGCCTTGTCCATACTTCTTTTGATCTGTCTAGGTATTATACACAAGTGAAGCTGAGATTTTTGTCCAATACACAGCATGATTCTCACTTACTCTAAATCAACCTTTATTTATTATTTCCTCCAGGAGGCCTAAGAATAAACAACTGGTATCATTACTTTTGAACAGTTTCCACATGGCTCCACCCTTAAGCGCAGAAGCTATACTGCAAGATCCAACCTATAGTAACCTTTCAGAGTTTACATTAAGATACTTTGCTTAATTTATCCTCTGGCTGACTTGGTTCTGTGTCAGAGACAATGGACACTTTAAAGAAGAACATGCTTTGGCTTGTATATCTTCATTTCCTTCCTTTCTTTAAAGACTCCACAGCAAATGTAAAAATTTATTTCCTTCACTATTTTTTCTTAATTACAAATAACATTATGTACTGCTGCTGCTCGGGGAGTAGGAAGGAAGACCATCGTTTACCAGATGTGAGGCTATTAGGCCTTCATTTCCTGAAGTAATGAATTAGCAATTCATTCCATGTCACAGAAAAATTGTCTCTCAAATAAGCCAAGACACAATGGCAAGTCCAATTAATGTTCTATTCCTTCAAGTAACTCTGAAGGAACTGATAGAAGAAACTGAGTGGCAGGCAAGTTGGTCAAAAATTACTAAGCTTCCATGGCTGGAGCTTCAGTAGACATTTTATTTCATAGATTCCATATCAGAAGTGTTTCAAATGTCTCATACGGATTGGTTTTGTGAAGAAAAAAATATCATAGGTAATAGTTTTGTTCCACTTCTCTGGCACTGCAATTTTAAATAGTTGCAAACAGCCTCAGAAAGACAAAGTTCAAGCATATGTAAAATCTATTTAAATGGGAGAAGTGACTGGGGACACAGTGAAACTGTAGGGCAGCCCCCCTCCCCCAGTGACCTCCCACCAGGCTTTCCCTCTCAAAGGCTCTACTACCTCCCCATGGTTCCTCCTTTGGGATCACATCATTGGCCTATGGGTCTTTGAGGGATATCCATTGCAATGTGTACTTTGTTCTCCGAATTGGACTTCACTACTTACAAAATTTAATTGATAAAAGTCAAGGTTAAGGGTAATATAATTTAGTCCACATTTCTGAAGAGATAGATTATGGTGGTTACTTTTCTCTTGCTTTTAAGTAATCGTGTCTACACCATACCAAGTTACACTGGTCAGGCTCCATTGAAGAGCTTAAGACACTAATGGAGACACTTGGGGGCCATGCTCAGAGCAATAGAGAGTGAATTACTGGCAGGGCCCTAGGAAAACAGAGCTGGCATGGCAGACACTTGAGCCAAGGACGAGGAAATAAGAAAAACAGGGCAGGATTAGCCAGGGAATCTGCATTTACTTCTCTAAAAATGTTCAAAGTAAAGAAGAGAAGCATGCAAGGGTGTCTGTGTCCCAGTTAGAGGAAAGAAGGACACGAGAATAGAGGACATTTTGTGAAAACTATACTTGAAAAGCTCAATTCCTTTTTTTTTTTTTAGAAAAAATATTTTGGTTGTTGTTGGGTTGATTGGTATTGGAAGAAACCTTGAAACTTGACATGGAAAATCAACTGATACCACGCAGATACTCGAAGTATTGAATACATAATAGAAGCATTTCCACATTTCAGAAGTTCCTCAGGGTGATGCTAGGAGCCAGGTGAATCTTAAGGATCTTGTCAGGCTACTGGTCCCTATATAAAGTCTACAGTTCCCAACTTTTAAGCACGTGGGCATGGTGTTTGCAATTTCCCAAATAAAAATGACTCTCTCATCCCACCTCATAACATTTCTCTTCAGAATTCCTTCCATTCTCCCACTCTGCCTCAAATTCAAGTTCCCCTCCATTCCTTCTTAGCTAGTTAATCAATCAATGCACATTAATCCCATGCAATAGATAATAGAGAAATGAAGCAAACTACACTTTTCTTGCTAACAGATGCACAATTCTCTTTGGAAAAGAAGAACCTATGAAGGGAACAATGCTCAAGAACTCAAGTTCAGTGGTGCATCATGTGCCCAAATTCAAGGGCAAAAAATATTGAAGGAATTAAGCTGTTAGTTTAAAATTAAAAATGTTCCCTCTCTTTGGTCATTAGCCCTTGAATTCTGTCACCCCAGTAAATTGACTCTTCTTGGGCTGTCGTCATCAGGTGCCTAAGAAAAACACAATTAAATCAAAGTCAACACACTTTTATTTATTTACTCAGGGATTTGGGGGAGGGAGGGGGAGAATCATATCACAATGAAGGTTCTGATTATGAATGGAGTATATTGAAAAAAGTCTTACATCAAAAAGTGTGCTTTGACAGTCACATATGACATCATATGACAGATACAAGGAGGATTTTATGTTGATTTCAAGCTATTATTTTTATTGCAGTGGTAGCAAATAAGTTAAGCTTCCTCTTAAGGATTTTAAAAATGTTTATTTTCTCCAGGCAATTACTTAACTTTGCAATTATCCAGAAAGTGAGCTCATGTGGGGAGGAAAATATAGTAAATAATCTTAACACGTAGTAGTAAAAAAATCAGAATTTCCATCTGGTACTTTTAAATAGACTTGATTTCATTACTGATATTCCCTATATATGGGGTCTTGGGCATCACATTCTCTGTTCTTTAATTCACTCTTTGAATATGTCAACAGTAGCTGCTTTGAAATCTTTGCCCCTGCAATCCAATTTATTAGGCCTCTTGGAGAAATGTTTATTGATTGCTTTTACCCCACTCTGAGTTATAGGTTACACTTTTGTGATTTTTTTAAAGCACATCTCACAAATTTTATGGAACGCTACACATTTTAGATAATAAAAAAATTCTGGTTCTTGGTTTGCTTCTTTCCTTCTGGGCCTTCTTGTTATTGGCATTTTTTATTGTTACTTAGTTAATTTTTTTTGTTATAATTTTGTTGCCCTGAAGTCATTGTACAAAGGAGTTTCAAATCAACATGTCAGATCAGGAGTACTATGAATCATAATCAATGTCACCCTTTCATAATGCTACCCCATCTCTCCCAATCCCATTCATCCCCTCAATTTTCCCAGCTCCATTTTCACATATATACATTGAATATTATGGCTGTGTTCTCTTACCCTTCCTTTCTCCACTTGTCTATTCTTCTCTACTTGACCTTACCCTGCCCCTTGACACACAGCTTCCTGGTATTTAATGTATTAGACCATCCCAGCCCAGATTTAAAAAAAATAATAATTTTCAGTCTCCTAGGACCATCCTGTATGTGCATAGCTTTGTGGCTATCCATCAAGACCTTCAGCCTACGGTGCTTTTCCCCTCTGCAAGTAGAGCCATGTTTGGCTTGTCTGGTGCATCCTAAGTCGGGAAGTTTTCAAATGAACCCTAGTTCTTATTTCTGCTAGTACCTCTTAGGGCTCTACCACCTGGGTGTGTAAGTGTCCAGTGCATTCTGTGCCAGAGTTGCATGAAATGCTTATAAAGGCCCTTGATGACAACCACCTTTGTAACACCTCCCAGTCGAATCCTCTGACTGATATTCCATTCACACTCACCAGGGTCTGCAAAGTGGGCGAGAAGAGCCGCAGATCTTTCTCATCCCCTGCTGTTGCTGCGAGTTGTCCTCCCTCCCATACAAATAAAGGCAGCCTCCTGCAACAATGAAGCCTCTGGTTTTCACAGACTGCCTTGGAAGATTTCCAAGGAACTGGATTTTGTTGTTGATAAAATTGTCTGGCCGTCTTATTTAAGGTAGGAGGTCTTACTTATCTCTTTATGCCTTGGGAGGTTAAGTTCTACCTCACTCTTCATTCTTGAGTTATGCCTTTTTTGTGCCCAAGAGATTTTTTCTAAGTTTACCCCTGGTTTACCTGTGGTCCAAGACATCAGTTCTTGGCAGGTAGCCATCCATCACTGTGCTGAGAGAAGTCAGATATCAAGCCAGTAATTCCAAACTGTCTCAACAAGGGAGGAAAGGGACTGACTCCTTAACTTTATAAAATGTTAAAAATGCCCCTTAGATAATTCCATACTTCTCAATGAAACACACTTTTAATTGGCAATGTTTTTTAAATGGTTTTCAATGCCCCAGGAAAATAATTTTTAAAAATCAGATCCTAATCTTTTCAACTCTAGTAGGAATGCAGGCAGTGGTGAGGGGCCATGCCTCCAGAAGAGAAACCCTGCCACTAGATATGTATGCTCTGTTTTAAAATAATAAAGATCATAAGCTAAAATACAAATACAAATGATAAAATGTACAGAGTTACATGCATACACAATCAAATTGACTCAAGGATGGTATACTTAGGGGAAGAATACAATGATGTAATCCCTCTGAACAATGAATGAACCATTTGTCTAAATGAATATCAAGAAGGTGAAACATTTTCTGGTTCAGGGAGAAGGGAGGACACAAAAGGGGATCACACGAATGGAGGAGGAAGGGGAAGTGAATACAGTCATTATGTTCAATGTACAATTTATTAAAATTGAGCTACATAAGTCGAGGGTAGGGCTGGGAGGGTGAAAATAGGAAAGAAGGATGGAAGGGGTGACATGGGTCAAGATGCATGGCATTTATACCCTGACTTCTGGAATTGAACCCCTTTTGTATAACGACTTAATACATTGAAAATTAAAGAAAGGTCACAGATTTCATCAAATGTCCTTCAATTAGCTTTACCAAGTGTCTACCAGCTAGGAAGTTTTTCTTCTCATGTTCCTCTTCTCTCCTCTTGCTGCTGTTTGAGGAGTGCAGCAAACATGTGCTTGCTGTTCCTTTTTCTGCTCACTTACAACTCAAGGGAGGTCTGAAGCCAGATCCTACATCCCATTTTCCACCCTCAGTATCTATGCTGGAAATTTAGACATATTTAGTATTCTGTCAGACTTAGGCTCTCCACCAAGTATTATATCCATTTAAATAAACAAAACATAATAATAGAAAAAACCCACTATCATACATATCCTTGTCACTTCTTGGAGATAACACTTTTAGTACTTTCCTGATTTCTAGTTGCATTCCTCTTATTTTTTCCTTCTTTAAAAAAAGGCAAAATATACTTATAAAACGATGTCCTGGATATCAGATTATCCTTTCTAGTACATGTTTATACTTGATGGTTTATGATGTTTATAGTCAACATGCCTCATAAAAAGTAAAAATTGAGTTTATGGGTTTAAATCTCTAGGAATAAAAAAATTGAGTAGGGGAGGTAGGATGTGTTCCAAACATCCATTAGGCTGATATATTTATAAAATAAAATAATTGTGTCATAAAAATCATAAATTGATTGACCTGGATGTAAAGTACTAAGGATAATCTTTTAGTTATGGTAAGTAAAATGTCCTTAACATATTGAAGGATAGGTCAGACACTCCCAGATTTTTGCTCACTGACTACTTTCCTCTTCTAAGTAAGAACATGAGGTGACTACTACTCTGTAATGTTGTGCGTTAACACAGTATTTCCATGACTTGTGAGGTCTAGGAGCTGGACTACTTGAAAAGAATTACTCACTATGTTGATGTGTGTGTGTGTGTGTGTGTGTGTGTGTGTGTGTGTGTGTGTGTGTGTGTGTGTGTGTATTTTAAAATCTGGCTTGCCTCCAGACCATGTTGTGCTATTTCTCTATTGCATTTTCTCTGTCAGTGATGAAAATAAGTTCACAGTATCAACATGAATAGCAGCAGTAGAAGAAAACTAGGCTTGTGCTTCCCTTCTGCCATATGACAGTTCTAAGCAGTAACTTTCTCGGTATTCGTGTCCAGGAAACAAGAACAATGTTTCAGCTCCCACCACCCAGGCCAGCTGATATTCTTTTTTCTCTGATGATCATCTCTAGTCAGTCTCTTCACTCAGAAAAACCCAGGCACTCAACATTTTTCTCTTCCCATAAGCCTTGAGAAGAGACTGTCTGATGTGGTTTGTCAAAGAAATAGAACTTGTGACCATTTAGATGGATGACATCATTTACTGAGAATCAGCCAAAGGAAAAGGGGGATTAATTACAATGGAAGTAATTAGGATGGGGATAAACAATGATTTCACAGCCAAGCCGGACCACATACCTAGTTACTAAGGCCTCTGAACACCTTAGGGACCAAGTCATAAATCCTGTAAATCCCAGGGTGGGCTGTGGGTTTAATAAATATTTAGCTAATGAAAGACTGAATAAAATGGAAGGGTGACTAAAAAACTACGAACCTCCTTTCATGTGAAATCAATAACAGTTTCCATGGAATAATGTGAAGGAACACCTGTCTTTGTATGGGGGCCTGGATTTCATGGCTTTTGAAAGCTATGCGCTTTTGCAAATGAAAGTTTTTCTTTTACTTATTAGGTCACGTGATTCTTTTGCCTAAAGTATGACATTTGTTGTCCATCTCACTCAGTATAAAAACACAATAACCTCTAAAACACTACATGAATTATCCTGGCTTTCCCCTTCTTTACCTTTCTGACTTCCAATCTATTCCTCTTTCATGCACACTTATTTAATCTTATAGTGAGATCTTTGCTGTTCTGTTGTAGTACCAGGTAAAAACTCCTTCAATGTACCAGGTACAAACTCAGAATTATTAGGAAACTCTGTGCCGTTGTTGTTGTTTTTTTCTATTTCCTGGTGATTTATTTTTCCTGGATGATTACATACTTGTTTTCTCATCTCCTTGAAATACGATCTTTGCACTGACAAGTAATCTTAATTGCCCTAATTAATACACACCCCATCCAACTGTGATGAGCACTTCATACTTCTTTAGTCTTGGTTGTTGTCACTTACCACCTATGTACATATCACTGAACACACTCATCATGCTTTGATCTATCTGTCACCCATGACCCACTTCCATCTACTTATTAAAATGTGAGTTCTGTGAAGACAGAAATTTTCTTGTTTTGCTTATTGATGTGCTTGTAACTATGATTCTGTGAGGGAGAGGCTTAATATATGTTTGTCAAATGAATTACTATTTTCTTGGTACCTGCTTTGTACTAGTTACTGTGTCAGGGATTGGAAAGCTAACGTGGTGTATTTTAGTTGTTCCTAAACAGAGGTACACATCTAAATCACAGAGAACTCTTGTTAAAATAGATTTTTGTACTCTATTGGAATCAACCACTGAAAATTCCAGTTAGTAGTCAGAAATGGGTCAGAGAAGAGTTGAGATACCTATGATGGAACCTTGAATGACAGGAAGAACATGAGTGTGCCGTCTATCCACTTTAAGTTTCTACTCTGTAGTTTATCAACTGTTACCGCAGACAAACAATTTGTTGAAGCACTTCTCTACCAGGCTTTTTCCTCATCTGTACAATGGCAGCTGATACGTAACTAAGGAATGATAGAATGAAGAACTGAGCTAGAGGTCCTTGAAGAAATAATTTATGTATTTTTAAGTGCTATAGCACAAGGCAGTAATACCTGTCTGAAATAGCAAAATCATTCAAAGGACATTCATTGCCAGGTTCTTTTAGGTATTGTTACACTTAACAAATTAGCACAGGGATATTCTCTTCATGTTGGTAGCTTTCTTTATCCAAAGGCTTAGTTTCCTGGGTCCTTATCCTGGCACGCACCATTTTATCCCTATTCTTGGAGTAGGCAGAGGCTGGTTAAGGATGGCAGATTTTGTTATGGATATAGGCTTTGACAATTGGTTTTAATATTACTACTTCTTGGAGAAAAATGTCCCAGGTTTATATGACAAGTACATTTCAATTTAAAAATACATAAAGGTTGTATAGGCAGGAAGATTAATGAGTGGTTCAAGTTGAATTGATGCTATGATTCAATGACTAACTCTCAAAAAGATTTCTGGCAGGGTTTGGTTCTTTCAGGATTTGTAAAACTAAAACAGAATTCACATCCTGATTGAAGATGAAAGGGCAGAGTTTATGAATCCTTATAAGGTAAAGTACCCTATAAAAACAGAAGTATTTTTGCCTAGTGGCAAGAGTGCTTGCCTCATATACATGAAGCCCTAGGTTCAATTCCTCAGCACTGCATATATAAGAAAGGTCAGAAGTGGCGCTGTGGCTCAAATTGACAGAGTGTTAGCTTTGAGCAAAAAGAAGCCAGGGACAGTGCTCAGGCCCTGAGTTCAAGCCCCAGGACTGGCAAAGAAAAAAAAATACAGGAGTTTTCTTGAAACTTTGAATTTTGTTTTCATACAATGATTAGAGTGATATTTTCCTATGTTAAGTTATTCATCCACAAAGTCACTGAGATCCTTCTTAGAAGCAACCAGCCTCGGGGACCACTGTCATAGAATTATTTACCATCGCATATGCTCTCCTAAGAGTTGTTCACAGTTGACAATCAACCAGTTTTCTTTTGACATTGCACAAAAACCTCTCAGGCTTGATGTTTGCTTGTTTATAATTCATTATTTTATGAACTCCTTGAGGTGGGGCTAGATATCATGTTCTTCATTTCACAGTTTTTATAGGATCTGGATGCCTGACTTCAACCTAAGAAGAATGTAATAAGCCTTTATTGTTGGAGTGATTAGCTTACCACATATAACTGGCTGTTTCTAATCCATGCAATCAAGGAAAGGAGCATTAGCTAGAAAATCAAGGGAAGAAACAGCAACTTGAAAATTATAGAAAATTCTAGAGAGACCCTGGGGGTCACACCCATGCTGAGAAAGCCCTCCAGGCAGTCTTTCTCTATAGTTCAGTTTATTGCCAACACTCCTCCTCTAAGATTGCAAATACAAGTGAAAATAACCAAAATGAATGGGAATTTTAAAGACATCAAATAATAACACAACTAGCTGTACAAGAAAAATACTATTTAATATGTTCATGCTTGCCAACAATAAATTAATGATATATTTTTGAAAAGACTGTTGGCAAAGTAACATGCATATGGCACTGAAATCTTAATTGGCACTACTGTTTTGGCCCTGTGACCAGCTTTACATCAGGGACTTATTTTCCAGTTTTTTCCCTCTGAGTTGCAATCATTTGCTCTAGTTGATTTCTAAATTGAATGGCATGCACAATAAATGGGCTCCTCACCCCCCCTCCCCCAGTGCTCACAGGGGCATTATAAAATGCAATGCAGAACAGTGGGAGGCATTGAAGTGGTTCTCACACTGACCTTTTAAAAAGTACATAGGAGAAAAAGACATCCAAAGACCCAAGTTCATCCACACTCCCATCCACACTACTCTGGGTATTATCTCCATGTACTAGAAGCAGACAGATCCCAGGACAGTGGGGTCAGCCTTGATTTACAGATGTAAAACCATTGGATGAGTACACCACAAGACCCTGTTTACCCAGAGTTTAGGAAAAACATGATCTGTCGCCCCCAATTTAACAATAGATCTAACTTATGCTAGTTGTGCACGTATGGTTACTGTGACCATACAGGAGATGGTGGTATAGCTAGATAAGCTACTGCTTGGCAGAATTGCATAAGATTATGCATGACAAAGTTAATATGGTGATTATGGTTTGGGCTGAGTTTGAGTTTCAGAATAAAATTGGGAACAGTAAATCTTGGGGATTATGCAAACAAAAGCTCTTGTTTTTGCTTAAAACTATATATAGGGTTCATTCTGCTTAAGATTCAATTTAAGAATTTTCTTTAGGAGAACTAGGGTAAAACAGAAATACTAATAGCTGAGAGGTAGTTAGTGTTGTACACTTGGTAACCGTCATAGAGTTCTCATTAATAGTTCTTAACATTCTGCATTGGAATTAACCAGGAAAAAAGTTTTGCATATCATACCATCAGAAACCATCTTCCAACAAACAGTACAAGAAATGTATCCAATGCCTAACATATGAAACTGTAACCTCTCTGTACATCAGTTTGATAATAAAAATTTGAAGAAAATAAATAAAAAAATAAAAAAAAAGAAACCATCTTCCCCCTCTAAAAAAAAAGTAATTATGATCAATGCTTGGGGGAAATTTTGTAGCTGAACACAGGCCTATTTTTAAAGTAAAAATATTTTTAAAATGGGCTTATTTCTTGAAAAATCAGGGTGTTAGAGTTATATAATGCTGTTGCTAAAAGTAACTGAACAAATACATTTGGTTTTGGGATGCACAATTTTCAAAATATAATCTCATTAAGTTTATGAGGTTCTCAGCCTTTTACTATAATTTTTCTTTTTCCTATGCTTAAGTAATTATCCACATTTGCCTTTCTTTCTTTGTAATCTTTCTAATTCTAAAGTTATATCTTATCACTCAGACAGCCATGCAATAAAAATAATGATTTTGGAAGAATATTTAATAGAAAATAAAGTAGCTCTTCCTGAAAAAAAAAAAACAACAAACAAAAAGCCATTGGATGAAGAGGAAGTATGCTTTGGGAGAGTCTTTGAAGATATTTTGCCCAAGTTGATAACCACATTCAAGGTTGGGACAATGGTCAGGTCCTGAGTTCCTATGGGCACGAACAGAAAAAAAAGATTTGTAGACAGTTTTTTAAAAAAGTTTTTATTCTAAAGAGTTTATGTTTTACTAATTTAAAATCACACATAGACAGACTTCATTCTTACAATGGTTTAAATATTAATTTACATTCTCACATGGAAATTCTATTTGAAATTGCAGAATTCAATTATGAGAACTATTAAATCTGTATAATCAAACAATACTAAACCTTCTAAATAAATGGAAGAACTACTTTATTTTTAAAGCACTGAGATTTGAACTCAGGATCTCATGTTCAACTTGGAGGTGCTCTACCATGTGAGCTATGTCCTCAGCCCATTTTAGCTTTAGTTATTTTTCACATAGCCTTTCATGGTTTTGACCAGGGCCAATCATGTACTGCAGTCCTCTTATCTATGCTTCCAGATATATCCCTGGGATCACAGGGTTGTACCATCACACCTGACTTGTTATGGAGTCTTGCTAACTTTTTGCCAGACTTGGACTCAAACATTGATTCACCCAGATATCTGCTTCCCAAGTAACTGAGATTATAGGTGTGAGATAACCTTTTAAAAATGGTTTCAAGAGAAGAAATATTAGACAACTCAGTGAGACAAAGAAGCTAATGTGCACAAATGCTCACTCAAAATTTGTGATCACAGGAAACTAATGAGTTTGACTAAAACAAGCTTTGAGCATGCAAATGAGTGCCTTTACAACTTCTAAAGGATATTGGCAATTGAAAGTTTACTCTCATTTGAAGTTCAGACATCCTACCATCCCTTCTGTCATTTTCTCCCTGAGTTATTAGTATCAGATACTCATCACTTCCTAGCACATTCTCCCTGGATTGGCTCCAGAAAAATAAAGCCAAATTTTAATTGCAATAAATTTTGAATTTCTGTTTCTGTCCTGGGATCCTACTTAGCAATAAAAATTTTCCAAGTGATATATAAGCTAGATAATTGCCACCAGATGGGGACAAATCATAGAGAGGGCCAGGAGAGATTTAGATCAAAAACTGTCCGTTGGCTGCTTAGAGGTACACATATATTCAGGTCACTTTAATAACCATGGCAACAGGTGATTGAATTAATCTAAATGTAACTTATCAAGTTATAGTGGGGGTTGATGGTAGGAGATTTCATTATTTTTCATCTTTCTTTTCTAAAATAAAGGCAGTTAGGCTACTGATTTTCATCTGAATACAGTTAGCACAATGTCCAGTGGACTCTATTTTCTATTGCATTCTATATGATTTATAGTCCTTTTTTCAGTTTTCTTTATGATCCAAAGATTGTTAAGGAGAATGTTTTTAAATTTTCATGTACTTATGATTCAAAATCCTTCGAGTATGTTTTAAAAAGAAGTGAGTCACCTTTGAGTTATTTTCTTCAGTGATTTTGATTAAACATGTGGTTTGTAGCATCTAACTTTTTGAGGTATTAAAGTTTCAGTGAATTCAAGGACACGAATAATTTCTGCAAATGTTCCATAGATATCCAGGGAAATGTGTTTTGCCATGGAGAACTAAAGCTGGCTCTTTCTGTGTACATACGTGTGTTAAATGAAGTACTTTATGATATCGCTCTACTCCTCTAAGGCAGCATTATTTGAAGTGTACTCTGTCTCTTCAGTCATGAGAAAGATATAATTTATTTCCTACTGACATTGCCATATAGCTGAAGTGATTTAGCTTTAGTTTTTTTCACTGTAGTATTATTTGGTTCATATAACTACTAATTATTATTGTGTACTTAGTGTTATTGCATGAAATCTTTTCTTCAAAAATACTTTTTTAGGGCTGGGAATATGGCCTAGTGGCAAGAGTGTTTGCCTCATGTATATGAAGCCCTGGGTTCAATTTCTCAGTACCACATATATAGAGTTCTGTAACGGGCTGGGGATATGGCCTAGTGGCAAGAGAGCTTGCCTCATATACATGAGGCCCTGGGTTCGATTCCCCAGCACCACATATATAGAAAACGGCCAGAAGTGGCACTGTGGCTCAAGTGGCAGAGTGCTAACCTTGAGCAAAAAGAAGCCAGGGACAGTGCTCAGGCCTTGAGTCCAAGACCCAGTACTGGCAATAAATAAATAAATTAATTAATTAATTAAAATAAAATAAAAATACTTTTTCAGTACAGATACTATAAATTCTTTGCCCAATTAAATGTTTCATGTTCCACTATTCTCTTTTCATTTTCATCCCTTTTATCTTGATCCCAAGGTCTCTTCATTGCTATTTGATTAACATGCAAATATTTTTCTTTTTTTCCCCCAGATCTGTTAAGTAGGAAACATTGAGCAGCCCTTATAATCTTCCAGTGCTGTAATGAAATTATGACTGATAGGTGGCTATGCAGGAAATATAGCTACATTTTTCAGTTTGAATCATGGCTATGTCTATGTGACTAGCTCTTACCAGTGGCTGGAAGTCTGGTTTATTACTTCTGTCTCAATGCTCTCAAACATCAACAATAACAAAACATCTGGTCATTTTCCTTTCTTACCAACTGGATGTGAATGATAAAGATAAGGACATGAGGAAGTGTATAAACACAGGAAAGGAGTGTGTGTCCCTGAATCACAGCATCAGAAAGAGCACCTCATTTACATACAAGCACTCTTCACCCTGCCCAAATACATCCACTTCCAGTTATTACATGAATGACATAAACTTCTATTGCATGCGAGACATTGCAGCAAGTGGCACTTCATTTGTTGTAGAAACACTGGCGATACATTAGCAAACACATATACTCTCTGATGCTTGGATATCCTCAACATTCTTTTGCTCCAAACAATGAAGGGTATCCAAGCTTTACATTCATTGGATTATAACTCATTAGCTATTAATTTACATTTCCACAGGGATTCTTTCACAATATTCTATCTAGGGTTTCAGATGTAAGAAATACACCTTCATACATTTCATATAGTCTTTTTCTTTTACATTACCTTTTTTGCAAAGGTTATTTTTTTTAAAACAACGGATTTGTCAAGACACAATTCATGGTTCATGCAACTCATTTTCTTTGAAAAAATAATTTAATAAGATCAATAGATTCACAGAGTTGTGCAGCTTTAGAACATTTCCATCCTGCCTGAAACATCCATTTCCTACACAAGTCCCACAATCTATTAGCAGTCGCTCACCCTTTCCCCCTTGCCTTTCCATCTGTAGGTAGCCACTAACCGATTTCCTTTCTCTACAGAGTTTCCTGTTCTCAGTATACAATGAAAATGAAATAATACAGTATCAGCTCACTTGCAGTGGTCTTCCTTAACATTTGTTGTTGCTGTGTGTAAGGCAAGAGCCTGCTATACAGCTCAGACTGGCATGGAGCTCCTGGCAGAGCTCAGACCAGCCTCATACTGACAGCTCTCCTGCTTCTGACTTCCAAGTCCTGGCCTTGTGAAATTCCTTTGTGTTTGGGCAGGTATTACCACACCATTCGGTTTTTTAAATTTTCAGTAGTATTCCATTGTGTGGATATAACACCTCTTATCTATTTATTAGTTGATAAGCTTCTCTTTCCTCCCACTTTATTTCTATGAAGAGAAATGCTGCTGTGAACATTCAAGTTTTGATTCGGACACTGCCATTTGGGATGGTATTATTTACTGGATCATGTAGATACTCTGTGTTTCACTTCTTCAGAAACTTCCAACCCATTTTCCAAAGTAGATACATGATGTTACATCTCCATCAGAAGTGCATGAATGCCAATGGGGTGTCAGTGGCTCATGTCTGTAAATCTCAGCTACACAGGAGGCTGAGACGTTAGGATTCAGGTTCAAATTCAGCCTAGGCAAAGAAATCTGTGAGACTTTTATCTCTAATTAACTTCCCCAAAGCCAGAAGTGGAGCTGTGACTCAAGTGGTAGAACACCAGGCTTAAATGAATAAAGATAAGAGACAGTGCCAAGGCCCTGAGTTCAAGGCACTGGCATTACATAAAATAATGTATGAGGATTGTCCACAAGCCTTCTCCGTCCTCCTAATGGAAATCTTGAGTAAAGAGGCCCTTCAGGTGAGCAAGATTCTTTGGCTAGGGAATAACACTTTGGTTCAGAGTCTGTGTTAAACATGTAATACTTTCAGTTGGGTTCAAAACCAGAGTTAGAAATCAACTATAGAAAAATCAGCAGAAAGACTCACACAACTAATTGAGTCTGCATAATTACCTGATAGTATCTGAAGTTAATTTTTTGGAAAAAGAGATTAACCAACTTATTAAAATTAACATAGTGCCAATATATTTAAAACAAATATTGAGAACACTAAATTAAAAAATACACAAATCAACAGTCACAGCCAAAAACTTTAGGAAAAATTAAGAAAAATAGAAAGGAACAAGCAGAACCAAAAAATCAGCATTAAAAGAACATCTAAGAAAGACAAGTAACATTGATGGGATTGATAAACTAGAGT
The DNA here is from genome assembly GCF_023159225.1 of Perognathus longimembris pacificus. Lineage (NCBI taxonomy): Eukaryota > Metazoa > Chordata > Mammalia > Rodentia > Heteromyidae > Perognathus > Perognathus longimembris. Next base: position 48,093,541 of record NC_063171.1, read on the forward strand.
TACAAAGTGCATATTTATTTTAAGCAGGCAAACCCCAATCCATATTTAAAACTTGAAATCATAAAACATATTTTCTGAGCACAGTGAAATTAAAGGAAAAAGCAATAATGAAAAAGATTGCCAGAAAACCCCCAATTTTTTGAAAACCAAGCAAAAACTCAATAATGAAGAATAACCATAATATAAATTGAAAACTAATTAGAAAATTGCCTGGCAAAAATGGCTGAGGTGGTTGAGACTTAAGAATTATAATTTGAAGCCAGTTCAAGCATAAAAATATAAAACACTCACATATCCAATTAGTCAGTAAAAAAGTGGAAATGGAGGCATGACTCAAATGGCAGACCAAGCATTAATTGGGAAAGCCCCAGTTCTGGCACACAGATATAAAAGATATTTAAAATATAAGAAGTTGTAGAATTCTAATAAAACTATGAATATAGAGAATTCTGTATATATTTATGCTCTATGTTTTATACTTATACTAATATAAAGTTACAGAAATATCCATACACATTATTTGAATAGGAAAGAAGAAAGGCCATATTGGAATCCATATTTTAATATTCATTTTCAATACTTAAAGGAAATATACAAGAGGTGAAAACAATAAATTTTAGAGCAATGAAGAGTAGAAACAAATAGGCAATCAGAAGGCTCAAAGGCATTGGCACTTTCTAAAAGAAAATTAGAAATGCTAATAAGACTGATCAAGAAGGAGGAGAGAAAAGAAGCTACAAAGAAGGAAAAAACGAAAAGGGAAAACAGGGAGGAAGGAAAAAAGGAAGGAGAAAGGAAGACAAAAGGAGAGAGAAAGACGGAGGGAGGAAGGAAAGAAAGAAAAGCTAAAGCAAAGGAAGAAGGAAGGAAGATAAAAGAAGGAAAAGGAGAAAGACTTAAAAAGAAAGGAAGAAGAGAAAAGAAGGAAATGAGAGATAAGTCTCATATTTGTTTTTTAGAAAAAGGGCTTATTGTTACATTTGGTTTAAATATTCAAAATATAATGAGAAAATGATAAAGAGTCGTATGACAATAATTCTGAAATCTTACATAAAATAAAAACTGATATGGTATGTTTTTTGAAAAAAAAACTGCATATCAATAGCCATTCAAGAGTTAGGTAGATAATGAAAATGACTACTAATTCATGAAATGGATCAGTTATTACATAACCACTGCACAAAGGAAATTCAAAGCCCAGATGGCATTACTCATGAATTCCCCTAAACATTCAAGGGAGCAATAAAATCAATATTATAAAAATTCTTCTAGAGAAGAGAAAAAGAGGAATACTTCCTAATTCATTTTATGGTGCAGTTAAAGTTTGATAGACAAACCTGATAAAAATATTACAGAAAGATGAAAATTGCAGACAATTTTTCTCATGAAAAAGGTAAACAAAGACCTATCAAAATAAATCCATCCATGAATAAAAGGACTAGGACCCTGTCATCTAGTGGGCTTAAAATTAAAACTCAATTACCATGTTTTATTAAAGAGAAGTAAAATCATATGGATTTTTCTTTCACTTCTATTATCTTTGTAGATACAGAAGCATAGTTGGTTAAAATCCAACATTCTCTAATGATAAAGGCTCTTAGAATCAAGGAAGGTGGGAAAACTCTTACTCTGATAAAAAGAAAATCTACAAAGTGAGAAAACACCTTTATCTTATAAAGAAATATTGACAATATATCTCCACTATGTTTAGTGATAATTTACTAATTCTGCCATTTACTTATTGGAATGTAATCAATTTATCCATTCTTCTACTCAACATTATCTTGTGGTATATCTAGAGTATAAGACAAGAAAAAAATTAAAGATACAAAGACTGAAGAGGAAGAGATAAAATTGCAATTTCAGGAGACAAAATGATTTCAGGCATAGAAAACTCAAGTGACTTTATGTCTAAACTAGTAGAAATAATAAGTGAACTGCACTGTGTACACTAGCAATGTACAGTAGAAAAATACACTGAAATATACATTTAAATATGTGTTCCTTGTCTTAGTGGAGTCAAAGTTTGTTCCTCTGTGTGTTTCCAAACTTACTTGATTCAAATACAAAAATATCAGATTGAGCACTGAATTTAGTCCTTGCATAGAGCAGACATGCAATTAATTTATTTGTTCATTTAATAATACAAGAAATACATTTGCCATAGCATCAAAACTCAGTAGGTGTATCTGAAGAATTACAGTAATCAATATATATGGCCTCTAAAACAAGACAAAGACCTGCAAAGCTATAACAAACAGGAAACCATGAGAGAAATTAAAGAAGCCCTAAATAAATGCATACCATGTTCATAAAAGTCATTCTTATTATCATGTATAGTTTGCCTAAATTCTTTTAATTCAGTGCAACCTTGATCAAAATACCAGCCATTATGTCAGCTATTTCTTCTTTCTGAAGTTTTCATAGAAACTCAGAGCTCTTCTACAACTGTCAGGCTATGTTGAGGAGAAATAAAACTGGGCTGTTATTGCTACCTGGTATTCAGAATCATAACGAACACTTTATGTCATTGTCATGAGAACAGGCCAACACAGCAGAGGGATAGACACACACTCTGAAAGATTTAAGGGACTGAGAATAAGGCCTAGTGGTAGAGTGCTTGGCTCATATACATGAAGCCCTGGGTTCGATTCCTCAGCACCACATATATGGAAAAGGCCAGAAGTGGCACTGTGGCTCAAGTGGTAGAGTGCTAGCCTTGAGCAAAAAGAAGCCAGGGACAGTGCTCAGGCCCTGAGTTCAGTCCCCAGGACTGGCAAAAAAAACAACAACAATCCCAAAACAATTGTATTATGATACCCTGCCTGGAAAGCTGAAACAGGCAAGAGACATCATGAGGAAATCTAATAAGGAGTGGAATTTTTATTGATATGATAACATAATGTATGAATATTAGTTATAAATATACCATTGTAATTAAAACAATAATTATAATGAAAATAATAACAGGAGAAACTGGGATTTTGGAATGTAAGATTTCTATTCTCTTTGCAACTTTTCTACAAATCGAAAGCTATTCTAAAATTTAAAGAAAATGATTTAAAAAATAAAGTATACAGAAGAGGACGAGGGGGAAGTGGAGGAGAGAGGAAAGCAGGCAGTGTGGGGGGGAAGTCAGAAGCCTGAGGCCTGCAGAGAGACTGAGGCCTTAGGCCTGAGGCCTGTGGCAAGACCTGGGGCCTGAGGAGAGGGGAGGCCTGCAGGAAGGAGGAATAAAAAACAGCTCACTCCTTTGGAGGTTTGGAGGTTGAGGCTGTTGGAGGTTTGATGGTTAAGGAGTAGAGATTTAGAGGCCAGGCCTGGTCGGGGTTCTGGGTTCTGGGTAGTTAGGCCAGGACAAGGTAGTTTTATTTTTATCTGTGGTGTCTAAGGATTCCATAGTGAATATATAATAAATATTCTTAAGGCAATGTGGACATTAACTGTTAATCATTGTATTCTTCAGTGTTGAGAAGGCTGTTCACTGTCTCCATAGCTTCAGGCCCCACAGAAAACCAAAAGCAGAATTTCATTGGATGAATTCTCTGTGAAAATGAATCAGCTCTTCCCCACCTCCAATGGCTAAAACAATTGTAGTAATAATCTGAAGATCTATTCAGTGCTTTACTAGCAAATACTGTCTTAGCAAATTTTGTGCTTAATTTCCGCAGCTTTAACCTCTTGCATTTTTAGAAAAAAAAAAAGTCATTTAGTATCATTTTCTAAAAGTGGAGAAGAAAGAGAAAATTAGATAGGCTGGAAAACAGAATTCACTCTTCTAAGAATTGTGTTATCTGCGTATAAAGAAAATAGAGGCTTTTTGGTCAGCACCCTAGCCTGAAGCGGCATGTTCATTTTGATTTTGCAATGTGCCAGTCATCTCAAGAGAGCCAGGTGTGGCAAACAGATCCTCTTGCATAAGTCTATAAAGCAAACCTCATCACCATGAGTGTCAGAGCCCAGAGATTTATTGTAAAGTGATGTATTTTCAAAGAGCAGCACAAAGAGTCTCTTAACACTGAATTTGTCAGGGACCTCGTGGACATCAAACAGATGCTTTTCACTTGTAGCATTTGACTCTGAACTTCAATGTTTCTTATGTTAAGTGATTGGAAACTTGGGAACCATGAAGTAATACTTTGCTCTGATTTGGAAAATTTGAGTCTTTAACAATGAAACTTTAGATGTGTATTAAGAAATACTTTGAGGAATGGTATAGTGTTTTCTTTATATAAGGGGCTATCATTTGGTCCAGTCATATTACTCTTTCAAGGATTAAAAAAAAAATCCCTCAAGTTGATTTCATGTTTTCATAAGATCTGTCTTTAAACTCCTTTACTCACCTACATTTTCCTTGATTTCTTCAACAAAAATATCCAATTGGCACTGTGTGCATGAGGCTTTAATAAAAGACTCCAAGCATGGGTCATTTGATTTTTTTTTTTTTGCCTTAAGAAAGAAAACAGATGCCAGCAATTGATTGTGATCATGCCATATTCTTCAATAAACAAGGTGCCTCCCTTAAGCCAAAGCTGCTGCCAGGGTTTATAATTCAGCCTACATTTGAACCCAGATAGTTATATTGAGCTTTTTGCTGACCAATCATATACCAAACCACAGAAAGCATACAAACTGGGAGAAGCAAGGTCTCGCTGTGGTTCACAGCCCTAACACTCAGCTTTTGGTTCCACTAACTTCAACTACATTTTGGGTTGACATAAGGGCAAGACACACTGCTTCTGGATCTAGAAGGCAGGCAGTACCCACCATTCCTAACTCACAGGATGTACAACTGGGCCACCAAGATGATACACCTGTATCATAAAATTTATCATTTATTTATGAGCAAAAATGTGAACTTTCCCAAGTCAAGAAACTTACAAATTTCACTCAACAGGTGTTTTCTATGACTTCTTAAAAATTATGCTTTTTAAAATTAACAAAGCACACCTTCTTTAGTTTGGACTCTATTTCTCATTCTTCAGTACAGTCTGGACTAACAATTAACATTTATGGACTATCTCCCTATAATGTGCTAGAAATTACAACACAGTTCCATGAAAGTTTGTGTTTGCTTGATGAGTCACACTAGGCCCAACAAGAATGATTTCTTTTTGAACATCAAATGCACTGGAGCAAGTAGATGTTATTTTATATGCCCAATTGAATATTCAGAATTCCAGAGAGCTATTATCTCCACTTTTTAATGGAAAAAACAATTCAAGGGAGGTGGGTCATGTGTCTGTCCCATTACCATGAACCCCAGAGATTGGACTGACTGCTCTTCCTATTCATGCTGTTTGGTTTTATGGAAAATGCACACTAGGGTTCAGTCTACTTATAAGTAGAAGCCTTTGTCATAATGGAGAGAATTGTGCTGTATGTTACCTGAGGCTGGAGAGAAGTTGAATCCCACATAAAAGAAAAATAATAAATAATATCATTTCTTCCCCTCATATGCGCTATCATTTCATATATCAGACCCCATTGGACATAAACCCACCCCGCATGGATAACAAAACGTTGGCTGCTATTCCACTTCAAGCCCGGACATTTAGGCCAGCCTGCCAATCAGATTGTTCCAACTTAATTGAAAGCATAGGATGTCCAGCTCTCAGTTGGCTTGAGGTCTGACCTTTTAGTTGATAAGCTTTACTCCAATAAGACACATAGACCATGCACATCATCTACTAGTTAGATAATCTGCTCTCTTTCAGGGAGCAAGGAAGGGCTGGTGAGACATTAGCATGGCTAAAGTAGCAGAAGTTTTGCATGTAACAGAAACATGAAAGGAAAAGAGATTCCTTTATATTATTCTCTCATATTTGAATTATTTTACCATGAAACCTAAAATGAACTTGAGATCTGCTCTCCTCTCTGATGTGGGGAACTATTATCCACAGTGTGTAGCTACTCAAATGGCAGTGAGATGGTTCAATTTCTATTCTAGCACATGAAGCCCATGCTTTATGCTGAGGATGAAGTTTCTCCTTGTCCTATTTCCTATTTCCATGTAAGCTGTCATATTGAATTCAATTTAGCTTGTGATAGATAACATGGCAGTACAGATGCTTCATGTAAATGGGTAGAGACACTTCCAATTGATTATGAAGTTCTTTTATTATGAAAGCCGAAAGATATAAATCTTCTCTTAGATTCTTTGAGTTTCAAACAGTATTACAGGTAAATTCACATTGTCACCATCAGGAAAGCTCCCTCCACAGTTGATCATTCCCAGTCCAAAGCCTGGGTGAAGCTGGGTTCTGCATCACCTGCAAGAAAGGATAGATGTGCAATGAAATCCACTGAAAAGAGAGGTGGCTGTGGCTGCTTCTGGAACCTGACATTTTTTTCTCCTATGAGGACCTATTCCTCTGTCATGTGCACCACAGGACAGAATTCCTTCACCCCTTAGATAAAGCTTTAAATAACTTGTGCTGTAATCAAAATAATAATGTGATTATATGTATTTCTTTATTCTAAGTACTCTTTCATTTTATTAAGTCTACTATTATCATTAGTAGCGTTTATTATTTTGGTTATCTGAAATAGACTATTGCTGAGATAGAGGATTGCCTTGACCTTGAAATCTACCTGCCTCAACCTCCTAACTGCTGGCATTACAGGTGTGTGCCACCACAACAAAAGCTTGTTTTAAAAATAACTATTGGAATGAGCATGTGGTTCTTTTCCTTGTTTCTGTTGATGTGTTGAATTATATTAATTGACTTACATATAGTTAACCAGCTTTTTATCCCTGGAATCAATCACATTTGATCATACTATATCTTTTGTTGTTGTTGTTGAATTCAGTTGGCCAGAATTTCACTGAGAAGTTTTGCATCTATGTTCATCAAAGTTCTCTTTCTTTGATGGGTCCCTGGTTTGGGGATGAGTGTTAAACTGACTTCATAGCATGAGTTTGGTTGTGATCTTTCCCTTTCAACTTCATGGGAAAGCTTCAGGAATATTTGAGTGAGTTTTTCTTTGAAGGCCTTACAGAATTGGCTGTGAATCCATAGGGTCCTGGGTTGATCTTGGATGGGAGATCTTTTATTGCCATTTCAATTTTGTTACTGGTTATGGGTTAGTTGGTTTAAATATTCTTGGTTCAGTTTAGGTATATCAGTATTCTCCAGGAATGTTTCAATTTCTTCCAGGTTCTCCAACTGCTTGGCATAAAAGTTTGCAAAGTATTGCCTTATAATATTCCGAATCTTGCTTGTTTCTGTTCTGATGTTCTTGTTTTTGTCTCTAATTTTATTTATCTGGGTGTTTTCTCTTCTGTTTTTAGTCAGTTTTGTTAATGTCTTGTCAATTTTGTTATTTTTTTCAAACAACTCTTCATTTTGTTGGTTCTTTCTATGGATTTTTTTAGTCTCTAATTTACTTATTTCTGGTTTAATTTTTAAGATTTGTTTTCATTTACTGGTTTGGGCTTTAGCTTGTTCTTGTTTTTTAAGGACATTGAAGTGCATCATTAAAGTGTTGATTTGAGATTTCTACAATTTGTGGATTATAGGCACTCAGAGCTATGAATTTTCCTCTGAGTACTACCTTTGCTATGTTCCAGAGGAGCTGGTACTTAGTGTGTTCACTTTCATTCAATTCCATAAATGTTTGAATTTCCCTTCTAATCTCTTCAATGACACATGGTTATTGACAAACATTCAGTCTTGATTAGAGAATTTACATAGGTTACATGGTTTGCCTCATTTATGTGAACTAGAATGTGTATAAATCAACAAGTAAAAACACTGGATTGTAAAAAACAAAAAAATAGGCTTGGACTTGGTAAATTATATAGGATTCTAGACATTCACACAGTAAAACCAAAGGAAGATATTCTCAGGAGAGGATCATAAAGGCACAACAGCTATGTGCATATGATCATATAAAATGATATTTATTTTTGAAATTTTGTCTTGTTTGTAAGTTTATCTGTTTGGGGGGAGTAAGGGGAGAGTACAGAAATGGTGAGACAAAGAGTAAATTCACTAGACACTTATGTTGAAAATGAGCTATACAACTTGTAGAGAGGATAAGGAAGGAAAAATTGAGAGAAAGCAAGGGAAAAGGTAACTGTTTAAAAAGAAATGTACTAAATCCCTGACTTATGTAACTGTAGCCCCTCTGTACATCACCTTTACAGTAACAATGAATGAATAATAAAGGAAGATTTAAAAGTAAAAAATAAAATATTTAATGATAATTGTAAATAAGGTGAAATTTGTATTGTTATTTTCTTGTGCTGATGTGTGTGAAACAGCATGTGACTTTTCCTTATTTATCATTTGGCCTTCCCTGATAGTATCAGCAGTGCCGAGCAGACAGTAAGCTCAGAGTTTGTAATAGCCCAAGAAATTACCTGAGAAACTAAACAAGTGCTCTAAATCTGAGAAATCAGCTATGAAACTTCTTCTGAAAAATCACTTCTCCATAATCAGGGCATATGAAATTCAAAACACCATTCTTGAAGCACATAAGATGCTGCTCTAAAGGAAAGACAACTCCAGAGGGTCATTACAGAAACATTAAATGTTTTTGGTTTGTAAGATGTTTAGAAATCCTCTTTCCCACATCTCTCAAGTTGAACTTCAAGGAAATTAGGCAGAGATAGGTTTTTCTATTTGTATAAAGCTACTCAGTGAATGTCAACATCTAGAAGCCAGATGTACGGAATTCTCATTTTTTATTCACTCCAAATGGCATTCATTTGATATATATGCATTTGATGACTTGTATGTATCAAGCATTGCTTGAGAGGCTGGGGACACAGTGGCAAATGATACAAAGCATCTCAAATGTAGCAGTCGGTGGTTGGCCAGGTGGCAGCTGGATGGGTGGAGAGAATACCCAAGAAGGGATTACCAAGGAGGCCATGAAAGAAGATGTCTTGGGTGCCATGAGAAAATTCAGGAGGAGCCCACCTCAGTCTTGGTACCTCCAGAAAGCCTCCTACACAATGAGAAATCTCCGTTGAAATTTCTAGAAAGACCAGATGAAAAACTAAACAAGGGATTAAAAAAGACAGAGAAGTAGGAGTAGTGGATACTCTTACCTGATGAAACTGGGCCAAGCAAGATAATTAGGATAGTTATTTATTCAAAACCAAGTTGTTACTGCTGTGAGATCATACCATATTCTGTCATTACAAATACTGCCCATGTTGTCAACCTTAGTAGCACACTGCCCAATAAAATGTGTTGACACAATGTGTTGGTAACTGTTGAAAACTTCTCCATACCATTTATTGGTCTTTCTCACAAGGACTGTGTGGTTGTTAAGAGCCATAGCTCAACATTTATACAATGTTCCAAGGAATATTTTGAAGCATATAATTCAAGGTAGTACACACTATCACCCCAAACTGGGTTATCTTAGGCATATGAAAATAACCATCCCTGGATTAGATGAATGAGTGAGGTATTCTGATAAATTTAGATGATAAAAGGACATTTCTTTGTTTATTAAAATAATATCTTGCTGGTCATGGGTGGCTCATTCCTGCAATCCTAATCTCTTAGGAGGCTGACACCTAGAGAATCAATTTGAAGCGAGACCAGGCTGAAATGTCCTTGACACCCACTTCAAAATAATAAGCAAAAAGCTACAATAGAGGCATGGTAGGAGGAGGCATTGCTAGCCATGAGAAAACAAGCCATGCACATGTACAAGGTCCTGAGTTCAAGTTCCAGTACTGAGACAGACAGACAGACAGAGACAGAGAAGGAGAAAAGGAGGGAGAATTTTATTGACAGATATTTTATAAATATTTTTGAATTAATGACTACCTGAATATATAAATGAATATTTCAAAGTAATATAATGAAGACCACTATGTCAGGAAAATATTTGTAGGGCAACTCATTGTACAGAATGTAAGGAAGTACTTACTTTGAGATAACAACAAGTGCTGCTATCATTAACATCATGTCATAGAACTTAGTATCACACTATCCAATGAAATGTGTTGAACAAAACCTGGTAACTGTTGACAACTGTGCCTCACCCTTTTCCCCACCCTACAGGAAACCACATTTTCTCACATCCAGCACCCTCAGATAGTAAGAGCAGCCCCCTGCCTGAAATGATCTTGGGCTCCTAAATGGATGGAATCCAGACACACGTTAGTGGATGACTTCAATCATCCCGCATGGGACCCATTGAGTGCTCATTCCCCACTCCCCCCCTTTTTTTTAGCTTTAAGGCCCATATGTCTGTTTTGGCTGGAAATCAAGTTTCATTACATGTTCCTGTTATCCCACTGTATAACAATTTTATTTATCACTATTCACATAAGGACTAATTTCTTTGGTAGAAAGTCTGTGAATGCTTATTTAAGCTCACATATAGTGGAAACAATATTTCGAGAACTCCAAACAAGTGCCTAACCTTAAAGCCATGCCTCTTTTGTCCTTTCCACAATCATGGAATTTCCCATCATCAATGCGTTCTATCGGCTGTTTATGCATACATGGTGAAGATAGACAGGAACTGTATGAAATGCTGGATATTTCATGTATAAAGCAAGCACATTGTACCTAATCTCCATATTGGCATTGAGAAGTTCCCCTGATGCCAAAACTAGACTTGAATTCAGGGGCCCACAGACATAATGAATGTGCCTTAGAAAATCATGTTAGGAAGTAAGCAGTTTTTATGTTAGAACATTCTATATGAGCATACTATCTTGTAGAAATGGAAATCTTGACTTGTCTGTGACTATGCAAACATTTTTAGTCATGGCACACACTCAGAGCTTGAACATAAAATAGGTTGTATTAAATATTAAAGGAGCATTTATGTCAAGTCAGATGCTGAACTATTTTTCCACACTGATCCATAAGTAATTAGATTACATTTTGTAAATGAAGGATTGGCTTGACAAGCTCACTTTCCCATTTCTCAGGGTCTGGGAGCAATCAATGATGCCTCCGTATTAACTCTAGAGAGTATATTTCCAAGTGCAAAAGGTTTTCTGCTTCAAGAATGTCACCTTTCTGTTTCAGATGTTTACATTTTTCTTATTTTGCTTACAGATGTATGCACGAGAAATATTCATTGGTTAGTGTGTGATTTAATGAAGGTAGTTGCTTCCATCTATGCAAATTGTCTTTCTTGTCAGCCATCAAAAACATGTGTTCTTCAGGCAAGCCCCAAGAATATTTCAATTAATTTAATCTTTCCATTTCCTTGGAACATCACAGTCACCATAAATTATGATATCCACAGGTAAGGGATTTTATATAACATTAGATTCACATTGGAAAATGTTGTGAGAAAGTAATACCTTAAAAAAATTTGCAGTGACTGGTTTTTGTTACAGCCTTAAAATATAACCTATGAATTATAGGGGTAGAGAAATGACCTTACATATTTAAAGAAAACACAAACACTTAGGTGTGGCTTCAGTAGTAGGGTGCCTGCCTAGCAGCTGCAGGGCCCCAAGTTCAAATTCTAGTAACATCAAAACAATAATAATAAAGACAAAATTCTCAATCTACTTCCATACTAGACACTAAATGTACATTATCTGTGGTCTGTTTGCTATTAAACTTGGCTTACGGACCATTCCATAAATGTTCCTAAGTGACAAACACACCACTTCCGTTATCAACTGTTACATTTTACAAAGAAAACAAATAAAAGATATTTTAAAAAGTAGATTTCCAAAAGGGAAAGGATGACTCATGGTGTTTTATAGCAAAAGGAAGGATTGAAATCCACAGACACACAGATAGTTACTGCCATAGGTGAAATCATTTTTTTTCTCATTTGACTTGCAGAATTATTATTATTATATGATTTTCAAAATTATTTCTCTAGTTATATAACTTGTAATTTTTAGGATTGATATCTGATTATCTTTTGTACATAAATAAACATGTTACTCATTGCATCTAGAATTCTATGAGCACTGCTTATGCTGGATTATGTAAGTAAACTTAAGGGAGTCATAAAACAGATCTATCCATTGTAGTTTAATTGCTTACACATAAAAGTTACAGGCATCAAGTACAGCTTCTAAGTATAGGTTCTTTTTGAAAGTGCAAAAAATATTTGATTTGAAGCAAAATTATATCTTAATAAAAGTAATAATTACAGCATTATTAATGATGAATCTGTCAATGTGTTGTTTCAGGCTGTGTATTAGATTCTTCAGTACACACAGATGAATTCAGTCTCAAAATGATCTTTTGATATTCATATCATTGTTTCCAGTTGATATGGACAACCTTGGGAGAGGGTGTTTAGTGAACATGGCTCACCATGGCACCATTTAGTGTAAACGATCCTAGTGTAAATGATCACAGAGGCCATCTTTACACAGTGTTCATTACTGCTCCCTCCTCAAATCATCTCTTTATACCAGTCTTCTTCTACATATGGAAGTGCTCAGAGATATCCCTCCCTTAGAAGGAAAGTATTTACACATTGTTGTTTTAGAATATGTTTTACTACTCTATTATGTTCAAAAACTGGAGTAAAATACTGCATAAAAACTTACCATCTGAACCATGTTTGATGTACAGTTCAGTAGTTGTTGAACATGTTCACATTGCTTTAGAACCAGTCTCCAGAACTACTTCAAAGTATAAGATTGAAACACTGTACTTGGTATGGTTTAGATTTGAAATGTTTCCCCAAAGCTGAAGTGTTAAAGGCTTGATCACCACTATTGTAATCCAGCAGTGTTTGGAGGTGACGCCTTTAGGAGCTGATTTTACCATGAGGGCTCTGACTTCATTAGTAGAGGACTTCGACTTCATTAATAGAGGGATCCATCAGTGGATTCATAGCTTCACATACTATTACAAAATGGTGGAAACTTTAGGTATAGGAACCTAACTGAAGAAAGTAGAACATGGTGGGCATGACCTGAAAATGGATGTTTATCTTTGACCAATTAGCCTTCCCCCCCCTTTCTCATCCCCTCTTCTCTGCTCATCTTTGCTTTTCTCATTGTCCTCCTTTACTGCTCTTCCCTTTCTTTCCTGGTTATCATCAAGTGAGAATCAACACATGCTCCTTGGAATCAACACATGTTCCTCTTCATGTTACTCTGCTTTACCACAGACCCAGAAACAATAGAGACTAATAATTAGACATTGAAAATAAAATTTGCCTCTTTTAATATATTCAGGTATTTTATCACCATGATGAAAAGCTGACTAACCACAATACCCATTAAATAACTACAAATTGTGGCTTCCTGCATCCCTGGGTGTCATCCCACTTTCTGTTCCTAGGAGTTGGACTACTTTTGATGCTGCCCATAAGCAGTGTCATTTTGTGGTTTCTTTCACTTAGGCTCTCAGTTTTATCTACATTATGGCATATTTTGGAATTTCTTTCCTTTGATGGTTGAACAATACTTTTTGTGTGCGTTTATCAAATTTTCTCTATTAAATATTTTTATGTTATTGCAAAGGTGATGCACAGATGAGTTAAGGTTACATAAATCAGTACATGAGTACATTTCTTTTATAGTACCCTCACCCCCTTCCCTCATTTTTCCCCAGTTTTTTCTTCCCAATCCCTACCTCACAAATTGTAAGTTCATTTTTCATCACAGTGTCTAGTGAGTATCACTGCTACATTTGTTCACCCCTGTCCCACCATTTCTGTGCTCAACCTTCCCTCACCAAAACAAACTTACATACTAGACAAAAGGTACAGAAATTAACAACACTGACAAAGGACGAAGAAAAAACCAAGAAGCAAAGTAACATAAAACCTCTTCTTTCCATTTCTTGGAGCTCATTTAGATAAACATCATTTTACATAATTATACTATTGAGACTTTGTGATTCACTTTTAAGAACATCCTCTTTTGTTCTCATTGTGTGACTGTTTAGATTCCTGTATAATTTATCATGTCCAAGTGTACTTTTTGGACTTTTACCATCCATTGAGTTTACTTGTAGAAGATAGACATGTTATAGTTACAATGAGTGAGGGAAACTGTATCCTGTTTCTTTGGGTCTGGCTTTCTTTGTTTAATATAATTTTTTCCAAGTCTTTCCCTTTCCTTATGAATGGCACACTATTATTCATTCAGATGGAAGTATAGAGTTCATAAGCTACATTTGTTCATTTGTCCACTGAGAGACATTTGGCTTTATATCTTGGCTACAGGAAACAATGCTGCAATGTACATGGATATGGTGGTGGCTCTAGTGTCTTGTTTGTGTTCTATTGTATAAAATGACCATGAGTGGAATTGCTGGGTAATGGGGAAGCTCTATGTTTAGTCTTTTGTGGAACCTCTGTATTGCTTTTCAGAGTTGAACAAGTTTACATTCTCACAAAAGTGTAGTAGTATTCCCTTTTGGCCACATCCCCACCAGCATCTGTTATTGTTAGTTTTCGTGATAAGGCCATTCTAACTGGGGTGAGATGAAATCTCGATGTTGTTTTAAATTGCATTTCTGTTTTTTTTTTCTTTCTTTCACATTTTTTCCTTTATTGTCAAAGTGAAGTACAGAGGGGTTACAGTTTCATATGTAAGGCAGTGAGTACATTTCTTGTTCAACTTGTTACCTCCTCCCTCATTTTCCCCACCTCCCCCCTACCCCTTTCCCTCTTCCCCTTATGAGTTGTACAGTTGATTTATACCAAATGGTTTTGTAAGTATTACTTTTGGAATAGTTTGTCATTTTATCCTTTGTCTCTCATTTTGATATTCCTTTTCCCTTCCCTAGTTCTAATACACATATATACAGTATCTAGGGTACTCATATGAGAAGTTGCATTTCTTTTAAGGCCAAAGATGTTGAGCTTTTTTCATGTGTCTATTGGCCATTCCTACTTCTTCTGAGATGTCCTTCTTTAAGTCTTTAGCCCATTTAGTAATTGGGTTATTGTTTCTTTGAGTGTTTATTGGGGGAGGGTCAGTTGTAAGTATATTTTAGAGATGAAGCCCATGTATAGTTAGGAAAGATCTCCAATTCTGTGAGTTATTTATCTTGCTAGATATGTCAATAATATTTCATTTTATGTCTATACACCATATTTTTCTTGTCTATTCATCTATAGACAAATGTGTGTTTTTTCACTTTTTGGCTATCATGAATAATGATGTTTTTAATTTTTTAAGATATTTACATAGAAGAAGAATCACAAGATGATAAAGTATTTCTGGTTTTAATGATATGAATAAATGTTGCACTGTTTTGCATATTTGCTGCATTATTTGATATACCAACAATGCAGAGGATTTCCATTTCTCCACATCTTCATAAATACTTGTTATTTTTGGTCTTCCTTCCTTCCTTCCTTCCTTCCTTCCTTCCTTCCTTCCTTCCTTCCTTCCTTCCTTCCTCCCTCCCTCCCTCCCTCCATCCCTTCCTTCCTCCCTCCCTCCCTCCTTCCCTCCCTCCTTCCCTCCCTCCTTTCCTTGCTTTTTCTTTCTTTCTTTTCATAGTGGTATGCCTCATGGATGTGCAATGTATATAGTGGTATGAGTTCAGATTTCCCTAATGACTAGTGATGCTGATCATCTTTTTGTGTGCTTCTTGGCCACTTCTCTTCTTTGGAGAAATAACTATGCACTCCTTTGCATATTTTTAAGTTGTATTACTTTCATATTTTTATTGTTTAGTTGTAGGACTTGCTCATATATTCAAGATTTTAACCTCTTTTCAGATGAAACATTTGATATTTTCTTTTTCAATAGGATAGCTTTAATTACAATGTAGTCCAGTTTATAGTCTATCTATATATTTGCCTATTTTTAGTGTTATACTCATGAAACCATTATCAAGTTCAATGTCATTAAATGTTTCCTTCTAAGAGTCTTTACTTAGCTCCTGTTTAGGTCTTTGGCCCATTTTTCCTTTTTTTTTTAATGTAAGACAAGAATTCAATTTCACATTGCAGTCTTACAATGTATATATATTTATGTATTCATATATTTTTGCATAGTGTGCTAATGTTTATTTGCTTTTATATGTTTATATCTATCTATCTATCTATCTATCTATCTATCTATCTATCTATCTATCTATCTATCATTTGTGTATTTTTGGTACAGGATCTTTCAAGACTCAGGGCAACATTGATCCTGTTATGTAGCACAGGATACCTTCAAATTTTCCACTCTCCTGCTTCAGTTTCTGAAGTTCTGGGATTATAGGCATGTACCAACATACCCCACAGTCCACAGTATTTTTAAATGAACTGAAGTAAGTCTATCCAACCTTTGGAATTACTAAGTTACAGAAGAGCTACGTAACCTAAGGTAAGGCTTATCATTTTGACGATCTCAAATCTGTGTCATAATCATCTTGCTAAAAACTTCAGACTTTTGGAGATGTAGGTAGTAAATGTTTTCCTTCTGAAGCAAGCATATTACGACTGCAAACAGACAATTTAGAATTTCATGAATAAATTGTTTCCTAAAATCTAATCATTTAAAAAAACCTATTGATGTATGTTTGACAGAAACATGTACCATTTTTTCTTCTTTTTTTTTCAAATTTTTATTATCAAACTGATGTACAGAGAGGTTACAGTTTCATACATTAGGCATTGTATACATTTCTTGTACTGTTTGTTACCTTGTCCATTTAAAATATATACCTATGGACAGATTCTACAGTCACCAAAATTTTACATTTGGTTTTCTGAAGATAGGTGTCATGGAGTACATAGGAAAATTCAGAATAATATCTAATAGTAGAAGAGCTTACTATTGAGAAAATTAAGGAACTAGCATAGACCACATAGACAGTGATTACATATATATCTTGGTAATTGTTTGAAATAGCCTTTATCCTCATGAGAACATATCTACAGTTGCCTATAGATACTGATGTTCAACACGTAAGGGAAGAAAGCCAGGCTTGTCAAGGCATGGCAGAGAGTACATTAGGAAATTGATGCAGACAAAACATCAGTCTGGATGGGCTTCTCCAGAGAGTGTTTTTGCCATGTGTTAAAAAAAAAGTTGTGATTCTTTATATTATGTATTTTAACTTTTGGATTATTGTTAAGAAGTTTTTCTTATCATCTATTGCTGACCTTTGTCATTTTATACACACACACACACACACACACACACACACACATGCACACACTACACAATGTAGAATGTAATATATTTGTTGGATAAGTATTTTTGAATGAATATATTAATGTATTCAAGTTCATGTCTTATTGATATAAAAATATCAACTGTTTTGTTGTAGTCCCAAGCAAGATTAAAGGAAGATATCATGGGTTTTGATATCTCCTTGTCTTTATCCTCTGCCTGACAATACAATAGTTATTTCCCTTGCTTACAATGTTTGACGTTTCCCTCTCAACATCTGGATCTCATCTCCATGCATAAAAGATATTCACCCACGTGTCCCTCTCCTGCCCTCTCTGGTCTGTGCAATTGTTTAAAGGCTCTTAAGGATCACTTTGTTAAGATTCCATGCCCTTCAATATGCTGGCTAGAGGGACTGATTTAAAAGTAGAATTAAAAGGTAGTACTTCCTTTAAAATATCCTATATAATTCTCTATCACTGTCAGTGATTTTTATTGTTTACAAAATTATATAATTACATTTCAATATGCCATTTTTTTCTCCAAGGCCTCTAAAATTGACTTCAGAATTGGGACTCTATTTGCTTGGGTGGGTGGCTTAGGAAGACCTGTGAATCAGGCTTTAGGTTGCATGGAGATCTGCATTGCCACAGTTCTACCACACATTTCAGCTCTTCAAGTAGAGTCTCAGTTTGTGTAACTACTCCCCACCAACCCTACCTAAAAAAGTATTGCACTGGAATTCAAGCTGAGCAAATATACATTCAAGGTGAGCACACAGAGAACAGTCTCGGCTTTGAAACCCAGTGAGGTTACTGAATGAGGTTGAAGAAGACACAGACAGTAGCCAGTTGCTACACTTAGGTATTGAACATTGTCTTCTAAATGAAATTACTGAATTAATTTTGTTTGTGTGTGTGTGATGGTCCTGGGTCTTGAACTTAGATCCTGGGTTCGGTCTCTGAGCTTTGTTGCTTAAGGCTAAATAAAGCTCTACCACTTGAGCCACAGCTACACTTTTGGCTTTTGTTAGTTAATTGGAGCTAAGAGCTATTGAATACATGTGTATTGAATACATGTCTCCTCCTTTCAGGTTGGGTAAATAACTACACAAGTCTTCAGATTATATGATTTCTTATTATATGAACCTTAGTTCCTTAAAGGATTGTGCAATTATCCCAAAGGATAAAATCCTGAGATTAAATTAAATAAGTATAAAATCCTAACAGTCTAAAATCTCAGAAGGTCAACATATCAAAATTTTAGTTTTGCGAAAAAAAGACTAAAACAAATTATTGTGTGCATTTTAAAGGATATTTATTTGAGCAACATAAAACATGACAGAAAAATTCACAAATCACTTTACACAACAAATAGGTAATAATATGTTTTTGCGAACATAAACATTTATGTATTCTAATGATTATCACACAGGAAAAGCACTCACAGCAGATAAAATGTATTCATAGGAAACAGATTAGACTGAGGAGCTGGAAGCTTACACCTGTCATCCTAGGTACTCAGGGAACTGAGATCTGAGGATCACTGTTTGAACCTAGCCCAGGCAGGCAAGTCTGTAAGGCTCTTATGTCCAATTAATCACCTCAAATCCAGAAGTAGAGCTGTGACCCAACTGATAGAGAACTAGGCTTGTACACACACACACACACACACACACACACACACACACACTCAGGGATAGGAGTGGCACAAAATAAAACCAAACATAAAATAAAATAAAAAGATTAGAAACAAAAGAACAAAAGAGATAAGAAACAAAAATGCACAATGCTTTGGAATTATGTACAATCAGTGCTATAACCATGGTCATCTGAATGATTGTGGTGGACTTTGCTATTCTTGGTAAGATCAATCACATATCCGAATGGATCAGAACCACAGTGGCCCAAAAAATTGACCTTAGAAGCAAAATGAGCCCCCCAGATATCATACACTAGAACTTAAACCCCAATAAACATTATTTTATTTCATGGCGGCAGCAAGACATTAGCCAGCTGCCCTCAAACGCATTTCACAAGATGCTATAAGACTGAATTTCAGATACTATTTGAAATTAAAATATTTTTCATTAGGCATTTCAAAATATTCCTTGACTTGCCCAGAGAGTCTCTGCTCTTTAAGCACAACTCTAAAAGGGAACCATCTGTTCGTTCTTGACCATTAGTTACATGTTGTGAGCATTCATTTTTAACTTCTGGATTTCTTGTAATTTAGAGAAAATGGCTTACTACCTAATGTCCAAGAGAAATACTCCTGTCTCCCTAGACAGACTTTTTTTTCAGTTTTTAAAATGTCAATAATTTCATTGGCAAGATAAATAATACCAGAAGTTGCCAAAATGATTATGCCAAGTAATGGATGTGTCAAGGATATCTCTAGTTTCAATCAGACAAACCAAACTCTGGCTAGATTTTTTTTTAAATGGGGTGGTGATGATATGGAGAGATAGAAAATGAAAACAGTGAACATTAAAACTAAAGTCATGCTAGGCCCTTAAAAGTAGGTAGGGACAAAACAAAAATATACAAAACACCAATTACAAATTAGTCACAGTGAAAAAGAATGAAGTAATAAGCTATTTTGAAATTATCCCTAACATAAATTTTGAATAAAATGCAAAAGCATCAAACTTTCTCACCACTTCTTAAAAAAAATCCCAGAGGTTCTGAACTAAACTGTTGGCAAAAACATGTCTTTTGTGGGAATTTAGCCCAAAATATGATGACTTCAAAAACAGGATGTCCACTATTCATCATAGAAGCATTTATATTATTCCCAATATAAAAAATTACATATGGTTTTCACAAGCAATCTATAACAAGAGGTCTAAATAATATCACCAGGAAAAACATTCTAAAAATAGTTAAAAAATACTTCGTATTTTTGTGAAGTCCATTCACTATTTCAAACTAAATTTCATACCCACTTCCAAAGTACTGAAGTTTGAGGGAAGTCCCATGCAGAATGGTAGTGAACAAGTTGAACAAATTGTTTGGCCTTTGGCAATGACTGTTATTTTTCACCTCATATCCTCTTAATGAGAAAAACTAGGGAAGTGATTATGGCTGGGGGAAAGAAGTCCCAACAATTACCCAACTGTGTCTTGTCAGTTACTAGTCACTCAGAAGACCCTTGGTCTGCCTCAATTTGGGGACTACCCTTTAATACCTGAATTTTGGAGTGAAATATTTAGGTTTCTCTGGGAATAGGATCATATCATCTGCAAATAAGGATAATGTGACTTCTTCTCTAGTTGGGTTCATTTTTTTTCACTGTATTTTTCTGGATAGGAATTCTGGTAGTATATTAAGAGTAGATAAAGAGGATACCTTTGTCTTATCCTGATTTTAATGGAAATGGTTTCAATTTTATCCCATTTAGTATGATGTTGGCTATAGTGGTTGTATATAGCTTGCAATACTTTAAAGTATATTTCTTCTATTTCTAGTTTTTTCGTGGCTTTTATACAAACCATACTAAATTTTGTGAAAGGGCTTTTATCAATTGAGATGATCACATGATACTTCTCTTTGATTCTGTTTATGTATTGCATTTATTCAGTAATATACATTGAAATAACCTGCATACCTCGAACTAACTGTATCCTGGTGTGTGAAATTCTGGTTGTTGAGTCTAATTAACAAGTACTTTGAGAATTTTGTGTCTATGTTCATCAAAGGCATTTGCCTACAATTTTTTTTTGTTGAGTCTCTGTCCAGTTTTGGAATGCTTGTAATACTAGCTTCACACAATTAGCTTTAATACTAATCTTTCCCTATTTCATGGAAAAGTTTGAGGAGTATTGAGCTTCAAAAGTCTTAAAAGTTCTTCAAAAGTCTTATAAAAAAAACTTCAATAATCTTATAGAATTCAGCCATGAATCCACTGTATTCTGGGTTTTTCTTTGTTGGAATATTTATTAATATTTCAAACTCATTGCTGTTAAGTCTTTATAGGTGATTACATTCTATTTTTCTAAATTGAGTCTAGAAATACATCTATTTTTACTAGATTTCCAAGTTAATCTGAATAAAAGCTTTCAAAGTATTCCCTCATGATATTCTGTTTCATTTATATTTGTTGTGATATCTACACTTTCACCTCTAATTTTATTTATTTGGATCATTTCCCTTTTCTTTTTTCGTTGATCAATTTATCTTTTCTAAGGGCCAGATTTTTGTTTCATTCTTTTTATATTGTTTTAGTATCTGTTTCATCAATATCTTCCCTAATCTTTATTCTGTTGTTGTTGTTTTGCAACACTGGGGTTTGAACTCAGGGTCTCCTGCATGTTAGGCAAATATTTTAACAGTGAGTGACATTTCCAGGCCTTTCATGCACTATTTTAACATAGGGTCTTGCTTTACACATGGATCACAATCCTCTGTACACCCCACTTTATCTAGGATGGAAGGTAAAAGTAAATGCATCCAGCTCTTGGTTGAGTAGGGCAGGGTCTCACAATCTTTCCCCTTGCAGTAGCCTTGAGCCATAATCCTCCCAATCTCAGATAGGCTACAGGTCTACTTGAGTAGCCAGACTTAGAGGTCTAATAATCATGGATGGATTCCTGTTTGATTTTTTTAAAATTCATTTCTTTATTGTCAAAGTGATGTACAGAAGGGTTACAGTTTCATACGTAAGGCAATGGGTACATTTCTTATTTAATTTGTTACCTCCTCCTTCAAGTTCCCTCCGCCTTACCTCCTCCCCATTTCCCTCCACCCATGAGTTGTACAGTTGGTTTCTACCATATAGTTTTGTAAGTATTGCTGTTGCATTGGTTTGTCTCTTTATCCTTGTCTCGCAATTGTGGTATTCCCTAGTTTCAATACATGTACATACAATATCCAGGGTACCAAAATCAGTTACAGTGACATCAAGGGTAAAACCACAGGAAAGAAAGACAAAAGAAAAGGGCATAATTTCACATGGTATGTTGCCAATTGTTTCCATAACTTGGAGTTCATTTCACTTAGCATCATCTTTTATGTTTATATGGACACAGCGATTGAATTATTGTGATCTTCTGCAAGGATTATCCTAGATGTCTACTAATTATTCCCAATGAGGAAAACCATAGAGTCTGTTTCTTTGGGTCTGGCTCACTTCACGTAATATGATTTTTAAGTGATTCTGTTTGATTTTTAAGGTAGTGTCTCATTCACTTTTTTGCTGACCTCAAACTGTGATCCTTCCATTTTTATTTTCTGTGTAGTTGGGACTACAGGAATGCATCATGGAACCTGGCCTACTGTTAGCTTTCAGCTCTTTAACTTGGAATGCTTAAGAATGTTTATAAAAATGTATCTGAAAAAGAATGTATAGATGGTGGTTTAAATGAATCTAACATTAATATCATATTATGCTCTAAAATGTTAAGCATTTCAGTAATTACTTCATTGAATAAACTATTTCTTTGTGTTTATTATTTTAATTTGGCAATAAGTTCATTTTTCACAAAGACATTCCATATACAGCAACAAATCAAATGAAATTCATTCATTATTCTTTTCGAGTTCTTCAGGAAGCTTTGTAAGGATCCATGACTTTAGCTTCTCTAGCTCAGGTTTCCTTATTTCATGGTAATACTTCGGCAAAACATGAAACTTGGTGCTTACTCCTAGGTGTTTTAACCTTGAATTTGTCTCTTCACCCCAGGAATATAGAACTAGTTCATCTACAGTGCCATGACACTGAAATAACTCTGGAAGCACACCATCATTTTTCTGAACAGCCTAGAGAAAAGGAAGAAAACGGACTGGTTGAAGAAATTTGGTTTAAGTTTGCTCGTAGAAAACCAAAGGAAGAAAAATTCAAATTTGATCAAACTACAATAACTAAAGAGAAGAGGCTGTGCCCTGTGGGGCGTACATTAGGAGGTAGGCTCGTGGGCATCATTGGGTTTTGACACCAGAGAGTTGTGTTTATATGAGCGATGAGCTCAAGAGTGCAACCAAAGAGTAGTTCTCATGTCTGTAGCTGCTTTATCATTTGTATTTCTGGAAATGAGGCTGGAATAATGTAACATAATATGTTCATCAATTTGGTTATTAGTGTAAAATAAGTATCAGTTTTACAGTTGATTTTTAATATCTTTATGACACAATACACAAACCTATGTACAGTCATCTTTATTTTTGAGCCAATGCTAGGCATGATCTGAGTGCCTTGTACAGTTACACAGAATTGTTGCTCAAGGATGATGCTTGAGCCATGCCTCATGTTCAGGATTATGCAGGTTAACTAGATACAGAGTCCCATCGACTCTATCTATGTGCCCAGGTTGGCATCAAACCGTGATCCTCCAGATCTCAGCCTTTTGCATAGGTATGAGCAACTAGCATGTGGCTTTCAATTTTATTGTTACAATGTTTAAAGCCTTCACATATATAATACACATATATAGCATATGCGTTAGTGTTTTCCTCTTTACACAATGCTGCACAAGGCACTTCCTGAACATTCATGACCTCCTGGAACTCATTTGACTATGAATTCCAAGGGATGCTAAATTTATAGTAACTGTACAACCATTTTTATTGCTTAACTATCAACTCTATTTTAGTTCCAATTTATCTAATTTTTCATATAACCTTTTGCAACTGGTTATTTACATCTGTGACTTACCTGATAAACAGCAGAGGATTTATTCAGAAAACTAGATAGGGCAAATACTCCGGCTACATCTTGATGGAATCTGTAGGCTAAATGCATTGCCATACATCCTCCCATAGAAAACCCTCCTAAATGAAGCAAAAATGCACTTAACACAAACAGCAGGACATGTGTGACAACTTGTATCAAATAATTTTAAAATGTTTGAGACCTTTAAAGATATAGATAGGTAGAGATAGATAGACAGATAGACAGATAAACTAAATTTAGTCTATTTCAGGTCTCATGGAGTAAGACTTGCTATGAATAAATAATACTGCTCCACCTATGGTAATAACATTGGTAAAGAGATTTGTGCTACAGACTTGAACAAAGAAGTCATGTTTATGAAGGCAAAATACTATTCAAAGTTTGAGTCATAATTATACAACTAAATAATAGCATTAGCATTGTTACCTGAACTTCTATGATTACATTAGCTTTGTTCTTAAGAGAAATCCTCAGAATACCACTGAAGCTTATCTCATGCACCTTCTTGTCTTATTTGCCAACTGAAGCTGTTTCTAGATCTAGCTGGTACTTAATGATCAATGATTTAGGAAGCATGATAAAATAATTGGCATTACAGAATTATTTTAAAAACTGAATTATGATGACATAATAAAAATAAAATAAAATAACTTATAAAAGAATTCACTGATTTGACTTTTTTTTTTCTTGTTCTAATGCTTTGTGTATGCCAGGCAAGCACCATATCTGGTTATACCCCAGTCCTTGGATTCTGAGACAGGGTCTTGCTAGGCAGCCCAGCCTAGCCTCAAGTTCAACTTCCTCCTTTTGAGTATCATAATCTTACATGTCTCAAAAAATACTATTCACTGAAGATTAAAATACATGGACGCTCAAGGGGACTTGAATGAGGAAGCAGGTAACAAGAAGAGCCAGGTGCAATATGACAGGAGCAGAGCAGCTGGTGATATCAGTCTGACTACAGGCCAGAGGCTTGGTATGATGTTCCTAAACTTCAGTGATAGCTAGGAAATACCTAGTTTATATTTCCTGAGAAAATAAATAAGTATGAAAAACAAATCGTGTAGCCATGTACTAAAAGAAACAGCAAAGTATACATTGGGACAGGATGCAGGTCTCCTAATTTCCAATTTACTGTCTAACTGCATGTAAGTATAAAGCTAAGCCCTTAGAGAACACAAATTTGAATAATTTTTTCCTTTCCTACAGCTGAATGGAAATGAGGCCAAAGGAGATCAGGTGACTTGCTTAACAGTTGTACCCCACATTTTGGTTTAAAGCTAGGACTTTTGGAATTCAAATCATTTACAACAGAAATTTCATTTTCTATCATCCTGATATTTATTAAAGAGGATCTCTTTTTCTGGGAGAGGCAGATATTATTTAGGACACAGGATACAGCATATGAAAGAAGACTATCATCTTATCAAGTTTAGAATTTTTAAAAGAGCATAACATGTAAGTAATAACTATTACGCTAAATATTCTATCTATAATTTTCAATGTTCCAGAACAAAATAACTGTCTCAACAAGTATCCCACCAGGGAGTTTTGAGAAACATCACAAAAAAAAACCCTCAATTTCTTCTCTAACACTTCTAGACTCAGCTTCAATTAATGAAAGTTCACCGATAAGCTTGGTGGGTAAAAGGGAATGTCAACATCTTAAAAGAGTATGTAAAATTTGTTCTTGTACATCAGATGTACTCAAATTTAAAAGCTACTGGGCTATATTACCTATAAATTTATGCTCACTATAGAAAAGACTAGTATGGCTGGCAGGTAAAATTTGACATTCATCAACATTAGAAAGAATTCTAAGCTTCTGTCTCTCAAGTTTAGTTCTAGACACCATTGCTTCTCAAGTCTTTCTGCATAACATCACATGGGTTATCGATAAACACATGTTTTGAGCGAAGATGCTGATTAAGTATTAGTTCTTTGCCAATAGCCCCCTCATCAAGTGGGCTAAAGACTTACAAAGAGACTTCTCTGATGAGGAATTGAGAATGGCCAAGAGACATATGAAAAAATGCTCTACCACAGGCCATAAAAGAAATGCAAATCAAAACAACATTGAGATTCCATCTCACCCCAGTAAGAATGTCATATATCAAGAAAACTAACAATAACAATTGTTGGAGGGGATGTGGCCAAAAGGGAATCCTACTTCACTGTTGGTGGGAATGTAAACTGGTTCAGCCACTATGGCAAGCAATATGGAGATTCCTCAGAAGGCTAAATATAGAACTCCCCTATGACCCAGCAGCCCCACTTTTGGGTATCTATCCAAAAGACCACAAACAAAATCACAGTAATGCCACCAGCACAACAATGTTCATCGCAGCACAATTTGTCATAGCGAGAATCTGGAACCAACCCAGATGCCCCTCAGTAGATGAATGGATGAGGAAAATGTGGTACATATACACAATGGAATTTTATGCCTCTATCAGAAAGAATGACATTGTCCCATTTGTAAGGAAATGGAAAGACTTGGAAAAAATTATACTAAGTGAAGTGAGCCAGACCCAAAGAAACATGGACTCTATGGTCTCCCTTATTGGGAATAATTAGTACAGGTTTAGGCAACTCATAGCAGAGCACCACAAGGCCCAATAGCTATACCCTTATGAACACATACAATGATGCTAAGTGAAATGAACTCCATGTTATGGAGAAAATTGTTATATCACAGTTGTAACTACTTTCAACATCCCATGTGTATCTGTAGCTTCTATTATTGATGATGTTCTTGTATCACCTTCTTGTGGTTGTACCTACACTATCTCTGTAATCTTATCTGAGTATATTGGAAACCTTGTATACTGGTATTAGAACTAGGAAATTGAAAGGGAATACCAAAATTGAGAGACACAGGGTAAAAAAAGACAAACAACTACAAAAGCAATACTTGCAAAACTGTTTGGTGTAAGTGAACTGAACACCTCGGGGGGGGGGGGAAGGGAAAGGAGGAGGGGAGAGGGGGGTATGAGGGACAAGGTAACAAACAGTACAAGTAATGCATCCAATGCCTAACGTATGAAACTGTAACCTCTCTGTACATCAGTTTGATAATAAAAATTTGAAAAAAAAAGTATTAGTTCTTTGGATATAAATGAGTTTTGTAGATCTCCTAAGGGTAAGGATCAGTTCTTTGGTCCATCATTAAGGTCTGGCTGAGTGCCTGTGACTAGCTGAGCAAGGTGTGTCTGCCTCCGTTGGGCACATGCCAATGAGGTGGCAGCATGTTTATGCGCTTGGTGACAAGCACTGTGTGACACCCATAAATTGTGTGTAACTGATATTTTAGAAACCGTATATAATAGGCTTAATGTAATAATAAAGCAGTATCTTAAATTTATCCTATTGCATACAAAGATATAAGCAACCATTTTTCTTACTAAAAATTAAAAAGCCCAATTCAGAATTCCTAGAAAATAAAGATCCCTTAAGTTTAGAACAGTGCTAGAATACTGGAGGAGCTAAGTAAATAGTCACTGAATAAATAAAATTAATGGAAAGTTTGGAAAACATGTTTCTGTAAAAAGACAAATTTATCATCATAAAATGTACCTTTTATGTGGTCTGAGCTAGTGAAAGCTTAGAAAATCTAAGATTGAATAATTAGCTCCAGGTCAATCATTCCTAATCTAGGTCTTAAAGAATTTTTAGACTCAATTCTAGGTCTATTAACAAAATCTCACTAATTCTTAAAAGCTCTTATGGGTAAATCATACATCCAAGAAGAAAAGTGGTGAGGCAAGTAAGTTAAAATTAAGCATATTAGCTAAAAATAAAGAGCAATAATATGGTCATGATTTAAAGCAGATACATATGCTACAGATACCAAAGTTGGTATCTGGGTTTATAGGCTGGGTTTATAGTCATGACAAATGATTTTATTGTGGGAGGGAAAGAGGGAGGAAAATGAGGAAGGGGGAAAAAGGTTGATAAGAAATGTACTATCTTACGTATGTAACTGTAACCCCTCTTTATTTTATTCACCTTGGGAATAAAATTAAACTTAAAAAGTTATTTTTTAATTATTATTTTGATTGTGGTAGTGATGTAAGACCTCATGCTTACTTAGGAATTTTACCACTTAAGCTACTCCACCAGTTCTCTTAAGGTTGTTTTCAAGATAAAATCTCACTTTGTGCCTATGTCCTGCAAAGACTACAATTCTCCTATTTGTGCTTCCCTTTATTATTGGGATGGCAGGTATATGACACTGAACCCAGCTATTGGTCAGGATGAAATTCTTTGAATTATTTTTATGCCCTGGCTGAACTCAAACTATTGATCTCCACCACCCAATTAGCTAGGCTTATGGGGCCAATAGACCCCATAAAGTTATTTTCCTAAGAAATTCAAGAACTTGAATTAGTTTTTGTCAAATATAGCTTTTAATGATTTAAAGTCCAATTAATGAGGCCAAGAAATTAAAGTTTAAATTTTACTTAACTTTTAAGGAGTTTAAAGTTGGCTATAAAGAACCACATATAACTAATGGTTTACCTTATCGAAATAAGAAGCTGTAAAACTTCTAAGTCATATCTGTGATTTTAAAGCATTTTAAACTCCACCAAATCAGCTAAAATAAATATTTAAGAGGAACTTGCTTTTTTCAATGTCATAAATACTGTGGGTTGTTTTTTTCTGTTGTTTGTTTTTGTTTATTTTGTCAGTAATGAGGCTTGAGTTCTGGGCCTGAACCTGTCCCTGAGCTCTTCAGCTCCAGGCTAGAGCTCTATCACTTTGAGCCACAGCGCCACTTCCCATTTTCTGGTGGTTAGTGGAGATTAAGAGTCACAGACTTTCCTGCCTGGGCTAGCTTTGAGCTGTGACCCTCAGATCTCAGCCTCCTGAGTAGCTAGGATTATAGGCTCAAGCCACTGGCACCAGGCTAGAAGTGGGGTTTGAATGCAGGGCCTCAGACAAGCAGGTGCTTTACCTTTTGAGCCACGCAGCACACCTGAAACCCTTTTTGCTCTAGTTTAAAATTTTTAAATAGAAATTTTTTCAACCATAGCCAGCTTCTTCTTTGAGATAGGATCTTGCCAACTTTTTGACCAGACAGGCCTCAAGTTGTGGTACTATCATCTCTACCTCCCTTCTCACTGGGTTTATAGGCATGAAAAGTTATAGAAAGGCAAGTCTGATGCTCAGATAAAGATCATTAAAAGATAAAGCTAAATAAAATAAATAGGCAAAAAGACACGCTAAAATCATATCTATCTGGGAAATTTGCCTGCTGAATGTTCCCAACACGTTATTTTTATTGACTTGGGACCCTAATCTTGGCACATGATTGTAGTATTTCTTGATGGAACTAGCCTAACTACAAAGAAAAAACAGAAAAAAAATTACCCACACTTTGAATGTCATTTGAAAACAGTAGCCCTGCTTTATTGTCAGCCCTACTAAGTAAGATTTTGAGCAAATATGGTTAAAAATAAGTGAAAATTTTCAACAAAAACCTTTAAATTCTCCATATATGCACTGAACAACTTGGCTGAGCAAAGAAACTGTCAGTACTGAGTTATCATCAGTTGTGTTTAAATCGTGTGGTATGTTGAAGTCTTTCCATATCGTTAAATTGTGTGAAAACATGCCTCCCCAAACCAATGACTCAGAAAAGCAATGTAAAAGTAAATGTGCTTAGCTGAACTGATAAAGTGAAAAACTGAGAACTGTTGAAAGGCAGCATGTCTTTGGTGGAAGTAAGATAGTATTGTGGGAATCATTTGTCTTTTTATCCTGTGTCTCTCGATTTTGGTATTCCTTTTCCCCTCCCTAGTTTTAATACATGTATATACAGTATCCCAAAAGCAATACTTACAAAACCATTTGGTACAAAACAACTGTACAACTCATGGGGGGAGAGGGGGACGCAGGGGAAAATGAGGGAGGGGGCAACAAGTTGAACAAAAAATGTACTCACTGCCTTACATATGAAATTGTAACCCCTCTGTACTTCACTTTGACAATAAAGGAAAATAAAAATAAATAAATAAATAAACGGCTACTTCATGTAGCTTAGTAAAGAACAAAAAAAGATAGCACTGTGGAAAAAAGAATCAAGCACCTAAAATACACGTCCTGAGACTCTGCAGTGTTTCCTCAACAAAGTATTTGGATTCTAAGGGTCTACTGCACTCGTAAATGCTTCCTGCAGACATTTCACCTTGTGTCTGATTGTATAAGTTACAATGAAGAAAAATGTACTTATTAACACCTTACTACTTTAATTAACTATGTTAATTTTAGTCCTCTGCTCACTTATAATCTTGGGAAGTATCCTACAATACCTCAAAAATACAAATCCTTGAAAATACAATTGCTTACAGCATGGGATACTACTGTGAAAGGATTGTTGTATACTTTCCCTAAAAGAGAAGTTAACACAAAGAACTACTCATTTGACTCAATTTTCCATGTAAGAGTCTACCATCTATTACACTGTTCAATAAATAAATAGAAAATAGTAAATTCATTGTAGGTAGTAATTCTAATGGATATTTATAGTTGCTTGTGAAGTATTTAAAATGCCAAGAGTCAACATTTCAACATGTACTTAAGATTAATAAGCTGAATAATGCATGTTAAAAATAATAAACCTGACTTTATAAACTCTTTATATAAAACAGAAACAATCTTTACATAAAAAGCAATCCTGGGAAAAGTAAGATATACTATCTTAAAGCAAAATCCCAAGGATAAAAGTAAGGTTTGTTGTCAAGCAAACAGGATTTTAAAAATGTAATAAAATATATCACACTCACAAATTTCGACAGTTCTTTAATTTCATTTAATTAGAATTATTCTTTAGAGTTAAGTCTAAAAAGATTTTAGGAATATACAAATTATGCCTACCATAAGAACTTGTACCTTTTCTCTCCTACAAAATATGTAGGATAAAGTAGTTCTTTCCCTCTATAAAATATTGTTAGGACAATAGTTCTAAGCCTTTATACTCAGGGCAATTGTTAAATATACCTAGTATCTAAGCTGTTTAACTAATTAAAGAGTGTGTGTGTGTGTGTGTGTGTGTGTGTGTCTACATAAATGTATGTAGGTGTGTGTTCTCATTCCTGACTTTCAGTTCCAGCAGAACACCAAGAGTTCAGAAAGGGCAGCTTAGGATTCTAGGCATCTTGGGAATTCCAGCTTTCCTTTATTTTATTTTTGTCCTAAGCATTATTATATGAAACACTATAGAATTTCCTAGAAATACGAAATGAAAATGAGCTACCTAAAACCTTACTGTCTACACATAACTTTAGTATTTCTTAAGGTTCATTTCAATGGTTAAACTCATTTACATGGACACCTTTATAGCTTGCTTTTTCTTGCAGATAATACTGATTGAGTCTTTAAAAAGTTCAAAAACTTGAAATATACATTTTAAACTGAACACAAACAGAATTCCTTCCAATGCCTGTGTATATATTATATTTAACAGCTGTATAATGTTCAGTTTTAGGACTAGATTTGTAATTCCTTTAACCATTCCCCTCCCTCATAGTACTTATTTAGGTCATTATATAACTAACTCAAGTCTGGTCCCAGAAGCTTGCTCCTTCCTAAGTCAAAGGTCTGAATATATTCTCATATTGCCAAAATGCTGATAATTTATTTGTGCAATCTGTCAGGTTCTATACAGCCTCGATCAAAAGTCACACCTAAATTATAACAATATTTTCTCTTAACAAGTTAACACCACCTAGTGGACAAAAAGGATTCTCATCATAATACAAAGTTCTTGACTAATTCAAAAGACTTGGGTTCTAGTCTCATGCTACATTAGCTAGTAATCTCTTTGAACTTCAGCGTTTTCACTTCTGGAATGATAATAATTAAATACAATTCTGTTTGCTTTTAGGCTCAGAATGTCATGAATAGTACCTTAAATGAATACTCAAATAGAGATATTAGTACAAAAACCAATATAAAAACATTGGGCAGAAACTTCTGTTTAAATAATCTATAAACACTGAAAAGGGAGAGGAAGCAAAGCGCAGACAGCACCGATGAAAAGCAAGAACGTGGGAGGAAGGAGTCTGCACGGCCTCGTGTGAAAACAGTTTGCGTTTAGGATTTGTGCTCTCCAGTTACCAAGGGGTTAGAATATAAAAAGTCCAAAATAACAGCAAGAAGACATGAGTCTAAGTATTTCACATAAATGAATTCAACTGTCCAAATCCCATTAGGTAAAGATTATAATTATCATCCCAGACACAGAGGATAAAGGAAATTCGCTCTTCTGATCAAGAAGTAAATCTACAGTTACCACTTTTCTGCTTGGATTGGCTTTGAACCTCAGTTCTCTGGGTCTCAGACTTCTGTGTAGTTAGGATTATAGGTGTTAACCATCAGCATAAAGTAAGATTAACATTTGAAATCAGAGTTCTAATTAAATACATGACTTGGTCATCTTGCACCAATTATTATGCATATATTATACTTATAGAAAAGGATAAAATGGGACCAAAGAGAATATTTTATAAGGCACTTCACTGAAAAAAAAATCTGATAAGCATCATCTCCCAGAAAAAGAAAAGACAGTGTAGTATTATTTCCACTTTAAAGTATATGCAGCAACAGTAATTAAATGGTTGTCCAGCTAGGAGGTAGCTGACTTCAGATTTGATCCCATTAATGTCATCACTAAACCACCATCCTTGGCCTGCATATCAAAGTAAACTAATACTTCCTAGTCAGATGACAAGCTTTCTGTCATAGCAGCTCATGTCCTGGAAGATCAAAACCAGACTTATTGTCTTTCTATCTTACTTCCCTTATCATTTTCTATACTTAAATTACTATATTATAAGAAAACTGTAATAATTTGCATTTCCCAATACCCCTGCCTCCTTGCTACTATATCCTCTCTTACTGTCCCAAGTACAGATAATCTCTTCCTCCTGTAAATGTCTATAGTACTTGTTAATTACTTAAATCATTAATTCACTTCCAGGTCATGTTATTCATTATGAATCTCCTGCTTTGTGTCAGGTTTTGTGACTGGGAAATATAAAGGGAAATATGTGGTAATTTCTTTGCAGAACTACCAGAAATAGAATGCTAGTATACTTATCCCAGCCTGGTAGGATTGTAGTTTTAATTTTAAGCACTTCATAGCTGCTCTAGTTCATAAGAAATTCATGAGACAGATCTTGTTTTATTTATCTATGTCTTTGTTTGAACATATAAAACACTTTGCACTGCAGAAGTAGAGAAATATTTGGTGCTTAGTGCTGGGGGCTCACGGACCTTTAATCCTAGCTACTCAGGAGATCGAGATCTGAGAATCATGGTTCTAAGCCAGCCCAGGAAGAAAAGTCAGAAGTGGTAGAGAGCTAGCCTTGAGTAAAAAAGCTCAGAGATAAAACCCAGGCCCCAAGTTCAATCTCCAGGACACACACACACACACACACACACACACACACACACACGAAAAGAAGTATTTGCTAAAGATGAAATCCTGCACACATTTTAAATTCTATCTTATGTTTCACCATCAGAGCGTAGAGTTCCTTTCCTATGTTCTTCCTAGTACTCTCAAAGTACTCCATAAATATCTTACCAGCGTTATACAGTTATGTTAAACACAGAAAGATAAACACAGATGAGGAAACAGACAAGAAATGAGGTCACTAAGTTAAAGACCACGCTGTTTTTAAATAAAGTAGGAATCACAGCTAACATAGAAAAGAATGTCCTTTATCTGTTACTATATTACTTTTGTCTATAAATTAATGGGTGACACAGTATTTCAGTGAACAAAAATTTCAGTTAGATTAATTGAATTGACACATATACTACCCACACAAAATTTACATGTGTATTTTAACATTATTTACAACAGAATTTATCACTTCATCATGAAATACAGCTATAAAAATCGTTATTAGGTGGGGGATGTGGCTTAGCGATAGAGTGCTTGCCTAGCATGCATGAAGCCCTGGGTTCAATTCCTCAGCTCCACATAAAGAGAAAAAGCTGGAAGTTGTGCTGTGGATCAAGTTCAAAAGAGGCGAAAATAAACAAAATGAAATAGTTACATTGGAGATAACCCTTTCAACGACAACAATGTTCTATACCACTCACATTCCATACACTTCATCTTACTCGGATGATATATTAGAGAAATAGATTATGTCAATTTGCACATTTGATGGATAGAGAAGAAGGTTATTAAGTAGAATAAAGACCTTATATAAACCTGTGATATTTCCCCTTAGAAAAGGGCTGGCTAAAAACATATTACCAAAAGTGCACAAATATTTTATTTTCATAATATTTACCCAAGAGAGTAAAACTTATAAATTTTATAGGAAATACTGATCATGTATTCCATCTTAATCAGGGAAGTAATAATTTACTCTTATATTCATAATAATCTAATAAAAATAAAGTATTTAAAAACTTGAATAATGTCAGCTAAAAATTAAACTACACAAAATTTTAATTGTCTTAAAATGGTAAAACAGCTAGGCAAGGTGGCACATTTCTGAAATCCCAGCAATATGAAGACAACAGGATCATAAATTGGAAAACAGTTTAGGCTATATATATATTTTTAAAGAGAAGGCATGTAAAATACACTATTCAATAAAATCATTTCATGAGCTTTTGGATGGCAATCATTTTGAAACCCTTAATATGTAGTTTATTTTAAACTATGAATGCGTAACTTGATATATGCAGCCTCTAAACAATGTGAAATTTGATGCACACAATGAGATAAAAGTAGCAAATGTAATTAACAAACTTATAAAGGCCTTACCTAATATTATCCTGTTCTTTTGGATGCCACTTTTTACTTCATCATTAATCAGATCAGTAAGCACATTACATGTTACATTAATCGATTCAAGATTTTCCGGGCAGTCAATATCTATTTTGTACCTGTCAAACCACACATTAGAGATTCCTCCTTTCAAAGGGGTATATGGCCTGATTAAAACAAAAGAAGGGGGAAAAAACAACAGAAGAGATAAAGAATGTTATTAAAATAATTGCTGTAATTTCCACAAGATTAGTGTGTGGAACAATTTTAATTTTCCCAATGCACATGGCACCAACGTTCCCATACTTACACTGAGCCTACTAAAACTATTAAAGCTAATTCATCATTATTAATTACCTATCCATCTTTAAGAGATAGGAGAATTATAATTCTCGGGAATCTTAACCCATTCTAATCCTTTGCAATAACACTGTATCTATGTGAGTTATATAATTATCAAGGCACTTGAAATATTGTTTTAATTCATTATAGCAGAGTTAAGAGGTTAGAATCTAGTATTGGGAAAGGTAAAAAACAAGAACCATAGAGATCTTTGCAGGCAGTTATAAGAGACACAGGGAGATATAACTGAGAACAAAAAGTTTGACAAGAGGCGGGACCACGTGATAAAAGCTGCTGCTGATCATGTGGTAAACCCTAGTTTCTCTTTACTTAACTGAAAAATTTGTTCATTTCATTTGTTCATTGTTCATTTGTTCATTTCATACACCAGAAAAGACAGGCAGTGATGAAAAACCCACAATGACTGAGTGGAATCTCTACTGATGACAATTTCTCTTTGATGACCACAGATACAGATTTCTCCTATACCTCTTTGCCATTTCAGATTTAGCTGTACATTCTATTCTCCAGTCACTGAAATAACAAAGTAAACAACCAAAAATAAAAAAGGAAAAATGTATAGGACTACTTACACATGCATTCTAGTATTTTCCCTAATTGAAAACCCCAAAAGCTAAAAATACCTTATTTTCATTATCACAATCTTTAGGATGAATAGCTTCCTGCTAAAGGGAAGGGAAGTATTCCACCATTTTTTTTTTTGCTTTTTAAAAACATTTTATTTATGTCTTTATTGTCAAAGTGATGTACAGAGGGGTTACAGTTTCATAATAACACAATGAGTATATTTCTTCTCCAACTTGTTAACCTTCTCGCTAGCATTTTTTAAAATTTAATTTATTAATTGAACACAAATTTTTTTGACAAGGTGTTGTGTGTGCAAAAAGGGTACAGTTACATAGTAGGGCAGTGTGTACATTTCTTGTGATATCTTACGCCCTGTTATTCTTTCCCTTCTCTAGGTCAGGTAGACATATATACAATATACAATGTATCAAGAACATATACAGTAGCCACGTGGCCAAGCCCAAGAAAATTCACCTAGGGCTTTAAATGTAATGTCGATATTAGGCAATATGTCGACAGTAATCTTATATGAACGTACATACATAGCTTTTGAGCTACTATATTCCACTGAGAGGTCAATTTTTGACCTTTATATGTTGAGTAGTTGTTTGGTTTTGGTTACATACTGTTGGGTCGCTGCCCCAATCCTGTGGGAAATTCCATTTGACAAGCAGTTTTTGGTTTCACAGACCTGGTCTCTACTGTCTCTCTGTCTCCCTTTCTTAACAGTCATATATGAGAGAGATCATGCCCCTTTGTTTTCTGTGTTCTAGGCTTGTCTCGCTCAACATTATTTGTTTGAGTTCTGACCATTTCCCTGCAAATGACAATATTTCACCATTCCTAATCGCTATGTAGTATTCCATTGTGTATAGGTACCATATCTTTTGGATCCATTCATCTGTGGGGGGGCATCTGGGTTGTTTCCATACTTTGGCTATTGTGAATTGTGCCCCGATAAACATGAAGTACAAATGTCTTTTTGATATCTTGGGACTTGTTTAGGATAGATACCTAGGAGTGGTATGGCTGGGTCATAGGGTAGGTCTATATTGAGCTTTTTGAGAAACCTCCATACTGTTCTCCAAAGTGGTTGTACTAATTTGCACTCCCACCAACAATGGAGAAGGGTTCCTCTTTCCCTGCACCCCCTCCAGCATTTGTTGTTGCCTGAGTTCAGAGTATAGGCCATTCTAACTGGGGTGATGTGGTATCTCAGGGTTGGTTTTACTTGCATTTCCTTTACTACCAGGGATGTTGAACATTTCCTCATATGTTTCTTTGCCATTTTTATCTCTTCTCTTGTGAAGTCTCTCTTTAGCTCCTATGCCCATTTCCTAATTGGTTTATTGGGCTTGGCGGGGCTTAGTTTTTTGAGTTCTCTATAGATGACAGATATTAGGCCTTTGTCTGTTGCTGTGCTGGTAAAGATCCTTTCCCATATGGTTGGCTGTCTTTCTGTTTTGGTGGCTATGTCCTTAGCTGTGCAGAAACTTTTTAATTTGTAGTAGTCCCATTTGTCGAGTCTCTCCCCTATTTGTTGTGCCCCTGGGACTATATTCAGGAAGTTCCTTCCTGTGCCTATAAGTTCTAGCATCTTTCCTACTCTGTCCTTCAGTAGTTTCAAGGATTCAGGTCTGATATTGAGGTCCTTGATCCATTTTGAGTTGATTTTTGTGCATGGTGTTAGGCTTGGATCTACTTTGAGTTTTCTGCATATGGCTGCCCAGTTCTCCCAGCACGAGTAGTCGAAGAGGCTATGGTTATTCCATTGTATGTCTTTAGCTCCTTTGTGGAATATCAGCTGACTGTAAGAGTGCAGTTTTATTTCTGGATCTTCAATTCTAATCCATTGGTCTTCCGATCTGTTTTTATACCAATACCAGGCCCTGTAGTTGAGCCTGAAGTCTGGTATTGTGATACCTCGTGCACTGCTTTTTTTTGGCTAGAATTGCTTTGGCTATTCTAGGTCTTTTGCTGTTCCATATGAATTTATGGATTGCTTTCTCTATTTCAGTGAAGTGTGTGGCTGGGATTTTGATAGGGATTGCATTGAATTTGTATAACAATTTGGGCAATATGGCCATTTTCACTATATTGATTCTGCCTACCCATGAGCATGGGAGGTCTTTCCATCTCCTTGTGTCTTCTTTGATTTCCCTTATTAGATTTTTATAGTTTTCATTAAAGAGGTCCGTCACGTCCTTGGTTAAGTTGATCCCTAGGTACTTGATTCTTTTTTTGGCTACTGTAAATGGAATTGTTTCCATAATTTCCTTTTCTGTTTGTATATTGCTGGTATACAGAAAAGCTGCTGACTTTTGTGGATTGATTTTGTATCCTGCTACTTGCCAAAATGGTTTATTAGGTGTAGGAGTTTGGGGACTGAGTTTTTTGGATCCTTCAGATGTAAGATCGTGTCATCTGCGAATAGTGATAACTTGATTTCTTCCTTGCCGATGTGGATCCCTTTGATGTCCTCCTCTTGCCTTATTGCTATGGCTAGGGATTCCAGCACTATGTTGAAGAGAAGTGGGGAGAGTGGGCATCCTTGTCTTGTTCCTGAGTTTAGGGCGAATGATTTAAGTTTCTCTCCATTTAATATGATATTAGCAGTTGGTCTGTTGTATATGGCTTTTATTGTTTTGAGGAATGTTCCATCTATTCCTTTTCTCTCCAAAGCTTTTAATAAGTATGGATGTTGTATTTTGTCAAAGGCTTTTTGGGCATCGACTGAGATAACAATGTGATTCTTGATTTTAGTTCTGTTTATGTGGTGAATTACGTTGAATGATTTACGGATGTTGAACCATCCTTGTGACTTTGGGATGAAGCCTACTTGGTCATGATGTATAATTTTCTTGATCAGTTTCTGGATCCTGTTAGCTAATATTTTATTGAGGAGCTTTGCGTCTGTGTTCATTAGTGATATTGGTCTGTAGTTCTCTTTTTTTTGTTGGGTCTTTGCCTGGTTTGGGAATGAGTATGATATTAGCTTCATAGAATGAGTTTGGGATTTCTCCCTCTGTTTCTATTTCGCGGAAGAGTTTGAGGAGTATTGGTATTAGCTCCTCACTAAAGGTTTTGTAGAATTCGTTGGTGAATCCATCTGGGCCTGGGCTTTTCTTTGTTGGGAGGTTCTTGATTACCTCCTGTATCTCACTGTATGTTATTGGTTTATTTAGTTGATTTATTTCTTCTTGGTTCAGTTTGGGCAGTTTATACTTCTCTAAGAATTGATCCATTTCTGTAAAATTATTGTTTTTTACTGAGTAGAGGTTCCGGAAATAGCTCCTTATGATTGTTTGAATATCGTGTGTACTTGAAATTTTTCCGGTGGAGTCCCTGATTTTACGTATGTGAGTCTCTTCTCTTCTTTTTTTTTGTAAGTCTTGCGAGGGGTC
Organism: Perognathus longimembris pacificus; assembly: GCF_023159225.1. NCBI lineage: Eukaryota > Metazoa > Chordata > Mammalia > Rodentia > Heteromyidae > Perognathus > Perognathus longimembris. The sequence continues at coordinate 48,132,380 of NC_063171.1, forward strand.
TGTCAATTTTATTTATTTTCTCAAAGAACCAGCTTTTAGTCTTATTTATTTGTTCAATGGTCTATTTTCAATTAGATTTATCTCTTCTTTAATCTTTGTGCTCTCTCTCCTCCTAGTCATTTTAGATTCGGTCATTTCTTGTTTCTCCAGTTGTTTTAGTTTCATCGTGAGGTGATTCACCTGCTCTGCTTCCATTCTTTTAATGTGAGTGCTGAGGGCAATGATCTTGCCCCTCAGTACTGCCTTAGCTGTGTCCCAGAGGTTTCTTTGTGATGTATTTTCATTGTCATTGTGGCTTATGAATTCGTTGATTTCATCTTTAATTTGGTCTGTGGCCCAAGTGTTGGATAACAGTGTGGGGTTTAGCCTCCAAGAATGTGTATAGCCTCTGTGGTAACCGTTGTTATTGAGGGTTACCTTTAATCCACTGCAATCAGATATAATACATGGGATGACGTCAATACTTCTGTATTTGCTGAGGTTCTTTGAGTGGGCTATGACATGGTCTATTTTGGAGTATGATCCATAGGCTGCTGAGAAGAAGGTGTATTGGGTCTCTAGGGTAGAAGATTCAGTATAGATCTGTCAGATCCATTTGGGATATGGTGTTACTTAGGTCCTCAGCTCCCTTGCTAATCCTCTGGGTGTTTAATCTGTCCCTTGGAGAGAGTGGGGTATTAAAGTCTCCCACAATTATTGTTTGCGTCTATCTTGTTCTTTAATTCTGTGAGAATTTGCTTGACATATGTAGGGCCTCTTTTGTTGGGTGAGTATACATTTATCACCGTGATGTCTTGATTCTGGATTTTTCCTTGTATTAAAATGTAGTGTCTTTCTTTGTCTTTTTGAGTTGATTTTAATGAAAAGTCCAGCTTGTCTGAGATCAGGATGGCTACACCTGCTGTTTTGGTAGGTGCGTTTGCTTGGAAGGTCTTGCTCCATCCTTTCATTCAGAGCCTGTTTTTGTCCCTTGCTGTAAGGTGGGTCTCTTGTAGACAACAGATGCCAACTTTTTGTTTGCGGATCCATTCTGCCAGTCTGTTCCTCTTTATTGGAGAGTTTATACCATTTATATTCAAAGAGATCAAGGATAAGAGTGTTTTTTCTCTTTCCATTTTCTTGTTGGGTTGTTTTTCCTCTTTTTTTTTTTCTTGTCTTTAGTGAGCTGCTCTTTCTGTTGTGCTCTGGCTATTGTAGTTTCTTTCTGTTTCTGTCTGTGTGTCTGGTACGATCTCTGTTGGGTGGGATTCCCCTCTTAGAATTTGCTGTAGGGCTGGTTTTTTTATTCACATACTCCTTTAGATCCTCTTTGCTATGGAAAGATCTGGTTTTCCCTTCGAATGTGAACTCCAATTTCGCTGGATATTTAATCCTAGATTGCATATTGTTGGCCTGTAGAACTTGGATGGTGTTCTTCCACTCACTTCACACTTGGTAGGTTTGTGTGGAGAGGTCTGCTGTTATTCAGATCTTCTTCCCATTTTAGAAAATTTCTTCTCTTTGGCTGCATTCAGGATTTGCTCTTTATTCTTGAGATCTGAAGTCTTGAATATTATGTGCTTTGGGGTGGCTTTTCTGGGGTCTGGCCTGCCAGGTGTCCTATAGGCTTCGGTTACCTGGATGGGTCCCTTGTGAGATTGGGGAAGTTTTCTGCAATAAATTTATTGAAAATATGATTAAGCCCTCTGCTCTGGTATTTGGCTCCTTCTTCTATTCCAATTATGTGCAGATTATCTCTCTTGTCTTTGTCCATTAGATCCTGGATTAGTCTGCCCTGAAGCTTCACCATTTCTTGGAATGTGGTAATTTTCTGGTTGTTGTTGGCTGCTTCATCGTCCAAAAGAGAGATTCTGGATTCCATATGGTCAATTCTTTGTGCTGTGGATTCAATTGCGGAGTTTATGGATGTCAGAGAGCTATTTATGGTTGTCAGATCAGCTCTGATTGTGGAAATTTCTTCCTTTAAAGAGTTATATTTTAAATCTATTTTTTCATGCATTTCACTTCTCAGGATGTTAAGGTCTTCTTTAACAGAGGTTTGCATTGTATCCATTTTTGCTTCCATTTCTTTCTTGGCTTCCTGGATGTCCTTCAAGACTTCCACTCTAAACTCCTGGAATTGTTTTCTGATTTCATTTCTGACGCTTTCCATCATTTCTGTTAACATGGCCTCATTTGCTTTTTTATTCTCCATCTCCTCTTCAATCGTGCTGCTTTTTGGAGCTGGCGAGTTGGCTTGCCCTTTGATGAACTCTGTTATATTTCTTTGTGATTTGTGCATTTGGAGATATGTGGGTGGCTTCCCTGGTTTGGTTTTGTGCTGGTTCCCGCTGGTCTGTCAGTGGGAGCCTTGTGCCCTGGTGCCCTGGCTCTGGGTTTGGCTGTTGAACCTTGCTACCCAATGGGTGAGCGTGACCTTCTCGGTTGTTGCTGAGGTGGTCACTCTCCCTGCACTTGGGGGCCGGTAGGTTCTGTGTCTTTCTCTGCAGGACAGTGTCCTGCCGCTGTGCTGTGCTGACCCTAGCATGCCCCTGTTGGGGGTTTGCTGGTCGCTGGTTGCGCGTGGCGTGGAGGCTTATCTATTCTTTGGTTCTTTTTTCCACTCTGTATCTTGGTCAGAGGAGCTCACCTCTCAGGCGGTTTGCCCTCCTGTGTGGACCGCTCCAGGGCCGGTGTTGTTGAGGGGCGGCCCACCCACTTGTGCGAAATGCGCCAAACTGAGTGGGCACGGGCCAATGGACAGCTCTGCCCTCCTGTGTAGGCGCGCCTACCAGAGCGGGCGCTGCCGCTGTGGCCCCGCCCACCTGAGCGGGGTATGCCTACCAGAGTGGGCACTGTCGCCGTGGGCCCCGCCCAGGTGGGCGTGCGCCATGCCCACTACAACGGGCGCTGCTGCTGTGGCCCCGTCCACCTGAGCGGGGTACGCCTACCAGAGCGAGCCCTAGGTTGTTGGGTTGTGCTTGCGCCCTCCCGCGAGTCCGCTGTGGGGGGCGGTATGTGTGGGGCCCAGTGGGATCAACGCGCCCTCAGACTGCGCCTCTGCTGCGAGGGGGTGTGTGTGTGATCAGGCCCAGGTGTCCTTGCTGGGCTGGTATTGCCCACCAGCGCCTGTGATTTTAGTTGTAAAGGTCCGCGGGGTCCAGGCGCCTGGGGTGGGGCTTGCACTGCCGGCCGTCCCCCGGCCCCTGTTGGGAAGGGGGCAGGGCCGATTCGGCCAGTTCAGGCTCCTGGGCGGCCTTGGGGCTGCTCTGCCCTTCCCCTGCTAAACTCCTGTGACTTCCCAGAGCCTGATGGGAGCTTCCTGCCTGATTTGGGGGTTCTTTGTTCCCTCAGGGTGGGGAGGGGGAGGGAGAGAGATCTAGCTTCTTTGTAGGGTTTGGGTCTCTGATAGCTGGTCTCCCGTTGGGGGAGGGGCTAATGGGGGACTCACTGGTCCTGGATTGTGTGTGTGTCCCGCGCCGCCGTTGGTCCTTCGGGGGTGGAGTGGTGTGGTGTGGCGAAAGGTCTTGGTGGTGTCCCCGGCTCTCCCCTTCTGCACCGCTGGGTTCCCCAGCCGCTTACGTCCGTTCCCAGTGTGGACCCAAACTTCCCATCGCCGCCGTCGCCATGTGTCTTGGTCTGCACACTCCCTGGTGTCCGTGGAGTCCCGCTGTCTGGACTCTGCATTCCTGGCAGTTGGTCTGCCGATCGCCGGGTCCCCTTTCCCAGCCTGGCCCTGTTCGGGCCAGGGTCGGCTGGTGGGGGAAGGGTGCCCCGTAGATTCTCCGGCTCCATGTAGGTTTTTGGCTCTTCTTTTTTGCTCCTTTTTGTTTCCTGCATTTCTCCACTGCTTCTGGCTGCTGGTTTTGCTGGGTTCTTGATGGGGTATTGGGTGCTGGAGTTCCCAGGTCGCTATTCGGTTGGAGCGAGTCGGGGTGCCTCCCTCCTGTGGCGGCGCCATCTTCCGATCCCCCCACCATTTTTCTGTACCAATCTTACCACTCTCAAACAAGCTGACATCCTCATTGGAGCCTAGTGTCAAGAGGGTAATTGCAAAGGTTCTTAGAACCATCAAAGGTGGTTCAAACAATCCCATATTTTCTCAAACAATCATGCAACAAACTTGGTAAACATTGACTACATATGCTGAATATTCATGTATGTCAGTCAAACAAACCTATATTTTTCCTTAAAAAAAAACACAAGTACTTTTTCCTTATCTTATGTATACACAAAAATTTACAAATATAGTATACTTTATATATGTGTATAATAATCATATATATACATGCGCATATATATATATATATATATATATATATATATCCACATTAGATTTTTTGTTGGTAGCACTACAAATTAAACTCAGAGCCTCGGGCTTCTAGTGCTCTAACCCACAGTCCTCTTTGCTTTATTTTTCAAATGTTGTCTTTGCACTTTTTTTTTCTAGGGCCAGCCTGGATATTTTATTGTCCCATTATGCCTCTTACCTTCCTTGATGAGACACAACCCACCAAGCTCAACTAATTTGGTGAGGTTGTGTGTGAGGGCTGTGGGGGTGTCTCACAGCATTTTGTTCTGGGTGGCCTTGGTCTACAGTTCTCCCAATAATCACTCCTTGAATAGCTGGGAATATTGATATGGGCCACTATACTCAGGCATGATTTTTAAAATATCTACCATCTGCTCATCTCCTCATCATTGCCCTTCTCTCTCTTATGTGTCTTATCCTCCATACTATATATATCATGGTAATAATCTGGAAATCTTTCCCTCAACTTTTACTGAAACATGCACTTTTAAAATGTTTTACAATAACGAAATATGCCTACCTGTCTTTAAAAAAAAAAAATGTGTCGTACTCTTCCTTCTCCTTCAACATCTCACAGAACTCCATACATACGATATAACTCTCACCAACCTTCTAAACAGTTATGATATCCTCTGAGATTATCATGTTCTATAATTTATCACTAACTGGCCATTTATTTGGTACCCAAGTGCTAGACATGTTACATTAAGCACATACACACATATATGTTTATGTAGTATTATGTTTAGTCTTATGGAACAGAAACCAACAAATAGGCCTACCAGACTGAAAGTATACATTCCATTTCTACCTTAATAGATTTTCAAACTTGCTTTCAGAAAGAAGGTTAAATTTTATTTTCTTCCAGAAAGGTGAGATGATCTGAGTACCCATGGCAATGGATACAAAGCAAACACCATTTGCATAATGACACAGAACATACCCTTTCCTCAGAAAATTGTATGAGACACCTTTGTAGGCAATTCCCACATGTTTTTGAGTGTTCCTATCAATGATTATTTCTTCCTACTCCAAAGTTATGCATGAATGACAACTGTGGCTGATATTATTTGCTATCATTTTCCACAGGGGTTTTACTTTTTTCTTGTTAGTTCAGAAGAGTACTGTGTCTATATTGCAAGTATTTGTCTTCTGTTTTTCAAGAATTTTTAAATTTATTTATGTTTCTGTCTGTCCTGAGGCTTGAACTCAGGACTTGAGTGCTGTCCCCGAGCCTTTTCTCTCAAGACTAGTGTTCTACCACTTGGAGCAACAGTACCACTTAAATTTATTTTTGAATATCTAGATGAATTTAAGATTTTTTTAACCAAGTAAAAGATCTTACATTTTCTATAATATTTTAAACTAAATTACAGATTCTCCTGATTTAAGTTTTTCCTAATCCATAGGTTTGACCATATACAATTGCATACATTCTAAGAGCTGTGTTTGTTCACGTAGTAGATTTTAAAAACACTTATCTGAAAGTTCTTTAAAATATCAATTAATCTCGCATTATTGTCTGAGAATTAATGTTTGGATAAATCGTGAGAGCAAGACAGGCTTTTGCAAGCTGAATTCTCCACCCTGCACCTGCAGAGCTCTTATCCCAGGTTCTCAACTGGTGCGAAGGAGAAAATCCTGTACCATGTCTCTACCAGGACTACAAGGGAGCCTAAAGTCTCCCTAAGTGAGACATGCCTTCTGACCCTGAAGAGACTGACTCAGAAAGAAGATAAACTGGAAGTAGAAGCTGAGAAAAGGTAGAAAACATTCAAATTTTTCTCTTCCAAGAAACCTCTTCAGGTTTTAACTCTCTTAAAAGTAACCTGAGGGGCTGGGGAGATAGCCTAGTGGCAAGAGTGCCTGCCTCGGATACACGAGGCCCTAGGTTCGATTCCCCAGCACCACATATACAGAAAAACGGCCAGAAGCGGCGCTGTGGCTCAAGTGGCGGAGTGCTAGCCTTGAGCGGGAAGAAGCCAGGGACAGTGCTCAGGCCCTGAGTCCAAGGCCCAGGACTGGCCAAAAAAAAAAAAAAAAAGTAACCTGAAAGTGGAAGCAATTGTTTTCCACACAGCCATCATTAGATAAAATGATTCCCAAATCATATTCAGATTGGCACTAATATAACTGAAGTTCTAAATCAAAACTGAATATACAACACTCACTCTGAGGTTCAAAGTAGACTGTTACCTATTTGAATTCTTGCTAGTTCCCTTTCCATTTTATTCTGCTATTACTCAAAGTGTTTATTTGTCTGTCTAAGCACTTAAATAAGGATGATATCATAGGCTAACATGTGACTCATGCTGGGACTTCAGCCATAAATGGAAAAAATGACATTCACCTAAGGTTCTTTTCCTTTGACAATGCCTTACTTAATTAGATAGATGATCCATGCCTCTAGAATCCCAATGAAGTAGTTTACTAATCTGGGAGCTTTTTAGTCTTTCTTTAAGAAAATTAAAATCTTATGATCAAAAGGGATAACTGGAAAAATGTAATGGGACAAACTATTTTTTTGTTAATGAATGATAATCACAAATGTATAAGTCTCTTAAGACATTAGAATAACCTTTAAATACAGCACAAAAGATTACTTTTTAAATAAGTAAAACATTTGGAACGTATGTTATGCTCAATCACCTTTTCCTCAAATAAATCACTTTATTAGCTGGTTTAAAACAGCTCAGACATTACCACAATAAATAAATATGTTTGCAAAGAACATCTGTGTAGTTCCAAAGCCAATCAATCAACCCATTACAGGCTGGCAAAATATCAAGTGAGAAGAAAATGTCCAAGGTATTCGAACAGTAAGAAGACATTCAGTTTCATTCCAAGTTTTGTTTTGAACTGTGTTTCTCTAAAGTGGTGAAATCAGAAGTCAGTCACAGCTGGTAAGATAACCACCTGGCTTCCTCCTCAGTCTCCATTTCATACCACCTCCTCCAGCACCCTCTATACCCCAGTCACATTTGTCTCCTACTTTCTTTACATATGACCAGCTTCACTACTAATGCAGGAGCTTTGCATCTACTCTCCCTCTATGGGAATGAACGTTGCCACCTAACTGCAAGGTGGGCTCCCACTGATGATTTAGTTTACAGCTCATAGACCACTTCCTAAGGGCATTCCTTTGACTCTCCAACTTTCACATCTGTCTGTAATATACACAAAGACCTTATCCTATACCTGATTTAACTGTCTTAATATCATTTATCACCATTTGAAATTAGAGTACTTGACACTTCAACTTTTCTTTCCTCTTCAACCAAATATCTTTTTGTATTTAACTGTTTTTCAGCCAAAACAGACAGCAACAGACCAAATCCAGCAGCATATATAAAAACAGAGTCATTTTCTATTAAACTAGATACCAAATAGATTTGGAGGGGGGGGTGGCAACTGTCCGCTTGAACTCTGGGCCTGAGCACTGTCCCTGAGCTCTTCAGCTCAAGGCTAGGCTCTAACAATTGAGCCACAGTGCCACTTCTGACTAAATAGATTTTTTAAAATGATGCAACATGATGCAGTTTTGGTTACATTATGTTTATGATAAAAAAAATCTCATCTGTTTTGAGCTGGGATGTGGCTTAGTGGTAGAGTGCTTGCCTAGTATGCATGAAGCCCTGGGTTTGATTCCTTAGTATAGTACCACATAAACCAAAAAATAAATTAAAAAAACTCATCTATTTTCATAAAATGCATGCTTATATTTAACAGGTAATGTGTCTAATTTTTTAAAGAAAATTTTATTTTTATATTTTATTTATATTTATTTATTTTTATTTTCTGTGTTTATTTGAGCTTCCTCATAGCAAAGACTTCTTTTCTCCACAAGCCCAGAACAAAGTTTTATCTACAGTAGATACAATCCTACATAAGCATTTGCTGATTGGAAAATGCCAATAATCATTGGTGTCACTTGAGAATGATTTTATGTCAGCTAAAGTAGAATGTCTAATATTGTTTCATTTGTGTTCTGGATATCCTTTGATTTAAACTTTTATCATTTCTAGACAATGGCCAAATTTTTATTTTGCTGTTTAAAAACCCAAATGAATGAAAGCACATGCCTTAAAAAGAGTCATATGCACTAACAGGTATTTAAATATTTACCAAAGAAGCACGCTGCTCCTCTAAAATAGCTGTTTACTCTTTAGTGGAGTCCCTGGCAAATGCACTGATCACACAGAGTTGGTGTCAGGGGAAGGATCTCTGGATTTGCTTCAAAATGAATCCTAAGTGGTGAAGTGAAGACAAGTCCATGGTTTCCTATGCCTCAAGAAAATGTGCTTAAGATATTTAAGAGAATGCATTTGGTAAAAACATAAACATGCACTTTTTATGTGGGAAAATAGCAAACCAAAAGAATAGTGGCACCACACACAAGTTTCAGTTCTTCTATAATTTTTCAAACACCAAGGGAAACTCTGTCATCATAAGTATAAATGGCTTGTTAAAAATTATTTAAATGTGAATTCTAGTAGTAAACCCAACTAAGAAAACCTCTTATTGCAAGCACAGTGAAAACATATCACAGAAATGAAAGTCCTCACTGAGTATTTCAATAAAAGAATCTCAAATAAATATAATAAAAAATACCACAATGGTCTCCATTTTAATTAACACAGCAAACTAATTGTTGATCTTTATTTAACATGCCCACACTAAGCTGATTTAAAACATCTATTAAATATAGTTAGGAAAAGGACTATTTATAACCAAAAGGGTAACTCAGAATTTAATCACAACATAACAATAAGCTGTTATAGACCACAACTAAGTAAATACAATAGACTATTGTTTTCCTCTTGCATTCTTTAAAATGGCATGATGGTTAAAAACAGAAATCATGTATAACCTCGTTTGATTGAGATTTCAATATATGTTGATGAAGTACATATGACAATTAAAATATGATTTATAAGTTATGGTTCTATAGTTACCTCTTAAGATGGAAAGATTTGCTTTGCATATTGTACTCTAGCACAACAGAGGGAAAAAGGAATAGATAACTTAAACTGAAGTATTAAAAAGTTCATATAACTTAAAGAAAGGAGAAAGTAGAGTGTAGGTGGGATAGGTAAGAGACAAAATGTTAGGGGTTGAAACAAATCACTCAAAAGGTAGAACTGTCAGGTTGGTTAAAAGTAAATAAAGCCCAACTATGTGTTGCATATAGGAAACATTTTTTAAAGACAATTGATAGTAATTAGGTTATAAAGAAGAGGCTAGAGAAAGAATTCCTATGTAGCAGTAATCATAATAAAGTAAAAGGAGAGAAAAAGTATAAAGTACACATAGAAAGCTGGTGCACACTTCAAAATAACCATTCTGTAAAGATAGTATAAATAACTAAACAAGGTTATGTATCTAATAATATTATTAAAAAATTTGAAGACCAATGATTCAACTTTTATAGAACTCTACACAAAAAAAACACAGTGGTCTCCTACACAGACCATATGCAAAAGCCAGAAAATAAGTTCTAATAAGCATGAAAATTGAAATATACTGACAACAATGATATGAATCAGAAATCAGTAGCAATAGGACATACAGAACCTGAATTATCTAGAAGCTACTAACAAATTTCTAATTAACCTAAAAATGTCCCTGAATTAGGTTTTCCACATCTGACTAGAGCAGTCATTACATAAATCCTATTTATAATATGACTCTGATACTTGGCCAAGGGGTAAAGTTCTATGTTCTCTCCCCTTGACTCCAAAACAACAACAACAACAACAAACAAACAAATACACAGCAAAAGAAAACCACAAAAACCTAGTGCTATGAAACTATTAACACCAGGTCTTACTTAATACAGCTTCCTCATTCTCTGAGGACATCTGCTTTTCCAACCCTATCTCCATTCTACCAGGAAGCTCAAGTTTCCACATGGCAGAGTTTCACATAGGTGTTACAGTAACAAGACATAAGGAAAGTGTCCAGCTAGTAATATCCAGCTGTAGCTGCCAGATATGTGAGTAAGCCCCAGCAGTCATAAGTCACACCCAGCCTTCAAGGTTTCCCAGGAGAGGCCCGAAAAACAACAGAACACAACTGACTCACCACTATTGTACCTTTTCTGAATTCCTACCCCACAAAATTTGTGACCATAATAAAACTGTTGATTACAGTAGTTTCTTAAAAATAACACTGGAAACATAAAGGGGACAGAAAGAATTAAAATATTAATAATTAAACAAAAGACTAGAGATATTTAGATAAAGTAGTGATCAGCAAGAAATACATAGCTTTCAGAAAAATACAAAGAAATAAGAACTGTAAGATTACTACAAATGAAGTGGAACACTACAACACGAAAATGGCAACATCTAAAAGAGATGAATAAAACTGATAACTCTTTGTCAACCTGAACTGAGAGAAAAAGGAATAAAGATATAAAAACTACTAAAAATGAATAAATGAATCAATATAATCCATTAAAGCACTAAATATACAAAAAACTTTGTCAATAAATCTGACAAATTTCACAAAAGACAAAAATTAGGTAAGAACTACACTTCATTAATCCTCACTCAAAAACAAAATAAGAAATATGAATAGATTATGTTTTGGTATTTTCTTGTTGTTTTTGTTGTCCAGGTACAGGGGACTTGAACTTCGGGTCTTGAGCTCTCACTGTTTTTGCTCACAGCTGGTATTCTATCACTTGAGCTACATCTCAAGTGGAAACTTAGACCTTGAGCCTTGTACTTAAGTAAAAATGGTGGTTTGATCAATCAATAACAGTGGCTCTCTACATACTCTCTATGGGAATTCCTTTATAAGGTGTAAAGCTATGCCTTCGAAATGGCAGCCCCTGGCCACAAATTGTTCCAATGTGGCTAATGTAACTAAGGACTGAATTACTAACACTAATTTAAATTTAATCAATTAAATAGCATACAAATTGAGGTAAGATTTACATGTTGAACAAATACTTCACTTCAATGCTTATTTTGGCAATGCTAAAAAAACTATTTTGAATATATTAGGTTAAATAAATGATTAATCTGAATTTTATCTGTTTACCTTTTTAAATGTGGTGTCAAGAAAATTTACATTTACATATGTAGCTCATATTACATTTTTGTTAGTTAGGGTAGTCTAATCTCTGGTTATATGTCCAAAGTAGTATTAATTAGAAAAATGTAATAAAAAGTTACTAGGAATTCAAATGAATAACTTCAATGATCATATATTTCACATAATATCCACAAATACATAATATACAGCGGAATATTCAGACTTTGAAATATTTCCAACCTAAAGTTTGATAAACATGAATATAAAATTCACATCATAATGGCTGATGACACACAAAATTCAGATAATTAACATTAATTCCCCAAACCACATCTCTAATGGTATTACTGTCTGGGGTTTTTTTTTGCTTTGTTTTTGTTTTTGTTTTTTGTGTTTTTTTGGTACTGGGGATCAAACCCAGGAACTTGCACTTGGTATGTAAGCACTTTGCCACTGAGCTAAAACCCAGCCCTCTAATAGTATTCTTATGTACAGTGGTATAATTACATTTATACTTAGATTTAAATATCTTTCCCACCACCATAGAAATATCAGTATTCCTTTCAAATATTACCTATCCGAAACAATTTCAAAGATATTCAACTTACACCACAAAAATAACCCACGTTAACAGACCCTGTGTTGTACTACCAAACTTCTAAACTCTTTTCTCCTAATTTTTTACCTGTTTAACCCTACATTTTCATTTTTGTTCTATTTCTTTAGAGGCTTTCAATGAAGTAAATTCTTTTTATAAATGTATTTTTTTAGCATCTTTAAGTAGGTGTATAAAAGGGTTTCAATTCAACAAGTCAATTTATTATTAAAATGCATCCTGACCAATGTCAAACTTTCATCATATTAGCAAATTTAAAAAGACCTTTGAAATTCTGGTTCTTTTTCCACTGAACACTAAGTGAATAGAAAAATAAAACATTCCAACTTCCATAGTTTACTACTCTTATTACTGTGAATTTTGAAAAACATACCCATTTTGAAAAACATACCTACAGGTTACAAAATCTAAATATTTATTAAATACTCAACTGCACATTCCTTGTTTACCAATTCACAAAAATATTATTTCTATGTAATCTTTTTAAATGTGGAAATGATGTCATAAATCTATTTTCCAGAGATTCTGAGCTGTCTTAACTAAATCATTAGAAAGGCTGTTTTTGCTGACAATGTTTCTTTGTGGGATGGCTGAGAATAGATAGTTTTAACAATGTGCAATCTTCATGGCCAGAAGTAGCCGAGTCTAGCAGGCCACGCTGGGACACAGTATAAATCCAGAGCTGTACAGTATGTTTAGCAGAGAGGGAAATTATTCACTTGGCAAAACTTGGCCCAAGAATTGAACTGAAAAATGAAGAATACATTGTAAACATCTGGCTGGCACACCTACATATATTTTATGCCACAAGGTCATCTTGAAAGTGAGATAAATGACTACATACCTGGGAGGAGCTGTTGGATAAATAACTTTTATGTGATGGAATGCTAAATCTTTATTTAAAACCTGTTTGATCCATTTTCTAAAGCCTGGTCCAGAATCACCTGATGAATCACAAAATACATAGTAAGATAAACATTTTAAAAACACAGTGCATTTAAAAGCAGTCTATAACTTAAACAAGCAGTCTATAACTTTCAAGTAAAACAAAGGCTGGAATCAGGAATTCTTAAATCTCCATAGAAAAATACCTGTTTAGAACAAGATTTCCCAATAGAAGTTGCTTGCTCAGGCATCAACAGTACAGTTTTAATTACAATAGTTTCAGATCTGAAATTCACCACTTTGAAGACCTTTAAACTTGAATTTTAGGTTTTCTCACTTAAAATGAGTACAAATCAACAACTGATTGTCCTAAAACGGGATTTTCCCCCTTAACTAGCTCTACTTTTTTCTTACCTTACTCTTAAAACTAATAAAATTCCTAATACAATTGCTAGACTTTTGTAGTTAGTGCAGCCCAATTCATTTTCTTATTTAAAACAACAGTCCCTCAAAGAACTCAATTTAATTTCCATGACATGCTAAGTCTGAAAAATAATTCAAAATCATTCAAGTCTCTACAAATATTTATTCACAGAAAAAAGGAAGTAAATAGGTTCATCTTACGTGGTAGTAAAGAAGAAAATTTAAATGTCACAACTCTAATGTTTTAATTAATCTTTTCATTACAACATCAATTCATTAATTTTCTATTGAATACCTTAATGAGAAGGTACTATGTTCTCTGCTGGCATAGCAATGACAGAAAATATTGGTTTATTATAATACACAGTAGTTAGTCAACTAATCATAAAATAAATATGAAAGACAAATATAACCACTGCAAAGGGTTCACTCTATTCAGAACGAATAGTTAAGCAATCCATAGACATCTTCAATAAGTATAAACTCTCCAAGACAAGGTTCATTTGGTTTTATCCATGAAGCTATGGGTTCTACTGTCTGGAACAGCAGTGACACAACCAGGGCACCCAAAAGAGTTGCTGAATTATATGCACCACAATCTATAGGACGGGGGGAAGTGCAGAAGAAGAAAAAAAAAAAAAAGAAACATCTGAGGCTGAGGACAGGGAAAATGCCCAGAAGCCAAGACAGGAGGGATCAGTAAAGAAGAGCAAAGATACAGTTGAGTAAGAAGTATAGGTCTTGTAAATGACACCAGAAAGAACCAACAGTTAGTTGTTTTGCTAAAATTCAAGTAAGAGGAAGGTTTAATGGAAAAATGTCCACTAGACTTTTCAAGACAGAGGTTACTGGTGACTTCAGCAAGATCAACTTGGTCAATTCATGAACTCTTATTATATGGGGAGAAATATCTCAAAGAGACACACATGGTTGGGATCTTCATGAACTTTCTGAATCAGTGTGGAATGCAGACCTTAAATTAAGTAACTACAAGTATGATGATTGTGAATGATAGAACCATGGAGTCTCAAAGGAGCAAATTAACAGAGTGTATTAACCTAATCTGGAAGACTGAAAAAGTATAAAAGACTCAAATTAAGTTGGCAATGTGTAACTTACGGTGCTGTATGCTCTTCTACAGCAATGTTCTAGGAAATTTTTCTTGTAAGATACTTGTATAATGTTTTAAAATGTAAGAGTTGTTTTTAGTACATTTTTTTCAGTCTTGAAAAAATACTGATTTCTACCAAACAACATCCACTCACAAAGTCCACTTTTTAAAATGCCAGCACTTAATCCAAGACTATGGTACACTGTTATAACTAGTTTGTCCATATTTGGATTAACCAGAAGCCAAACATACTGTATAATATAAATGTTAAAGTCTAATGTAAAACTGTTGGCCTCTAAATCCATGATAAAGGCCTATTCCTGATAAGAATTTTCTATACTTCAGAGGAGATTTAAATATACAAGAATTACACTGTAATTGTCACCCAAATTACTAAGGATATATATACATATGCATATATGCACATATATGCATATATGTATGTATAAAAGTATTTATATAAACATGCATATATATTCATTATAAATATGTGTATAAATGTATATTTACAATACATGACCATAGGTTTCAAAGACATGTATTACATGTTGTAAGAATGTCAGTAATTTGGAAGGGGAAAATACAGACAAAACACAATGCCACAGGAGAAAATTAACAAAATTTGAAAGTTCTCTAAAGGGATTGTGAATTAATTATGTTACTTATGAGAGGAATATAGTATGGAGAATAGGTGAGTACTTATTTTGGGACCTACAACAAAAGGCCAGTCTGGTAGTTGTAAAGTATTGCTGTGATCTTGGACATCTGTTATAAACTGACTTCACCAGTAAAGTCTCTCCCTTTAACCATCATTCCTACAAATGACATAATTTAGTTTAGACTTTTTATACGTGCTCACCCCCTAAAAGCTGATTTTGGAGTCAAAAAGCTTTGTGTTCAAAAGTTGAGTTTGGTCAGAAAGCTTTGGGTTCAAATCTCAATGTGACCACCACTTACACTGGGACAAGCTGTTGAACCACCGCTGCCCCATGCTCTATTCTCAACCCTGTGTCCTCCTAATCACCATCCCATGTAAGCCTTCCCATGTCTTAGCTCGAATTTCGTTGGAAAAATCTGACCATCTTCCTCTTCCAAATGACTTGAAGCCTAACCACAGCTTTGTCTGTCCCTAGTATTCACTTGGCAGTGAATCTTGTACCATCTTGTGATCTCCCATGCACTGCTGACTCAAATTAATTGAATTGTTTTTGTTTTTGAAATTTAGGTGGGCTCTCTAAGGACACAGGCTCCATCTCATTTCTTAAGAAATAAAAATAAAACTTCCTGAGAACTTACTCTGGGTCAAATACTGTTGATGCACAGATTGAAAAAAGGGTCCTCCAGTGGGGGGGCCTCACCATCCAGTGGGGGGAGAAAGACATAATTACAGATGAGAGAGGGGAAAAAAGTTATAATGAAGAAAGAAAAGAATGAAGGGCAGGCAGAGGATGGGCCTCAGAGTTGATTCTGTGCTTAAGGGACAGAGGAAGACATAAGAAATCAGGAAAGCAGAGGCCTGAAGATAGAAAAGCACTCCAGCTCTGTCAAAGTGTCACCAGGAAAGGAAATATCTGATCAGTATTACCTACAATAGCTGTGAATCTCAGTTGCCTACATGAGTGTAAGACTACAGAAAGAAAACAATGGCAAATAATGCATTGCAAATCAGTTTTTAAAAAGAGAGAAAAGAAAAAGAAACCTCTACTGGCTGGACCCTGAACGGTACTCACATAACTGATTGCCCCTAAAAGGTCTTAAAAGAACTAAAAGAACAGTGTTAGAACCTGGGTGGAGGGGCGGGCAGGGAAGTGGGATGGCAGTGGCTCCATTAGAACGTTGTGGAAGGAGGGCTGGCCAGGGCACAACAGGCTAGAATCCAGATGGAGGGTGGTTCATCAATGAAGACAGAGGAGAGAGAAAGGAGGAGAGGAGGAGGGGAAAGAGAAGAGAGGGGGAGGGAGAGAGAGGGAGGGAGGGAGGGAGAGGGAAGGAGGGAGGGAGAGGGAAGTAAGGAGAGGGACGGAGAGAGAGAGAGAGAGAGAGAGAGAGACAGACAGACAGACAGACAGACAGACAGACAGCAAACAGAGACTGACTTGGGGATAGGGGGGTCCGGTCCTTAGGCACACACTCCCTCACCCTGGGGCCCAAGAACGGCCTAGCACCTCCTCCACTGGGAAACACCAAACACCGGGGTAACCACCCCCACGGGAGAACGTTCCCCAAGCTGCAACACCAACAAAAAGGACGCAAAACTTCAGTCCACCTGAGCCATGCAGCAAGATCAGCGTGGCGCTGTGCCTTCTGAGCGGTGACACAATACAGGTCTCCAGGTGTGCTAGGCCTGCGGGCGCCGCCATCGCGCAGGCCTGGACCCAAGTCCAGTCTGCTCCGCCCCGCCCCTTTGCCTGTTCGGGACCGCGCACGCAAGCATGCACGCACGCACGCACGCACGCTGGCACTTTCGTAAGCGCGCCTTTGAGAGCGCGCCTGCTCGCCCCCCCTCCCGCGCATGCGCGAACCAGGGATGGCTCCGGCTACTTTTTGAATGCTTGGGGTCAACTCTGAGGCAGTTATTGCTGTACGGAGAGTTTACTGTGGCTGGTACTCCAGAGGTGTCAGCCTCCTGTGAGCTGTTATAATGATTAATGGGTATCTTTTATCTCGAGCATTTGCTGAGGAATTTTTAAACACAATTTTAAAACTCAGAAGTACCTCCGTAGAAATATCTATGCCAACTGTGTTTAAAATCCAACAGATTATATTTCACTTACCACTTTGGAGCACACACCAAATGCTTGCAGGGATTTGTACACAGAGTAAAACCAACTCTACAATAATTACTCTCTGTATTAAAAAAAAAAATTACCCCCAAAGTATTTAACAAATCAGATATACAAGGAGATGGAACTTCACATTTACTAAGGTAGCTATTATCCTGAACTTTTGTGCTGATGGGAATATGAAATAATGTGTTAGCTGTGATAATTCCTGGGAAAGATAAGCATGGGGTTAGATAAAGCAATCTGCCAGCAAATATGTCCCCAAAGAAATGAAAACAGGAACTCGTAAAAGGTGTTTGCATACCAATATGTATAGTAGTACTATTCATGATAGTCTAAAGATGAAAAACCAAAATATCATCCTACAGATGAATAAATAAAATATGTAGTAAAAATGGGTTATGACTGAGCCTTAAATGGAATAAAACCCTACATCTTTGCTACAACATAGATCAGCATTCAAAAGTTACCAGCTTTCAACTTCTTACTATGCTAGGGAAACTAGCCAAGCACAAAAGGGCAAATAATGCCTGTTTTCATCCCCAATGAAATATATAGAATGGCAAAATCACAGAGACAAAATACAATAGGGCTTAGTAGGGACTAATTGAGAAAGGGAAATGAGAATAGGTTAGTGTAGCGTATATTTCTGGAATAATGAAAATGCTCTGGAAAAGGACTTAGTAGGTGGTTGCACATTAAGGTACTTACTGACCTTTCCATACACTTTAATGAGTAAAATAATAAATTTTATTACCAAAATTTAAGGATATTGAAAACTAGACTTTTTTTGTATGAAGGCCCAAACATAGATATGGTTTAGTAATGTTAAATGACTAAAAATGTAACTCAATAAGAGGCTCTTTCCTCATGCAACATCCCACAAAACAGCCCAGTCTAACTCTCAAGTACAGTTAGACATCAGCTTTCCTTTCACAGTAGTATATATTAGATTTAAGCTACTGCAGCTTTTATGTTTTCTTGCTATTTTCCTGCTCCTGGGTGACTTACTGCTTTCTATCAAAAATTAGTGCCCAGTTCAATTTTGGGCTACCACTGTGTGGCACCATTGCTATCAGGAGAATGGTTCTACATGCCATTAACTAGCCAGGTTGAAAACAAACTGACTCATTCTCCTAAAGCCCTTAGCACTACAGCACTGTGTTGAGAGCAAAGTTTCTGAGAAGAATAAGTTAGGGTAGCCTGAACTCTTATAACAAAATCTCGTATAGAGCACTGTTGTCTGTAGGCTTGCCTTTTGCACACCAGTTCTAGGTAGATTTTAGAGCCAGGTGAAAAGAGTGTATAGTTCCTAGGAGAGGCCCTTGGAGGAATATCTGACAAGACTGTGAGTGACATTCCTTGATCTCAACTCACTGCCACAACAGCTTGCTGGGCACAACTGTGCTTTTGAGATAAGAAATGAGGAACATGATGATTTCATAGTTACTATTACTTGTATTGCTACTGTTGTTAAGCAGTTGAATTCATGGGATGGTCATAAGTACGTTTCTATAACATTCTCTATTATTATGATCTACTCTGGGCAAAGAGAATCAATAACGAAGGAACTTGCTTCAAAATATCCTTCTAGTCCTTTCTAGAGCCTTGGCCAGTTGTGTTTGATTACAGAGACTGGCTACTTAAATACTGCTTACATTTATAACACTAGATTACAAAAATAAATCAAGGGTATATTTCAACTATTTTTAAAAATCCTTATGGAATTTGAGCAGTAGGCTGTTAGGATTCTCCTCCTTCCCTCCCTTTCTTCCTCCATCCTTTCCTCCCTTCCTTCCTTCCTCCCTCTTTTCCTCCCTGTTTCTTTCTTTCTTACTTTCTTTCTTTCTTTCTCTCTTTCTTTCTTTCTTTCTCTTTCTCTTTCTTTTCTCTCTCTCTTTTTCTTTCTTATTTTATAGTTCTTTCTTTCTCTTTCTTTCCAAACCTTCTGGGTTCCAGTTTGTATCAACTCCTGCATAAACACTGGTCTAAACAGGTAGATAAGCAAGCATAGATACATGCAGGTTAAGATTTAGGATTTCACCTGGAAATCAATCCTTCCCAGAGTCAGATATAATTAGAACAAGCCAGATTCTTCCAGACCTAATCAAGTGCCTTTATATGTCAAGTGATTTAAATGCTTAGCTATTGTCACTATTCCTTTCATCTTTATTTATAGTACAAACAGAAAGTTTTATATTGCTATATTTAGGGATGCCATCTGGTAGGCAAACTATTGAAAAAATGTTTTGTTCCTTTCATGTAACTGTAATACTCTGAAATGTAATTAAGTTTCAGGATAGCTGTTTGCCTCTTTTATGGTGGATCTTTTGCTCTATTGAAGGGAAAGGGAGGAGAGTAAGGAATTATCCATGGAAGACATATTCCTCTGTGTATCTTTTTTCCTTGTTTTTTTTTTTTTTGGCCAGTCCTGGGCCTTGGACTCAGGGCCTGAGCACTGTCCCTGGCTTCTTCCCGCTCAAGGCTAGCACTCTGCCACTTGAGCCACAGCACCGCTTCTGGCCGTTTTCTGTATATGTGGTGCTGGGGAATCGAACCTAGGGCCTCGTGTATCCGAGGCAGGCACTCTTGCCACTAGGCTATATCCCCAGCCCCTCTCTGTGTATCTTTTAATTATACTGTAACTATACATTTGTTCCCTACCAGCCTTGGTTGGCATCTGTTACAGATGCACTCTTCATTTGGTAAGTAGTTCTAAACTTAAAAAAAAGGCAAGTAAACAAAATAAAGCAAAAGCTAAGAATGACCTTTCAATCTCATGATTTCAGTGTTTATTGAGAGCTAAGCACACACATAGCAAAGTCAGAGCTTAGTTCTCTGTTCTGCTGTGAGTTTAAAAGAGTCTTTAGGGCATACATGTTGGCTTTTAAGAAGCCATTTAGAGTAGAACATTTGGTATTTTCGAATGATAAATGAAATTTCACTAGTCATGCAGACAGTACAGTTACACTTTTGTTCTTTTTCTTTCTTGAGCTTCACTGTAATTCCTCCATAGGTTAGAATTTATTGCATAGTTCAAAGAGACAGAGAAACACACACAATACACATACATATCATACACACTATCTCAGTGTTAGGTAACTTAAAATTTTAAGTTAATAAATAAAATTCTTGTACATTCTCATTATACACTAATTAAAAATCTAGACTACCAAAAGGTCATGGATTTTTATAAAACAGTTAATGTACACACTTTTGATGTGAGCTTATGAAATTTGGTATAACCATCACCTTAGTTCCAGAGTCCTTAATCTTTTGAAGTTCAAATACTTTAAAATCTAGAATTTTATCCTTCTAGAAACAGAGGAGAGGGGTTCTTCTATTTATCTCCATTACTCCTGCTAGCATTTCTTTTTTGGAGCAGATAGGTCAGCCGGGACACTGCAACATTAATGTTGGGGACAAGGAATAAATGAGTTACTCAAAGACAGCCTTGTGGCACTGTTAATTCTTACTTGGATGGATTGCTAACAGGCAGTGATTCAAACCCAAGCAATATCCAGGCCCAAAGGAGTGGCTGGATGTTCCTTTCCATCATAGCAGAATAGGTGATCTGTTTATCTACCAGAGCAGTTAAACAACACTCCTCCTTTTTGTGCAATTGATTTTGGTGGTTCTTCTTTTCAAATCTAAACCAAGAATTAGTAGCCATTACTAAATAAGTCTGTTCCCTTATGGACAAACTCAGTTTTCAACTTTCCTGTGAGATGAGGTTAAGTCATTATGTTCTAGAGGTCTAATAAAAAGACAAAAAAGACTATTAATCCAGGCTAAACAATTATTTTGTATTCACTTTAGAGAAGATTCTATCTATGCATACATGAATATTGGAGTATTACCATGTCAGTGAGGAATTTCTATTGTGCTTCAAGGAATAAAAAGCTGTTTGTTCTTAGACAAGCCAATTGTCCTTATTGTGTCTCTCCTGTAAGATAAGAGAATAAGGCTTTGATTTTGAGGTCTTTGATCCATTTGGAATTGAAAACACTAAAGGAAGGAGTAGGAGAAACACTTGGGCTCCTTGGCACAGGACGGAACTTCCTTAACAAAGACCCAGAAAGGCTACAAATCAAAGAAAGGTTGGACAAAATGAGACTACATCAAACTGCAGAGCTTCTGCACGGCAAAGGACATAGCTCGAAAGATAAACAGAAAGTCCACATATTGGGAGAAGATCTTTACTGGCCATTCAATGGACAAAGGCCTCATATCTAAAATATATGCAGAACTAAAAAAAATTACCTTTCTCCAAAACAAAACCGCAAAGAACCAATAGCCCCCTCCTCAAGTGGGCTAGAGACTTAAAAAGAGGAAATGAGAATGAGGAAATGAGAATGGCCAAGAGACATAGGAAAAAGTGCTCTACATCACTGGCCATAAAAGAAATGCAAATCAAAAAAACATTGAGATTCCATCTCACCCCAGTAAGAATGTCCTATATCAAGAAAACTAACAATAACAACTGTTGGAGGGGATGTGGCCAAAAGGGAACCCTATTTCATTGTTGGTGGGAATGTAAACTGGCTCAGCCACTATGGCAAGTGGTATGGAGATTCCTCAGAAGGCTAAACATAGAACCCAGCAGCCCCACTTTTGGGTATCTATCCAAAAGACCACAAACATAATCACACTAAAGCCACCAGCACAACTATGTTCATCACAGCACAATTTGTCATAGCTAGAATCTGGAACCAACCCAGATGCCCCTCAGTAGAAGAGTGGATCAGGAAAATGTGGTACAATGGAATTTTATGCCTCTATCAGAAAGAATGACATTGCCCCATTTGTAAGGAAATGGAAGGACTTGGAAAAAGTTATACTAAGTGAAGTGAGCCAGACCCAAAGAAGCATGGACTCTAATGTCTCCCTTATAGGGAATAATTAGCACAGGTTTAGGCAAGTCACAGCAGAGGATCACAGGAGCCCAATAGCTATACCCTTATGAACACATAAGATAATGCCAAGTGAAATGAACTCCATGTTATGGAAATGATTGTCATATCACAGTTGTAACTACTTTCAATGTTCCATATGTAACTGTAGCCTCTATTATTGATGATCTTCTTGTATCACCTTCCTGTGGTTGTGCCTACACTATCTCTGTATCTTATGTGAGTATATTGGGAACTGGGTATACTGGTATTAGAACTAGGAAATTGGAAGAGAATAACAAAATCGAGAGACACAGGGTAAAAAAAGACAAACAACTACAAAAGAAATATTTGCAAATCTGTTTGGTGTAAATAAACTGAACAACTCATGGGGGGGAAGGGAAAGGAGAAGAGGGAAGGGGTGAATGAGGGACGAGGTAACAAACAGTACAAGAAATGTATCCAATGCCTAATGTATGAAACTGTAACCTCTCTGAAATTCAGTTTGATAATAAAATATATATATAGGGAGAGAATAAGGTTTAAAACCTTATGATTCTAGGATCATAAAAATTTAAATATTCAATTCTTCCTATTCTTCCTATAATAACTTCTAAACATTAGAAATATATGAATTATGAAAGAACCTTTTTAAAAAGTACATGATATGAAGTCGATTTTTGCAACTTAAAAGAAAGTACTACAATTTATTTTAAAGTGGGCTACTTTCAGGATGTCTGTACTGCATATTTGTGTGTGAACAGATTTTGTGGGAAGATACAACAGTAGATTTCTTGTTGTCATAACCATATATTAGGTAATGAAGACAGAAATTTTGTAAAGTTCTCCTTAATTCATTTTTTGAAGTCATTCCCTTTCCTGAATATACTTTAAAGAATTGACTTAGGAAATGATGGCAACATGTCAATTTTCAAGAGCAGAGATTCTTTGTGTAGATTAAACATGGACGCAAATTTGAATATATTCAAAAACAATTACTATTCCTAGTAGCCAAGTGGTGTATGTTAGGTGTAAAGTGCTGTAATGAAATATCTCCGTATTTGGATATGGTGGTGTATGCCTGTAATCTTAACTACTCTTCTAGCTATTCAGGAAGCCGAGATTAGGTGGATCATGGTTAATAGCATTGCAAAAAGTGATCAAGGCCTATGTTATAAGTCAAGCGTGGCAGCACACACTTGTCGTCCCCTCTGCACTGGAGATAAAAGAATCATGATTTGAAGACACGCCAGGACAAAATAAATATAAATAAATAAAGCACGAGATTCTGTTTGAAAATTAACCTAAAAATAATATTTTGGTTTGGAAGCCAAGAGAATTAACTCTGCTAAAAAATACTGCTTTATGTCTTGCTTTTCAGAGAGAAGCACCACCCATGAACTTTATTGGCACTTGCCCCTAATAGTAATACAATTTCAAGAAAGCTAGAAAACTACCGACTTTCATGCACAAGAATGTGAACTATTTATTTTCTTAATACAAAGGTAACCATCAGCTGCATCTTAGTTGCAAATAATTTAGAAGTATGTTCCACCAGAATGATTAAAAATATGGACAGGACTTGTCAGAAATGAATATGGATTCAAACGATGCATTATCCTCAATAGAGGAGAATAATAGAAGGGTTGACATTGATCAAGATCAGCTGTACTCAAAATCTGACTTGTTGAATTGAAACTCCTTCGGACAATTACCTAAAATAAAAAATAAAAATATCTTTAAATAAAAAAATCTAAAAGTAAAGCATTAAGAGGTAAGTTGTAGTCAGTTTTCATTACATTAGTCTTTTAAAAGGATAACAGGAGAATCTTGACATGTGCTGCTGTACAAATTCAAAACTTCTTTTCTTCATAGGAGCTTATCCTGTCTATGTAGATGTTTTTCGTCATGCAGAAGAATTGATTGAAAAGTATTTATTCATGGTTTTTAAAATAAAAATTTGAATTAAGTCTTTTGCTGGTCTTGTCAGGATAATTCTGTTCATCACAAGGTTGAGATCTGGACATACCTAAGGATAATAATTATCACCAATTTGCTGCCCATCTAAGAGAACGCACATAGTAAAATGGAAGAGAAGACAAATTCTACATCTTCAACATATACAGACTGAAAATCTAATCATTGCCATAACATTAAGCCCATAGAGTGAACTATCAAGAAATATGTTCTTTGTCTTAAAACAAACTTCCCGAAAACATAAAAAGGCATGGCAAATAAAATCTCTTGATGATTTCAGTTTGCACAGGACATGATTTTCATTTTGACCTATGGCCTTGGCCATAAACACAAGATGCATGAATTTTCCTCCCACAATTTGTGCTTTGTGTAAAGGACAATGTTTCTCTCATAACAGCATTAAATAGATTTGCTCATTTCTGGATACAGAAAAAAAGAAAAATATATAGAGCGTGAAATAAAAAGTTGGCCATACACTTTCTATTCCACAGCAAGCATTTTATGTTTCATAGGTCTCTGAGGCATTCCAGTAGTGCTTATCTAAGACATTTCACTAGGGATTTCTTTAATGTAGAGTTTGGCAATAATGACATGTTTTCATTTTTGGTTTATGATGATTTACATAGGTTCTATGGCATTGAAAGTATTCATTTGAATGGGAATAAAAGGTGGGAGCAACACAAATACTGTTGCCACTATGGAAATCTGCAAGGAAGTTCCAAAACAATACCATATGATCCAATTATACCACTTTCTGAGCATATATTGGAAAGAGTTCAAGTGAGCTTATAATGGAGATACAGATCAATCCTTGCTTGTAAGCAGCACTATTCATAGTAACCAAGTATTGCATCAGTCTAGGAAAGAAAATGTATTTATATACAATGGAGTTGTATTCAACCATAAAGAAGAATGAAATCATGTCACATGCAGCAAAATGGATGGAATTGCAGATCATTTTGACAAGTAAAATAAGTAAGATTCAGAATGATGAATATTATGTGCTTTCTCTCATACTCAGAATCTAGAAAAAAAACAAACATGAACGAAGAATGAGGACTGATAGGGAACAGGACCAATGGGCTAGGGTAGAGGGCATAGGGGAGGGATATAGAAGATGGAAATAGGATCTAAGTACTTTAGATTCATATATGAAAATCACAATGCAATCTCCTGGGGCTTTGAATTTGGGGCCTAGGCACTGTCACTAAGCTTTTTTGTTCAAGGCCAGTACCCTATCACTTGAGCCAAAGCTCCACTTTTGGTTTTTTGATAGTAAATTGAAGGTGACCATCTCTGAACTTTTCTGCCTATGCTGGCTTTGAACCACAATCCTCAGCTAGAATTACAGAGATGAGCTACCAGTGCCTATCAAAACCTAACATTTTATAAAGTTTATATACACCAATAAAAAGGTGAAAATGTGGGGCTGGGGTTATGGCTTAGTGGCAAGGGTGCTCGCCTTGTATACATTAGGTCCTAGGTTCAATTCCCCAGCACCACATATACAGAAAATGGCCAGAAGTGGCGCTGTGGCTCAAGTGGCAGAGTGCTAGCCTTGAGCGGGAAGAAGCCAGGGACAGTGCTCAGGCCCTGAGTTCAAGGCCCAGGACTGGCCAAAAAAAAAAAAAAAAAAAGAGGTGAAAATGTATCATTTGTCTCTTTTAGTTATCTCAATTAGAAAAAGAAATGATATCCTTTACACTCAAAGATTATGCCAATAACAGCAATTATTTGTAACTTAACATGAAACCCTTGGGACAAAGAATTTTAACCTGTGGTTCTTACTGTTTTCTCACTGTTTTCTTACTGGTTTTAATTATTGCCTGATTTTTTTTTTTACCTCTGTTGACTGAATTCTGTCCTCTAAAGATGTGGGTACATTCCAATTACACTGTCCCTATTCTGCTAACCTTTCTTGTCTCCCATGTTGTTTGACCAGGTGCTTAGGGTAGTCCTGAGATTATTCTTGTCAGCTGTTGTTCTTTGAAGTTCACCCACTTAGACTCATTAAAGTTATGTTGGTGTTTTGTGCCTATTTCTTTGGACCTATATTGTGATGAAATTTAATTTCAAGCAGATGAAAATGTCAATTTAAGAGCTTCAAAATATGAGATTATTCACATACCTCGACATCTCAGATTCATGCAAAATTGTCCAGTATTCCCCCCTTGCCAAATGTGAATAGCCCAAGACTTCAAAATACTAATTAATTGTCCTTTGCAGAGCAAAGTCAGGTATCTGCATCACCTTTCTAGATATGGTATCAAAATTAGGTAAAATGACATTCTCATTGTTAGTCATCTTCAAAGTTCAACTGGGTACCAAAATTAATGACTATTCCCTGAGGATTGATAAACACTCTTTAAATTAGTAATGCATTAATAGAACTGGTAGGTTTCCACTTATGTCCTGAGAAATACTATACAAGATAACTTTTAAAAGTTTACACTCTTACAATACTTGTACATATTTTTCTTTTTTTCAGAGTAAACAAGACATATTTGAAATTATCTGTTTAATACTGGAGCCAGCTAAATCTATCAACGTTCTTCTTTTGTCTCACTTCCATAACATTTAACATTAGCAACCTTAAAAAGCCATCAGAGTATCAGGGAAATGGATTTGTTCTAGGAAATAATAGGATGTTTATATAATGTACATTCATTTGTGAGAAAAATAGTGTAATGATACATTTTATTTAATTAAGGAATTGAAAATTGATAATATTACTCAGCTCATGTAATTGTAGTCTTTAGTTGAGCCCTATAAAATATACACAGATACTTTTGGGAATTGGTAAAAAGGACTTCCTTTAAATTTCTTTTTTCTTATCCTTAACTAGTTGTACAATGGAGGTGCCATTTAATGAAAGAGTTTAGGTATACAGTGCATCTTGATCAGTGTCACCCCCTTCAATATTCTCACCCCATTTTCACCCATACCCTCCCTTACTTTTCTTAATTTTGTGTTATATACAAAGCTGTAACCAGAATTCTCTCTTCCATGCCATGATTTACCTACTTGCTCATGGTATGTACTTCCCAAATGGTATTTCCCTCAAATATTAGTTAGGCATTTACTTTCCTCAGTTAGTACTTATACTTCTGTTATTAGTTTCCACTTACATTGTGAGTGCTTGATTATAATATTAATTGAACCAGTCAAAACTTTATTCAGTGATATAAATAATTTCCATTATTATAATGTAGTATGTTTTATAATGTGCATTGTGCACTAAAACATGGATTGTTGGTGAGTGAAAAATGGGTCACGCTTTGGTCCTACCTTTTAAAAGTTCATATTTAGCGGGGAGATAAATAGTATTTATATTTAAAACATAAATAACAATCACTTCTGATAGGTTATACATAAAAAATTTCCAGATTCACAGGGGAAAGAATATGTATTGGCAGCCATTGAAACTCAGGAAGGCATATATAGAGAGAAGAACAATGACAACTATCTAATAAACGACTGTTTTCCCACTGGTATCTAACATCTCTTGAAAGCTGTAGAGTAGGGCCTGGAGCTATCTCCTCTCTTTTCACTGAAGTTCAGCATTTCTCTATAGAGAAGTAATGCATCCCAATAATATACTTTTTACTTCTTTGGCTTACTTTGTTCTGGCTCCTTCTCATTTGTTGCAAGCCCTTAAAGCCATCTATTCTCTAATACATTGGCTATTTCATTCTTTAAACTGTACAATTTTCTAGGATTTATTAGACATATGTAACTTCAATACAGTAAACTTCCAATAGATTTTTCTTGATGATTGAATGTTGAATGACCAGTGATGGATCATCAGGAAACAAACCAACCCAAGAAAAACAGCTTGGGCTTGATTATATTATTTCATGTATCTTATATAAGAGCTCCTAAGCATGTTCTTTGAACTCTGTCATGGTTATTCAATAAATATTTGTTGAACGTGATGTTCCTCAAAAGCCTCAAGTTGTGTGATTGTGCTACAGTATTTATATTGTTAGGGAAAGCTCAGCTGCCTTGCAAAAGGGATAATTCTGTTTCACCTCTGGATAAATAGATCATTATGCAGTGTTTCCAACAGCTTTTCTAGAAATGACCCCTTTGAGGTTCAAAAGGGAACCCAAAGTGATTAGATTTTACAAATGGTATGCCACTTCTTATTACAAGGAGTATTCAATTAAAAAAAAAGGGAATCCCTTAAGACAATTGTGCTTCCCCCATGGGTCTCACACCATCCAGTCTCATTCTGACAGCATCTCCGTTTGGCATTTGTTTGTCAGAAATGGGGTGGAGTTTAAAAGTATTCTTTCTGCCAGTTTATGTGATGCCATAAAGCAGCATTTTTTTTCATTTTTCAACACTTATTAGCTCAGCTCCCCAGCTGTGCAGCACCACACCCTGGTGTGAAATTGAGAAGGAGAACTCTGACAAGTTTATATTGGCTTGAATTTATAGCTCTTCTTTTGGGTGCGAGGAGGGTTTTGATTTTTTTTTTTTCTTTTTTAGTGGACATTGTGATTTCTTTATGTTTGAAAGAACCATTATGGGAATGATTACTGGTAAATTGTGTTTGACTCTTCTGAATAAATGTTAACAGCTATGCAAATAGAGGTCAAATGAAGCAGGAAGTTCATTTATTCAGTAATTGATTGGCTGATGACTCACCTAAATACTTTTATAGCTTGCAAAATGTGCAGCTAAGGATTTTGCATGAAGAATATGTGTAACACAGTGAAGCCAATAGAGAAAATGACAAGGGCAAACTCCACTTTGCTTTTGATATAATTGTTCATTCAGTGGCTTCAAAACCTTATTCTAAAAAGACAAAATTAGATGATTTCATTAAAAGCTTCATGTGTCCAGAAAGAAATGGGGTGGCTAATTATTGTAGCAAGATATGGGATATTGAAATGCAATGATTGACAGCAAGATAAAATTTTTTAAGATAAATTTCATTCTTGGCCACTTTTCCACTTTCTCACACACCCTACCATGTGACAAAGGGAAGATTATTAAATCGTTTTCATATCCATGTTTTTCTTTTAAGTCAGGCTAGGATTTTATTTACCGAATGCTGTCTGCATGCCACCATTCAGGGAGCAAAGTGCAACCCCTGCGCTTCAGTAGGCCTGGGCTTTTAAAGGGAAAACCATCCACAGGTGGTGGAGCAAGTTAGACAAAGCAAGCAAGCAGACCTACAGAAGCAGAATTGGTAATTAATGACTACAAATGGTTATAATTCTGGTAAAGGTAATATTGACCGGAGCACATTCCAGGTTTTTGCACTCTTCTGAGTTACACTCCTATCCTCCGAATTCTAGTAACCTGGTATTCAATTCCCCAATTCACTCCAAGTCTCTATTTCTGGAATTTCCCCCATTCCCATCAGGGCCTTTTGAGCGGAGTCATCATAGTCTGGATGTCACATTGCCTACTCCTTTTAGGTGGGGAGGGGCCCAAACCATTGACATGTTTCCCCTCTTCCTCCTAAGAGTTAGTATGGAGCCTGGGAATGAAGGACCATGAGTGTAACTACCTGCACTCTTTCTTGAACATATCTCATGGGTCATGGTAATGTAAAACTGGAGGAGAGTTAGGAAAGAGCGCCTTGGAAAAAGGATTGAGGAAACAAAAATTGGTTTCCTCTGATAAGAAAGAATTTGAGAAGTAAGATTGTCTGAAATTGTTTGTTCCGAAATGGAAAAAGGAAGGAAGGTAAACCCCCACCCTCAAAGTTTTAGTATGTAGCAAATGGTATGAGTATGTCTTAAAATGGAGCTTATGAGCAAAAGATTGGTATGTAATCAAGTTGACTATAATACAAATAGGGTCAGAATTGGTGCATTGATACGGAACTATTCTCTATGCTTATCTGTATATGTGGGGTTAAGGGACTTGTGTGATGTCATCTAAATATAAGCCAGATCTCCTTATGTAAATGTCTGTAACAGCTTGTTTCCCTTGCCAAGATGTTCCATCAAAATAGGCAATGACTGGATTTGCTCCCCACAAATCAAGGTGGGCTATGAATGGCTTTAGGAAAAAAATGCTGTTTTTAAACCAATCAATCAGGAATTATTAGGGAAAGCTTAGCATTGGTACATAAGAATCTAAATGGAAAATATAACAGAAAGCAGGAAGGAGAAAATTGGTATCAGTCTTTGAGTCTTTGTTCTTATGGTCATTGTGGGTGACCACCCTGATAACTTCCCTGGCAGGTGTTTTGGCTCTCTTACTCTTGGCCCTGACTGTTGTTGGCCCATGCCTTATAAATTGTCCCATGAAATATGTTCATATCTATCTTGAATGAGGTCATACAAATGATTGTTGTATGTATGTTGTATGAAAGGCTTATAGATCAACATAAAATTGGGATTTTAGTCTCCTAACAAGGAATGCTTTAATTGGAAGGCAGAAAGGTTGAGGCTTTATAAATTCTAAATGAGAGTTGAACCTATGGCTGGAAAATGCTACCAGCCACAGTGTGTATGTGTACGAATGTGTGTGTGTATGTGTGTGTGTGTTTAAGAGAGAGAGACAGAGACAGAGAAAAAGAGAGAGAGGAGGATCTATGTATGTTAAAACTGAGATTAAAATCCAGGCTGGCTCTGACAGTGAGTGGTAAGTACCTCTTGTTAGAATAAACTTAAATCAAGGGTCACCCTCAATAAAGTGACATTTGTGGGGGGGGGGTACTAAGGCTTGAACTAAGGGCCTTAACTTGCCAGACAAGAACCCTAACCCCTGATTCTCATCTCCAGCCCTTTATTTGTGCTGGTTGTTTTCAAAATAGGATTTTGCTTCTTGCCTGCCTAATAGCTCACCCAGAGTGGGATCTGCCTATTTGAGGCTTCCTATGGTGATTAGGAAAACAGCTACACACCACTGTCCATCTCTCCATGGAGAAAAGATCTTGGGAAGTTTTCTGTCCAGGCTGCCCTAAACCATGATCCTCTAAATCTCAGGACTAAACTACAAGCATGAGTCACCCAGGTAAATTTCTTTCTATGATAGTGCTCTTAGACCAGACAAATAAGACCTTGGACATTTTAGGATATATATTTTCCTTAAAGTACCAGTATTAATTTTAATGACAAAAGGAAGAATATTACTCTTTAAGGGGAAAATGTGGCATCTTCATAGAAGCCAAGGAAATTTAAATTTTATCTTTTAGCCATGGCTATGAGTACAAAGTTAATGATCTCTGAATGGGATGAATTTATCTTTGGACAGAAATATTCAAACATGGAGATATCGTAAAAGGTTACATGAGCAATTGGTACTTTGTACAATTGAAGAAAATGAGGACTATCCTGTCAATAAAAACCATGGAAGCCAAAGTTATACAATGGTCATCTTAATCAGCCTTTAACTCTAAAACATACTTAAGCTTGGGAGGACACAAAAGACGGATTAGCATTTATACACTTCTAACAGTTCAGATTTTAACATAGGAGTGATATATTCATGTACATACAAGTTAGTTCAGACAACATAGAAGTAACTTGTAGAATATATGGGTAGATTGAAAGTTGTTTTAAGGAAAATTTATCATAAATCTTCAGCAGACTAGAGAAGAAGGAGACAGTACAGACTGGAAAAGTCAAACTAAGGACTAAGTCATTGCACTTAGAGGCAAGGTTTAGTTAAACGTTTTTGAAAATATTACTTCACAGTATTCTGGTGAAGATATTTGCACAGATAAACTACAAATGATGGAGTAACAACGTATATAATGAATATAGACTTGGTGGATTGTTTGAGATATCTGGGGAATTGAATGAATGCTAGAAACTTGGGCCTAAAATTTAGACTGGAGATGAGAGTAATTTGGGGAATTGTTAACATAAATAAATTCAATTTTTAAAAATCTATAGAAGTTGATTAAATCAGTTTAGGGAAAACTAATGAGCTAATGAGAGTGAAGAATAAAAGACCTAAGAATGATTTTCCTTCCTTCTTTCCTTCTTTCCTTCTTCCTTCTTTCCTTCCTTCCTTCCTTCCTTCCTCCCCCTCCTCCCCCCCCCCTCCCCCCCCCTCCCCTCCTCCTCCTCCTCCTCCTCCTCCTCCTCCTCCTCCTCCTCCTCCTCCTCCTCCTCCTCCTCCTCCTCCTCCTCCTCCTCCTCCTCCTCCTCCTCCTCCTCCTCCTCCTCCTCCTCCTCCTCCTCCTCCTCCTCCTCCTCCTCCTCCTCCTCTTCTCCTCCTATATCTTCCTTCCCTTCTATATCCATATTTAAAGCATAGGGCAAAGAAGAGAAACCAGTGAAAAACCTCTTAGGAGGAATCATTGGAGTAGAATAACCTAAGAGCATGTATCATAAAAACAGAAGAAGCAATTGTTTTAGCTGAGCGTGAACAGCTGGAAGACAAAGTGAGAGGATGAAATGGCACCATTGCTTTGACAAGTAGAAGGAAGGAGATCAGGAAAGTTTGTGAGAACCATCCTAATAGTCAGATTTCACTGCAGTTGGGAAGCTAGAGTGAGCAAATATATACAGCAAGTGTAACTTATTCCTGTAGCAAGCTTACTTGGAATGTCAAGGAAGAGGCAGTATGGAAGAAAAAATTATTTTAAAATAGGATCTGAATGTATAATTGACAAAAAAAATCCAACAAATGGAGAAAAAGAGAACAATGACAAGCAAGAACATAAAGAAAATACACAAAATGTGAACAAAAAGCTTGGAAAGTAGGAGCCCTGTTCTTTTTTGTTTTTCTTCAAATTTTTATTATCAAACTGATGTACAGAGAGGTTACAGTTTCATACATTAGGCATTGGATACATTTCTTGTACTGTTTGTTACCTTGTCCCTCATACCCCCCTCCCCCCCCTTACCCTTTCCCCCCGTGAGGTGTTCAGTTCACTTACACCAAACAGTTTTGCAAGTATTGCTTTTGTAGTTGTTTGTCTTTTTTTTACCCTGTGTCTCTCAATTTTGGTATTCCCTTTCAATTTCCTAGTTCTAATACCAGTATACACGGTTTCCAATATACTCAGATAAGATACAGAGATAGTGTAGGTACAACCACAGGAAGGTGATACAAGAACATCATCAATAATAGAAGCTACAGATACACATGGGACGTTGAAAGTAGTTACAACTGTGATATAACAATTGTCTCCATAACATGGAGTTCATCTTCTAAGCAAAGAAAAGGAGCAATAGAAGCACCCTTAGAGTATACCTGTGTAATCCCAGCAGGGGTAGCGAGAGGAGTACAAGTTTGAGGCCAGCCTGTGCCAGATATTTTGAGCCAAATTCTACCCCCAAAAAAGGTGTGATGGAAGATAAATTAATAGAGGTAAATCTGAAAGTCAATGGCCCACAATGGCCATTTGCTAGGAATAAAACAAATAGGAAAAACACTAGGACATAAAGCGTAAGGCTTCAAGGAAAAGGAAACTGAGATAAAAGTGAGCAAGAACTATTAAGTAACCACAAATGCAAATAGACATTTACAGGAGATCATCTTCATTGTCATCAATTTTAGACTAAAAGAAATAGAAGAACTAATTTTATGGCAGCATAGAGCTGATAGGAAGGCTGAAAAGTTGAGATGTGGTGAGGTTGTTGAGCGAATGTGTGAGATTATAGTATTGTACATAGGGAAAGATTAAGCCACAAAGGAAAAAACAAATTATACTGGAAAACCAATGAGGAGATAAAGCCTGTAGGTTCCTAGTGTCATCTCTGAACCAGTGGAATGGGATTGAGGGAATGAGAGAGAGGTAGGACATGAACTTGCTCATAAAGAAGGGCATTACAAAAGAGAGGTCCACTGTCACCATTATTGTCTGGAGTACAACAATGTAAGAAGGCTCCACAAGCATGTGAGACTGAGCTGCATCTTTAAACATTAGTAGTAGAAGGAGGATATTCTGTGACCAAAGTCAAAGAATTGGGGACACACTGAAAATATTCATGAAACCCCAGAGGAGAGGAAGTCCTTCCAGGGAGAAAATAGTATGAACAGTCATAGCTAGCTACGTGGTTGCAGTTCAAAAGAGATAGGTGGGTGAGTGGTGCTGATTACAGAAGTATTTGAAATCCCATTGTGGGATAAGAGCGATTACTAGTGGACAATGAGGAGCTAAAGATCAATACGAAGTGGAGGAAATAAGCAGTATTTTTGACATGAAAACCTAGACACAGAACCCCAGAGGTGTGGCCATAAATGTTACTAAAGAAATTCAGCAGGAAGGAGCTGGAAGTCTGATCTTTGGAGCAGGGACACCTATAGAGATAGCTTTAGCTATGAGATGACAGGATTTAATGACAAAGTCGACATGGGAGCTGTAGAATAAAGAGTTAAAATGATTCTAATGAGACAACAGGAAACAATACTGAAGACTATGAGGATCCTAGAAAGCAGGCAAGGGACAGGGAGAGGGAGGCAAGGATGCGGGGGGGAGAGGGGAACCCCAATGCTTCTATGGTGTATGGTGAAAAAATTGTACATTTCGTAGGCAGCCATGTATAGAAAAATACACTAACTAAGTTATTTTCATGGTTTCTCTCATTCAACAGACCCAACAGAGCTGTTACTCCCAAGTGCTTGTCAGTAGCAGACATCAACCTGGCATGAACAAGTCCAGAAGTTGAATGATTCATTTGGTCACTGGGAGCAAGGACTTCCAGTGAACAGGCACTCTTAATGATGGCCATATTCCAATTAAAAAACCTTTAAGAGAGGATCATATGAAAAAGACCGTTTAATCACACCTTGATTTTTTTTTTTTAGTCACAGCTGCACATGAGTAGCAAGCACCATACTGGGAACAGTACCTTTGATTGCAAAGCATAAAATTTTTACAGGCTCTCTTTTTTTCTCCCTAATAAGTTAAATTTTAGGGTCTTTTCGATGTTGTATTTGGGTAATAATTTTAGGAGAAAAGATTCAACTGTGCATAAATGGACCCAGTTAAAATATTTAAAAGAATCTTTTTGATGGTTTCTAGTTAGGATGTGGAAAAAATGTAGATTAATGAATACTTTAAATAAAGTTTGCTGTCTAATAGATTTAAAGCTGGACCAGATAGAACCGTTTTAACTAAGAGTAATGAAAATAATTCTTGAAATAGTTGTTTCATGGAAGAAATATGACAGACTTTTATTATATTTTTGGAATTAATCTTTTTTCTAAAATATTTCCTTTAACTTTGTTTTTATAGGAATAGAATGTGTCTTTTAAGAACATGCCGTTTTATAATTATATGAAAGCATTTGACACAGGGAGAGAAAGTCTCTTGCTAAAGCAGATTTTGCTCGTTATTGGGCCATCAAAAGTGAGAATAAATATTGCCAGTCATGGCTTCTCTTTTCACCTACAGAATCCGATTAACAGATGTCTTTTATGATTTTTGTGTAGTGTGATTTACAAAATTGTTACTTTAGTTCTATCTTTAGAAACCCTCTCTCTTTTTTTTCCAGTACTAGGATTTGAACTCGGTCTTGAGCTTTCTAGTCAGACATTCCATAACTTACTTGAATCACACACAGTCCTAGAATCTCTGATTTTCCAGTGGATCCTAAACACATTGCAGTACCTTTTCTTATGCTTCATGGAATAAGCAATAGAAGCAGTGTTTTCTTCCTTTCTTTGGTCTGCCTTTAAAAAAAACCCAAAACCAGAGGGGCTTTAAAAACTTTATTCTTTTGCACTTTTGAGACCAAAAGGTTGAAAGATAACTGTTGGCCAGGAGAGCACTTCCAACTTCCTAAGTTTCTCTGGAAGAAGTCATGCTTCCTTCCTCCAACTTCTGGTTCCCGTGGTCCATTCCAATACATGGTGACTTTTGGTGTGTATCCATGTCAGTCCAGCTTCTGCCTCTGTGTCTCTGTTTTCTCTGGGTCTCCATCTCCAATCTTCATTTCCTTTTTTAAACTTTTTTTTTAATGAGGACACCAGTCATTGGATTTTGTACCAAACCAAAATTCAGGATAATTTTGATCTAATTTTAAAAACTGTCAGTCAGACCAGCCATATGTAGAAGTTCTTACTTCAGTGAGAGGAAAAAGAAGTAGAATCTTCAGGATACAACAAAGGAAGTGGTGTGGCCCCTACGGGAGCTATCCCTCTGGCTCTGTACACAAGTTCTACAGAGGATTTACTGGTTAGATTCACAGCATGATCTTCTGTCTGAGCATGTCTCTAACACCTTCTATAAGTTATTATATCCTGTAAATGAGAACATAGTAAGTTTTACTTCATAGATAACTAATCCACTACATACTTAATTGGACCAAAGACCTTCTTTTGGTCCAGTAAAATAAGGATGGAGCTACAGAGAAAATAAAATTTCCATCCAAATGTTGTCATTCATTTATCAACAAATGTTATAGATAGCCTGTTACCTGGTGTATGGTGTGTCTTTTTAATTGATTTGTACACTCTGGTGGAGTAGGCAGGCGAACTGAAATTCAGAGACCTTGTCAGAAAGAATATGGCTCATCAGTGCATTCAGAAAGTATTTTCCAAACATTTGTTTGGTTCCCAGATCTGACTAGGAACCAGAAGTAGAATTAAGGTCAAGAATATGAATAGAGGGCTGGGGATATAGCCTAGTGGCAAGAGTGCCTGCCTCGGATACACGAGGCCCTAGGTTCGTTTCCCCAGCACCACATATACAGGAAAAAAAAACGGCCAGAAGTGGCGCTGTGGCTCAAGTGGCAGAGTGCTAGCCTTGAGCGGGAAGAAGCCAGAGACAGTGCTCAGGCCCTGAGTCCAAGGCCCAGGACTGGCCAAAAAAAAAAAAAAGAAAAAAAGAAAAAAGAATATGAATAGATTTATAAAAAAGAATCATTCAGTTTGTATACATAAGCCATTGAGAAGACACCTGGAACAGAAACAAGTGTTCAAAAATCTTCCATTATAATTATTATCATTGCTATAATAGCCAAGGTACTTCAATTCAATGACTAAATATGATTCTTAACATTACTTACAGGTGTGATATTTTTGACTAATATTAGCATATCTAGTATTAGTGTCTATGTATTGCTTATAATTTGCAGTCATCTTCTTACAATCCTTTCAGCACCTCTGCTTGGTCAATACGGTAATGACAACCAAAAATACTACAAACCAACTGAAGTTTAGAGCATTTAAGTGACTCATTTAGGGGGCTGGGGATATGGCCTAGTGGCGAGAGAGTTTGCCTCGTATGCATGAGGCCCTGGGTTCGATTCCCCAGCACCACATATACAGAAAACGGCCAGAAGTGGCTTTGTGGCTCAAGTGGCAGAGTGCTAGCCTTGAGCAAAAAAAAAAAAAAAAGAAGCCAGGGACAATGCTCAGGCCATGAGTCCAAGGCAGGACTGGCCAAAAAAAAAAAAAAAAATCTTTGGGCTGGGGATACTGCCTAGTGGCAAGAGTGCCTGCCTCATATACATGAGGCCCTGGGTTCGATTCCCCAGCACCACATATACAGAAAATGGCCAGAAGTGGCGCTGTGGCTCAAGTGGCAGAGTGCTAGCCTTGAGCAAAAAGAAGCCAGGGACAGTGCTGAGGCCCTGAGTCCAAGCCCCAGGATTGGCCAAAAAAAAAAAAAAAAAAAAAAGTGACTCAGTTAGGTGACAGAGTTGTGGTCTCGAATCCAAGTTTTCTGTCATAGGTCAGGTCTTACAAACTATGGGAGAGAGGAAACCACAGATGGATATAGAGAAACTACATCTAAGGCTTCAGTGATAGGAAAACTTAAGCTGAGAAGTATTCTATGTCAGGCAAAATATACTGATTTGGAAACCAGAAATCTTACATTTTAGGGGAGCTTGGAAATAATGGTCGTGCTTTTGCAAAGTCAATTGACTATTAATGAGATGGATCCTCACTCCTCATGACCACATGGCTGTGTTTCAAGTGGGAGAGCTCTGAGTTGGAATATGCAAATACTTCCTTTACTTGCTGAGTTTGTATCTTCTGCAAGTCTGCACATGTGTTTGTATAACATGCCGGTGGCCATGTGTTTGTGAGATGTTTCCATATGTTGTTGTGGATGCAACAGGATGGGATTCTTAAATGTTGATATTGGGAAAAGGTCATGTGATGAAATGTGGACAGGTGCCTGAAACATATCACTTATTGTATTTATTTTTCTGCCAAACAGGTCAAACAATTTCACTTGTGGGGCTTTCGACTTTGTAAATAATTCTGCTTATTTTAAATGCACTCTGAGTTGCACTGAATGATTCATTTTTCAACACTTACTTTGGGTGCATATTTTTGCAAAGATTTTTCTCCTTTGTCAATTTTATGTTGGGAATTTAGGAAAAAAAGAAAATGTCATTTAACCTTGCTGAGGGAAAGTTTTTTTAAAGTTAACCTTGGGATTTTAATTAGTGTTCAATAATGACCCCTTAGAGAATGATCTACTTGACTTCTTTCCCTGAGTTTTACCAGATCTACTAACTGAAATATGCTTTAGTCCCTGCCAGATATTATCCCAAATTCCCTGCAGAAAATAATTCCACACCACCACCTGGGGACTGGCAGACTTGCATGGAACATGGAATAAATGTTTACTGACTTCAAATGTGTATCCCACTTCATAGCAGATAAGAGTAGGGCTTAGTTCCTTTCTTTCTGTCCCTCCATCCCTTCCATCCCTTGGTCCCTCCCTCCCTCCCTCCCTCCCTTCTATCCTTCCTTCCCTTCCTTCCTTCCTTCCTTCCTTCCTTCCTTCCTTCCTTCCTTCCTTCCTTCCTTCCTTCCTTCCTTCCTTCCTTCCCTCTCTCTCTCCTTTTTTTCTTTCTTTGCCAGTCCTGGGGCTTGAACTCAGGGCATGGGCACTGTTCCTCAGATATTTTGCTCAATGATAGTACTCTACCACTTGAGCTACAGCTCCTCTTCTGGCTTAAAAAATAGCTGATTGGAGATAAGAATCTCACAAGCTTTTCTGCCCTGTCTGGCTTCAAACCTCACTTCTCAGATCTCAGCCTCCTGAGTAGCTAGGGTTTCAGGAGCCAGTGGTAGCTCTCTTAGTTCCTTTCTTATAGTCTGTTCCCTGACTACTACTGAAATCAAGAGTTCCTCTTCTGAGAGTTTTATGAGATCAAGAAGAGCAATGGGAAGCCTCTTTAGAAGGATATGTGTGCTGTTATTTCCTTCTTGATGATGAATATTTATTGCCACTAGAACAACTGTGCTAGTTATCTTTGTACCAGCATAACAAGTGCCCAAGAAAATTTCCTTTAAAAGGAGAGGGATTCTTTTGGATCACCAATTCACAAATTTCAGTTTTTGACTGATTGCTTGGCTCCATTGTTCTGGGCCTGTGACCAGGTAGCACATCGTGGTAAAAGTAGAACTCAACTGGGGAGAGAAAGACAGAGAGAGGAAAGAAGAGAGGCACTAGTTCACTATTTGCTTCAATGGTATACACCCCACCATCTATTTAGATCGATTCTGAAGGTTCCATCACCTCTAGATGGTATCTCCTTGAGGCTTAAATCTGCAATGCAATGCAAAGCCACACATCAGCTGTCCTGAGCTGAGCAAAATGTGGCTCTTAGTCCCTTCTAGCAGAGAAAACTACTAGATAAACTGCTTATCATCCCCTACTCCAGTTATGCTATTATCCTTAGGCTGTATTATCTAGTTGATCTTTACTGTCAAATTCCCACTAATACTCAGACTTGAGGATATAACAGAATACACAAGCAAAGAGAAAATATAGGTCTAAGAATCTCCTGGAAATTTTGTTGATAACATAAAATATCTATTAGGTTTGAAATGGGGCTCAATACAGTGTGAGATCTAAAATGAAGGAGGGAAGGAAGGATGCGAATGGCCTGAATACTAACTACACTGTGAGAAAGCTCTTCTAGATTTTGGTAAGGTACGATTTTTCCTACAAATTTATTTATTCACTCAATATGTGTTTTTAGTATTTGCTACATGCAAGAAATTAACTAGGAACTTTGCAGGATCAAAAATAAATTGAATAAATAATAAAAATAAATAATAAAATAAATTGAATAAATAACAAAAAAATTACATCATCTCTCTAAAGCCAAACAATTACTAAATAAACATAAAAAGGTCTCAACAGCTACATACATATGATTATATAAGATGAGGCTAAGCAAAATGAACTCCAAGAGATGGAAACAGGAGGATTTTACTGTTGTCAATGTTTAATGTACTAGGTGAATTTCCTTTGACGTACCCCCTGTGGTCACTGTATATGATTCTGGAACACTGGATATTGTATATATATTTATCTGAATTGGGTAAGGGAAAGAAAAATGAAGGAGGGTGTAACAAATATGACAAGAAATGTACTCACTACCTTATTATGTAACTATACCCTCTCTGCACATCACCTGATCAATAAAATTTAATAATAATAATAAATAAATAAATAAATAAATAAATAAATTGAATACTGTCTTTGTTATTCATCAAGAAACCCAAAATTTAATAATCAAGATGTTTTAATCATTTACAGTGCTATCAAAAGACAAATGAAAGAGCATTCATCTTTTCCTCCTCAATGTACATAAACTCTTACATCTCTAAATCAGCCACCAGAAAAATACAGAGGATAGAGGATGGCAGCTTCATCATGCACAATAGAATACTATTATTGGGGGTGGGAAGGTTATTATAACATTTAAAGTAGAATAAGCTTTTCAATTTTTTCTTCTACTACTAGACTCTCAGTTCTTTAATCAAAGTCTTATCCATCCTTACAATGAAGGCTGTGAAAATGTAGTTATTTTCTTTAACAAGTATGCGTCAAAAGTATGATTGGGGGGGGGGGGTGGGCTGGGGATATAGCCTAGTGGCAAGAGTGCCTTCCTCGGATACACGAGGCCCTAGGTTCGATTCCCCAGCACCACATATACAGAAAACGGCCAGAAGCGGCGCTGTGGCTCAAGTGGCAGAGTGCTAGCCTTGAGCGGGAAGAAGCCAGGGACAGTGCTCAGGCCCTGAGTCCAAGGCCCAGGACTGGCCAAAAAAAAAAAAAAGTATGATTGGCATTTTTCTGACAGGCTCCTCAGGCAGGGCCTAATTTAACCTTGAAAGTTGAAATGGAAATTTAGAGACTAAAGAGATTTACTCAAGGACAAGTGACTGTGTAATCTTGTCCTTCCAGTGTTTATGACTAGATTAATCATATTGCACAATGTATTTAAAAAATAACAGGATGAGGTTTACAGGATGAGGTTAAAATAAGTGACATATAGAAGTCTACTTCGCAATGAGATCACCCAAAATTTTATTTTAATATGGAAGAAATATTTACGTAAACAGGGAAATAAAGTCTTAAGTCAGCATAAATAAGAGAGTGGCAAACTTCTACCTCCAGTGCCTTGTTTTTTTTAACAACCATCTTGGTGTAGGAATTGTTTATTAAAAAATGGTCTTAGGACCCATTTCTGTATAGTTTTCTTTCACTGTGGGTTTTTTCCTCCTAAATTATACTACCCTCATTCTAGTTTGATAAAAGGAAAGATCAAGACCTTCATTTATGAAACTTGGGAGGTAGATTTCTATGCTCAGGGTGGAAAAGTACATTTTTTTTACCCTCTAAATACCACACATATCTGTTTCATCTCTCCTTAATTCCTGGGAGAGTTGATGAAAGAGAGCTGTTTTTCTTCTTAGGAATTTCCTTTGGATTATTCTTATTTCACTATGTTAATCCTCTGTTTTTAAGTTTCTTCTACAGAAATTACATATATTTCAAAGCCAGAGGATTTTTATTACTAATTTGCAATGGATAGCAGAAGGAAAGGAATGCTTTTAGACCTAAGATCTTGTTTCCAAAGAGTCCTTAGATGTAACGGTGAAGGCTTAGAGTTTGGTAATGAAGGAGGGTAGTGGGGATGGGCAAAAACAAAAGTAGACATCAGGATAAGCATATTATCTCTAATGTTTTACAGGGTGTTAAGAGTCTTTATAAAATACAAGCCACAGGGAAGCAGGGATCTGACAGCTGTTGGACAAATGCCAACTGGGGAAGGAGGGAGGACAGAAAATGTGGCTACTAATTTCCAAAATAAACCCCAAGTTGTCAGCTATCAATAAAAAAAAGTAAAGCCCTTTGTGTGATAATAGGTATTCCTAATGTTGGGATCAACATCTTGTATTAAATACTTAGACAGAGGTCTTTAGTATGTGTTTTCTTAAGATGGGACAGAAAGAAAATGAATGACTACTTTAGATAAAATACTGGGATTACACTAGAAAATTAAGGATCAATTAGTGTATGAATATAGTCTATAAATCATTTGCTGTGTATTCACTCACTCAGACCTCAGATAGATCTAGGTAATAATTTTAGGCTCTTTTTATTTTCTTTCTACACAAGCAAGCAGATTATAAGAGAATACCAAGTTATTTTGCTTAATTCAGTTAGTTGAGGGTACAAAGAGGGGCAAGCCCTTCTTTGAGAATCCCTTGATGATATGGCAGGTGCAGAGTTTACCCCTCAACTTAAAAAAATAATCAAACAGTGCTGATGAAATGTCACCTAGCTCTGACTCCAAAAACTTCTGCATCATCCAAGGTTTCTATCACCCAAAAATAAAATTGACAAGAAATAGAGTGAACTATCAAAATAATTCCTCCCAGCTGCAAGATTTGGAGTGAGGTGCCATCAAAGGCAAAGTGTGCCTGACCCACTTAAGAACTTTCTCATTCTTTATGGAATTTGAGGATTAAATGAAGCCCCAAGATTTCTGGGTTCAGGTTGCCATTGTTTACCCATGAAAATAAAAGAAGAGCCCACAAAAACCTAGTCATGAGGCTTTGTGCTTCAAATCATTCTTACCCAACATGTTGATGAGTTAAGTATAAATGAATCAGAAACATACGGTTCACATTTCTGTGGAAATCCACAAGGGTATATTAAGGGAATTAAAGGGAAATGTGTTAGGCCAAACATATTTAAGAATTTTACAAAGCCCAAATCCACCAAAATATTTTAACATTTTCTGGTGAGTCTGTTCCAGTTTTTCTTCCTTTATAGTGTGTTGTCTCGATTGCCTTAAGCTTACATTTTTATACACTGCGAGAGCTCCATAAATAATTTGCAATATATGACTAATGAAATTACCAGTCTACTTCTTTAATTCCAAGTAATGAAATTTGTCATAGGTAATGATGCTATAGTTAGACATAATTCAAATATTAAAAAAAAATCCCTAGGGAATTTGGATCAATTACAAAGAAGCAAATACATACTATATTGAATTTAAATCATTTCAAGTGCATGCATTCTTTTAATTCATTCATTAATATTTAGTACTATTTAAGACACTATTTATAGATGTTTTGGGGGCCATGTAGACTTTTGAAAATTAACAAATAAGATGTAGATAATGGGCTGGGAATGTGGCTTAGTGGTAGAGTGCTTGTATAGTGTGCATGAAGCCTGAATTTGATTCTTCAGTACTACTTAAACAGAAAGAGCCAGAAGTAGTGCTCTGGCTCAAGTGGTAGAGTGATCGTTTCGAGCAAAAGAAGCTCAGGGACAGCACCCAGGCCCTCAGTTCAAGCCCCAGGATTGGAAAAAAAAAAAAAGCGTTGATCATGATTTCAATTTTGCCTATGCTAAAATATCATAAAGTCAGAGATTTTCAT
Organism: Perognathus longimembris pacificus; assembly: GCF_023159225.1. Classification (NCBI taxonomy): domain Eukaryota; kingdom Metazoa; phylum Chordata; class Mammalia; order Rodentia; family Heteromyidae; genus Perognathus; species Perognathus longimembris. The sequence continues at coordinate 48,175,983 of NC_063171.1, forward strand.
TACACTATCTAATTCTAAGTAATACTGAGATTTCATTCCTTTTCATTTTTGTTTGGGTGGTTTGAACTCACAGCTCTGATTTTGCAAGGTAGGTGCTCTACCAACTAAACCAAGCACCCAGACCCCTTTTTGCCTTTGTCACTTAGGTCCTTAACATGCATGTTGTCCTGGAACACAATTTGTTTATTTATACTTTTCATGTATCTATGATTATAGGGATTATCTATAGGTGCTAGGCATGTTAATTTTTCTTGTTGGTTTTGGGTGAAGGGATTGAAACCAGGGCTTTGTGCATATTAGGCCAATAATCTGCCACTGAGCTATACCTCCAAATTCAGAATTTATTTTTAAAGAGTTTTTCTATGTACTCATTACCTTACTTATGTAACTATAACCCCTCTGTACCTCACTTTTACACTAAAATAGAATATTATTAATAAAAAAGGTTTTTTTCTAGTGAAGTCTATTCCCACCAAGAAAGCATGTAGAAAGGTGTAAAAGTATGTTTCAGAACATAATCTTTTCTCATTATGTAAACATAAATTATTTTCCACATGAAATTCCTACACATGGTCTGACCTTTTAACTAAAAATTCTCTCAGTTAAAGGGAACTTTGTGTAGTTAGATTTTGTTTTGGTCGTTTGTATTTTAAGGTGTTCCAGTGACTGTTTCTATTTTCACTAAATAATAGTATATAAAAGTGAATGTGTAATAGAGAAGGAAACTTAATTTTTCTGTTTTCTAATATTATTATAAAAGCACTCAGAAGCACAGTTCATGAAGATGATGAAAAGACAAAAGGAAGAACCCTTCTTGTTAGGTATTAAACATCATACCTGATAACTAAAATAACACATCAAACTAGATTATGATTTAAACATGGGAAGGGTTATATAAAGTATTTATGCCGACTCATTTAACCCCACCCAGAAATACAGTGATCTAGGCATACTGGAGAGACATCTCCATCCTACCACATCTGTTTTGGTAATGGCAATAATGTAGGTTGACAATATCCTTCAAGCAATGGCCACTGATGAAGACAGTGTGGATTTGGGTCCCTTTGGGGAAGTGGTAATTTAAGGGCTCCCACTGAAATGGAACCTGGGTATACAGGACCCAGAGAGCTTTCCCTAACAGAGAACCAAGACCTGGGGCAAGGGATGGGGGGAGTGCTGCATAAAGCTATTGTGTTGATAGAGCCCAGCCCAAAGCAGAGAATTGCTGTCCTACTAGGTTCAGAAGCAGAGCACTGAGTCAAAGAGGATTATTTCCAAGTCTTAAGATTTCATGGAGCTTGCTTTGGGTTTGAAGTTGCTTACAACCTGCCGTTCTTTCTTTCCCAGTTCTCTCTTTGGAATGGAAATCTTGATCCTATGTCTTCCTACCAGGGTAGTTTGGGATCATATAACTTGTTCAGTTTCACAAGTCCACATGTTAAAAGATACTTAAGACTTTGCAGCCTCCAAAACTAGGAGAAATATGTCTATCTACATAAGGCACCCCATTCATAGTTTATTGCCAGAGGAATTCAAGCTAAGGTACTGTCATTCATTGACATCCAAGACAGTTAATAGTCCTTGAAGTATATCCTCTGATTGAGCCCATTCCTGTTGGGGAGAGAGGGCCACATCATGGAAGCCTCATTGCTATGGCCAGCAGCTTGAAGAGCCAGATCAGGTATGAAGGTGGGGAATACCTGCATAATGGTGGCAACTCTGCAAAGTAGATGAATAAAGTTGGATACTTTCCAGCCTTTGTAGAACATCGGACAGGATGTTGGTATAGCAATAAATTAGGTCCCTTGTGAGCTTTTTGGAAGCAAGGTTTAGAGGTAATTGTCATGTTGGTGGGGGGGGGGGATGGAGGAGAGACTGTCTGTGTCTGGAGCTAGGAGCTTTCTGTAGGGTATGAATAACTTAAATTCTGGCTGATCTGGCCAGAAATGATCAGTTAGTAGCAGACTTCACTAGTAAGTGTGAGAAAGTTCTTGAGGATTTTAGAAACTTGGGCTCTTAGCAGCAATGCAGTGGAGGAAGGGATGGGAAGTAGAACATGGTTGACACAGTAGGGAGGAACTGTCAGATCCCCACAGTCAGGGTTTAAAACTCAAGGTATTGGTTCATTCCAGGGGAATGACAATGCATTGAAAGGTGTGAAGTGGGAGTAGAATATCAGAGGCTCAGGGACAGTGGGAGTGAGGTTTGGTAAGTGTCTGCACCAACACTTTATTTAGTTCACATGACTTAGAACATTCATTATGTACCAGTGCATTAAACACTTACTCTTCTTAGAGAAAGTAAGAAAGAATTTCAAGAAAACGATTTCCTCAGGAGGACAATTCACAGGCAATCCAAAAAATAAATCCACACAATCAAAATAAAAATACTTTAACATTAAATGTAAAAATAACTGACAGAATTAAAAATGTTGATGGCCTAGCCTTTTTCTCCCATTTTTGGCAGATTAGGATAGAACTCAGGGACTCACAGTCACTGTACAAGCACTCTACCAATCGAGTCATACCTCTAGTGTTTTCTATATGTAGGTAGGGTCTTCTTTATGAGGTAGGGTCTCATTTTATGCCCTCACTGGCCTAGACTTTGATATTCCCATTTGTGATTCCCTATGTCACTAGAAATGACAGGTATATGCTACTGTATACAGACACCACTTGAAATAGAGTCTTGTGACCCCCTTTTTATCTTATCTGGCTTCAGACCATGATCTCTCAAATCTCTGACTCACAAGTAGCTAGAATTACAGATTTGAGCCACCATGCCCTCACAATGTGTTTTTTATTATTTTAACAGAGATTTCCCAGGTCTAAATATCTTCCTGTTTATATGAAGGCTGCTTAACACAGCAGTTAAGAGACCATGGGCAACAGAAGGCCTAGACTCAGAATTCCCAACAAAATCAATTAACTGCTGTGATAAGGAGTAAATCACTCCGAAATATAACCCTTTGTGTTCTTACATATCAGATGAAGATTATTTACTTCTGGTGTTTTTGTCCTTAGTAATGGGGATTGATCTCAGGGCCTCATGCTTGCTAATCAAGAGCTTTCCCACTTGAGGCAGGGCCCCAGTTCTTGTACAGGCTTTTTACAGGGAATAAATGTGTTAATATATTTAAAGAGCATAGATTTGTTAGTATATTCTCCTATCCTGAGTATCTACAAAATTAATGTATATACTATTTAATAATTATTCAAAATTTGAATATATTTGTTATATAGTTCACTGATATAAACATGGCTAAAATTTAAAATTATATGCCCATCATCCTTATATTTATTAAACAGAAAGAGGAAACATCAATATCTAATTAGTTATAGAAAGTTGATTCCACAAGTACTATGGGGTGTGTGTGTGTATATGTGTATGTGTGTGTGTGTGTGTGTGTGAATTGAGGTTATCTACTTTGAACAAATTACTTAGAAGATTGCCAGGTCTTTAGAATTTATTTACCCTCCTCTTCTGAATTTTTAAATTTCCAATCTTACTTTATAAAAATAATGCTTACTTCTGTCTTGAAGTTTTACTGATCTGACTTGGCTTAAAAGACTTAAACAGGCTTAAATCCGAACTAATTTTGTATTTATTTCCTTGAAAACATGTGGAATATGTTTGCTTTATTGTTTTTAAAGGTTGTTTTATTGATCCTTTCACATGGTTCTTTTAAATACAAAAGGAATCATGTAGCAGAAAGGCTTGCTGTAAATCTAGTAATAGTAATGATAGACTATGAGAACCTGGTGTATATTTTTCCCTTATCAGCGGCCAACCTCTTCACTATTGCTTTAATTTCTAACCTCTCCCCTGCCCATTCTTTCCAAACCTTGAACTTTCCAGCCATTTCCCATTTATTCCAGGAAGTGGAATCCCATAGCTGGCCAGCCCTCCCCCTGGTGAACCTTCCACAGGAAATAACAGTCACTAGGGTAATCATTCATGTCAATTCTTCTCCCTTAATACTAATATAACATATTACATTTCTAATTAGTGTTTTGTCAGCAGAACAGCTTTTACCTTTGCTTCTTAATTCTGGGAATGCAGTTCAAAAGCACATTACTTCCAGCTGAAATACTTTCCTGTGGTTTGGCATTTAATCCTTTCACTCATTGCTGAAGTCACAAAAGTCCTTTACCTTGCTTCTATGTATTTTTACATATAGCACCTCCAGGTCAGCTGTACAGGATATCTTTATATTTTTCAAAGACTTTCTGCATATAAAAATTTTATGTCCATTTTCCTACTTCAGTGTAGTGGCCTATTTCTGGTTGGTTTTAATTGGAATGCTTCAGTTGCTAGATCTTTAATAGTTTTTAAAATATATTTTATCTTCTTCTGGTTGGCTTCCCATAGGCCCTCAGAAAGTGAAATAAAGCATTGATGTTTTTCCGAAAATTAGTCATTCTTACAATGTTTTGAGCTGACTACTGAACTAATATTTAATAATCTTGTGCATATATTTTCAAAACAGCACTGAGATTCTACCTCACCCTAGTGAGAATGTCCTTATCAGAAAAACTAATAATAACAAATGCTGGAGGGGATATGGTCAAAAGGAAACCCTACTACATTGTTGGTGGGAGTGTAAACTTGTCCAACCACTCTGAAAAGCATTATGGAGGTTCCTCAGAAGGCTAAACATGGAGCTCCCTTACAACCCAGCAGCCCCACTTTTGGGCATCTACCCAAAAGATTACAAGCAAGACCACAATAAAGCCACCAGCACAACTATGTTCAGAGTAGCGTAATTTGTCATTGCTAAAACATGGAACCAATCCAGATGCCCCTCAGTAGATGAGTGGATCAAGAAAATGCGGTACATATACACAATGGAATTCTATGCCTCTATCAGAAAGAATGACATTGCCTCATTTGTAAGGAAATGGAAGGACTTTGAAAAAATCAGACTACGTGAAGTGAGCCAGACCCAAAGAAACATGGAGGCTATTGTTTCCCTCATTGGGAATAATTAGAACATGTCTAGGATAGACAGCAGAAGATCACAATAGCTCAATAGCTATGCACATATGAACACATATGATGCTAAGCAACATGAACTTCAAGTTATGGAAACAAGTGGTATATCATTGTTATTGTTATTTTCAATATGCCATGTGCAACTGTGCCCCCCCCCTTTTTTGTATTTCTTTCCCATGGTTTTACCCCTGGTATCACTGTAACTGATTTTAGTACCCTGGATATTGTATATACGTGTATTGGAACTAGGGAAGGGAAAGGGAATACCAAAATTGAGAGACAAAGGATAAAAAGACAAACCATGCAACAGCAATACTTACAAAACTATATGGTGTAAACCAACTGTACCACTCATGCGGGGAGAGGGAAATGGGAAGGGGAGAGGTGGGAAAAATGAGGGAGGAGGAAACAAGTTGGGTAAGAAATATACTCACTGCCTTATGTATGAAACTGCAACCCCTGTGTACTTCACTTTGATAAAGAAAAAAATGGGTAACATATTTATGTTTTTCATTTTCACTTTGATTTTGCTGCTTCATGCTTTCATGCTGTTTTTCCTTATTTTTCTATTTTTATTTTCATATTTTTCTAAGGTGTATACATATTTATGCATGTATGTATACAGGTATGTATAAGTATGACATATATCCTCTATCTTATTTCCTGCCTCAAAGACAGTAAGAATGATGACTTTTTAAAAAATGAGGCAAGGTATATAAATGTAGCAGATCAAGCTGGCCTTGAACTTGTGGCCCTCTGTTTTAGCCAACAGAATTCTGGGATTACAGGTATATCCCACCATGCCCACTTCCATTTATGTGTTTTAAATTTTCTTTGGTAATTTCTTTCTAAATTTTCTAATTAAAATTATCTTTAAGTAGTTGTACAAAGGAAGTGACATTTTACAAAGCCATTTATGAATATAGTGCATTTTGATCAGTGTCAACCCCTTCAACATTCTCCCCCTCCTCCTCAACCCACCCTTTCCTTTACTTAATTTTGTGCTGTATATAATGAATTCTTGGTTTCATTCTCCCCCCCTTCCCCCTTACCTTTGTTCACATACCCCACTCCTGTTGGCCCCACCCCCTTCTTGAAAGCACCCATTTCCTGGTGCTCATGATTTTATTAGGTGTTGGCCTAGTCTTTCTAAAAACAAACTATATGAGGTCTCTGTAGAGTCTATATACTTCAACTAATTCATTTGTAACCACTTGCATTGTAGACTTATAATGAGCTATAGTCAACCAAGGTGTCTGTCTATCAGTTCCATTTTTATCCATAAAGGTTGTCTGAGCAAACCTGTTTTGATTCTGGGGTCTGCCCAATTCTAGCATCACCGTAAAATAACACACACAGTATATACATTAAATTTATCGTGATTTTTGTCTTTCTGCAGTTTTGGTACTGGAAGCCAGACCCTAGAGCCATGTGTGTGACCAGTAATAATTCCATAGCTAAGCAGTGTTCATTGAAAAGTGCCCAGTTTATCCTGGGCAAGGGAAAGGGAACATTCAAGAATAGGAAGAAGGACAGATATTCAGAATTGCTGTTTGACCTGCCTTTCTAAATAGGCCTCTTCAGAGGTTAGATAGAAAAATACCTGGTAAATTTCCGCAAGTGTGTCTTCAAGAGGAGGAGGAGAGGTTATGACCTAGCAACCTGACATTGGGATCATGACAGGAACATGAACTGTGATTAAACAACAGCAACAACAAACCTGAAAGAACCCACACAATACTAATACTGTCCTGTACAGCTTGTCTTTAACCTTGAACCTCATCAAACCATATTTCTAGTCAAACAAGTTGTTAAGAAAAGATGATGAGATTAAAACATGGAACACTCCAGGGCCAATTTAATCCCATTAGAAGTTTTAGCATCTGCATTTATACAACTGACCTGCATTTACTTAGTGTAAACAAAGGAGAAATTTTGCAATTACTTAGTTTACTTAATCAAGTCAGACAGCCAAAACTGTGCTACTCATTGAGATTTGATACTTGATATTACTTGATCCAAAAAAATTCACTTGGAGGCTTAAATTATCTAGTTTAGCTGTCTAAAATTGATCAGATGAATCACATTATTATAAAGCTCAGGATGGAATTTCATTCACTATAATTTTTATTCTATAGTGTCCTGCATTTTCAGCTGGAAAATAACATTGTCAAAGGGAACAAAAAGAACCTGATATCATTTATTTGATAGTATAAAGCATTTTATCTTTATTCTATGATTACTAATAACATACCAATAATTATATTTGATATACACTCAGAAGGGCTATCCCCTAGAAATGGTTAATCAAGTCAGCATAGTGAAATATCCCTTCTCCTTTATCGGTTGTATTATTGCAAGTTATTCATCAGTGGAAGTTGCTGGACCATAAATGTCCTGGAGCAACAGTTGGAATAATTGCTTGCGATGTTACTGAAACATTTTCTTTTTTCTTTTTATACCTTCTCGGTTCTCTTTACTGTTGTTGCAAAGGTGATGTACAGAGGTGCACAGTTACATAAGCCAGGTACTGAGTTTGTTTCTTTCTTTGAACACTGTCACCAATTCCCCCATTTTCTTCCAGTTTTTTCCTTCTTGACCTCCATCCCCCACAAGTTGGACAGTGACTAGTATCACCGCTGCATTTGTTCATCATTTGTCCCACCATTTCTGTGCTCCCCCTTATTCTCCCTGAACAACCAGTGAAGCGTTTAACAAAATGAATACCAAGAGGTTGAAACATGGTCTAGGAGGATGAAGAGAGGGAGGACTACAAGAGGAGGAGATCAGGAATGGAGGGAGCAAAAGGAGGGAGGTGAGCAATGCAGGCATTCCATTCAATGTACATTATGTAAAAGTTGAGCTACGTAACTGAGGGTAGGGATGAAATGGGTAAAGGTGGGGAGGACGGTGGGAGGGGTGACAGTGACTAAAATATATTGTATACAAAACTCTTCTTCTGGAATTGAAACCCCTTTGTACAGTATATAATAAAATTCAGTAGATATTAAAAGAAAACAAAACTAAAATCATACCCCAGTCAGAAAGTAAATCATAAAGCAAACAAATAGCAAATGCTGGCAAAGATACAGGGAAATAGAAATTCTCACACACTCTGGGTAAGGATGCAAACTAGTGAAATAACTATGGACATCAGTGTGGAGGTTTCTCAAAATCTAAAAATAGATATACCTTATGACCCCATCATACTACTACTGAGTTTATTAAAAAAAAAAAGACTGCATATCCATAGTTATTGCAACTTTGTTCACAATAGCCAAATTGTGGAATCAGAAAAGGTGTTAAAACCTAACAAATGCATAAAAATATGATACATATATATCATAGAATAATACTCAACTAGGAATATTACTCAACCATAGAGAAAATGAAATTATTTTATTTGCAGGAAAACAGAACTGGATCCATAATGCTGGGTGAGATAAAGCAAGCTCAAAAGTCCCAGCATCATATATTTTGACTATTTGTGGAAATGAATCTAAAATAAGGAGAAAGATAGTAGTAATAATAGGATATATACACAAAAGAGGCATTGTCTGGGGCTCAGCAGAACAGGAGAGAAGCAACAGAAAGGATACTGAGGAATGAAGATGGTCTATCTGTAGATGGTCAGCATCTGTAGATAGATGATAGATAACAGATAGATGAAAAATAGATAATAGATGATAGATAAATGACAGACAAGTAAAGAGATGATAGATGATAAATGACAGCTGCTAGATAAAAGGATAGGTGGTAGATAATATATAGATAAGTACACACATGCGTATATGTGTGTATATATGAAGAGAGAGACAGACAGACAGACAGACAGACAGAGAGACAGAGAAAGAGAGAGCGATCCCCATTAGTTTACTGGATTTTTTTTCTTAATTCTTTTTATATTTTGTTTTTTTTTTTTAATTTCCAGAGCTAAGGACCGAACTCGGGACCTTGCACTCACCAGGCAGGCGCTCTTCCGCTGAGCTAAATCCCCAGTCCCCTCATTAATTCTTTTTTACAGCTATGTAATACCACCTTCTGTATGATGTGTATGTAATGTAGCATTACTTAAACAATCTCCCATGCCAGGACATTTAGGGAGTTTTCCAATATGTTGTAATTCCAAATAATGAGGCAAGGCATAACCACATGTGTATATTTTCATATTGTTTGGGGTAAGTTCCAGAAAGTGGGATTGCTCTGTCAAAAGATCAAAACACATATAGTTTGGTTTAATATTGCAAAATCTTCCCTCCCTGTCAGAGTTGTGTGCCATTTTCCTTCCCACCAGCGAAGGGTGAGAAGGTTTTTGACAAGCATGGATTTCAGTTTTTCAGGTTTTGGTCTTTTATAGTTTTTTGTTTTTTTTTCCCCCAGAGCTGAGGACTGAACTCAGGGCCTTGGGCTCGCCAGGCAGGTGCTCTTCCACTGAGCTAAATCCCCAGTGCCAGTTTTTCGGGTTTTGCCAATCTGATGGGTGAGAAAATTATCTCAGTGAATTCTAATGTACACTTCTAAGAACAAACTGGTACATATTTCACACATCCAGAATTACTTCCTTCTTAATTGTATGTGTAGCATTTGTCTATTTTTCCCTCAGATTCAAATTTTTCATTATTTGCAAAGCTTTTAACATATTAGGGATATTGGCATTTTTCTTTCATATCTGTTAAAATTGTTTTCTGATTTGTGACTTGTGGTATCTTGTTTTTGTCGTTTAAATCATTTTAGTGTTTTATCTTTTATGTAGCCAAATTTGTCTTTTATTTCATTTAGAGACATAGTTCTAATGTTTTCCTCTGTACTAATTGCTAGTAAGGAGGAATTCATTTACATTTGCTTGTCAAGCTTATTACATTAGATTGCCAGTGTACTTGGAATTTATTCTTGATTATCATGAAGAATGAATCTAAAGTTATCTTTTGCTAAATGAGTATCCATTTGCTTCAGTGCCATACATTAAAAAGGTTTTCTTTGCTTTATTGGCAATGCCTTTCACATAAAAAATATTCAAAAACAAATATACATCATATGAATAACAGCAAATATACTTCAACATGTGGGATTCTTTTTAATTAATCTGTTTATTCATGCATCATTACCATACTTATTCACTTATAATGCTGTGCATATTTAATACCTTAGTTCTTAGCCACAAATAGCTATTGAAATTAAAATTTACTGAAATGAGTTAGCTACATTTTTAAGTATGTTTATTTCACTACATGTATCTGATGACTGTTATATCAGAAAATAAAGATTTTAAATATTTTCTGTCTCAAAAGTTTCTAGTGGAAAATGCTGTTAAAGAGATTTTATAGTATATTCCCATGCTTAGCATGACTAGTTGCCTCACATATTTTTGCTGTTTGAATGGGAATCAAACTCAGGGCCTTTATGCATGCCAAACAACTACCAAGCTAGGCTCCCAACCCATATTTCTAACTTCTTTATGTTTTCTTAAGTATTCTTTTGCATGAATTACTTTTTATATGAATTTTAATGTCATTTTGCCTAACTCTTGGTTAAAAAAAAATTACTGGTAATTTATCAGTATTTATTTAATTTGTAAACTTATCTCAAATAGCTGGTACAATTGATGAGGTAGAGAAGTGTAATTTAAACCAAAGAGAGCCTTCTATTTATGCATGTGTGCTTTTTGCCTTTTTTTTTTTTGCCAGTCCTGGGGCTTGAACTCAGGGCCTGAGCACTGTCCCTGGCTTCTTTTTGCTCATGGCCACTTGAGCCACAGCACCACTTCTGGCCGTTTTCTATATATGTGGTGCTGAGGAATCAAACTTATGGCTTCATGTATACAAGGCAAACACTCTTGCCACCAGGCCATATTCCCAGCACTATGTATGCTTTTTGTCTCGGGATGGCTCTACAGTTACTTCATGTCGGTTTTCCACATTTTTCGTCAGTTCATTCTGAGTATTTTATTCATTTTAGGAAAAAATTCTTGAATTTTGATTAGAATTTGGAATAGATACTGAATGTTAAAACCTAGTCTACATCTAGGGAAATAATCATGTGATTTATTTTCCTTTTTTTTTTTTTTGTCCAGTCCTGGGCCTTGGACTCAGGGCCTGAGCACTGTCCCTGGCTTCTTCCCGCTCAAGGCTAGCACTCTGCCACTTGAGCCACAGCGCCGCTTCTGGCCGTTTTCTGCATATGTGGTGCTGGGGAATCGAACCTAGGGCCTCGTGTATCCGAGGCAGGCACTCTTGCCACTAGGCTATATCCCCAGCCCGATTTATTTTCCTTAGATGGGTATCTTAGTCTACTTTGTGCTGCTATAACAGAATGCCAGGAACTAAGCCATTTGTAATAAAAAAAGAAAGTTATTTAGTTCACAATTTTGGAGTCTGGAAAGTCCAAAATGAATCACATCTAGTGAGAGAATTGTTGTGTCATACATGCATTGCGTGTTGAATCATGGGTAGAGCAATGGGCTTGAGGGAGCTAGAGATGACCTGGCAGCTCTTACCCTTTCCTAATCAGCGTTAATCCCTTCTGGAGGGAAACCATGGCTACCTACTGACACTTCAATTATACCATCCCATTTAAATACTTCTCACACTTTCATATAAATTCCTCTTAATCATGGTGGTGGATTCTTTTCTCAAAGGTAGTGTTAAAAAAAAAACACCTAGCACATACGTTTTTATTTTTTACATTAATATTTATAAGTATATTGGTCTGTAATTTTCATTCTGTTATCTTAGGTTTCGTTACTGATGTTGTGTTGCATCCACCTTACAAAAAATTTTATTGTCCATATTTGGAAATTGTTTATATTTTAACTGTCCAGTGCCCCACGATGGGAAAAGGTCCGAGATTTTAAACTTTTTATGAGTTACCACATTATCTTGATGCTATTTCATGCATGGGAAAAGAATTCATAAGCTCTTGGGTCAGAGACAAAAGGTTTTATTGGGAAAAGCAAGTGAAGTTTCATTGTCCTCCTTAGTCATCTTTTTGTCCTGAAAGGACAAATGAGCCTGGATGGGTGACTGTAATCATACTAGGTTGTATTACAGGACAAAAGCACTAAGCTTGGTGAGCTCTGCTGCTTTTATAGTAAGGGGAAAACCTATTTTTTTGAAGAAGGAAATTACTTAACTTCTTAAAACTGGTCCTTGCAAACACAGTCCTGAGCAATGGTCTAAGTAAAGAGTGGCCAAATCATTGCATGCTTGGCAAATTAAGCAAGAATGTCCAGGGAACGTACAAAAAAAAAAAAAAAAAAAAACCACAAGGAAAATTGCTTCTCCCAGCACTGGTCTGTAAATGTTAAATAGATTTTTAGTAGGAAATTGCCTTGTCTTTAGGGTATCGTGGAGTCATTCCTTGATAAAGTTCTCAGTTTCTTCTATGGAAATTTGTTTTATCTGAAAGTAATACAATAAAGAAAATAATATAAAGGGAAGACTGTTTAGGTAGAGAATGTGTCGTAGACTCAATAGTTTGCAAAAAACTAAGATGCGACTGTGGAACACAGAAAGGTCATCTGAAGGGGTGGGGTGTATGAGAAATGAAATGATCATGAAATATTTTCTACAACCAGTTGTGATTGTCAGTTTGTGATCATCTTTCTCACTGAACAAATTAACATCTGAAATGAATTTCATTTTTGTCATTTGTCACTTTGGGCTTCATCTATGGAATACTTTTCCTGGCTGGAAATCAGGAGCTGAAAAGAAATAGCTTAGTTTTCTATTTTGTGAACATAAATCCGTACCTCTTCTTTAGAAAGTGATAGTTATTGGTAGCTTCGTTGGGACTAACCACACAAACATCAAATATATTTATTTCTTCTTTCAAAACTCCCTGCCCTGACAAACAGGAGCTCAGTTAGAGTGGCTGGAGGCCAGGTTGGGTGTTTCTGGTCAGAGGGAATCAGAGCGAGTAGATCCAAAGGTGGAATAGAACTCGAGAGCCATGGGCAGATAGAGTTTAGGGGTTTAACCATCAGAGGAAAGACAGGGAGGCAGAAACCACCCCTTCATCCAGAAATAAAGCACTTGCATTAGGTTAGAATGAGGGACTTGGACAAAAGAATGGGAGTGGATTCTGGATATTCTCCATAAAGTGTTGGAATGACCCTTGGGACATTTACATGGGGCACATAAGGCCACAGCTATGAATGAAGAAGGAACCCTTAAGAGTTAAGCTAATTCTTGAGGCAGGCTCAAGCGCTTTTTTCTCTGAGTGGGTGGGGGAGCAGTAAACATTGGAGAAGGGAGAAGAAAAAGATAACATTGAAATTTAAGAAGCTCTACAACTCCATGAATGTGCCAAGTGGGAGGAAGCCTTAAGGTTTCAGCGATGATTTCATAGAAATATCACTTAAAAGATTGCTCAGGGGTGGATGATTGGGCAAAGGCAAGGCAAAAGTAAGAAGTACAAGTAAGATGGTCAGGTGGATACAAAAAAGAGCTTCATGATATATTAAAATATTAGTAATTAACCTGCTGAAGTGTTGCTTATAAAGCACATGCCAAAAACATGCTGGGACCTGTTAGAAACCAACTGAAAAAGAGGTGGTAGTCTTAGACCAAGTAGGGTTAGGATCAGGACAATGAATTTGGGAAGATTTGTGCATTCAAGAGCTCATTAGGTGCTATCTCAGTTGATATGTTACTCAGAACCCAGAACTAGGTCTCTCAGATGGGAGGGAATAATAACAAAACCTCCAGCAGCAGGGGAGGCCTACTAATATGGTTCTTGCCATGGTTTTATAGGGTGCTACAGATTTTTCCCTGTAGGCTAACTTTCAGGACAAGGCTAGGTAGAGTCTTGATGGTAGAAGTAGAAGATGGAAAAAAAGAAGATTAAAGGTTAGACATAGTAACAGTGGTCTGACCATTTTTGGTATCTAGATTTGATGGTCTTTAGCATAACATGGTTGAATCCAAGTTATGGCTTTCACAAACCCAGGGTAAATCCAAGATATGTTACTCATTTTTTCTTCTTTTTTTTTCCCCTCCCCATCCTGGGCTTGAATTTGGGCCTGGACATTGTTCCTGAGCTTCTTTTGCTCAAGGTTAGCACTCCACTGTGGCTTGAGCCACAATACCACTTCCAGGTTTATCTGAGTAGTTTAGTGGGAGAGAAGAGTCTCAGACTTTCATGCCCTGAATGGCTTGGAACCACAATCCTCAGATCTCAGTTTCCTGAATAGCTAGGATTTCAGGTGTGAGACCCCCAGGCCTGACTTTATGTTACTGATTATAAGTAAAAAGACCATGTGCAGACTCTGATCCTCCCTAAAAGCTTAACTGATTTCAGGCAGGGTCATTTCCAAACTTTGGAAGAATAGACCAACAACTTCTATACAATTCAGAGTTCTCTATATCATGCTAAGAAAGCTGGACTTTGTCTTTTGGATGTCTGGAATAGTCCTTAAATGATTTTTAAAATAAACTAAACATACAATTTTATTTCTGGGCAATGGCTCTAGTAGTGATAAGTAGGACCTGGACACTTGCTTATCACAAAGTGATTTATGATTCAGTTATATTCTAATGACTTAAATGAAGTCAATTGCAAGTATAGGAGTGATATATGAGATTATAATCAATTTTTTTCTTTAAAAACAATTTGTTCCTAAGAATATGAGCTTAAGATTTTTCAGTAAAAATCATTGTATCACCCATATTCTCGTGTAAATATACCCAGTTTCCATTAAAATGGAGAGATGTATTCTTTATATGTTGTGTATATACTTTTCTTCTCAGCTCATATTAAAATCCTCTCATCATCAATGATATCCTAAACTATAACTATGGTGGCGGAGTGTGTGTGTGTGTGTGTGTGTGTGTGTGTGTGTGTGTGTGTGTGTGTGGTTTAGTGGTAGAGTGCTTGCCTAGCATGCATGAAGCCCTGGGTTTGATTCCTCAGCATCACATATACAGAAAAAGTGGGAAAGTGGCTCAAGTAGTAGAGTCCTAGCCTTGAGCGTAAAGAAGCCAGGAACAGTGCTCGGGCCCTGAGTTCAAGCCCCTTGGCAATAAGTAAACTATGACTGTGGTCTGTTTGAGAGTTATGTGCTGGAGAATATAAGGTAATGCTCCAAGCATGTCACATTTTATATCTGTTTGCCCATCCTTGCTATTAATGTTAATTACTGAACCAAAGAACATAGCCTTCATTGGCTATTCTCTCTCTAACATATTGTGCACATAACTTTTTAAACTCTTACTTCCTTCTAAGAATTAAACATTTTAACATACTCTTGATTGACCAAATTAGATGACATTTCCATTCACTTCAGAAAGAAAAAAGTGAAGTACTGATGAATTCATAATTATGTGGAAGTTCTTACCCAAACTTTCCTATAAAGATCTAATTTCTATTTATTCCTTATACAAAATCACCTACCCCACATGTATGTGCATTCCTGCTCTCGGTCTTTCACACACACACACACACACACACACACACACACACACACACACACACACACACACCTCCAAGGGTGAAATGAGCAGTGTGGGTAAAATTTAAAATTTTTCAATCATTGATTTTTAAAAGAATGCCTAGTATTCCCATATTTTATTTAAGGACACTGAGCAAGACACAGCACCATGTTTCTGGATGTGCAAAAAGTTGCAGGGATTTCCTCGAGTTGTGGATTCCAGCTAGATGGAATCTGTAGAACAGCATCTCTACCCTTGTCGCAGACCCTGCAGTGCCCATTGCATTGCATGAGATAATCTCATTCTACTGAGAATGCACACTTAATTTCTGTAAGGTCTGTTGCACCAAGGGAAGATTTGGGTTTGGCACTGAATCATACAAAGTAAACTGATGGATGTTTCTCTTCTCTTTGTCAGAATGGACTGAGGTAGAACATTCCAATTAGTTTTCTGAACCTCTAGCTTCCTTATTTTGGCAGACTGATCCACTGTCTTGCTGAGAGTGTAATCTGGGCGTTGCTCCTGGGATGTTGCCCAAACTCTGTTAGTTTTAGTCTTACTGTGAATCTGTTTCTATTTACAGCAGGTAGAGTGGCTTTTGCCATCATCCCTGAGAATACGAGCAGACCTCACCACTATCCCTGCAGGACTCATAGGAGTTAGCAACCAGTTTGAGCTGGAACTAAATCACATTGTGCAATAGCAAGAGCTTTGGCATAAAGAGAAATTATTTTTTAAGAGGGGATTGCTAACTAGTTTTGACTGCCTTAACTTAATCTTGTAGTGTTGACAACTTTATTTAAATATCTGCATGACTGTGTCCCTTATTTATTTCACAGAAAATAAAGCCCCTAATGTGACTGAGAATATTGATCTTGAAGATATTTTACCATGGATTAATCTGACATTCATCTACTATTTCTATTGTTTTTCTTTCTATTTGTTTTTTTCTAATATGTTATTTGAACTTGGAATACTGTCATTTTGTGTAGAACATAAAACTTTATTCAAGTAAATCTGAAATTCTGAGATTATTGCCCATAACCCTTACTTTTAACAAACTTTTGAGAATACTGTTAAGTATCCAAGTTCAGGACTCAGTGTTTTGAAATACAGAGAAGGAAATGTATTTTATGAATTCTATTGGGTTTTCTTCCCTTTATTTTGGCAGGACCGGGATTGGAACTCAGGCCCTTGAGCTTGCTCAACTTGCTTTCTTTGTTGGCAATTTACCACTAAGGTTATACCCAATCCTACTTTTGGCTGGCTATGTTAGAGATGGAGCTTACTGAACTTCTCTGTTTGAGCTGGCCTTGAAAAGAAATCTTCCAGACAGCAGGGTAGCATCACAGATATGAGTCATTGGCCCCTGGCTTTAAATTTCTTTTACATTTGATAAACTTTGTTTAATAATTGAACATGCAATTTTTTCTTTAAAAACTTTCACTCTATAAGTAAAATATTGCTTATCAAAAAGTTGTTTTTTCTCTGAGAGGAATTTGTGTGTGTATGTGTGTGTGGTGCTGAGATTTGAACTTAGGGTCTCACACTTGCTTGGTTTGCGTGCTCTGCTGGTGCTCTGTCATGTGAGCCATGTCTCCAGTGTCACTTTTGGCTGGTTATTTTAGGGATGGCATATCATGGACTTTTGTGCCCATAATGGCCTCAAACTGTGATCTTCTAAATCTCAGGCTGTTGCATAATTAGGACTACAGATGTGAGCCACCAGTGGCCAGGTAAGATAAAACTTTCATAGATATTTTTTCTGTTTCCGGAAATATCACCATAATTTAAATAATCAAAACAAACAAAAAACTTTTACCCAATTATATTTTCATAACTATCTTCTAAAAGCTTTTTTTTTTTTTTTTTTTTTGGCCAGTCCTGAGCCTTGGACTCAGGGCCTGAGTACTGTCCCTGGCTTTTTTTTTGCTCAAGGCTAGCACTCTGTCTCTTCTGCCACCAGCACCACTTCTTGCCATTTTCTGTATATGTGGTGCTGGGGAATTGAACCCATGGCCTCATGTATACGAGGCAAGCACTCTTGCCACTAGGCCATATCCCCAGCCTTAAAGGCTTTTTTTTTTATTTGGTTGGTTTGGGTTTGATTTTCCTTTGTTACAATTTTATTTGTTTATTTATTTGAGTTACTTTTTATTTATTGTAAGGATGGTGACAGGGGGTTACGGTTAAGTGAACAGGAACATATATAATGAAGTATATCAAAATGAACTCCAAGAATTGGAAAAAAAAGAGGTTCTTTTTAGGTTTAGTCTATTTTTTTCTTTCTGTTTTATTTTTCTGTACCCTTTGTCTTATATATAAGCTTACGTGATCCGTGGAAGGGAAAGGGAATCACTGAAAGAGCAGAATGAAAGATGAACAAACACAACAATGATAATCACTAGACATGATGTTGGAAATGAACTTTACAACTTGGAGGGAGGGGAGTGGGGTGTATTAAGGGGGAGAAAATGAGGAAGGGGAACAGTGTTTAAAAAGAAATGGTTTGAGGTAGAGCACTAGCCTTGAGTGAAAAAGCTCAGGGACAGTGCCCCAAACCCTAAGTCCAAGTGCCATGACAAAAAAAGAAATGGTTTGATTTTCTGATCAGAATCATAGGAAAAAATCATTTAGGGGAATCTGAAACAATTTATAATTCTCTTCCATATGCAACATTTATTGGATGCTGTGTCATCAGCATTGTTCTAGGTTCTTCCACTGACATGAATGGAATAAAAGAAAATATACCCCAAAGCACAATTCTTATGTTTGAGGAATCCATAGGGCAGAAGGGACATGGTGATGTGGACAGATTGATCTAACCTGCTGAGGACCGTGACAGAGGCCTTACATGGTATGTAGAGGTGCAAGCATCCCTTCATCACTGGCTATGGGAATCATTTGAGATGCTTTAAAAAGTATGGATGCTCAGCTACTACTTCCAAAATCTCTAATATTTTTGTTTTCTTGGTTGCATGGCCTGGGCCTCAAGATTTTCTGTAATTCCCTCAAATTCTAGTGTGTAGAAGGGCTGCAACTCAAGGTTCATGGTTGTTTCCTGGAGAAGGCATTACCTAAAATGAGCCTGGAATAAAGTACATCTTTTTTCAATCAACATGTCAATCTCAGTCATAATCCAACAAGCCAACAAATAAAAAATGTGTTTTCTTTGTGTACTAAATGAGTAATAATTCTAATTCAATTAATGCTAATTCAGATAAAGAATAAAACTGTAATAGATTTATCCCCCTAAAACTTGTATAGGGTGTAAGCAATTTCACTTACTTCATCTCATGGGATCTTCTCACTAACATTATAGAGAGTAGATGAAAACTGGAGGACTTGTGCTCAGAGAAGATAATAATGTTGTTCTGCACGTAAGGGAGTTCTGCTACCTAGATTTCAATTTGCAAGGTTTGGCTTTTGTCCAGCAGCTGTTCTTATTCTTGGGAGAAACAAAGAAATCCAAGTTAAAATACTTTGGACTTGAATCAGAAAAACAAACAAAAAAAAGCAGAGACATCTGGAAACAAGAATGATGCAAGACTATATACTTGGGTGGAGGTCGAAGGACAGGCAAGGAAGCCAGTGGCCAAAAAGCAAGTGAAAGAGGTTGATGGACCATGCTACCATGACTCCACAATAACAGTAAGCACTTGGGAAAATCAGCAGGCCATGTTGAAAACAACATATTCTGAGAAATGATGACAGATCCATTTATTTGCAACTTGGATTGAGCACACACAGAATGAACAAAGGGACTGCTGAAAGAAAATGTTCTACAGGAAGAGGCCTCAGAAAATGCACACTCAGACTGACTTATCAAGGAATATGCTCTTTACTTGAAAGAATCAGCAAGATATCTAAAACCCAGCTGTCAATGCATGCACTTTGCATCAGTCAATTAAAATTTCAGTTCACAGGAAAAGGAGTATACTAATTTTCTTTTTCTTTTTTTGCATAGTAGGGTATAGAATAGCTGTTTCCTCTAGCTTTTGTGTGTCATAAAATAATTTGGAGGCTGTAGAGTCATGCTAAGTCGTTCATCTAGGCAGAGCGAGAATTTCCTAATTAGAAACAGATGATGTAAAGATGAGGGATTTTTTAAATGGCTCCTTGACCCATACATCATTGTGGATTCATATGTATATGATGAAATATTAAAATTTGGACAAACTTGTATGTCACAAAAGCAAAGTAATTTGGATAGAAAATAAGTATTTTATATATTTTTATAGCCTTTATGGAGAAAATGATAATGGAATTTATGATCCTTTCCCTTTAATCTCAAGAATTTAGGTAAGATGGATTGCCTCCAAGATATGTCTTCCTTAACCCTATACTTCCCCATCAAATATGAGTTATTATAAATAAAGCTGCTATAAATACCCCTATACCAGCCTTGGCTGGTAACAACGTAGGCGTGAAATGGTTGGAACACTTGTCAGTGTGGATAATAACCTTCTTAATGAAACCATTCTCCAAAGTGATTATACCATTACCCACTTATACAAGAGTGTGCTCACCAACACTTGAAGTGGAGTGTTTTGTTTTTGTCTAGTAGTTTACTTATGTGTTCATTTATCTTCGAAGTCCTGGGAATTGGACTTAATTTCTCATAAGTGCTAGGAAATCCTTTCTGAAGTTAGTCACACCACCTCGCTTATTTTTTGTCTAAAGGAAGACAGGGTCTTGCTCTGTGTCTAGGCTGACCTGGAATTCATAATCCCCTTCAATCCATGCCTTAAATTTCAGCCATTTAAACTGGTGTGTATTGGTGTCTCACGGCAGTTTCAATTTACATTTCCTCAGATACACGAAGCATGGTTTTATGTTTTTCCTTTATAATTAAATATCTTCTTTGGTGAGATGATTCTTAAAATATTTTGCCCATGTTAAACTTTAAATTACTTTCGCCTGTCTTATTTTAAAGTACCTTGATATGTACTGGTTTTGAGTTCATTACTAAATATTAATATATGTATATATTTCATAATTCATATATATTTCATAAATAAATACATATTTATTTACAAAAGAACCAAATAGTACTCAATCTAGGGGTTTACAAGGCTTGAAGTTTCAGTTAAGCCATTATTTATCCCCTAGGGCTGCCCATTAGAAATTTCTATGGTCTTTTGGCCAAATCCCAATGTCAGGAATCTATCCCCCAAGATAAATGGAAGCATAATGTCTAGGAATGGGACATAGGCAAGTATTATTTTAAATTTCTCTAGACAATTCATACATGACATTAAGAACCATTGAGTTGAAGCAAGGAAAAACAGGGAACATTCTGGAATTTCATCAGTAACATTGTCAAATAGGGAGTCTCAGACCTTTTGCCTCGACAGCAACAGCAATTTAGCAATAGCACACGGACAACTTTATCTTTAAAATTAAAAGTCTCAGTGAGCACAAATCTGAGAGCAACTTCATGATGCTACGTGAAAAGCAAGTTTCCATTTGCTGCTATGAGCTTCTCTCTCCAGCCAGCATAGCTCAGTGTGGGGAGAAATCATGTGACTCTCTGTTGCAAGAAAACAGATGGACTTGTACAGTTAGCCTCTGATAGTCATAGACTTTTGATGTGCTATTTAATGATCCTATTTCCTTCTTACTTCATATCAATCTCTTCAGTATTTGTTATAGTTCAAGTGGCTGGGGTCAGTCACCCTTTAAAATTATATATCTTAACTCTTGGTAATAGGTAGAAATATAAACTTAGTTTCTAGTAATGGTTTTCTAATACTTTGAGGTATTTGAAAGCAAGAAATAATACCATTTGAGAGTTATGATCATTTTAATTTTTTGTTTCTTATTTTTATGTATTATTTAAGGTATCTAAATGATATGTATTTATTTGCATTGTTGAGCACCAGGCTAATTAAGACCTCCAAATGAACAGGTTTAGGCAAGTCACAGCAGAGGATCACAAGAGCCCAATAGTTATGCCCTTATGAACATATAAGATGATGCTAAGTGAAATGAACTCCATGTTATGGAAACGACTGTTATATCACTGTTGTTACTACTTTCAATGTGCTATGTGAAACTGTAGCTTCTATTATTGATGATCTTCTTGTATCCTCTTCCTGTGGTTGTACCTGCACTATCTCTGTATATTATCTGAGTACATTGGAAATGGTGTATACTGGTATTAGAACTAGGAAACTGAAAGGGAATACCAAAATCAAGAGACACAGGGTAAAAAAGACAAACAACTACAAAAGCAATACTTGCAAAACTGTTTGGTGTAAATGAACTGAACAACTCATGGGGGAAAGGGAAAGGGGGAGGGGGAGAGGAGAATGAGGGAGGAGGTAACAAACAGTACAAGAAATGTATCCAATGCCTAAAGTATGAAACTGTAACCTCCCTGTACATCAGTTTGACAATAAAAAAAATTAACAAAAAAAAGGCAAGTCATGGAGTCTGGCTGTCTTAATTCCCCTAATGCTTCTCCATTCTGAATGATACCTTGTTTGGGGCACACAAACTGTACAAGACTAAGGAAGCCCTTTTTAAAACCAATTTCAAGAGAAGTATTATGATGAATATGACTTACATTTTACAAATTTCATCCATGTGGGATAAAGAAAGCTGATCTTAACTTGTTTTGCTTCCTTGGTGAATGGGATTCATTGATTTTCTAATTTAATATGACTTCTTCGTGTATTTATTTTTAGATTTTGGGGGCTTGAATTTAGAGACTGGGCACTGTTCCTGAGCTTTTTTGCTCAAGACTAGTGCTCTACCACTTTGAACCACAGCACCACTTCTGGTTTTCTGGTGGTTTTTGGAGATGAGTCTCATGGACTTTCCTGCCTCCGCTGGTTTGGAACTATGATCCTCAGATCTCAGTCACCTGAGTAGCTGTGATTACAGTTCTGAGCCGTTAGTGCCTGGCTTAATGTGACTTTTGAGTTTGTGTTAAAGTTCAACTTTGTAAGTGATTTGTAACCACATTCGTGGTTTTGTTTGTTTGTTGTTTTTGTTTTGTTGCCTGTCTGGGGGCTTGAACTCATTGAACACATTGTCTGTGAGCTATTTTGCTTGAGATTAGTATGGTACCACTTTGAGCCACAGCTCTACTTCCAGTTTTCTGGTCATTAATTGGAGAGAAGTGTCTCACTAACTTTCCTGCCTGGGCTGGCTTTGAACTGAGATCCTCAGATCTCAGCATCCTGAGTAGTTAAGATTACAGGTGTGAGCCACTAGCACCTGGCCTTTTTTTTTTTCAACAGAAATTTAAAACTATTTACTTTTTGTTTTATTTCACTTATCCTGACAATTCTCTCCTTCGTATAAACATTATTTCTTATCTTCACTTTTAACAAATGAGAGAATTAGAGATTTAGGCCTGGAAATGGCTTGCTCAGTGAAATACAGCTTATAAATGCCGGCGCCAGAATCCACAAAGTTCTCCAGCTTCTTGATCTAGTACTCTTTCCATACATTCAATCTATAATTTTAGAGCTTTTTTTTTTTCTTTTTCCTGGCTCTATCATTCAGTGAACCAACAGAACAAATACAGATTTGCCGAGCGTGATTCATCAATGAGGCGCTGAGGAGGTCACGCTCGAGGTGCTACCTCCTGAATTTTTAATTGGGAAACTGTACTTCTCCCAGGCCTTTTAGCTGATCCATACTGCTAGATGAATTTTTGTCAACTGACGTGGTCCTGCTCACCCCCCTTCACTGTGCACATTCACCACACGTGCCTTGGCAGCGTGCTCTGCCATCACACAGAGCGCCTGGTGACTTCACATACTTCATCATCTCTCTAGCTTAACAGAGGGGTTCTTTTAGGTCATGGACCACTTTTTCTCCTGAAGGTTTATGAAAATTTGTGTGTTCATGCTCATTAGGTAACTTCGAGCAACCTTGGCTGAATTAAGTTGGTAAAAGGCTGAACTTATAGTCAGCATTGCTTCATAATACACACATGGGGAGCTCATAATATATGTGACAGTTGATTCGCTTAAATCACCCAATTAATTTTTTGTAGTCTTGTATAAATATAATAAAGTAGCTCCAGAAATGAAAGATGTTTTCAGATTGAATTTGACTCCACTGAACTCACAGTATCAGAGTTAACTAATATTTCTCTCTCTTTTTTTTTTTTTTTGGTGATTTTACAAGAAAAGTTGTTTTAAAGGGTAAAATGTCCTGAAAAGATTGAATTTGTTTCTGCTCCCATTTTTCTTAATTATGTTCGTGAAAAGCCTACTGATTTTAGCATTTATTAATCTGCAGTGGAAAAACTGTTCCTTATTGTTGACATATAAAGTTTCTTCCACCAAGAGTACATGTATGGGTATAACTCTTAACTTCATCTTTAATATCTTTGGTTTGAAATCACACATTGCCAACCCTTTAAGGTATTTCTTGGCCTATTCCACTAGGAGAATATTCCTATAGCATATGCACACTTAAGTGAACTGGAGATGAAAAGACACCATGATGAGATGACACATAGATAAAAATTAGCTGCTAGCCTCCATCATTTTTCTTTCTAATTTGGCTGTTGACTGTGTCGCTGCAGTTCAAACTTTGTCAGAAAAGAAAAATTATTGAGCTTTCACAAATGTTAGCTAGGTGTGGAAACCAAATTAAACCTTTCTCTGCCAATAAGCATTGGTTCTTTGAGAGGACTAGAATGAGAGTGTAGAGTGAAGGGGGAGATGTTAATTTCAGCCATCACATACAAGCTGGATTTCTCTGGCAAAAGAGATGGTATTCTCCAAGTGACGAAGAACTATGAGAGTTAAGCAGCTATCAATTTGTACCAAGAGAAGGTGATGTGTCACCAGGGTGACCAAGAGAGATCTAGTAGAGGTTGAGAGTCATTCTGATGGTCTCTGTTGTTATTGGATCAGAGACTAAATTGTTAGACTTGTCTGTTTTGTCACTATGTAGCCACAAATGTAGATGGTAAATGGGGAAGGATGGAGAATGGATATTCTGAGAGAGAGAGAGAGAGAGAGAGAGAGAGAGAGAGAGAGAGAGAGAGAGAGAGAGAGAGAGAGAGAGAGAGAGAGTTGAAAGATTCTTCGCCTGTTTTTTTCCCCCCCCTTAAAAATGTCCTCTTCTTGGGCTGGGAATGTGGCTTAGTGGTAGAGTGCTTGCCTAGCATGCATGAAGCCCTGGGTTCAATTCCTCAGCACCACATAAACAGAAAAAGGCAGAAGTGGATTCTGTAGCTCAAGAGGTACAGTGCTAGCCTTGAGGAAAAAAAAACAAGCCAGGGACAGTGCTCATGCCCTAAGATCAAGCCCCAGGACTGGCAAAAAAATAAATAAACAAATAAAAATGTCCTTTCCAAGAAGGGTGCTAGTGGCTCACACTTGTAAGTTTAGCTACTCAGGGGGGCTGAGATCCATGGATGTCCATTTGAAGCCAGCTCAGACAGATATAACTGAGAGAGACTCCTCCCTGCAATGAACCAGCAAAAAGCTGGAAGTTAAAAATATGGCGCAAGCAGTAGAGTACCAACCTTGAGTAGAGAAAGCTAAGCAAAACACAGAGTTTCTGAGTTCAAGCTTTACTGCTGGTGCACATGTGCAACAAAAATGAGCTCTGAGTGCTTATACATCATTTCCTTTTGGCTTAGATTGTTTGGGCTAGCTTTACAAGTTCTTTGTTCTTTCTATTCTATGCCATCAATATGACTATGACCAAGTTAGGGCAATTAATTAACAAAAGGGGCCTTGCTCTCAAATTTAATTATCTCTGTCCCTCGCATACTATTTACTTCAAATGGATGTTTTGTAGTTAATGTCAAATAAAAGGAATATAATGTTAGCTAACAAGAGATTTAGAAATAACTTTTTCTTCTTTTTCTCCCTTGAGCTTCTGCTATACATCATCATTTGAGTTTTAATACTTTGGGACTACAACTATATTTCAATAGTATTTTTCTAACACTTCATAACATTTCATACCTGAACTATGGATTAAGTTATAAGAACAAGCACATGGAGAAGAAATGCTTTTCTCAACTATAAACACTTTACGTTAAATCTTCACAAGATTTAACACCCCACATACACTGTTACATTATTCCTTGCAATAATATTTTCTTCAACTAGATTCTGTGCTCTGGGGTCACACTGTGCCCTCTGACCTGAACTCTTGTCTTCTTCCTTCTAACAAGACAGCAGTCATAAGTCAGGCAAAGAAATTTGGGAGACTGTTTGCATTTCCTCTGTTAACTGGATGGAGAAGGAATGTACTTCAGAGAACTTTGGGGGGAAGAAAAAGACTTATTTTCCTCTATTTCTATTAAGTGTAATAGGAATTTTTATTGATTGAACAATACATGTATATGGAATACTCTGACTGTATTCACTCTTCTTTACCATCTGTCCTTGATCCCCCTCACCACATTGTACTCATTCCCAGCAGAACATATATATATATATATATTCTATGTGTAAATATACATGTATATGTATATATGTGTATATAGAGTACTATTTAGTCATATATATGTATAGATAGATAGATAGATAGATAGATAGATAGATAGATAGATAGATATCCATTCATTGGTCTTAGGATTCTCGGGATGCTTTCATAGCTTGGACTATTGAGACTAGTACGTGGTGCAATGAACAGTGATGTGCAAGTGTGACTGTTGGATCCTGATTTCTATTCCTGTTCCTATATACCCAAGACTGGCAATTGATGAATCACAGAGTAGCTCCATTTTTAGTTTTTGAGGTGCTTCCAAGCTGTTTTCCTTAGTGGCTGTGCTCATTTACATTCTACCAATGGTGTGTGAAGGTTCCTCTTCCTTGGTACTGCTACCAGCCTTTGTTGTTGTTCTTGTTCCAGATGATGACAGCTCTAGCTATATCAGAAAATCTCAGTGTCACATTGATTTCAATTCTCTTTATGGCCATTTTCATTTCTCTCTATGGCCAAATTGCATTTTCTCTATGTTGAGAATTCCTTCATGTATTTATTGGCCAGTTGTATTTCTTCTTTCAAGAATTATCTGTTAAGTTTAGTTGGCCATTTATAAAGTTTAGTTTTTTACTCACATAAATATTTTAGTTGTTAACCCTTGTAAGATGTACAGCTGGAAAAGTTATGTAATTCTCCTTGTCAATCATTTTTCTTATTTTCTGAGCTAAGCAAGTTTTATTGAAGAAATTATCCCCTATATTTATACATTCCAGTGTTTTCCTCAGTAGTTTCAAGGTTTGAGGTCTTACATTAAGATCTGAGATTCACTTTGAATTTATATTAGTTCATGGCAAGAGACAAAGACTCAGTTTCAGTATTCTACACGTGGATATCCAGTTTCCCAGCACAATTTTTTGAGGCAGCTATCTTTTCTCCAATTGTTTTTGCCAGCTTTGTAAAACCAAAAAAACTAACAAAAATTCTCTTGTAACTGAATGGGCTTATTTCTGGATTTCATTGCCTACTTGATATGTGTATTTTTGTTCTAGCACCATGTTGGTTTTTGTTAGTGTGTCTCTGTGGTATAACTTGCAGTAAGATATATTACTCATTTTGCTCAGGATTGCTTTACTATTTCATATCTTTTGTGCATTCATGGGAACTATATCCATGGAGATGTCATTTATGATGGCGATTGCATTGAATATATAGATTGCTTTTGGTAGTAGAGAATTTTTTTCACAATATTGATTTAAACAGCTGCTTTGGGGGTATTATTTGTCAGTTCTTCAAAAGACTAAACACCAAAATGCTAATATGATGGTTTGTACTTGTCATTGTAGTCATATATGGAAACTTAAATAGCAGAATCACATTGCAGGTTGGTCAGGGCAAAAAAATAAGATTCTATCTCACAAATAACCAAAGCAACAAGGATAGAGTACCTGCCTAGTAAGCCCTGAGTTCAAATGCCAGCACCATCAAAAGAAAAAAACAACAACACTATATTTTCCATGTGATAAACCCCTAGGTATTATCTAAGAGAAATTTTCAGGATAAAATCTTGTACACAAAATTGAGCTTTATGGCTGTAAATTAGAACTTTATGATAAGATTCTATAAGCATCACAGTGAACAATAGTTAAAGCAGAAAAAATTGCAGTGTAAATAACCAGAGAATCACTAGGCAATAGAACCTGATAAGGTTTGTTTGATATTATAAAACTTATGACTACTTTTACATAGAATATGTAAGATAGAATAATCAAATAATTTGGCTATGCTAGTTACAGAGGCCTTCTGATAATGCAGACCTGGTGCAGTTAATCCATTTGTTTTACACATTTTAACTTTTAATGGACATATTTTTACTTTATCATGTGTATTGTGCTAATTAGCAATAAAACTATCTTAAAATACCACTATTTTAAATAGTTTTCATTGAGTTGTGATTTTTTTCCTAAGGACATTTAGTGGCATATGAATGAGCCTTCAGTACATCATCAATAACCCAATTTTTTAATATTAAAAGCATATAATTTATGTGAAAAATAGCTGACATTTTGATATCTGATTAGGTTATATAAATTAAAAAAGTCACTTCTGAATGATCAAGTAGTTTGTTCATGCTCTCACAACTAGCCAGATGGTTAGTAGACTGAGTTGACTGGCCTCTGAATGTGTATTGTGTCAATGTATATTTTGTAAACACTGCATTTTAGTGTCTAACCAGTTTCAAAAGTAGGAAGGATATGGAAATCCCAAGACAGAAAATTAAACAACCCAACTTGGGTTCCCCTATCCCAACTTCATGCTGTGATTCCCAAAACAATTTGAGGGAAAATGCCAGAAACAGACGCATACACTACCCAGGAGACATACTATAAACACAAAGCGACACCAGGCTTATGTCAGAGCAGGTGATCGAAAAGTTAGAGGAGCTGAGAATAGAAAACTCTGGAATTCCAGATGGTCTCCATCTAAGGAGCGTTGTGCACAAGTGATAAGTGACTTGGGGAACTTGTGGCTGACATATGCGAGTCATCTCTGAAAGCTGAGCATGCACAGGTGGCTGGTTCTGGATTGAAAGCCACACCTGTCTTTGTAATAATGCTTACAATTCTGCCCTGCCTTTCATCAGGGCTTCTTGACAGGTTTTGCAGAAATACCACTGCGGCTTTTAGAGGGGATGTGAAACCCATTTTGGAGTAGGGAAATCTTAGGATCTTGTGAGAAAGCAAATGTTTAAGAGCAGCAGAGTGGTCCAGAAAAGAACAAAGAAATCTGACTATCCTCTTTCAAGTGAACATATCTTTTCTTTTGCTTATTAAAAGTCTATCTCCTTAGATTACACTTTGAAGTTAAACAAGCATTTGCAAAAGTCTACTATGTGTGAAACAATATTCAAGGTCCAAGGAATATTAACAAATTAACATAGTCTTGTCCCTGTAGGTAAGGGTTTTAAGGGCCAGAAATATAGTTATAAATAATGTGATCTAGACCAATAAGCATGTCATAATAGTAGCAAGCACAGAAGTAGAATTTTGGTGATATAATAGCAATAGAACAATTAAACTGAATTTTATAGAAGGGAAAACAACAGTTCCAGAAAGGAGCTGCTTAAGGAAATGTGCATGGGCATGAAAGTGTATGACAGTTTATGAATTCTCAATTAGTCCAGGATTAGCAAGCAGTCAGGACTAACTGGGCTATAGCTCATAGGTATGTCTGTATGGATGAATTAAGATATGATCTCACAAAGAAAATATTACCCATTTCATCTCATATATTGAATTTAGGGAAAGAAAGGATATGAAAGTAAATGGGATTTTGTCTGATTAAATCCTAAAAGTGAGGGAGCAATTGAAGATGACTCCAAAACCTTCAGCATGTGACTAAGGAGCAAGTGAGCCTTTAATGAAGAAAAGACACAAAGGTGGACAGGATGACAAGGAAAATCCTACATTTGCTTTTGATATTTAAAATTGAAACAGCAGGTGAGGGACCCTTGAAGATAACATCAGCACCATCATTGAAATTAATCTGGCATTAGAAAAAAAAACACCTAGGTGTTTCCCTAAGATTCATAAATCTTAATGAAAGAATACAAATGGACGAACACACACCACAGGTTTAAATATTTTAAGGTTTATAAAGAAAGCCACAAACTGCTTAATAAAAGAAAACATAATCACTTGCCACGATGAATGTATAATCACATCAACCGTAAAAAACAGTTGTTAATTAGAATTCTGATATATGACTGATAGAATTTCTTGATATATGACTGTTAAGGTGTGTGTGTTGGGGTGGGGGGAGACAGTAGAGACCAAGTCTGCGAAACAAAAAACTTCTTGTCAAATAGTATTTCCCACAGGTTTGGGTCAGCAACCTTACATTATGCAACTGAAACCAAACAACTACTAAACATAAAAAGGTCTAAATTAGACCTCTCAGTGGATCACAATAGCTCAAAAGCTATATGTGTATGATCATATAAGACAAGGATAAGCAAACTCTATTATTGACATTATATTTAAAGTTCTAGGTGAATTTCCTTTGGCGTATGCCATGTGGCTACTGTATATGTTTTTGGTACACTGGGTATTGTATATATACCTACTTGATCTAGGGAAGGGAAAGAAAAACGAGGGTGTAAGATATCACAAGAAATGTACTCACTGCCCTATTATGTAACTGTACCCCTTTTGCACAACACCTTGTCAACAAAATGTAATTAATAAAAAAAAAAAGCTGAAAGATGAGCCACGGCTCAAATGTTAGAGTGCCAGCTCTGAGTTCAAATTCCAGTACTGGAAAAAAATAAAATTTACCTAGCTTAAAAAAATAAAAGAATTCTGAGCTACAAGTATGGTGGCAATAGCATGGGCTGAGCCTCAGTTACTGTGCTCCCCCATCCCAGCCCATCCATGCTCTGCACAGGATTCACACACACTTGAGGGGAGCCCTAGCTTTCCAGCTCAAGCCATGTTCACTTCTCAGCTTTTTCTGGGACGGTGCGCCATCTTATGTACATAGTAAGATATTCGTAATTTCCAACACCACCCAAACCCTGGAAGCAGACTTAGGGAGATCTGAATAAGCAACCCTGAGGTCCTGGAGTAAATGAGTGTGATTTAGAAGGGAAGATGGTAGACTCTAGATGAGCAAGACCTACTGGGCCTGCAGACAATGCATCTTGTTAGGGAGAAGGAAACATCAGGTATCTAAGAAGCCTCATTTGTCCTGATCTAGAGACATTAATGGGAAGAGATTCCTTAAGAAGTAGATGGTGAACCAAGTATATATAAAGGAGTAAATAAGTAGTGTATCGAGGAGGATGAGAGCAAGATCAATAAAAGCTCGACACAGAGGCAGATAGTATAGATTCCAAAGATAGAGCTGGAAGGGTGTGCAATGCACACCTCAAAAATGGGGTAGAAGAAAGGGATAGTTAGAAGAAGTATGAAGAATCAAGAATGAAGGCAAGTTTTTTTGTTATTTATTTATATTTGGTGCAGGTCTGGGGCTTGGCTTATGGGCCTCGGTGCTTTCCTTGAGCTTTTTCACTCAAGGCTATGGCTGTACCACTTGAGCAACAGCTCCACCTCCAGCTACTTTTGCTGGCTAACTGGAGATAAGAGTCTTACATTTTTTTCCTGCCTAGGCTACCTTGGAACCTTGATCTGAAGATTTCAAGCCTCCTGAGTTTCTAGGATCATAGGTATGAGCCACCAGCCCCTAGGCCAGGTTTATTCCTTAGGTTGAAATCAGAGTAGTGGGTCAGCATTTCTTGTTGACATGCCTTGTTATAAGAGTGAAACCTCCCAAGAAGTAGAGTCAAGTAAGAAAGTCTGTGTTATTTACAACTAAGAGCTTATCTGGCTGATGTATCTATTTGTAAATGTGTGGAGTATAAAAATTACAGTCAAAAAGATTAATTTTTTCCTATAAATACATAGATGTACTGACTATCTTTCATGTCAACTTTGGTACTTTCTCCAAAAGATACAGTTTAGGTTATTTCAGTCCATATCTAGAGCAGACTGAGTGCTAGTTTATCATATACGTTTGTGTATTTATATTCATATTATATACATCATAATCACATACTTTATATATGATATGAATATATGATATATAATATGTATCATGTTATACTATATGCATATATATGTATATACATATGAATCAGAAATGGCTGTCCTCCAGAGAAGGACAGCCAGCAATTGTTTTGTCTGTGCCCAGGGTGCTGCTAAAAGCTTGGAGTAGGTATAGCCACTTGCTGAGTTTGGGACAGGTACACATATACATATGTAACAAGATACTCCAGAACTGTAAGCAGCACATCCTCAGTATTTCACTGTTGAGAACAATCGATGTCACGCCATCTGCCAGTGGCTCACATCTTTAATTATAGATACTCAGGAGGCTGGATATTCAGAGGATTGTTCAAAGCCAACCCATGCAGGAAAGTCATTTAGACCCTGTCTCCAAAATAACTAGCAAAATAGAGTATCAAACAAGCAAGCAAGTTAAGCAAGTATAAAGCTCTGAGTTCAAATTGAGAGAGAGACAGAGAGACAGAGACAGAGAGACAGAGACAGAGACAGAAACAGAGAGAGAGCTGGGCTCAGAGTCACAAGCTCCTAAATAGCATACTACTTTGCCCCTAAGTTGTTTGTGAAGCAGAATAAGGCTCACTTCATCATCTTTCCTTTCCCCATTATCACATTTTTCACCCTCAAAAGCTCTGGAAGTCATCATTCAAGCAATGTCCTTCTGGGAAAGATAAATAATTAAACGATTAAAGCAGAACTGGATGAAAGAAGGTGAGAGCCTCAGGATGCAGCTGCTCATTTTCCTTCCTTCCCTATTTCCAACCTTCTTTTCAAAGGGCTCCTAAGAGCTCTCCATGCTACATGGTCGGAAAATATTTGAAGTAGATAATCTCTAAGATCCAGTCCAAGTATAAAATCCAAAGATTCTGTTAAGGCAGGGAAACCTTGTGCATGAACTGGAGCTTGGGAGGGGGAAAAGAGACTTTGAAACGAGGCCGTATTTTTGGATTAGTGGGTAGGAAGAGAGGAGATATTTTAAACAGGAAGAGGAGCATAATAAAAAAAATAGTGAAAGGAATAATACTGGTTTCCTTGGCAGAGGATGTGTGGAATAATAAAGAGACTTTTCTAACAAAACTGTAGGGATTGTAAGGTAGAACAGTGGGAAATAAAATTTAAGTACAGGGCACTTGCATTTCATATGAGACAAGTGTTATTCCTGGAGACTTTGCATACTTTAAAACTCCAATAATTCAAAACAAATTTTCCCAAAGGGGGAATGCATTTTTGGACCTTTCAGATTTACAATCATTTTAATGTATATTTGCTTTGAAGTTGCTTTTTTTATTTTTTGCATTTCTTTATTGTTTTGCTGAGGGCTCTTTCCAGCATGAATATTGGTGGAGGTATTTCACCTTCATGGGGACTTTATCACATCTTCTATCAATTCCAAAGTTATTGATTTGAAGTTTGCTCCTCAGTATTAACTGGAGCAGCACCACTTTCTTCACTTGCATAATGTGGTGGAAGGATATGGAAAATAAGGTTTGAAATTAGAATAACAGTGCTTGCTCAGATTGTCAAACCAAAGCTTGCTTTTAGAAACTCTAGGGCAAAAGGTAATCAAGAAGGGCTCTTGCAGTACTGACAAAGAAGGGTTTTGTGCTTCCTTTTCCCTAAGGTAGCAGGCGATAGCAGTAACATAAACACAACTTGCAATTGATTCAGTTGTCAAATTATGCTACTTTGCAAGAATTATATAAATTGGATTTCTCAACTATTCAAATTAGGCACAGACGTTTCTTTAACCCCACAGTTTCAAGTTGTCCATAACTTAGAACCCCACTTGTGTGTATTATGAAATGGATTTGAAAAGCAGCGAGTGTGTGCTAGTCTTCTTTGTACCTCCAGAGCCATCTTAGCTTTGCGCTTTTCAGGATATATAGTACAACATTTGCTAAATGAAACAGAACTGCTCTTCAGATACTTTGTATTACGAGAAGGTGATAGGAGAGTATAGATTTTTATATCTGATGTACTCAGGAGAGTGTTGCATGCTAAACATTAAATGAAGAAAATATTTTATTTATTTCTCACTGAAGGTTAGTTTTTCCTTTCTTTCATTCATTCTTTCTTTCTTCCTTCTTTCTACTTTTTTGTCTCTTTCTCCTTTCTTTCTTTCCTTCTTCCCTCCCTCCCTCCCTTCCTCTTCCTCCCTCCCTTCCTCCCTCTTTCCTCTTCTTCCCTCCCTCCCTTCCTGCCTGCCTCCCCGCCTCCCTCCCTCCCTCCCTTCCTTACTCTTCTTCCCTTTTTCCACTGAGCTTAGAGCCTAATCCTCACTCTGTTGGCACTCTACCCCTTGTGCCACACCTGAAGCACAGCTTTTTTTCTGGTGGTTTTGGTGATGGAGTCTCACAGATTTTGCCTGAGCTATCTTTGAACCACTATCTTCCAGATTACATTCTCAGGGGTAACTAGGATTACTGGTGTGGGCTGCCAGCATCTAGCTTGGTGGTGGAGTTTCCTAGTCACAACACTCTTGTCATCCTGTTGAACTCTGAGAGATTAAACACACACAGTGACTTGTGGCTGAGCAGGAGTCCACAATATGAGTCTTAGACAGAGAGCAGGGTGAGAGTAAGACTTGGTGCTGAGTTACACTGGGATGGAATATGTGGAAAACATATGGAGTCAGGGATGACTGTAGCCAAGAAGAAAAATGAAGCAGAGTGTTGTGCAGAGCATGTGGCTAGAAGATAAAGCCTAGAATGCTGGGCTCTACCTAGGCAAGGCCACGAGTCTAAGTGAAGAGTAGAAGAGTCAAATCAATCACTGGGATGATACAAAACAGCCAGATGTGTGTCACTATCAGCAGTATCACCAGGGGATAAGAGAGAGGTCAGAAATCAGGCTTGCCACAGTCCTTCGAAATATTTGTAGCCAATTGGTGTTATCCTGAAATCAAAGCTTAATTAAAAATAAATCATGAGAGAACTCTTCACATTCCACTTCAAGGAGCTCATAGAAAGATGGCAAGAACTCTGTAACTCTGAGAGCCTTGTTAGGGGCTTTGATTGTTAGATTCTAATGGTAGAATTGGATGTTGCATATCGGAAATTATTAAATAATTTGTTTTTAAACACTTCCTAAAATAATTATTTTAATTCTATTTTCTGTAAGACTGTGAAATGAGCTCTGCCTAATGCATAATGGCAGAAGCTTTTTAGGAAGTTAGTTATAATTATCTGAAATAACTCAACATAGTCTTATACAAAGTGATATTAATTTAAAAAATCTCATTATCAATATTAGGGTGAAATGAGTACACCAGGAGAAGTGAGGCCAGAGAGGGTTTTTGCTGTTTGTTTGTTTTTAGAGTGGATATATATGACTAGTTGAACATTTTCCTAAGGCTACAGGCTGTGACCTGCATATTCCTTACAGTGTGTAGTAGACTATTTTGTTTGGCTAACTGTGCAAACTCAATGAACTGGAGTGCAAAGGAGAAAGACCTTTGGCCTTTGGTTTGATCACTAAAACACTATGTAACTATAGGTTTTTTATTTATTTCCATGCCAGAATTTCGATTTCCAAGCTAAACATACATTGGATCCTTGAAGAGGTGCAACACAGTGGATCAAAGAGAGAGGGGAAGGGCCAGGAGAGAGACAAAGAGCAGCAATTTTACTTAGAATTGATTTATCTCTCTGGGAATAAATAGAATTCACTATCATTGTGTTCCCAGGTTATTTCCATGACATTGCACAGTAAATGGGCTACAGAAGTCTTTTCCTACAGAGCTGAAATAGATAATACTTTCTGTAATTCACACAAGAAAAGCCTTGTCCTATACATTTGCAATCTCATCTGTTGCCATCCTATTTTCTCATTTCAGATTAATAAAGGAAAGAATATATACCCAAAGACAGCCATTAGAATGATTAAGTGTAGTCGTCAAGCCTTTAATGACAATTCTGCAAAAGCATCAAGTTGAAGGCAAGGAAAATTAAAATGGGAAAATGACATCAGAGTGAGCACTCGAATGACTCGAATGACTGTGCCATAAAATGGGCTCTGACCCCGTATACCATGGTTTAATATGCATCACTGTCTCATCAAGTTAGATCAACTCATTCTACTGAATGGTCAAGTTTGTAGCTCGCTTCCTGAAAATAATATACTTACTTGACCACAATATACATCTTTATATCAAATACCCCATTAGGAGAAACATGTGCCCATGATAAATCTGAAGCTACCATAGTAAATATTGTTTTATCTGTTTCCTTAAATAAATACTATTGAGAAAAAAATAAAAGCACTCCCTCTCCACAGAACTGTATAATTTTTGGAGGTAACAATGAGATATCAAACTGATGAAATCAGAGTCATAAACCAAAGTTCTACAGTATTGACTCAACATAACTGGGGACCAAGATGTTCTCAAAGCCTCATCTGTTAATTTGCCACAGATATTTATCCCAAATGAAAAAAACAAACTAGCCTGTTTTTTAAAAGATGGTCTTTGGCCCCTGACAAAATTCATAGGGAAGGCATCTGAGTAGGTCTTAGGGCCCAGCTCTGGACTGGGAGAGATTTTCTTTCAGGTTGCTCGTCATGTAGTTGGAGAAGCCCTGGGAGAGAAGCTCTACCTTCTCTGTGTCCTCTACTAAGCTGAGCACACTTTTGGCTCTCTCTGAATCTGTGAATAATGTTTGCTGATACAGCTGACAGAGATTTGTCATCTTCTTGATTGTAATATGTCATCACTTTCATGCCCTACCTACAGTGCATGCTAGCCGAGGGGGGCCATAGGGAAAGCACATAGTACTTGTCTA
The DNA here is from genome assembly GCF_023159225.1 of Perognathus longimembris pacificus. Taxonomy (NCBI): domain Eukaryota; kingdom Metazoa; phylum Chordata; class Mammalia; order Rodentia; family Heteromyidae; genus Perognathus; species Perognathus longimembris. The sequence goes on from NC_063171.1 coordinate 48,212,223, forward strand.
AATGTCTACAAGAAGAGACACAGGGGTTCTCTTAAAACGACGGCAGAGATCAGAGTGCTACCATTATTTATTGAACTTAAACTTTTCAATCCTTTCCAATGTACAATAATGCCTTTTAGACTTCCCCCCCAGCATTACAGTACTTCATTATTGCCACAGGGGGAACTGTTGGCTTAATTTTGCTTTGGAGACATTGCTGCTGAAATTATTAAACTAATGATTTATGTACTATGTGATACAACAATCTCTTGTGCTTAAAGTGGTTACTATGTTTTGTTTACTGTTTATAACTACCAGCAGTTGTGCCACGAAAAACCCCTGCCAGCTTGCAAAGTTTATTTATCCCTGTGGATCTTTAGAAACCACTGATTAATATAGAAAAAAAATTGAATGGCATATATATACACATATATATTTAAAAATCCCATAAGCTATGAATCAAACCAGTGTAGTGTGCTACAAGGGAGGAAAAGTTAAGCGAGAATGTACAATGGATATCAAAACCTACTGACTCTTGTATTTGCTTCTGGTTTTATCAAAATGGAAATTATGAGTGCTTTTCAGGAACACAGAGCTGTGACTCCATCAGTTTTAGGCTATGAGATCACTGGCATTTCCCTTCGGGTGCTGCACATTTTACAATATTAAGGAACCAATTTGCTTAGAGAAACCGTTGCATGTGTTTAAAGGCTGTTAATTTTGATGGCTGCAGAATTCTTCCATTTAGCCCTGATGCTGGCCTCAGTGAATGAAGCCTTTACAACCTGGCTGGAATCTTTTCTTTTCTCTTCTTTTCTTTTCTTTTCTTTCTTTTCCTTTCTCCCTCCCTTCTCCTCCTCTTTTTCCTCCTTCTTTTGAAGTGCTTTTGTGTAACCAAAGACACTCATGAGGCAGACAATCCCTGGGGTCGTGAATCTCATACAGTGTTTAGTGTTGACACTGCCCCTCCCCAAGAGGAGGGAAGAAAACACCACGTTTGCTTTTGGACAGCTTCAGATCAATTCCAAATCTCCAATCATGGTTTTCCTCCTTCAACTGCACCTTGCAGGTGACAGCTGAACCCCATCAGTCATTTTGGATAACTTTGGATCTCAAAATAACCTACCACCTCTGTCTGTCTTGCATAGTTATGTATGTTTGCTACTCCTTCAGCCATTTCTGGCTGTTCATGGGCATTTATAGCTTGTGATTTGATGTGGTCCGGCCAGCCAATGGAGTAGGAATGTCTAAGTCTACCTCAGGCACTCTACACACTAAGCTAGCCTGAGGTACACAGGGATAGGTATAGGAGTAATACATTTCTCAATCAGCCAGTCTATAAATGTCACCATGTGGACAGCTCAAGCTGAAAATTTAACCACTTCAGTTTCTAAGTAGGAAAGCAAAAGCCAAGCCCAAAGTATGGGACCAAATGTGTTCCCATGTTTTTATGTTCTAATTGCAACAATTGTGTACAGCTTTTGTCTCAACTCCTTGATACCTTACCAAAATGAGCCAGAATCAGATGAGGAAGATATAGACAAAGATACAGGTAGATGTAGATATAGGTTTGCTCCAAACCAAGGAGCAAAAACATCTGTTTTATTGTTTAACTTCTTCTTCATAACTCCTAATTTTTCTTCACTCACATGCGTGAGCATAATGAATATTTATGATATCATAATGTGTGGTAGTATGGAAAACATATGACTCAAATAGCAATCTTAACTGGAAATACCTGCCTAATTCCTGAATGATTTCAATCATATGTGTTTTCATTTAGAAACTTGGAATTACTACCTTCTATGAGAAAAGTACAATTAAAACAACAAATTCTTATTTAATTTATTCTAAGCTTTATTTTGATGAATTCCCCATTGGCATTTTATCATCATGTTTAGGAAACTGAATCCTATGCAGTTAAAAAAATTCAAATGTAATTAAATTACAAATTATTTTTAAATCACAGGTATCTAAAACTAGTATGGGACATGATTTGAAATTTTATTCAAAGCAAAAAACATAATACAATATAATATAATACATAAGAAGCATGGGGAAGGTAAAATAGCTGTGGTGTTCAAATTTTCTAACATGGAAAATTCTAGACTTTAGCAGACTTCTAGAATTCTAGACTTCTATCAAGATTGAACTTCACAGAGTTCATCAAGCTACAATTTTTGGTTTCCAAGTGAAAAAGAGTGAAAATTAGGTTGAGTATGAAATTATTTTTTTCAAGGAAAAAGAAACCACCAATTAAGAACAATAAACAACAACTGACATTTTTTTTGTAACCATTATATGTGAGAACTCATGTTTTCTCACTCAGATTTGTAATGTCAAAATGATCTTGAGACATTCCTCAAGAAATAAATTTGTTATATAAATATAAAAAACAGAAATATTCAGGCATAAGTGCTTTTTGCGCATGTATTTTTTCATATCTTTTAAGTAATATCTGTGAGTAGAATAGCTGATATTTATACCTTTCTCAGAAAGAGTCTGAGAATACTGTTTATTGAAATGAAGCCTTTTGATTTTTCAGTAGTAATACGTAAAATTTTCAGTAGAAATATGTAAAACATTCCATTTTTATATGCTCTTCAACTCTTGAAATTATTAGGCTATAAAATTTTTAATCATATAAATAGATGGGTAGATGTATGCTGTCCTTGTTTTAATTTCCATTTGCCAATTTTTTTATCCAATATGTGTTTTTCTATTGCTATCTTTCATGGTTTGAATATGAAATGTCTTGCACAAGATCATATGTCAAATAAATTAGTCTGTTAGTATTTTTGATTGGTAACTGCGTGCTGGTGGCTCATGCTTGTAATCCTAGCTACTCAAGAGGCTGAGTTCTGAGAATTGGGCTTCAAAACCAACAAAACCAAATGGAGAAAACAAATCCAAGAGATTCTTATCTCCAATTAAGTAGAAAAGGGTTGACAGTGGAGACGTGGCTCAAGCGGTAGAATTAACCTTCAGCCAAGACAATAAAGCTCCAAATTCAAGCCCCAGTTCCAGTATGGGAAAACCATTTGTTTTCAATTGGGGGATTATCAACAAATTGGACTGTTTATTATCAGTTTGGAAAAATGAACTTAAGGAGATTTGGTCTGAAGAGATCTTAAAAATATTATGACTTCCATTCAATAAATAAGCAAGTAGAAACATTTATGAAGTCTTCTGTGTTCTTTTTTTTTCTTTCTTTTTTTTTTTTTTTTTTGGCCAGTCCTGGGCCTTGGACTCAGGGCCTGAGCACTGTCCCTGGCTTCTTCCCGCTCAAGGCTAGCACTCTGCCACTTGAGCCACAGCGCCGCTTCTGGCCGTTTTCTGTATATGTGGTGCTGGGGAATCGAACCTAGGGCCTCGTGTATCCGAGGCAGGCACTCTTGCCACTAGGCTATATCCCCAGCCCTTCTGTGTTCTTTTTGAGCATTTATTTGTAATTTTAGGACAAGTACTCATATTTGGTTGTTTATCCATAAGCCATATTTATGATATATATATCACTTGTATCTTAAAATTATATTTAGATACCACAATTAAATAATGTTAAACATATATAATTAAATATAATTACATATAATAATTAAAACTATATATCACTTGTATAATATGTATTATGTGATATGTAATAGCAATAGCCTTGTATCTTGCACTTGTTACTTCACTTTTTAGTTGTAGTAGGGTGTGTGTATGTGTGTGAATTTTCCCCATTAAAAAAAAATCAGTGAATCTGTCAGTAAACATATGGTAGTTTTCCCTTTGGAAAGTATATTTCTTTTCTCTCTCATCACGTTTTTCTCTGACTAGAATGGCAGTGAAAAGTAAAACAAAAAGATTAGTGAGAGCAGTTACACTGGCATTTCTGATCAACTGATATTTGACTAAGAATGTGATTTTAGCAGTAGCAATGTAAAAATGGGTTTCAATTTTTATTTTGTCAAGAATATTTATTATTACTGGATACTAGCCTTGATAGTATGCTTTGCTTTTACTTTTCACCATTAAGTATTAGGCTAACTTTAGTAAAAATATGTATTTATTTATTTAGCTGGAGAAAACTTCTTTATACTCCTAGTTGTGTATGTATGCCTATCAAGGGATTTAGTATAAGAAATTTTCTCACACAATTATGCAGATTGGCAAGTTCAAACTCTTCAGAAGAAATCAATTGTCCAGAAACAGAAGCTCCGAGAAACAGTTGGATTCTGAAGTAAGCTTGATGATGAATTGTTTCTTGCTTAGGAAAGACCAGTCATTTTATTCCAATTTGGACTTTAAATCAAAAAGCTAATCCACAAGGAAAGGGTGATTTTCTTTGTTGAGTGATGTAAGGTGGTGGTGGTGGGTGTCACATAAATCATGGAAGGAAAGATGAGCAAATACAGTCATTATATTCAATTTAAAAAACACCCCAACAAGAAAATCTTTATGTTAATTTGATCCAAATATACTCTTATAGAAAAATTCAGAATAATGTTTCAACCAATAACTGAGCACCCTGGGGCCAAAGTTGGCAAATAAAATTATCCATGAACATGCCCCAACTAGCTTCAGGATAATTTTCCTCAGCAGATTTACATGTAGAAAACAAAAATAAATGTGGAATGAATGCCTGATTTTGTCCTGCTACCAACTATTCTTCTAGAGGATCTTGAAAGATGAGAAATTCTTTAACAGAGGGACTTTATGAGTAAAGTATTCCTCATAAGTAAGTTACAGAGATTAGAAAATCCCTAGATACCTATAATAACTTGTATCCACATAGCTAAAATGAAAAGAAGCTATGTCAGTAGGAAAGCTAGATAATTTATAACAGAAACAAACAAACAAACAAATCCCTCATTTTAAGTTTTCTGGTAGCTCAACCCACAGATTATTTTTTCCCCTTTCCAGGCAACAGCAGAACTGAATATTGCGATTCATTTTGTCAATGTTTTAGACTGAATTCTTATAGTATTTTAGGTTTAAAAATTTACAACAAAATCATCTGCAAAATCATTCTTTTGCACTGTTATTTAACATTGTGCTTCTCATTGGTATTTCAGCAAAGCAAACATTAAATAAGTATGAATTCATATTATACTTTTGAAAGTTATTTGTTAGCCTTGTACCTGTAGTTCATGCCTATAATCCTAGCTATTAAAGAGGCAGAGCTCTAAGGATCAAGGTTCAAAGCCAGCACAGGGAGGAAAGTCTGTGAGACTCCAATTAACTACCAAGAAAGCTGTAGTGGAGCTGTGGCTCAAGTGATAGAGCTCTAGCCTTGAGAACAAAAAGCGCAGGGATCTAGACAGAAACGAACAAAAGGTTAATTATTATTATTAAAGTAGAAACGAACCATGAAAAATTCCCTAATGACATGTTTCCCTATTTAAATTGAGCAGTACTAGCACTAAGAGAACACTATAGAACAGTGGTTTTTATAATTTCAAACATGTTCTCCATTAAAGCACATTTATATTTCTGTTTATAAAATCTACTTATACATGAATAATGGTGACTATAATTTGTGCTACTCGTTATCAGGATTATGACCTAAACCGGGTGGAGTCTTTTTATATTACATAAATACTTTTGTGACTATAGAGCTTTTGAGTAATGTGATACCAGGAGGCCAATACTGATTCTTAAAATTAATATGACTTTTGTTGTTGTTGTTGTTAATCATAAGGTTTAAACTTAGAACCTTACACTTGCTAAGCAGTTGTGCTGCCACTTGATCCATGCTGCCATTCCCTTTATGTGTAAGTTTCAAGATACGGTTTTGCTTTGTGCCTGGGCAGGCCAGGACTGTAATCCTCCTTGTTCTGTTCACCTTTGTCACTGGGATGACAGGCACTTATTTTTGCTTTTAGTTAGTGATTGAGGTGGAAGAGTCTCTCAAACTTTAATTTTGAGGCTAGATTGCAGCCTCAATTCCCTGATCTGTGCCTCTCAAGTAGCAAGGATTATAGATTTGAGCCACCTTATAAATTAGACCCTGGGCACTAAGAATACTTTATCCAATGAAGCCTTTGGAATAATTTATTTTGTAGTTCTCCTTCCTTTGAAGGAATGTCTGTTCTTTAGATTACAAAGCCATTATAATAAGACAATTAAAATCACTCTGACATACCAGTGTTACTCCTTTCAAGGAGGTTTTCAAGCCTCAGAACATATAAATCAACTGGCAAACCATTGGATTGCTTTCTTCCTTGACTTCTTACTTTCTAGTCCATTGATTTGTTCTGTTTTTATATGTGGACCCAGGATTTTGGTAGCATTATTACATTAGAAAGCAGGTGAGAAAAAGCATGCTCCTCAGATGCAAATGAAGAATAGCAGCCAAGTAGAATATAAAACAAAATTTTTCATTGTTCCAGAAGTCAAGAGGTGTGGAATCTTCTTTTACTAAGACATCAAATTTCACCTGCCATTACTGAAATAGTATTGCTTTATTTAATCTCTTTATTAGGAATTATGAATCACTTTCAGTATGTGGGGAATAAGGACTGGGTTAGAGGATGTTGGAGTAGAAAACTAGAAATTCACAGTGGCTTAACACAGAGAGATTGGCTTTCTATTTGTGCAAAGGCAGCAGCAGGTTGGAATGCACTCCTGCATGAAGGAATTTCACTATCTGGTTGGAACATGTGGCCTCCAAGAATGAAGGCATCAGGGCAATGTTGTACTTCCAGTATTTTCATCTGTCTCATCTCAATGCTTGTTTTTTACCCAGTTGGAAGGTATTATTACTGGGACCTCCATTTTACAAGTGAGGAAACGGTCTACAAATGTTCAAGGTTCTTTTTGTTTGTTTCGTATGAACTCTGGGCTTGCACACTGATCCCAAGCTTTTGTGTTCCAGGCTTGTGCTCTACCACTTGAGCCACAGCTACACTTCTGGCTTTGTGTGGTTAATTGGAGGTAAGAATCTCATGGACTTTCTTGCCTGGGCTGGCTTTGAACCAAGATAATCAGATGTCAGCTTGACTCAGTGGCTTTCTTAAGGTCACATGTCAGTGAGTGAGACAGAGATTTTGATCATAGGATCAGAGCTGGAATGATAGGAGTGGTGGTGGTGGTGGTGGTGGTGCTGTGCATGTTAAGGTGAAATTTAATAGAGAGCATTCAAAAAATTCTAGACCTTATTTACAGCCTTTTAATCTCTCATTTCACTTAATGCTTATTAATTACCCATTGAAAGGTATTATTACAATGACTTCTATTTTACAGGTGAGCAAACTGTCCAGAATATTCAATGGCTTTCTTATGGTCACATATAAGTAGGATATCAATTTTGATCATAGGAGGTCCAGCACCAGAGATAGGGTGCTCGTGTGTGTGTGTGTATGTGTGTATGTGTGTTTGTATGTGTGTGTGTATGTGTGTGTGTATGTGTATTAAGGTAAAGTTCAATAGAGAACCACAAAAATCCAAATCAACCATCAGTGGTTTATACTAACAGCTTGCATTTTCTGCAATTGATAACATCTCATTAGAGATGGTAGAAATCAGTAGATAGTTTTACCTGAGTAGTAAAAAAGTGGAGCACCAGAACATTACAGATATTCAGCCATTAATTCTAAAAACATGGATTTTTGAGGACCAGGGGATATAGCTCAGTGGTAGAGGGTTCAAGGCCCTCAATTTGATCCCTAGTACAACAAAAAGAGAAACGAAAAATAAAACCATGGACTCAACTGGAAACGCAGAAGCAACTTTTTGATAAGTAGAAACCACTTGTTTGTTTTAGACATATTGTCTACTTATGTTATTAATGTCAACAGAGAATAAAAAATTCAGCACATCCTGGTGTGCTATTCTTCCCTCCCTCCCTCCCTCCCTCCCTCCTTCCCTCCCTCCCTCCCTCTCTCCCTCCCTCCCTTCCTCCTTCCTTCCCTCCCTCCCTCCTTTCTGTCCTCCTGTCCTTCCTTCCTCTCTCACTTTTTTTCTCTTCCTCCTTTCTTTTGCTTTCCTTTCTTCCTTCATTCCCTCTGTCTTCCCCCCCCGCCCCCCGGCCTTTCGGTACTGGGGCTTGAACTCCAGGCCTCCAGCTTGCTATGCAGGTTCTCTAATATTTGAGCCACTCTCCTATTCCTTTTTGCTTTCATTATTTTTTTCAATAAAGTTTCACATTTTTCCCTGTGGCCATCCTGAGACCATAATCCTCCTACCTATGCCTTCTATAATAGCTGAGATTACAAGTATGTGTGACTACACCTATTTTATTGGTTAAAATAGATATTCCTTTTGATCTAGAGTGGCCTTGAACTGCAATCCTCCTGAACTCTACCTCCTGAGATACCAGGATTAGAGAAATGACCCCCCATTGTGGCTTTTTCTTCTATTCACTCAGTTTTGAACTTGTCATTTCTGTTTTAACTGTTTCCTATCTTGCCAAATTTAGTTCATTTTAATTTTTTGGTATCCATTATACATGGTTCCTGACTTTCAAATAGGTAACACTTTTTAAGCCAGTATGTGTCATGTATGGCTGTCTAATGTGCTCTTTCAGACTGAAAAGAATGTGCAATTAAGTTAGTATTATATTTTACAAATTAAAACTGAGTTGGCAGATGAGAGTTTCATCAGCCTTCCTTTTTTTTTTTTTTTTTTTTTTTTTTTTGGCCGTCCCGGGCCTTGGACTCAGGGCCTGAGCACTGTCCCTGGCTTCTTCCCGCTCAAGGCTAGCACTCTGCCACTTGAGCCACAGCGCCGCTTCTGGCCGTTTTCTGTATATGTGGTGCTGGGGAATCGAACCTAGGGCCTCGTGTATCCGAGACAGGCACTCTTGCCACTAGGCTATATCCCCAGCCCCAGCCTTCCTTTTTGACTTAAACATTTTCTGGGATTAAAATAAAGTACTGAGTCTAATCAGTACCATCTTGGCCACATGGTGGATGATAGGGAATTGGGTTTAAACTTGTGCCATCTTGTCTTCATGGTGGAGGAAGGTACAGTTTCACCTTCCAGGTGATGGGTATGCCTGAATTCCTAGAGGCAGGGGTGGGGACTTGGACAATAGGTTAATGGGTCATGAACTCTCAAGCTCCTGTGACCTTGACCCCTGCCCAGGACCCTGTTTAGGCCTGGACCATCTCAGGTGCCATTAAACCATACTCATGTCTCCTGGCTCTCCTCTATTCACCGTGGCATCCCACTTCAGCTCTTCATTGGAAATGATCTGGACTTTCGGTATTGTTTTTCTGCTCTTTTATTCCTCTCTTACTCTCATGGCTTCGTTTTCTAACAGTGTTAAGTGTATTCAAGGGGCTGCAGGTTTGTGTGCCCAGAGTCCACCTGTAGTCAACAGCTTTCAAATAAGGACTCCCAATTAGACCTCTCAAAATGTGGCTTCTCTGTTTCTCGTGACTGAATTCCCACACAACAAGATAATCAACATACTGTTTCTGGACACTTCATAAGAATAAATAAGTAGGATAATAGTCAGTATAGCTTTCTTATAAAAATGAAAATGTCTGTTTTACCCATGGAAATCTTTTCTCTGATTTGAGCCATGCTCCACATGCTTGCTTTGTCCAATCTACAATGTTTACATTTATTCTTTTGAGTCCCACTACATCATGCTTAAATGTAAACAACTGAGGTTTGTTTTCCTCTCTTGGAATTTCTAAATAACAGTTCTGCATATTATAACTTTAAAGATGGGTCATGGCAGCTGCAAATAACTTTAAAAAGAAACTTTGTGGAGCAAACTATCACATTTCATCTACAGTTTGGCAACAGGCGCATGCTTTTCTGGCTTCAATTCAGTCTTCATTTCGCAAACCAACTTCCTGCGGCATGAGAATATACATTTTTCTGGGCCAAATATTCCAAAGTGGACACCAATTTGGGACTCCTAGTGATTTCCAGCTCTTCAGATTTTGGACATATGAGCATTGAAAACTCCAGATTTCTATTATTCATGCCAAACATTTATTCTTTGGAGACTTAAAAGTCAAGCATCTCAACTTTAGCATAAACTGCCAGAAGTAAATGTTTTCATGAAACCATCACTCCCAGGCAGTAGATGGACAACCAGCACCAACTTCCCCACCAGTCATTTCATTGTCTGTTCAACACTCTTGGATTGATCAGTTACTTGTAGCTCTGGGAAAGAGTTAGGAGTTATAGGAAGAGGTGAGGGGTAGAAGGGGTGGTGAATGTAGGCAGTGTGGAAAATTGTTAATTGTTAAAAGGGAAGCTAGACCTCTCAGCTTTTGATTTTTAATTTTTTTTTTGTTATATGTCTTTTTCAGTTAGCCTGTAATTTCCTTTCTGTCCTTTACCACCTGGAAGGATGGGTGTGCAAGTCCTTCCTCTTCTTCTCTTTTCAATTCTGTGTCTTATCACTCTGTCCACACAACAGACTAGATCAACTGTAACGGAAAGTTGGTCGTTTATAGTTTTGGTTTCTTTTTTCCCCAGAGCTGAGGACCGAACTCGGGGCCTTGAGCTCGCCAGGCAGGCGTGCTCTTCCCTGAGCCAGATCCCCAACCCCTTTTATGGAAAGTTGAAGAGGGACTCCATAGTGATCTGAGGAGAGCCAGGAGACAGGAGGTGTAATGGGGCAAGGTTGGAGGGACTTAGGCAGGGTCCTAGGTGGGAGGAGGGTCACTGGTAGCTGGAGAGTTGCAAGAAATTTCAGGACATGCTTTGAGAGCTTGTGATAATGGCCTGTTTCCAGGAACCTATTGTACAGGTTAAAGGCTCAGCCAGGTATGGCCTGCTTCTAGGAACTCAGGTGCCTATCACCTGAGGAGGGGCGGGTAAGGGAGTAAGCTTTCCCATTTAGATTAAGATTCCAGGCTGCAGAATTTGGGGAAGGTGGCAGGGATAGTCAGTGGGCCAGGCCATGGGAGCACTGTTAAGTTACGGGAACAAAGCAGATTCCCATCAATATGTATAGGCACCATTTACTGGAAGGTTCATGGACTGCTAAAGTCAGATATTAGATTCCAAACCAGATGCTTGGTGAGCGCAGTGAAAAGCTTTTTCCCATGGTGGTGGGGATATCTTTGATCTTATAGCTTAATGTCTCTCAATTATGTAGCTTTCTGTCCCCCAAAGAATAAGAGAAATAGCCTGGTAATAAATAATCCACAAAAGAAAATCAGAAATGTGTGTACTTTTGACATTGTGAGCTGGCAATGAAGTGGAGATGCTGGGTCTAGCTGGCACCATCTTGGCCATATGGTGGCTAGGGAATTGGGTTTAAATGGCTCCATCTTGTCTTCATGATGGAGGAAGGGGACAGCCCACTTCCCAGGTGATGGACATGCCTGATTCCTAGAGGCAGGGGAAGAGACTTGGATGATAGGTTACAGGACCTATCAGTCCTCTGCCTTGAGCTTGAGAGGCTTTTGAGTTTCCTGTGACCCTGTCCCCTGATCCTGACCCTATTTATGTACAGGACAGCTCAGGTGCCATTACCCCATACCCTGTGTGCTGTGTTTCCCGTGTCTCCCGTGTCTCCTCTGGTCACCATGGTGTTCCACTTCAGCAATCCATTGGGGTTGATCTGATTTTTTTTGTTATTGTTTTGGTGCTCTTTCTCTCCTCAGTTTTCTGTCAGCATTGAGTGTATTCGAGGGGCTTCGGGTCTTTCTTTGTGACAGAAGTCTGCCTGCAACCAACAGTTTTCCAGTAAAGACTCCCAATTCGACCTCTCATGATGTGGCTTCTCTGTTTCTCTCAATCGAGTTACCTTACAACAGCAAGATGGGCCAGGGGAAAGATGAAAATGGATTGGGCCATGGTGATGGAGAAGGAGTTGAGAACAACCTTCATTTTGTATATATTGTGCAGGCAGAGCTAGCAGGTTTCCTCTAGCATTAAACATAAGAAGTGAGGAAAAGAGAGTAATCAGTAATCAACTTTACAAGTTTTGTCTGACAAAGTTTGTTTGCACAGGTGCCATTACTTGAGATGGAAGAAAGGAGAAATAAGTTGTGAGGAGGATATTATAGTTTAGAACTTAATGAACTAAGGCCCTGAAGTAGAAGGAAGTATTGGCAAATGAAGCTTTAAGAGGTGGGGCTTCATTGAACAAAAGCCACTGGGGATTTTTTAAGGTGATTGTAGAACTCAGGTCTCTTCTTCCTGTTTATTTCCTTGCCTAGAGATGGTTTATTGCTTTTAAATAAGAAGATAAATTCAGATAAGAACTGAAATAAGAGTGGGATTAAAAATATTAACTTCCAATTTAAATTGGATAAAAAGCCCCTTAGCCATTATGCATTCAATTTTTTTTCCTGAAAATAAGAAACCTAGTTCTCACAATAGAAACAGGAAGTAAAGGAAAGCTTACAAGAACATCTGTTCTCAGGAGATTTTCAGGCTTGAATCACACACCAAAGGAAGTTTGGATGGTTGGGATAAAGTTCAGATATTTATCTGAACTCTGGAGTGGTTATTCAAATCAAAGCAAGCATAATACACTATAAGTTCATCTTCTAAATAGGAAAAATTTATTTGACAAGCTAGACCATAATGATACACCAAACATTTTATTATTAACCTTTCCTATCTGCTATATATAATGAAGTTGAAATGGAGAGACTAACTAGGCTTTCTGAAATCATTGTATTTATTAGAAACTAAGTAAGTCGCATGTATCTGTGGTTGCTATTTAAGAGGTCAAGTTGTCTTTATATTTTTTAAAGTGTTGTTCTATTAGCTATAAGTTTAATCAAATTAAAAGTGGGGCTAAAGGAGTCAAGAAAGGTAGCACTGAGAATAACTTTAAATCTCTTCTAGGTACACATCAGTAATATACTTATATATCAATAGCTTATAATTGTATTTAGGTACTGAAAAGCCTTTTTTTACTTACACTAAAAAAAAAATAAAGTCCAGTGATACAGAGTATAAATTATATGTTGGTTTGCATTTCAGTTGGATGCAAAAGAATAAAATTATTCCTCTCTGTTTATATAATGTTCATTGAAATTGGTCTACATTTTAAAGCCATCAGCAGATAATACACATGCTGGGAAGAAACCCAATAAGAAGAGAGCTTAATTACATGGTATAAATCAGAATTTGGGTGAATTTAACTGTATTTTTGGTTTGGCTAATACCTTAAGCCAGTTTTCAAATATTTAGATTCAGCAAAATTTGAAATGCATATTGCACAACCTTATTCTCTCTTTCCCTTTCAAGTGATATGCATTCAATAAAAAATGGAATCTGGAAATCTTATGGCTTTGTAGCTAACTCATCATCATGCTTCAATAAAATCTATGCAGTTGTCCCGTCAACAAGTCCAAGTTTCTTCAAAACCCAGTCAGTGTTCATGAGGAACACCTCAAAACTAAAATCCTTGACTTTAAATCTATGAAGTGTTCAAATCTACATGGACTATTATTACTAGAGCTTCAGGCTGTAAGAAACACACTCTACTCTACTTGAAATGTTACCAGAGGAACAAATCTTTGGCAGACACTTAAAAGAAATTATTTCCTTTAAATCTCAATCATACTTTTTTTCTCATGAAATTCTAGGAAGTTTTGTATTCCCCTTGTGGTCTTTTCATTGTTTTATTTGTTGTGAAATAAATACTCATTTGCTTTTACTTCTTAATATAAATTAAAATTATCTTAGTTGTTACATAAAACATTAAAAATGTCAGTCAGTGTAAATATATAAAGAACACCAGGCATTTTTATTCTTCAGTGATAATAACACTCAAAATCCTTTTTCTAGCTACTTGAAACATATAGCAGAGTATGATTGTTATCTGAAGTGAGCCATTTGTGCAAAAGCTCATGAGGACTCTTTAATCCTATCTAACTATAACTTCATGTCTAATAACCAACCTCTCCCTATCTTCTTCTACCTCTACTCTAAGAAACTTAGTTCCTGAAAACCTGGCATCACAGAAAATTTTGTAACCCCCAAATTAAGCAACTAAGGTTACAGGCAATGGCATGCTTCTGTTCTAGAGAAAGAAGTCTTGAGTGCATTTTAATTTGTCCAGGAGAGGTCAATGGAGGGCTAAGGTTGCACTTGCTTACTTCTCCAGCAAGCTTTCCATCTTAAAAGGAAATGATCCTAGTAGGAAAGGTGAAGAGAAGTCACAGAAACTAAAGAGATACAAAGAAAGAGCTGTGGAAATCAGCTAAGACAAGAAAAGGAGGGTGGTGATGCATCTAGATATTTATCTAGGATTTCTTTTAAAAAAGTACTTCTTACTTTAAAAAGTGAAAGTTGAAAGAAATGTGGATTCAATAAAGACTTTTAGGGGCTGGGGATATAGCCTAGTGGCAAGAGTGCCTGCCTTGGATACACGAGGCCCTAGGTTCGATTCCCCAGCACCACATATACAGAAAACGGCCAGAAGTGGCGCTGTGGCTCAAGTGGCAGAGTGCTAGCCTTGAGCGGGAAGAAGCCAGGGACAGTGCTAAGGCCCAGGACTGGCCAAAAAAAAAAAAAGAGTTTTAGCTTTATTGTTATTGTTGTTGTTGAGGTTTTAAAATGTCTTTGAGTGATGACAAAAGATTGCTGTTAAACCTGAGCTTTGGATAGTTTACATACAGCAGTTTTTAATCATGATATGATTCTTTGATGTTACTGAGCATTCATTTCTAAAGACTGAGGATTAGAGAATGTTACTAACATAAATGGACAATAGAACCTAAAGGTTCGACAAAGGCCTGGGCTTCCTATTTTTCTGAAATTACTAAAAATATTCTGAAACCCTTGTTTCCTAGCAAGATAACACTGTCCTGATCATCAGTAAGGGTTGATTTTTATTGATAATATTTGTATAAAATAAGTAACTACAACTGACATAAGCCTTTCCACTCTTTTTTTTTTTTTTTTTTTTTTTTTTTTTTGCCAGTCCTGGGCCTTGGACTCAGGGCCTGAGCACTGTCCCTGGCTTCTTCCCGCTCAAGGCTAGCACTCTGCCACTTGAGCCACAGCGCCGCTTCTGGCCGTTTTCTGTATGTGGTGCTGGGGAATCGAACCTAGGGCCTCGTGTATCCGAGGCTGGCACTCTTGCCGCTAGGCTATATCCCCAGCCCCTTTCCACTCTTTTTTAAAAGAACCCTTCCTTTTTTATTTTTTTCCCTTTAGTCTGGTTGGTCACAGAGAACAAAATAAAAAGTATGAAAAGAAAGAGAAGAAGAGCTATCCTAAGCTATCCTAATTCTTTCCTAAATTATTATCTTTCTCTTAATGCCATCTATTGATCACTTTATATTTTCTCTTTAACTTCTCATCATTATCTTCCTGATTCACTTTCATTAATCACTTCACCTATATCTTCCTTATTTAAAGTATTTTTTTCTTATTTTAAGTATTACTTTTTTTTGAAGACTTTTTTTGTTGTTATTATAAAGATGATGTACACAAGGTTACAGTTGCATAATTCAGGTAATGAGTACATTTCTTTTTGGACATTGTCACCCCTTCACTTGTTCTCTCTGTTTTTCTCTCCCATCCCAACCACAAGTTGTGTAGTTCACGCTCAACATAGTGTCTGGTGAGTAGAGGTTTACTTTCTAACAGGTTTTAAAACGTTATTTTCTGAAAATTGCTTTCTTTTGTACCTTGTAATTTTTCAATAAAGAAAATACATTTATCTTCTAGAAGTGTCAGTAAGATCAATGCATTTGATCTAGTTGGTTTAGAATATTGTTCAGCCTTTTTTTTTTATTATTATAGTTGTGGTATACTGTCTAGCTGTTTAATCCATGATCGAAAGTAGGTGCTGGTGGTTCATGCCTATAATCCTAATTCAGGAGGCTGATAACTGTGGTTCAAAGACAGCCTTCATTGCAAAGAAGTTAGCAATACTCTCTTCAGTTAGCCAGCAAAATGCTGAAGAAGAGATATGGCTCAAGCAGCCTAGTGCCATCCATGAGCAAGAGAGCTGAACTAAAAGAATAAAACAAAGTTCAAAGTTTTTAGATAGCGTTCACTATATTTTGTAAGATTGTTTCCAGAAGTGATTTTTGTTCTATCATTTCTGATATTAGTAATTTGAGTTCTTTCTCTTTTTGCTTTTAGTCTAGCTTATCAATTAATCGATATTTTAAAAGGTAGTCATTTATTGATTATAGATCAGATGTGATGATTATTGTATGATACGTTGTAATTATCACAAGGAAACAAGTCCTTGAAACTGAAGACACTTTGCTGTTTTACTCTGTAGTTGTCTTTTTAGACTAACGTTCTTTGAAATGCATTAATTTTCTCCAATTAAGGATGAAAATTTGAGATCATATAATAGAATATTATTGTGAGGTTTACCAAAGTTCAGAAGCAAAACTTAGGTAATTGCTTTAGACTTTCCTCTTCACTTGACTCTAATAAATTTCATGTCATTCTTTTATTTTAGTAACATTTTTGAAGTTCTTGTAGTCATTGACTGAGACCCCCCAAAAAGAAAGCATTACTGAGAATTTCAGCTTCTAAGAAATTCATAGGAATAAATTTGGTTTGCCAATTCAGGTAAGTTGAGTACTCAAGTATTTGTTCTTTTCTTGTTGTCCAGAGCAATTGATGAAAATGTGCTTGTAATTCACATATTTTGTGTTCATACTCAATATGTGAATTGCAATGGGAATTCTATGGTCTTGAACAGACAAGAATTTGAATTAGTCAAGTAAGTTAAATGTGGAGCAGAGAAGACATTACATCTGGAATGATAAGCGAACCCAAACTCTATAGTAGCATATACAATATTTACTAAGCTTTGCCACATTTGTAATTCCTCTATTCTGTTCGATGAAGTACAATATGAAAACTCAGTTTCTGTCTCGGTCCTCTGTTCACATACTCTGTATTAGCTGGGGACGTTAAAGAAATATTTTAGTAACACCACAAGGATTGCAGCCAGCAATCTTTTCCAGGTTATGTGCAAAATAAACAGAGACTAGAATGAAAACTTATTCAGTAACAGAAGCTGAAAACATTTTAGTAGAAAAAGTTTTTATGCATAAGAGGAGGAAATGAAATTAAATTTATAGGCTGTTAATGAATTCTGGGTTTGTTTAGGTATACTATCTTTCCACCAAAGGAATATGCCACATATTCCTTCGCATGATAAGATCACAGAAAAAAAATAAGGGTTATTCTAATTTGAGTACAAACTTTAGAAGAAGTCTTTGTGGATTGGCAAATGGAGTAAGTTGACAGCCAAGAGAAGCATTCCTTTGAAAGCAAGGTAGTGTCAACTCTCTCCTGTGGGCAAGATCCAGTGGGTGAGTATATTTAAACCAGGAGATAGTGCAAGAGAATTGAACTTCTTAGTCTTTCACATTATGTCTGGCCATATTTTTCCTACACACACACACACACACACACACACACACACACACACACACACAAACACACACACACATATGTGGTCAGTCAGTTGTGGGGATTGAGATTGAACTCAGGGCCTGGGAGTTGACTCTGAGTTTACACACTCAAGGCTAGCACTCTACAACAGAGCCACAGCTCCACTTCCCATTTTCTGGTGCTTAATTAGAGATAAGAGTCCTGCAGATTTTCCTGCCCAGCTAGCTTTAAACCATGATCCTCAGATCTCAGGCTCCTGAGTAGCTAAGATTACAGGTGTGAGCCACTGGCATCTGGCTCCAACATATTTTTATGCCTTCATGTTTTCCTCTTCCTAGTTTATCTGTGTCATTGATATTTGAGGCATGGGCATTCCAAACTTCATTTAATTCCATTTGTAAAGCAGCTAATAATATCAAATAAGTAAGTAAATACTTTTAAAATACCCCAAAATTTGAGAGTAGATTTGTATTATTTACGTATTCACCTGGCTCCCTGTAATTTTTCAAAATCTTGCTTATTGTTCTGAAGTTGAATTTGGTCCTCCTGAGAGTTTTATTAGTGCTATACTAGTCATTTTCTCATGGTCTCCAAATAATATTTTAAAAAAACCTAAACCCTGCTGGTCTTCCTTTATTTCTCCAGCTTTTACAACCTGGTGCTCAAAATATATTTTTCTTGTCTGAGATAGATACTGTGGCAAAAATGTTACAAATTCAGAAAACAGTGAACTTCAAATAGGCTCTTTGTTGATAATAATTCAAGGTACTACAGTGGTCTCTGATGTTCTGAAATGTAGGGTTGGAAATTTGTTGCTGTATTATACTTATTCCTTTCATCTTTAGCACCTCCATGGCAATGGATGTTTGTTTTCACTGAGAAGAGCAGAGAGACAAGCAAATACTTATCTCATAGCTAGGAAAGAAATTGTGCACTGAAAAACTAACACATAGGGGACCAGAAAAAGCAGCAGTCGCTTTCACTTAAAATTACTCTTCCAAACTGAAAAATAACCTGTGAATGACATTGGGATCTTAGGCTCAGAGCCTTTTTGACACATGAGATGTCCCCTCTAAACTCCTATCTTGGGGGGCTGGGGATATGGCCTAGTGGAAAGAGTGCTTGCCTTGTATACATGAGGCCCTGGGTTCAATTCCCCAGCACCACATATACAGAAAACGGCCAGAAGTGGCGCTGTGGCTCAAGTGGCAGAGTGCTAGACTTGAGCAAAAAGAAGCCAGGGACAGTGCTCAGGCCCTGAGTTCAAGGCCCAGGACTGGCCAAAAAAAAAAATAATAATTAAACTCCTATCTTGGTAACATTGTACCTATTTTGTCTTAGTACTTGTACTTATTTTGATTCTACAGGCTTCCTTACAGAAAAAAAAGGGCATACCATCCCTCTTGATTAATAGTTACCTTCACTGTATGCCCCTAAACTTAACATTGCTAACTTTTTACATTAACAAGAGAAGTTTTCCTTTCTTCATGCTCTTGCTTCCTGCACACACACACACACACACACACACACACACACACACACTCAAACTACAAAACAACAACAAAGGCAATTATGAAAGAAAATCTCTGGCATCTCTGGAATATAGAAATTCATCTATGACAAAAAATAATTTTCCATATGCACATTTAAACTCTAACTTTTAAAGCTATGCCAAGAAAATGGAAGTAATAAATCTCATTCAAAAGAAAACTATGAGATTAAGTGTATGTTATGACAAGATTCTAAAGGAGAAGATCAAGAGGGTAAAAGTAAAACTGAGGAAGTTACTGGGTGCAAGTATGACATTTCTATAAACCTAGAAATAGTGAGAACAGATGTACAATGAACTGAGAATGTTCCCCACTCCCTCCTTTCATAGGCTTACTTTATTCTTTGCTGATCCTCATGCTTGAACTCAAGGCTAACACTGACATTTGGGAGTACTCTGCCACTTGAGCCACTGCTCTGCTTTGGGCATTTTGCTGGTTAATTGGAGATAAGAGTTTTAAGAACTTTCCTGCCCTGGCTGGATTTGAACCATGGCCCTCGTATTTCATCCTCTGAGTGGATGGATATCACGCATAAGCCATCTTTGCCTGGCTTTATAGGTTTACTTTTAAATTAGAAATACTTATAATATCCCCTCTCCTGATGTTTTAGATGGATTACTGAATAAATAATGGATACTAAACATAAATGGAAGTTTAAAAAAAATGGCTGAGTTGGGCTGGGAATATGGCCTAGTGGCAAGAGTGCTTGCCTCGTATACATGAGGCCCTGGGTTCGATTCCTCAGCACCACATATACAGAAAATGGCCAGAAGTGGCGCTGTGGCTCAAGTGGCAGAGTGCTAGCCTTGAGCAAAAAGAAGCCAGGGACAGTGCTCAGGCCCTGAGTTCACGGCCTAGGACTGGCCAAAAAAAAAAAAAAAAAAAAAAAATGGCTGAAACCAAGCTTTGTTTCTGATAGGATATGCTCCAATTATATTTCCAAATATTTTGTTTTCTGGAAAGGTCAGGGAAATTTTTGAGAATATTTGTAAATTATTAGTACTTTATCTGAAGAATAGAATAGGTACTCATTGAAAATATTGCTTATAATTTTGTGCTTATACTTAAAGCACAGAAATAACTACAAAAATTAAAAATGAAAAAACAAACAACAAACACATCACTTGTTTAATCCAATCTGACCAAGTAGATTTGAAATCACAGGTGTGGTAATAATAAACCTCATCCAGAGAAATCATATATCATTTTTTACTGATATTGGCATTGTTTGTAGATAAAGAAAAATTAGGTAATAGGTGAAATTTCAAGCTGTGGGCTGTGGTCTGATTGCCCTGTGCTTCATTTGCTTCTCACACTGTGTCCTGCAGTGACTGATTATTCAAAAATGTCACATCCAGAACTAGCACTGATTTTGTGAGCAACTAGAAAACACAATCAATGTCAAAGAAAGTTTTTAAACAAAGCAATTTCACTTGGATTTAATTTTTCTTCAAAGTTGAACAGTCAATTCTGCATACATTTTTCTCATATAGGGATCAGAATTTTTGTAATTAAATTACCGAGATTTATTGGAAAATAAATGTTCCCAACACCTCATTTCATTTTGATGTGTGATGGTTTACCACAATGTTGAATCTGGGACTAGGGGAGCTTATTGCAATCATTATTTTAGGCTTCATTTCAACACAAAAATCTTGGTTCCAGAGAGACTTTGGGGTTAGTTTAGTTTTGTTGTTGTTGTTATTGTTGGTTTCAGAGTCATCAGCATTTTCCCCCATAATATGGAATTGGTTGTATCATCCTAATTTCATAGAAGAAGTAACTAAGACCCAAAGTTTTTCTTCTTCAGCGTTCATTCTAGTACTCTGAACAGGACAATCAATCAACTCCTAATTATTCAAGTTAGAATCAACAGAGTCAAGGTGCTCATTTGGCATCTGTAGAGAGGATCAATGCCATGAAGGAGGTTACAAGCTACTTGCCACTGGCCTTGCAAGCCCTGGATTATTACCTGTGTTCCTCAATGAACACAACACATTTGTTTTTGCCTGTTCAAAACTAAAAGAGGAAGTTGGTGCTTACAAAGTCCCGAACAGCCTTCCCAAATAGCCACTGAAATTCTTATTCAGACTGTGAAAAATAAGAAGATTTCTCAATGTCAAACACTTGGACTGGCCATCAAACTATTTGTAGGATATGAAAGATATTTATCCTTGCCAAGAAGACTCCTTTCATGCTATTTTGCTAGGAATAATTTTAATTTCCAGGCATGAAAAGGACCTTCAGGAAGAGACTACTTTCCTTCTTAAAACATCTCTCTCTGACATCCTTTCCTTTTTTCTTGAGATTTGGTTCCTTCTTCTTTTTTTTTTTTTTTGTCAGTCTTGGGGCTTGAACTCAAGGCCTGAGCACTGTCCCTGGTTTCTGTTTGCTCAAGGCTAGCACTCTACCACTTGTGCCACAGCACCACTTCTGGCTTTTTCTGTTTATCTGGTGCCAAGGAATCAAACCCAGGGCTTCCTGCATGCAAGGCAAGCACTCTACTACTAAGCCATATTCCCAGCCCTCTGTTCCTTTTTCTAAGACAACATGTCCTCTCCATTCTCATCAATGATAGTTAACTTTCCTTATTCCTCTTCTATTTATACACAATGATTCATGCATATCATTCTTTGACGATATCAGATAATATTGGTATTGTATTTTTCTATTTTGTATAATTTTTTCTAAGAGTATAGGTTTGTACTAAATAGAAAAATGTGCATTTATTTTTAGATGGTCAATGTTCTTCAGTTAATAGTAGACTTTCCCCTCACTTCCTCTCTTAGTGTCTTCCTGGAAAGACACTAAGTGGAGTATATTACAGCCTGAGATTCAACATGGGTCAGGGATTTAATTTCACAAATAAGATATTTTGTAAGAGAGAAGAAACTGAGCTTCCCCACTCTGAATGAAAACCCCTTTGTACAACTACTCAAGGATAATAATTTTGTAAAAAAAAGAAATTTGGCTTCCATAATGGGAACAGTCCCATTTTTATGAAAACAAGGCAAACATGAACAAATGGAAATACAATCAACTCTTCTTATGGCGAAGTGTGGTCATAGGAAAACTGGCAAATGAGGTGATCACAAAGACCACAACTTACCACAGCAGAACCACAGTGCTCAGTGAACTCCATGAGACCAGTGCCAAGGGAGGAAATTCCAGTCATGACTGTTGCATGTAAGGGGGCTAACTGCAGACTGGGAGAAAAGGTAAAACCTATGGGTACACCCAATCCCAGGGAGCGCTCAGACTTGTGGGAGTTTTACTTCTATAACCAGATTCCCAGAATATCAGAGAAAATTGTTTTCATCATTCAGGTAGAGGTGAGGGGGCATTAAAAGTTGGTCCCAACTTGGTTAAAAAGTAAAATCCCATTGGGATTATTTTTAATATAGTAAGAGACTGGTTTTATATTTTTATTTTTAAGATGAGATTTGTCCAAAAATTCACTGTGCAAATTCACACAACTACATCATATATGTGATTATCATATTCAAATGACCCAAAGTGATTTTTTATCACTGTACAAAGAGACAAAGAGTTGCCTGTTCATTATAAAACATGAATCCTTAAAAACTACATTATTTCCATTTGAAATTAGTCCTCTTCAAATATATGTTAAAGTAACATCTAGCCATTATATTTGATTTTCAAATGAAGGTAATAATAATCACCAATTTCATCTTTACTTTTCTTGTGATATTTTGCTTTATTTTACTTTTTTTTTTTTTTTTGCCAGTCCTGGGGCTTGGATTCAGAGCCTGAGCACTGTCCCTTGGCTTCATTTTGCTCAAGGCTAGCACTCTACCACTTGAGCCACAGCGCCACTTCCAGCTTTTTCTGTGTATGTGGTACTGAGGAATCAAACCCAGGGCTTCCTATATGCTAGGCTACCTTTCCAGCCCCTTATTTTACATTTTTGAGATTACTTTTAAGTTGTTGTACAAAGGGATTTTGATCCAACATGCCATTTGATGAGCGCAGTCTTCATCAATGTCACCCCATCATCATTCTGTCTCTCACAACCCCACCCATTGCTTCCGTTTTCCTAGCATAATGAGCATAATAGCATAATGAGCCTGGCTCTCTTACCATATGGCTACTTTTGTGTTTAGAATTGTGTTTTTCTAAAAGTTTAAAATCTAGATTTTAATTTCATATACATAATATGTAATCTCTCATATAGTACAGTGGGAAAAGTTCCAGGAGGCTAATTATATCACAAGGAGAGATGATTCATTGTATATTCTTTAAAAAATAACAACAACCCCCCCCACCAAGCAATTAATTACTCATGCTTGCAATCCTAGCAACTCAGGGGGCTGAGGTTCGAGTACAAAGATTGAAAGCCAGCCTGAGCAGAAAAATCCATGTGATTCTTGTCTCTAATTAACCGCTGAAAGCTGGAAGTGGTGCTGTGGCTCAAGTGGTAGACTATCCTTGAACACAAAAGTTCAGAGACAGCACACAAGCTTGAATTCAAGCCTAGGACCAGAAAAAGTAATTATGGAATCTGAACAAAAGAAAATAAAACAAAACAAAAATCAACTCTTTGAAGGAGTGGGAGGCTCAATAAAAAGATAGAAACTTCAAAGAGATTAGTCAAACTGAATGAAATCCATCATCTACCAACTTCTCAATAGGTATGAAGTGCAGAGTTAAAGAGGAAAGTGATATTTTTTGCCAGGTGTGGTGTTCCATACCTGTAATCCTAGCACTGAGGAAGCTGATGGAGCATCTAGAGTTTAAGGCCAGTTTGAGTAACATAGCAAAAGAAGGTGTTCTAGGCTTTATTTGCTGAGAAACAGAAATAGAAAGCTTGTGTTTCTAGAATATCTGGAAACTGAGGAAGGAAATCCTGAAAGAGGGAGTTAAATTTTGGCAGTACTCTGAATTCACAGAAAGCATGCAAAATGTATTGATCCAAGTGGGAGAATATTTGGGGGTAGTTCTAAACATCACTTTTCGTTATTGCTTTCTTATAGTAATGGTACATCTGAAGGGATATAATTGTATTTTGTCAAAAGGTTTAAAATATATACATATACATATACATAATATGTATTGCATATCTATAATCTCTCACAAATTTCCAACATTGGGAAAAATTACAGTGTTCTGATGTGACCACCTGTGAATAAAGGCCAATTCAATTTGACAACCATACCTGATTCTCAGTTCATCTTCAACATTTTAATCATCTGGAGTTTGCGATTTTTCTGTGTTTTGTAGGGAAAGTCGTTGTGCTATGTGAGAGATGAAACTTTGTGGTTTTCTCATGTTTTATTTTTTAAGTCCCTTAGAATCTTTCCATCTGGATGACTAATGCAGAGGGATTTTTCTCTTCCATTGCTATCATCCCTTCTGTGAATTATTAATATATGTTTTTATTTATAATCCATTACCTTTAAGAGGGAGTCATGGATGAGCAAAATCCAGCTGCACTTGGGCTCATCAAATATCTCTATTTTTCAAAGTTTTAGCATAGTCCCAAACATGTTTCCATGAGCATTTTCTCTGCATTCATAATCCCTTGTGTATTTAAGGGAAAATGTAAGCCTTATGTTTCTTTTTCATTTATATTTAACTCATCAAAATATTTTGTAAAACATTTAAATGTCCAAGCATATTTTTATTGCTTATTTTCTAAGAAGCAGAAATTTCTGTTTCGCCAACAATAGAGGTGAGGCTGGAGAACAAATAAAATTAAGGATTAAAGTGTGCTTAAGATTTTGAAACAAACAAGGTTTGAGTAGGTTCTAAACTTGGCAAATCCTATGCTAGTAGTCACTTGGAAGAAATCTTCCTTTGCTAAATAAAAATAAGCAGTTTTGGGAGTGGTTCTGTATCAAGATGTGGTAGAGCTCTAGTCTTGAGCAGAAGAGCTCAGGATAGCACCCAGTCCCCTAGTTCAAGCCGCATGACCACTACCACCACCACCAACAACAACAACAACTGCAACAGCTTCAGGAGTGAGCTGGCCATTCCAAGCCTTAGTGCCATATTTTAATTTCCTTATATCTAGCTGTAGGCTACACTATAAGTTTTCATATATGAAATATAGATACAAAATAACTCAATGTTACAGCATCAATGTATCAGCTAACATAGGATGAATAATATTTAAACTGAAGTTTATAACAAAACACATTGAGGAACTGATTTTGTGTCTTTAGAATTAATTAAATGTGTATGATTAATTAATTAGATGTATGTGATTGAGACGATCGAGATGAGTTAGAAATGCCTCAGGATTTAACATCTCAATATATTTTTTGAATATTACACAACTTTTGTATGAGCAATCAATATGGCAACAAAGATTAATATCTGCCTTTGATTTGGTAATATTAGTAATAGATCAAATGTGTATATTATGGAGCTGGAGATATGGCCTAGTGGCAAGAGTGCCTGCCTCATATACATGAGGCCCTGGGTTCGATTCCCCAGCACCACATATACAGAAAATGGCCAGAAGTGGCGCTGTGGCTCAAGTGGCAGAGTGCTAGCCTTGAGCAAAAAGAAGCCAGGGATGGTGCTCAGGCCCTGAGTCCAAGGCCCAGGACTGGCCCAAAAAATAAAATAAAATAAAATAAAAAAATGTGTATATTATGGTAATAGAAAAAGACATCTCTTGAGCTTCTTGAAACAGGAACTGCTACCTTTCGTGAAGCACTATTGATTTACCTTTTAGTTTCTCTGAATTACTGTAGGGTAGTAGGGTTTATTAAATAGAGATATTAACCATAGAGTAAGGCCTATTCTTTCATGAATTTAGAGTTTGGATTTGTGGAAAAATTAGGAGTTATCATATCATAGAAAAAAATCATATATCTCTGATTTCTAACATTGATTCTGCTTGTTCAACCCTCTAAGTTAATTTGTCTATATGCAATCATCTCTATAGGCTCGCTATGTGAATTGTCTAGCAAAAACCCTGAACATTGGAAGGTCATCAGGAAATAAAAGTCCTCTTAAAATGCAAGTGCTGTCATGTTCTACTCATGCAGGTAGCAAGGCCCACTCTGGGAAAGACACAAGATGATCTCAATGCACTTTCCCAAACCGTTTCATTCCTTTATGGCTTTTTCCTCCAGTGATGTGTCCTTAGCTATTTTTAAAAGTAAATATGATCATTTTGCTATATTATCTATAGTCTATTACCAGGGTAATAGATGAGTTACTGTACTAAACCTAGTACAGTAACTACCTTGGCCAGTTTGACAAAGGTTAATATTCCAAGTCAAGGAATCCTTGTTTCAATGACTAGAAAAATAATACAGAAGGAAGCGTTGTGAAGTTTAGTCTTCTTTAAAAAGCATGGAGCATAGTAGGCATGTAACTTTTAAGAAATTTTGATTATGGGTTGAGACTTCTCAAAACATAAATTCATGACAAAACAAATCTAAAAAAAGCTTTCCTTTAGGAATAAAAGCAACCATAAAAGCAAATCAGACAGGAAGAGAAGCGGCAAAAAGTCCCCTCTGATTTCAAAGACACCATTTTTTTCTTAGCTTCCACCCTGAGGACAACCCTGACCATTGAGCAAAGCACAGCCCTTTCCATCCTTGAGCTCTCACCAGACCTTAATTTTCTTACAATATCTTATTCCATGAGACAACTACAAATCCAGTAGACATAACAGGCACACACACACACACACACACACACACACACACACACACACACACACACAATTTGTCCATGGTTTCAGTTATGACTTATTCTGTCACACAATTTTCAACTTCATCACAGTACTGTTGAACAGATTTAGGTCCCTAGCTTTCTGTATATTATAAAAGACATCAGTGAAGAAATTCTACCAGGTAATTTATCTGTGGCGATTGGCATAGTTTTGTCTAATTGGCATACTGGCATCGATGATGAAGGTACATACAACATCAGAGGAAGCCAGGATCAATCTTGACACAGATTGGCTTAATCACCCTGTTCTGTGGCATTGATTTTGTTGTTTCTGAGAGGAGATTAAAAAAGATTTGCTAAAAAGCATTTAGTCATGGGATTTATGAAAAAAAAAAACCCACAGGGAAATAAAAAAGAAAGTGTTGCTACTTGAAACATTGGCAAGAGGAAGTAATGCAGGTTTCCAGGCCCAGCTGGACCGTGGCAAACCTTGACATGTTAGGAAGCCACCTTTCAAATATGTGTCCAGGAGCTTAAACATTCAATCTTCTTCTTTTTGACTGATAATATCAAAACTCTCTCTTTAGGAACTGTGAGAGATTAAAAATCAGTGGAGGTTCACCACAGTATTTTTCATAATGGCGAAAATATTAGGGCTATCTAAACTGTCCAGTAATGACAGAATCTTTCAAAACTTTACAACCCTAAGATTAAATAGTACAGAGCTATTTAAAGTAATGTTTAAGGTATTTTACATTGCTGAAACAGTAAGTTCAATTGGAAAATTCAGGTTTAAAAAGCTTTACTATGAATGGCATTTTGAATAAGTTTCATGACACATATTGGATATATGGGCATATATGTATGTATATCTATATATGTAAATGACATTTATATATACACATATGTATTTGTATATATGTATATATATGATTTTTATGATTCATATGATAAATATGAAATCAGGACTTGATTTCCTCATGTGGTATGGGCTGTCTTTAATCATAGTTTTCCTGGTTAGGAATCTAAGAAGTTAAGCAATCTGTCAGTAGAAGCTTCATGCTTATCAACATAGGTCTCTCAACTTTCTAACCATGGAAAGACCTATGTGTGAGCATTCTGATGTCAATGTGTGAACTATAGAATAGAGAGTGAGAAAAAAATCAATGTACTGTGAAGAGTAGATAATAATGCACTAAGAGTAGATCTTAACTGGAGATTTATACAATTGTTCAATAGATCTCTTCTCAGTATGAAGATTTTTAAATTTCTTACTTTGTTTAGACTTTTTCAAAATTCTTCTCTACATGGGTATTGATTTTATAACATCAAAAAGAAGGAATAATTCCAGTTTGGCTAGTTGTGTTATTCTAAAAGCCACGGGCTTCTTTGTCAACCAGAATCTTAGAGTAAGAGGAGGAACAGCTCTTCCATTTCTCTGGAAGAATTGAGAGCAGTCAACAGTTTGGTCAGAGGTGGGAGAACAGAGGGGAGGGAGGCTGGCTTTGGAATCATGGGGCTTTGGCAACATGATTTAATTTCCTTCTCTCTTAAGACCTCAATGTTTTTTTTAGTAATAATAGGTCAGCTGATTCTTAAGTGAAAAGTTTAGGGACAGATTAAATACAGCCTGCTGTGACTATAATGAGGGATGATTGGAACCTAGCACAGTTTCTCTCTTGCATGGAAAACACCAATTAGTATTAATGAATCATTGCTTATATGAGAGAGCCAGGTTTCTAGTTTCCAAAATAGGAGAATGACTAAATTTCACCTATTTGGTTTCCTTTTTGTTTTATTTGCTTTGTCTTTTGAAAAGATCTTTATATATACCTCAAGAGCTTAGATACTTTTTTTTTAGAAATCATAATTATGAGTATAATTAAATAGTTGTATATTAAATATAAGTTGTACTGAGGTTGAAAACTAAGAGTCTGCTTTGGGCTACATATTTGAATTCGCCCAGTGTACTTTTACTTCACTAGCTTAGTCGAAGGTTGAATTTCTGTCTTAATTGAAGGAGAACAGATAGCGTTTTTCAGAAACAGTTGAAATATCCATGCTTGTTTATTTGTGGTGGGTGCTATAAATTGTATAAACCTTTTGGAAGGTAATTTGGCATTTTGTCAAAAAAGTCTTAAAAGTGTTTAGACTGAGGAAATATAAGCATTTCTAGAAATGTATCCTAAGAGGACAATTACAGACACCAAAAAGTGCATAGAAAATACCTGGGAAGTACCATTAGGCATTTCTAATACAGAGGCTGATTTTTTAAATTAGTTATTCTCATATCCTAAGTGTCAAGATTATGGCCTGTGAAACACAGAATACCCAATAAACATGTGCTGTGTGAACCAATAAATAATGTATAATGAATAACAGTCATTTTCTCTGAAATATTTAAGAGTAGTTTAAAAAATAAATTTAAAAGATAGGATACATTTTGTATACACAGTATGCTAAATCTTATTTTTAAATGAATGTATTTCCATAATTTTGTATGCCAGGGGACATTTAAAAATATTTAGAACAAAGTAGAAACAATATTTGCCATCAGGAGACAAGACTGGGGATATGGAGCAGAAGACAAAGATTTATTTTTAGTGTCACGGTTTTTATGTTATAAATACTTGATCTTGTATAATATAAAAAAAACACCTAGCTGAATGTTCTTTATGTGTAGTAATTGAAAATTAAGTCAATTTGAAAAGTTCACATCAAAATAGAAATACTCATTTATAGTCTTCTGCCTTAATAAAATTATAAAAATTAAAATTATAAAATTATTTTTATAAAGCTTTTGGTATTTTGTTAAATTATCTCATGAGTATGTATGATGTATTAGGAAATATTTTAAAATTCAAAAAAGTTATGATAAATAGAGGCAAACAACTTTCTTTTTTTTCTCTTTCTGTCTTCTCTCCCTTCCTTCCTTCCTTCCTTCCTTCCTTCCTTCCTTCCTTCCTTCCTTCCTTCCTTCCTTCCTTCCTTCCTTCCTTCCTTCCTTCCTTCCTTCCTTCCTTCCTTCCTTCCTTCCTTCCTTCCTTCCTTCCTTCCTTCCTTCCTTCCTTCCTTCCTTCCTTCCTTCCTTCCTTCCTTCCTTCCTTCCTTCCTTCCTTCCTTCCTTCCTTCCTTCCTTCCTTGTCCACTTGAACTCACTGGGCACTCACTGTCCCTGAGCTTCTTTAGCTCAAGGCTAGTACTCTACCCCTAGAGCCACAGCACCAATTCTGGCTTTTGCTGTTTGTGTGGTACTGAGGAATGGACCTCGGGGATTCATGCATGCTAGACCAGCATTCTTCCACTAAGCCACATTCCCAGCCTGCAAACAGCTTCCTTGTGGAATAGTTTGCCTGAGCTTCAAGGAAAGAATTGTTGTAATTGAAAATCATATACATTGGGAAGTAAAAGAATAGATTCATAGGAAAAGTTTCTGACAATGAAGCATTAGAGGTCTCTAGTAGCTCTCAGAAAATGGAGAGCTAAATGATGGAAGACATTGGAGAAAAATGTTTTATACATTGCCTCAGGATGAAATTCTACAACAGTAACAAAGGCCAGTTCATCTCCCCTGACGGAAAACTTTTAAGGAACTTGTACCTCTTGTGAGTACTGAAAAATTACTATAGAGAATGGACAGAGGACTGAAACTGAGCATCAGTTTGGTAGTGAGCAGTGGAAATTTTATCAGACAGAGATCTCAAGTAGTTGTAGTTTTAGATTCTTGCTATCTCAAAGAAAGAATTGAGCAAAATGCACATGTTATGAGAGATATATTGAAGTAAAATAAAGTGTCATGATGTTCCATACATCAGGGTTGGCCTCAGCAAGAGAGTTCCAAGGACTCAAGAAATAGTGTCTGGAACAATCAATGGCACATGTGAATTGAATAGAGGATCAGAAGGTCTCTCCCACAGGAGGGGACCTTTGTGATAGACAATTTTAAGTGGCACTTGGAGATACAAGTTTTCTAAGGGTGCATGTCTATTCCCACAATACATTTGTTATAATGATATTAATAACAGGTAGTACATAAACAGAAGGTCTTCATTAGAGATTTTCCTCAGAGTAACTAAGAGCAGCAGTGAATATGTGCCACAATGGGAAATTATTGTGGTGAGCAAGAATCCTGACAAGCAGGATGTATTGCTCATTGGTCTGGCCAGCAGGAGATTTGTCAATTCTCTTTGATGGTCATGAGATAGAAAGTAGGAGGGGCTTTGGGACATTCTCTGGGTAGGGGAAGATCAATAGGCCAGTCTTATAAGAGGCCATGGCAAGCATGGGCCATAACTTATCTATCTCCCTCAGAAAGAGAGAGATGGAATTGGGGTGATCATACGCTTCATGAGGGTCTTAACTGTGGAGAAACAGTGACAGGATCTAGCATTAGTGTGTTCATAGATGATATGGTTTACAATCTTTTTTTTTTTTTTACTGGAGTTTTCCATAAGTATAGGCACTCCAGAGAACACACATTCTTAGGCTTTTCTACTTCTTTCTAACCTCATCACATGGTATTGAGACAAGGGTTTGTATGTACTGATGGACTGCGGGCATTAGCAACTCCATTCTCTCACAAGTGGTCCGTAGGCTAAATGTTATTGGCAGTGAAAATAGTATAAGTTTTGAGTTTCAGCATGTGACATCAGGGAAGGTGCAATGGCCTTTGTGACTATTGAGAAAGATCTTCACAGCCTGCTCCTCGTTTTCCCTCAACTGCTCTGCCCAATCCACACTGGCAGCTCCTTGCATCACTCAGCTGTAGTTGACCTCATCCTGGTCCCCATGGCTTCTCATCAAGTTGAAGAAACTACGTTCTACTTGATTTTTTTTTCTAAGGACCTTGGCACCAAAGGCCATTTTCTCTCTCTTAAATTTTTTCTTGGGCTCTCATTAAGTAAACAACGGTGTTCTCTTGTGAGGCAAGGTAGTGTACACCTGTAGTCTCAAACATTCAGCAGGAGGATTGATGTCCTTGTGATGGGCCCAGCGAAAATATAAAAATAAGCTACTTGAGGAAATCTCAACCACAACGTATAACTATCTCACACCCTCTGAAACCTCCCCTGCTGCTCTCCCTTTTTTCTTCATCCCTTGTTCATGTTCTAAGTTTTGGCATGGTGACCCAGTTACCTTCCAGGCATTCCAACTGTTATTTCACACTTGAGAAAAGTGTCTCCAGAAAGTATGCTCTGCTCCTGCTATTTGTCTCAATTAAGACAGAAATGAACCATTCCACTACACTAGAAGAAAGCTAGAGAATTTTTCTTGCTCTAGTCCTTTTACCATTCCTTCTCTTAGGTCTCCCAGTTCCTGTAATACCACACACTTCACAATCTGGTCTCTAACACACACAAGCTGGCACAGTGTCACTTCTACACACTACACTTCAGCCCATTGAACACCTTTTGGAACCAGAAAGGGCACATTTTGTAATGATGCATGCTGCTCTTATGTTTTCTTCTACCTAAACTGACATTTGGTGCTTTATTCAGTGGGTCAAACCTCATTATCCGTCTAAACGATTGTCACATATACCTCCCTTTTTAAGTTTCCACAGACCTGTACTTCAAAGAGTAATAAACACTCCTACTACATAAAGCTTTATCACAATTCCCAGACTATTGCATTTTCATATGTCCTTTCATGACTGTATTTTCCACAGTTCTATGAAAACAGAGATCAATTCAATCTAAGAAGCTTTCCAAGAATATAAAGAAAAATAAAAAATAAGATGAAAATGATGAAAGACAATATGAAAGATATAGAGGGTCAAAGGCGGGCATCTGATATAAGGATTCCTGATTTTCCTGGAAAAGAAACAAAAAGATAATTGGAATAGAAGAAATAAAATAATTTAAAAATTTTATGGAGCTCAAAAATGTTTGAACTAATGAAATTGGAAAGCCTCAATACATTCCTGGCAGAAATCAATGAAGAAAATGTGCATGCTATTTGGGTAAATATATAAGACACAATGAAGGAACCAAAAAATGTGGCTTTTAGCTTTGCTTTACATTACATTACATTTTTGGAGGGGAAATTTTGTGATATAAGCATTTTTCTAATATGAACATTTCATTCATTAATTCATAACATTAATATGTTTTCAGGAAAGTGCACAATGCAGTTAACACCTGCCATAGTTGTATCTGAAGAAAGGTTAAGATAATTTAAGTGTATTTTCTTTAATTTCATGCTGAGGACATCTCCAGCTCTGTAGTGCTAAGTAGATATCATCAAATACTCTTATATCTACCTGTTTGTTGATGATTTAGTAGACTGTATTGCTTTCCAAATCTATGGTATTCTCTTTCTCTTTTCACAGCTAAACTACATGCTGTTCAGCTTGCTGCACACTGTGTGCCCCCTGTAACTGGGTCTTAGCATGAACACAAGAGCAAAAATATCACACAGTAATTTTAGTCTGGACCATACAGAAATGAAGCCCTTGACTCTTTTCTCACCTACTATCTGAATAGAGAGTAATGCATACATACCAGCCTCGAACTGTAAGAAAATTTTGTCATTGAATGACTGCAGAATATTTTTTCCAAGATTGGTAATTTCACATTAAGCTTCTGAAATTAGAGGCTTGTTGGCCGAAGCTATTATCTTATCCTTACAGATACAAATACCTATAAAGCAAATAGAACAGACCACTAACAGACAGAACATGCAAATACAAAACCCAGGTGCTTTTGCTTTGTCATTTACAGTCATGATTTTTTTCATATTGTCTTCTTCTTACTTTTTCTTTATAATCCTTAGTTAAAATCTTGCATCTTGTGTATGGTAATAGACTAAATTGGCCATTGATCAATTCAATTCCATGCCTAAGTTCCTTGTCATATATTTACACCATTCCTCAGAGATCTTATCATAGTAACAAGCATGTGACAGGCACTTGGTAACTGATATAAATTTATGTTATCATTTTATATAAGAAACAATTTATGTTCTCTGATCATAGTTTTCAAAATGGTAGATCCCAACTTCCAAAAGATGTTAGACCCTTACTTTGGCAATGATTTATCTAGTATATGGGGGGAAACACAGCAGGAAAACAGGAGTTACAGGACAGAATAAACCAAGTTCCTGGTGTCAAGAAACTTGCATTCACAGGAAATATGGGACAGGGAACTGATAAGCATACATGCAATTTCCATGAGCAATGCTTTCTATTGAAGAAGGTATTGTGTAATTGAGCCAGGGAAAGATTTTGGAGAGACAGGGTAACTATTTTAGACAGAAGTGATGTCTGAGTAGAGAGATAAAGAAGAATGTTTTGGGAGCCTAGTGGAAAAATGTCCTGGGCAGATACAGCAACTTCTGTAAAGTTCTTGAGACAGGAAGAAGCTCAAAATGTTCAATAATTCCTAGGGTAGGTTCAGATATAAGCTAGAAAGAATGCAAAGAAATAATAAAGATTGACTTGTAGACCCTGCCAAAGGCAAGATGAGTATTAGTAATCGCTATCTACTTTATGCTGGTACTTATTAAGGAAGAACTTGATAAAAATATTTAAATTCAGTTTGAAGGCTAGAGAAATGTTTTTTATAAAGAAGAACTTCACAGTTCTCAAACTTAAGGAATATTGATTTATAATATCCAGTAGAAAATTTTAGTATGCTTTAGTAATTTTGTTAGCATCAGAATTATAGCAGATTTGTGTGCATGTATATATATATATATATATATACATGTACACACATACACATCTTTCTAAATGACATATTCTAATTTAAATTCAAAGATGTGGAATATAGCTGCTGTTTGTGATGGTGGTGATCACAATCAAGTTTGGTTTTACCACTACAGGATTAATTAAACAAATAATAAACAGTATACTACAGAGTAAAATTTGTACTTCAAAATGAGATTATAGATAATTTTTTCCTACTTGGAAAATGCATACACATATTGTTGCATGAAAAGAATAGACAATAGATATAAATAAATGCTCACAACAAAGGCCTGAGAAGGCATATACCACCTCTTAGAGCTATTGGTTCAAGACTTATGCTTTTATCTTTGTTTTACCTGTGTTTTAAAACTTTCAACATCAATCCAGAATGGCCTTGCAATTTAAAAGTATCAAATTTTAAAATCTAGTTTAAATGTTCTTTAAAGAATCAAAATATTCATGTCATTTTGGAAAAAAAGAAAAATATTCACTGGTTACATATAAAAGACGAAAGAGAGGGTGAGGCACAAGATGGTTCACAGATTTTGATACTCTTTTGAGAAATATGAAATAACAGCAGAAATATTCATGGGAAATAGCAAGATCAGGCATTGTAAAACCACACCTGGGAATAACTTACTTAAATACTAAAATATGGATAGTTTCTTACAGTTTTGGGATGTAGTTCTACTCTTTTATCTTTCTTAGATAAAAATAACAAGAACTACTAAAGTCAGGTTGTAATTTCCCAATAAGAATGTAAAGAAGAAAAGACTTTAATAATGGTTTCCTTGTAACACACAGTAGTGAGGGAAAAGCTCAAACATCCTCACTTTCCACAAATCACAATTGTATACATAAATCCAAAAAAGTGATATCTGGAATGATTTCCCCATATAGTCTTGTGGAAATTTTGAGAGTATGAAAAATTCTAAAATATAAGCAACAATATTCATATCTTTCTATCACCCAGGAAAAATGGTAATTAGTATTTTAATAAAATACTGCTAGTCAGAGAGAGAGAGAGAGAGCGCACGTGAGAGAGAGAGATAGACAGATAGATTAATCTATTGCTGGGTACTAGTGGCTTATGCCTATAATTTTAGCTACACGGGAGACTAAGATCTGAGGATCACAGTTCAAAACCAGTCTGGGCAAGAAACTCATGAAGTATTTATCTCCAACTAAGCACGAATAAAGCCAGAAGTGGAGCTGGGACTCAAGTGGTAGAGCACTAACCTTGAGCAAAAAGTTCACGGCCAGCAACCTTGCTTTAGTTCAAGCCCTAGAATTGGCATAAGAAACAAACAACAGAATAAATTATCTGGCTATCCTCAGATCATTTTTCTCAATCTGAAATGTGTAAACCAAAGTGATAATGAATTATTCCTAGTAATTTTTGTTAGATAATTTTAAAATTATTGCTTTAAAGTTTTAATTTTTATTTATAGTATTAGAAACAATACTGAGGTGAGCATAAATATTGAATTAAGAGATATTGGATCAAGAACATATCTCATTTGAAGATATATATATATATATATATATGTGCGTGTGTGTGTTTGTGTGCATGTTTGTATATATTAGCATGTTTTCTATGCTTCTAAACATTCCTAAGAAATAGTAAATCTTTCCCAGTCCAAGGATCTTAAGGTTAAAAAAAAATCCCTGGAGTCTTGTTTAATTTCTATATACTTCTGTATTTTGTGTTCATATCTGTAAAAGAAATAGAGCTACAATAATAAGTTTTGTTAGTGACCAGAAGAATAATTGAAACACCACGAAGGAAAGAAATCTCCCCCCCCACCCTTTCGCCCCCTCAGCTTAGCAGATGGCAAAAATCAAGTTTGACAGTTACCAGAGCTGACAACTCGTTCATGATGCAATTTCTGAAGAAAATAGAATGCACGTCAGGGACCTTGTATCCCTGTGCATTAGACAGTCATTTCCTGGAGGACAGTAAAGATTCCAGGCTATGTTGTGGAACTGAGCTTAGAAATAAAGACCAAGTTCTGGAAAACATTTAATTGCTATACAAGCATTTCTGGAAGTGCTTGGAGATCCTCAGGAGGAGGAAATCCCCTCGTGCCTAGATGAAGATATTGGCAATAACAGAAACTGGTGGAAAAGCCATTTTTTAAAGGCAAGAATTAGTTTAAGATCCCCCAATTAAGATATTATGTCAGGTGAATTATAGAGTTTTCCTTTTTTTTTTACAAGAAAATGCAGCAAAGAAAATATTTTAGCTCTTTTTCAATAAAAAAGAAAAGTGTTTCAGTAGAAGGCTAAAAGCAAAAAAGCAACAACAACAACAACAAAAAAAAAACCCACCAAACCAATGACCTTTGTCTTTAACATATGTTGCAAATTTTGCATCATTAGTTTATTAGTTTATAGTGCTTCAAAACAGAGAATTTTAACTGCTTCTCTTGTAGGAATGATTTTCCTTTCTTGTATTTGCTTCAGTTTTAGAAAGCCTTTCCTACCACAGAGCAGTTCACTTAGAGTTACATGTAGCTTAATTTTTAAGAAATTAATCTAAGTTATCATGCCCAACAAAATTTGGATTGAAAATTTTTAATATTTTTGTCTCATAGCCAAATGTTTGCATTTCTGAACTTCTAATCTGTAGATGTTATGACGACAGGCACTAACTACTAGGTTGATTTTGAGGTTTTGCTGGTATAAATAGATATAGATATATAGGTATAGATATAGATATAGATATCTTAGATTGTGTACTAAGTTCTGGCAGACATATATATATATATATATATATATATATATATATATATATATAAGCTCTAGGCCAGACATATAAATATATTACTAAAATATATTACTAAGTTCTATCTCAGATATAGAGATATTAGATACACACACATATATCCTTTCTATGTCTGACCTGGAACTTAGTATAGAACCTAGGTTGGCCTCAAACTTCACTCTCTTCCATCCTCAGCCTCTTGAATGGTAGAACTATTAGCATGTGCTAACATGCTCAGCAATAGAATTTATTGATGATCTAAGATTCTGAAAAGGGCAATTCTGCTTATGACTTCTTGGGTTGGCTTTTCCTGTCATGGAGTCACTTGATAAAGTCTAGATTAAAGGTGTGCTACAAGGATTTTGCTCTGTGAAATAGGATAGCTTTCCCAAAAATTATATCTAGTACAGTCACCTTCATTCATAGCCCCTATCTTTCTTGTAGCCATGATGTTCCAAAGGTGAATTGTCTCCTTTCAAGTTCTGAAATGATCATATAAAACATTTGTGAGGGCTGGGAATGTGGCCTAGAGGTAAAGTGCTCATATGTGTGAAGCCCTGGGTTCGATTCCTCAGCACCACATATGTATAAAAAAAGCGGGAAGTGGAGCTGTGGCTCAAGTGGTAGAGTGTTAGTCTTGAGCAAAAAGCCAGGGATAGTGTTCAGGCCCTGAGTTCAAGCCCCAGTGCAGGGCCTTTTTTGTCTCCTGTGTAGTCCCCTTTCACCCTCAAGCATGAACCACCTGACCAGCAGGTGGGAAAGCTGGAGTGAGGTCTACGTGATAGCCTTGGGGGGGGGGGTGTAGTCGCGAGACACCCCTCCTCCCCTCGCCCACTTAAAGAACGACACAGGACACGAGGGCGGGCATCTCGGGGTAAGCTTCTGGAACTTCCACCAGTTTTACTCAGGGGAGGGGTTTATATAACAGTAATGGCAGCAGGAAGGGGAGGGACTAACTGGGTACTAGCGATAGGCTGATGAGCTGTCCATCACAGTGATGTCACAGAACTTCCCCCAGAGGCGGAGATCACAGCCCACAGAACCGCCCCCTTGGGCCTGGACCGGCACCATTTTGACACACACATGTGGCCGAGGCAGAAGGCAGGACTGGTTTGCTACCTCTTCTGGTTCTGGACCGGAAGGGGGTAGGAGTGGCTAACAGCCACATAGCCCCAGGGCAGGAGAAGAGGCAGGCCTCTCAGGACTGCCCCTTAAAGGTATAGCCAGAGCCCAACACCCCAGGACTGTCAAAAAAAAAATTGTGAATACCATGTTGTATTTTTAATGGTGTCTTATGTTCTCAAAGTACTTATTAGTATCGTCCTCAATACTGAAAGGACTTTTAGCTCTGAAGCTGGCTGAACTCTACCAAATGTAGATCAATTGACTTCTATGTTTCAATGGTTTCATATAAAGAAGGAGGGAAAGATTTGTCTTACCCACTCCAGGGGCTTATCCTGAGGGCTTTAGATACGAAACCATCTTTGAAACCTCCAAAATCCTCCCTATAAATGCATGGCTTTCATATTAAGAGACTCTGCTACCTTCCTACCTGAGGGAACCTTTCACAGAATGCCCTGCCCCCACCCCTCACTGGCATGCCTGCTGCTTTGTTTAGAGAGACACATTTTATGGCAGCACAGATATAGACCTGGATCACCCGGTCACCGCTGTGTTTCCATTACGAATACGCAGGCTTCAGACTTCAGCCCTTTCCACATGCTGAACTTAATCGGAGTCTCACGTGCTGACTGCCTTCTGGAAGAGACCCAACAAATACAGGGGAGTGCACCATACAGACTTGGCCTGAGTGTAATTTCCAGCTTGAACTTTTTCAAGGGATTGTTATAGGATCCTATTCTGCAGTCTTTCAACATGGGAAATTCTCCTGGGCATGGAAGGTTTGGAAATCCTTCAAGATTTGGAGGTAGAGTCTTTAAGGGAGGACCCTTAACCAGAATGGAACTTAAATCTCATTTCACAAGCTTGCTAGTTTTCTATCTGTGTGGCCTTTTACTTGAAATAAATAAGCGAAGTATATAGTTTTTAAGTACAGCGGTTTCTACATTCCTGGGAATGATTTCTCTCCCTCTCCCCACCCCCCAGGGTTGATAGCACACACATCACAAACACAGAAATGGATCCAAATGGCTTTTACAGAGATAGTCAAAAAGTCTTTATGCAGTCAGTACAGTGAGAGGAGATGCTGAACCAGAGAAGACTCCAGGCCAATTATCAATCTCTTTAGCCCCTCCTTTAATCTTAACAACCCCCAGATGCAACCTGTGCTTTGGCATCCAGAAAAAGATCATGTAGAAGGTGAGGTATAAGTATACAGTATTCTGTTAAAGCAGGGGTGTTAGCCATAGTATAGGATAAATAATGGCTCTGGGGTTCTGATCCACATACAGATCCAGCCCAAATTCCCATGTATAGAGATTGGATTTTAAATTCTCTCCAAGTCTATGTTTGGATGCCAGACCTTGTCGCTAGTGTGAAAGGGTGGACTCTTTAAGGAGTGGAGTCTAGGAGTAAAGTGGGAGGTTTCTGACCATTAAATTCATGCTGTCAAAGGGTATTTGGGGACTCCTTCTGCTTCTATTTTGCTTCCTGGTGATGAAGTAAACAGTAGCACCATCACACCCTCTTAGCTATGATGTATCTCTTTGCCCCCAAACGATGGACTGAAACATCAGAAACCATGAACCAAAATAAATCTTTATTTCTTCAGGAGTTTATTTTCTCAGGTTTTTGTTACAGGAACTACAGTCACTGTCTAACTCATTACAACATGTTTCTTCCATTATATTGTTTTCCATGTCATCATGTGGTGACATTATCCATGGGGTAGACACTCAGACCTAGGAAAGGTTGTGAATAAAATTAGAAAATCATGGGTATTCATTCATTGTTCTATGGTGACCCTAGTGCTACCATTATACTGATAGTCAGCATGGAAAGGCCAATGACAGGGCCCTAGGTTCTTTCTCTTCATTATGAGATCCTTTATTGATCTTTTGAAAATGTTATCTACTGTGGCTAGGAAACGTTCTCTATATATTCTAAGCATTCAATACATGCCTTCTCTTCTGTGTTAAGTAAAAATCAGTTTCTCCTTTAAAAAATGGTAGGTTAATCATTTCTGTGAGAAAAAAATAAGTCAATTACATTAAAACATAATCTTAAAAAATAAAAGCATGGTGCACTTGAGTTAGGGATTTCATCAGGAAATTCTCTACAGAGGCAGGAGTGAAAAGGTACCTCAATTTTCTAGGCTACTTTTTTTTCTGTAAAAGACTAGTTTTGGATTTATGGGATATAGAATTTTCTGTTGAGATTACTTAACTCTACATTTTAGTATAAGAGTACCATAAACAATAAAATAAATGAAGGTGGCTCTGTCCTAATAAGACTTTATTTAGAAAATTAAGTAGTTATTCAGATTGGCCTATAGTCTATTATATGCAAGGGGGTACTGAGTACAACATTTCATGTGTAGACAGTAAAAAGAGATCACTAGACAATCACTAGAGTCTATTATGGGCTGTTGAATATAAAGGAATGACCCAATGTTTAACGCATATATAGTTATTTTCTAGTATCCAGCAGGGTGGAGCTGATAAACAGAATTCTCTCTTTGGGGAAAAACTCTCTAAGCCAGCATGTCTGCCCAGCCTGTTTGCCTTTCATCATTGTCCATTCCCAGTGCTGGAACCCCACACTCCATCTACCAACTGTGAATTGGGGCCAGAAAATGGTTGTTTAATCCTTGGAACAGGCAATCGATTTGTATTTAACTTCAACTTACACTGTATGAGGCATTTTGCACATGCCTTATCTTATTTAATCTTCTAAACAATCTAGTGAACTAAAGTTCCATTATTCCCACTTTAGAAAACAGACAATATAGGCCCAGGAAGCTAAAGTAGCATCCTACATTAATTCTCCACTAGTTGGTAGAAGAGGTCGCGTCTAATCCAGAACATAAGAACATTATCACAGAGGTCTTTTCTTTGAGCTTACATAATTCATTTTGAAAAGAGTAGAAAAA
Source organism: Perognathus longimembris pacificus (assembly GCF_023159225.1). NCBI lineage: Eukaryota > Metazoa > Chordata > Mammalia > Rodentia > Heteromyidae > Perognathus > Perognathus longimembris. Next base: position 48,253,205 of record NC_063171.1, read on the forward strand.
ATATGAAACATCTTGAATCTAAATACTGGTGCTAAAAAGAGGGTTGAGTATCCAAAATTACTTTTAGGGTGGGCTTTTGTTTTGTTTTGCTTTGCTTTGTCTTAACATTAACATTGTGGCTCTTTGCTGGAAGAGACATGCATTCTTCATTCTTTTTTCATTACTTGAGAATTGTTGCAACCATTATGCAAAACCAATAAAAGGAAAAATGTTTTTTTGAAAAATAAATGTCATTTGGCAGGCAATGCCCAGCTGAGAAACAGTGGGTCTCACGGGACCACAATATGCATTTTGTAAAATTTCTTAAAAACAATTTATGGTTTTGAGAAAACAAAACAGGAAATTGAATTAAAAGAAGAAACATATTTAAATAATGTTCAAGTGATGACATAGCCAACAAAAGACCAGCAAAGCAAAACCCAGATTAAGGCATTGCCAGCTGTAAGAATTTTCTGGCATTGGTTGGTTAATGACCCTCAAAAAAGAGAGTGTTTGATTGGATTGGTAAACAACTCTCAATAGATGAAAACCAATTTTTGATTACTGAAACTAGGGCCTTAAATACAAAGTTAGTTATTGGACTGTCTTTACTAAAACCCCTGAGCTATGACCTTCATTTTGATACCTGTCTGTGAATAGGCAGAGCTTGGCCATGGAATGGCTTTGGGACAGGTTTAATGGGTAGCTTTTGTTCAATGCTCAATACCTCTTGAGGAGTAAGGAATTTTAAGAATCCATTCAAAGCAAAAGGCTTTAGTTTGTTAAGGTCACTATTAAATACACAGACACACACACACACACACACTTTTTTAGTGCTCACTAAAAATGTTTCAGAAAGTAAGTTGATCCAAGTGAATCACTATACATCATATTCGTATCAGTTTTTGTTTGGTTAAAACAGGATAACAGTTGACATTGAGTAAGTTTAACCTTAGGATCCTCATATGGATCTCTCTGAAAAATCTTTTATTTCATCAGTTATGAAATAATGGATATACACAAAGTTGACATTTTCACATGATTTATATTTTCTTTCCTGTGTTCAATACTATAAACATGTAATTTAGAGAAGTGAAATTTAGAGTAATTTAGAGGACAGAATAACCTCTATTTTGTAGTGAAGATATTGAAATGTTATATTATGTTTACTGCAGTCAACCTCTGAACTGCCACTGCTTTGCCTCAAAAGGAGATTACAAAATTGTGCTGTCATTTAAGTGAAGACAATGCCAACCACCAGTCTCAGCTAGAAATGTTTCTTGACTCATTTGTAATATTGAGTTACTCTGTTCTAATGGGGCTAGGTTTGTAAACAACACGTGTAAAACCTTCTTGATCAATCCATATTATGATGCATGGTGGCACAGATCTCTTGGATGCCATGTTCAGCAGTTCCTTTGGTTATACCAACCACATATCCCACGGTTTTTGAACAACTAACCATCCCGGAAGTCTATGAATATTTAATATTCTCCACTAACAATAAAATTTTTGGCTTGGACCAGATTGTGTACACCCTTGATCCCAGCTAGTTTGGAAGCAGATACAGGAGGATTATGATAATAGGAGAATCAAATTAAGGATGACCGGACACAGAAAAAAGCCAGAGATGCTCTTATCTAAAAAACAACAACAATGAAAAGAACACTGATGTGATCTTCTTTGTCTGTGAAATACAAAAGTAACCAGCCATGGGACTACTGAGACTTTCTTTGTAAGTGTTCCTATGAGATATGATCAGAAGACCTTACAGTTCAAACAGCTCAGATGATTAAGTTTGGGGAAAGAATTTTAAAAAATAGCAATAGATAATACCTATAAAGTGTAGAAAATAATAGAATAATTTTATTCAATAAAACTGGAAGAGTTAATTATAAAAATTTGATTGGAAGCACCCTCTCAAGAAACCTTAGATGGGAATAATACATCTTGATTGAAAAATGTTCTTCAGAGGTAACCAGAAGAAATGGATATGATTTTGGTTCTTTTTCTCAGGGTCAGTGATAATCAAATTGTAAGGCAACATGTGGTAATTTCTTCACCAATTGACGACATGTGTTTATTTTGATCTATGTTTTATTTCCTTGATTGCACATTAAATGAAAAAATGTCCTGATAATGTTTTTCTTTGGAATTTATTTTACAACAAATAACAGTTCCATGATAATAACATTGCATTGAAGACACGGTCATTGGATTAAAACAAAAATAAAATAAAATGTTAGGAGAAAATCTTTTTGCCTATTATAACAGAAATCTCCAGTCATGGAAGGGTGTGCGAGTGTAAGAGAAGGAATGTTGTAATTGACTAGAAATGGGAAGAGGTTGCAAGATCTAACCAAATTCTGAAAAAGTCTCACTCTTGGGGGAGGAAAGAGGAGTTCCACACTTTATCATGTTCTATATGTTTTTCTTAGCCAGAATACTAAAAGCAACAGTTATTATACAAATGCTATTATAAAAATGTTTGCCATTATAATATTAAATATGGAATCATTATGATATTATTGGTCACAAGTGAAGCAGTTTATATGCACTATCTCAATTTCTCAGTGATCTTGTGAGACTCTTCTGGTCTAGTGCTAGAGTTCTTTTCCAAAAGCAAGCTGAGGGTCAAGGACCAGTGTAATGACTTGGTAAGGTCATGCAGCAACTAAAGACTGCTTGAGGGCTGCCGCCAAGGCTGTCTGACCCCAGAGTACTTTCACTGAGCTACAATGCTAAATTGTATTCTTTAGAAACCAAAATGTGATGAGAGACTCGGGGAAGAGAAACACTCAGAGAGCTGAGACATCAAACCAATATACAATAGCAGGACCTTTGAATTCAAAGGTCATTTTCCTCATATCTTGCCATCATGCCACCTAAATCATCATGCATAACAATGTAACTTGTTATGAAGAAGAAACATTCTCTCCAGCACTATTCTTTTCCCTTTACAATACTAATTGGATGGATTTTTAAAAATGTCTTTCTTCCCCCAAATGAAAACAATATTATTTTCAATTAGGATTTGCCATTGTGCAGAAATGTTTTGTTCATTGTGTAGACTGTAATCAAGATTGAAACAAATTCAAAAATCTGTCCCAGGGACATTGCTGAAAAGTGCCAACAGACATGAATTCCCTAATAAGTCAGGGCTACTGTTCATTGGGGTTTCTACTTACAGTGACACTGGGAGGACTTTATAGCTGGCAAAGTGAATGGAGAAAATAACCTTCTTCCTACATTATTTCCATTAAGAAAATGCCCTACCTCTGCTACACTGTAAGAGGTGCTTACAAACTGCATTTTCTGGGCCCAATTAAATTAAATATAAGGAAAATTAAATACAAATAATAAAAACAAAATATAAATTAAATATAAGGCAGATAAAAACTGTCCACCCAACTTTCTTTTGTGTCTGTGTCCTTTGAGCCATCTCTCCTGCAGTCACTTCACAATCAATCACTTTGGCTCCTAGGAGGGTAAGATTTCCTAATAAACACCTTATGACACAAACCATCCTGCCCCTCTGATAGACAATACTTCTGCTATCTGTGGCACAAGGTGAAGCTACCCAAAAAGAACTGAACAGCCAAAAGCTCAGGAAAGACCACCTGCCAGGCAATAGCTAACTCATTCCTGTTTCCTCTAGTGAAGATAATGAGAAAAACTTATCTTCATAACCTTCCGGAGACCAAGACTGAGATAATAGTTTCCAAGTAGGCCACCTGGGAGTAGGACTGTGTAAGCATTATGCATGCCATTCTGCCCTTCTCCCCAATTCTTTGTCTATATCCAACTTCTGTCTATATTCCTGAAGATGGGTGAAGATAAGCTAAAGTGCTATTTTCCCATGACATGCCCGAGCCATGTGACAAATCTTTCTCCATTGTTTCTATGTCACTTTATTTGTCATGTAAAGGCAAGTGGCCAGATCTGACCTGTGGAATTCCTGCAGTAAAATAGTGCAGCAACTTTAATGCATCTTAATTCTTTTTGTAATTCAGTTGTAAGGTACAGGAGTCTATTGTAAACCTCTGGAGAACAGAAGTAGACAAAATGAATTAACTCTGAAGCTGTTATGGATGTCAGACATGGTGAGCTGAGTGAAAAAACTTCTAAAACTCTTTTTATGTAATACCAAATAAAACTTTGATATCAAACTAGATGTTTCAAGTGATAGTGTAGATCAGAAAGCTAAGCTCTGATATGTATTTATGTATGTATATGACCAACAAATATCTTTTTAAATTGATGCTGTCCTAATGATAGAAAAGTTTTCCAATCTAAAGATAGTCAGCTATAATTGAGATGCTCATGTCTCAACCCGAAGCAATCTCTTCTGTCACAGATCTGAAGATAGAAAATGGGTAGGATGTATGCTACTAATTAATTGGTTCAGGGTACCCTTCTCATATGCCGCTGACATCAATTATCTTTATTTTTTTCCATTTTCATTTTTAATTGCTCCCCTAGGGCAAGTAGAGATAACTAGGGATGGGAACAAAAAACCAGAACATATGTGGGATAATTTGAACATCTTGCATCACATGGAGAGGTAACATCTGTATGATTGAAATGAAGCAGACTGAAGCAGCCTATCCCCACTTCAAGTTATCTTAATAGAATGAGATCACAAAGGGGCCTTTCAGGACCAGGTGTGCTCGCTCAACCACTTCACCTATGGAGAGCTGACCCACTCAGGACCACTTCTCAGTTACTGTTCCAGCTAGTTTTTCTTCCAGCCCCCCACCCCCACCCTGCCCCTCAAAGTTTGCTTTAGTTTGAACAATCTTTGATCGTTTAGCATGGAATGCTTGAAGCATTCCTATCAGACTGGAAGCCAGGTTTCGAAAACGAATTCTTCATACCACATTTCTTTCTTCATTTTTTTTTCTTTTCTTTTTTATGATTGGTCAGTAAGGAAGACAATAAACCTCTTGAAAATGGACATGGTCTGTTCAGGTTGATGGGGTGTGGAACACGGGAGAAAGAAGGTGAAGATGACACAGGATGCATGTTCTCACCAGGGTGGGCAGGGGAAATGTAGAAGACCCCATGTTTATGCAACCTTTGGGCTGTGCATTGTCCTAACTCCAGCCCACGGAGACAAAGGGAGAGCACATTTTAGAAAACCAACTCGGTGTTTTTACAGCAAATCCTTTACACAGCTTGTGGACAAAATTACTAACTCACATGCTAAGCCTATTAAAAATGTATTCTGTAAATTTTGAAATGAGGAAAATGCTATGTAAAAAGTTTTACAGATGCCGAATGACTGTAACTGTGGTTAAAGATGTGGGAGCTGCTCCAATCTCTTCTTCCGTGGATTGCTATTAGCTTACACTGAAAATCTCTGGTGGCCACGTATTTCACATTGTTCTTCCAAATGGAATCATTTCTCTCTTTTATCTGATCTCCTACAGTCTCTCTGTTTTCATCAATATCTGACAGTAATTCCCCAAGATCCAATATAGTCCATGCTAATATCCTTATGTGTACTCTCTTTTGTCTTTGAAATCTAATACCTTAGCAGTGAAATAATTTATTGAGCTTAATTTAGACTTTTATTTTTTGCATGTGTTTTGATACTACCCTTTTTTGCAAAGTTTTTTTTTGGAAATTTGAACCAACTGTTCATCAAAAGTTATGAAAGTGTGATTAAGAATTCTTTGCTCTCCTCAAATCCCTTTTCTTTTAAGTCTTTATTTTTTAATATTGTGATGGCAAATATCACAAAGTCCCTGGGTCTGTCAATGATGGGAAAATGAAGATGAATACTTCCCGGAGCTCCAGCTAATGTGGGTAATGCCATACAGAAGATTCTGAGCCAGAAAAATCCACTACGGTCGTATTTTTCTAAAAAAAAATATATATATATACCTTTAGGTTAGGTGGTTGTCAGAAACTGGAGATATTTAATTCACTGAATTTGACTTTCTGGTTGAGACAACTAAAGTACAAAAAAAGAAGTGAGAGCTATGGGTCCCAAATAGTGTACAATTTTTTGGTTTATTATGAGTGTTGAAATATAGAACCTATCTAAAAACAAGTTTTTATGGATATACTACAGACTAATATATCCATTGTTAAATAAAAAGGAAGGCTTGTTTCAGTCAAGTAAGTGGCAGCCTCCCACTCTCAAGTTCATATTCCTTTCTATATTCTTATTTACACCAGAAAATTGTCCTTTGGCTGAGCCAAAAATCTGAGGCAAGAATGAAAGATGTTTTGCTTTATTGCTAACCTGTGAAAATGTGTTTATTTGCCAGTGTTGTGATGGGTATTTAATTAATTTATTTATTGCCCCTTTTCTTTCTCACATAGTTCCTGACATGCAAATAAAATTCCCTCATAAATAAGTAAATTATGCTTCTTAGTGGGAGTTTGAAAAAACCCTATTTCTTATTCTTTTGTTCATGCAAGAATACTTTCCATAACTTCTTACTGAAGTTCACTCTGCACTACCAGAATGGACAGGCAAAGGAATGTCCAAATAAAGAAACTCCCATCCTTCTTCAACTCTGACTCATTAAGCAGTCTCTGATAGAGTTTCTTGAACCCAGATGCATTTTCTGGAGCCACAGGGGCATTACCATGCCAAGAGAATTTTATCTGTATAGACCTTGTACATGTGTGATCAATTCAATTATTCAAATCTTATTGATTGTCTTAGAGCTCTGGATACTTGAAAAGATAAATGCATTTGTGATGCCATTCTCATTTGTACAATATTCAGTAGTTTGAATTAATTGTTGAACCAACCAATAATTTATGTGATAATTTTGATTAAACTTGTATTGCCTGTGATAGTTATGTTAGTATGTTAAGTGTTCCGAATCTAATACTTGAGGCTAACTCTGAAGGAACTTCTCATTTCATAGTGAAGAAAGCCATTTAGTCAATGCATGAAAAAAACTTACTGCAATTGCTCTGTAAATCATGATAAAGTGAGAGATGTGTCTTAATGGGCCGTGCAATGTGGGTAGTCACAATTTCTTTTTTTAATCTCTAATGGCTAATGAATTTAATAAGTAACAGTTCTAGATACTAAAAAGTCCCATTAGGGGACACTGCAAAAAAAGAGTTTTATCATGGCTATTTATATGTTTTCTTTCTTCTCATTAACCTAGACTGCTTAATTGTAAAAGTTTATACATCTCTGTAGTAACTCTCAGGTCAGTTTGTTGAAGAGGCTATTTGTTTGCTTGATTTTCCTCTAGTGTATGTATTTTGATTGCCAAAAGTTATATAGTACTAGCTGTGTGCTTTCATTTATTTCATTTTGGGCTTTTTTTCTATCCCATTGTTCTTCATATTTGTTTTGTGCTGGTACCATGCTGTTATTGTTGCTATGGCTCTACAATATAAATTTAAGTACAGTTTGTTATATCCTCAGCATTATTTGTGCTCAAGATGAATTTTGGTTCTTATAGTCTTCTGTACTTCCGCATACCTTTAATGGTTAATATTTTATTTTAATATCTTATATTAAGAAACACCATTTATATGATCATATGTACATAGCTATTAGGCCCTTGTGATCCTCTCCTAAGGATATCCTCCTTTAGCCTCACTGTGTGAATGTCTAGAGTCCTATCTAATTTATCATGTCCAAGTGCATCTTTTTGTCATTTACTATCCAGAGTATTTGTACATTTATAGGCATGTTCTAGTTACAACAAATGAGGGAAACCATTTCTTTGTGTCTGGTCATATTTGTAGAAATGAACTCCAAGAAATGGAAACAAGTGGTTTTATGTTATTTTTCTTCTTGTGTTCTTTTCTCCTTTGTCACTATTTTTTATTTCTGTGACTTTTGTCTTGTATGTAAGTTTATCTGTTTTAAGGAGTGTAAGTGGGAACATAGAAATGATGGCACAAATGTAGCAGTGATACTCACTGTATACTCTGTTGAAAATGAACTAGACAACTTGTGGAGGAGGTGGTGGGAGGGAAAATCTGGGAGAAAAGGAAGGAATAGACCACATTGTTCGAAAAGAAATATACTCACTACCTGACTTGCAATTGTAACCCTTTTGTACATCACCTTTACAATAAAATAAAATAGTGTATATTAATATTAAGCAATTTAAAAAGACTGAGAAAGTAGCTTATATCAGTTGTATAGGGGATGTGAAAGAATTCACAAATACATTTCTGCACACGTTTACACTATATTATCAGTTTCACTCTTTGTATAATGTTATATAATATTCTCTGCACCCTTCTCTCTAAGAAGTAATTTATTTTTTTTCTATTTGTCATTGGAATTTTTTTGTTCGGTATTCCATTGAATCTGTAGATTGCTTTCAGTAGTATGATGGTATGCACATTATTACTTCTGATAATCTATGAAGGTGAGAAGTTTTATCATCTTTTTATATTCTTTTAAATTTCTTCAAGATTTTGTCATCTTCATTATTACAGGTCTTCCATCTTCTTGGTTAAGATTATACTCAAGTATTTTATTATTTAAGGCTATTATGAATGTAATTGTTTTCATGATTTCTTTCTCTATGAATTGAGTTACTACAGAAAACAGACTGGATTTTTGTGTGTTGATTTTATATTCTACTGCATTGCCAAAGTGTTTATCAAATCAAGGAGGGTTTTTGTATTGTTGTTGTTGTTGTTGTTTTTGAATCTTTAAGGTCTGAAATTAGGGAAATTGTAATTCTTCCTATCCTTTTTGGATTCAGTTTATTCCTTTTTCTTGCCTTTTTGCTCTGGCTAAGAATTTCAGAACAATCTTGGATAAGGATGGGAGATGATGGAGATAGTAGATATTCTTGTTCCTTTCATTAGAGGAAATTATTTCAGCTATTCTCTATTTACTATAGTATTGATATGGGATATATATTTATATGTATATATATACACATATATACATACATATATATTTATATGAAACATTCTTGAAGTTCTGAAATGAAACCAACTTGATAATAGCATATTCTCTTTTAAATGTTTGAGTGGATTTTGTTTGAAAGAATTTATTAGGGATAATTCTATCTATGTTCAATAAAAGATTGTTGTATAATTTTCTTTTTGTTATTACTGTTGTGTCTTTGTCTGATTTGGGAATTAATATGATATACCTTTTCTTTCTATTTTTTCTAGAAAAATTTGAGTATTGGTAATATTATTTTAAAAACAGTACAGGAAAATTCTAGAATATTCTAGGCATAGTATATTATTTCCGATTGCTCAGAAAATAAGAGTAGTACTTGGCAAGTGAGACTCTATCAAATTAAAAGTTTCTTCAAAGCAAATAAATCATGACTAAATCCCAGAGACAAGCCATAGAATGGGAGACAATCATAACCATCTATGTAGCTATAAAAGATGATATGCAAAATATACAAAAAGCTAAAAAAAAAGAAAAAATAACCCATTTAATAAATGGGCTAGCAAATTGCTCAAACTTTTCTAATAGATATATAAAGAACTATTCATCATTAACAGTAAAGGAATTGCAAAATGAAACTACACTGAGATTACATGTCACGTTGCTTAGAATGGCAGTCATCAATAAGAAAACAAATGACAAACACTTGTGAACATGCAAAGGAAAAAGGAACTCTCAAATCCTGTAGGAATGTAGACTAGTGCAACCACTTTGGAAATCAGTATGTAGACTCCTTATAAAACAAGAAACAGTTCTACTACTCTTGAATATATACACAAAGGAGACAACGGCATGTCCATGTTTGATGCAACTCTGTCCATGTTTGATGCAACTCTGCTCATAATAGCTTAATCATGGAATTATCTGAGATACCCAATAACCAGTTGATTATATGCCATAGATTATTACACAGCCAGAAAGAAAATTGAAAGCATATCATTTAGGAAAACAGATGAAGCTGAAATTTTTAATTTTGAATGAGATAAGCCAAGCTCAAAAAGCCAAACATGATAGGTTTGTACATGTGGAAAAATACCTGCCCCACCTATGTTTACTGCAGCTCTATTCATAATAGTCAAATTGTGAAGCATTCCACAATCAATAAAATCCAATACCTAAATACCACAGGATGTTACTGAGCTATAAAGTAAAATTTAGTCAGGAATGAATTTAGTCAGGCAATGATGGCTCAAATATGTCATCCTAGCTACTCAGAAGACAGAGTATCTGTGAATAGAGAAAGCCAACCTGTGGAAAGATGCCTTTGAGGTTTTATTCCCAATCAATAAGCAAAATTTCAGGCTAGAGGTGTACCTCAATTGACAGAATGATACCGTGAGCAACGAAGCCAAGCAAGGACACAAAATTCTGAGTTCAAACCCCAGTAGCAGCATCATATACACACACACAAGAAAAGAAATAATGTCATTTTCATGACAATGGTTTGAAATAGTGATCATCATGTAGAGTGAGATAAGCCAAGTTCAAAAGGCCAAATATTGCATTTTTTTAGAATATAGACTGGAAAGATAGCCCTACATATGCTTTTTATACATGTATAGGTGGAGAACCTGTTTATAACGGTGGGATTGTTTAGTGGGTGAGGGGAAAAGGAGAAGAGAATGAGAAGGATGTAAGATAAATAATACTGGAACACATTGTGTCTATATATGTAGATAGTTCACAGATAGTATTGTACGTATAGGGGATAGAGAGAGAGGAAAAAGAAATAGAAGAAATCAATCTCACTAAAATATAATGTATGCATATGTGAAAGAACATTGTAAACCACATGTATAACTAATATACATTAAAAATTTAAGACTAGAACAAGTAAGATGAATGCCAGGAAAGTAAAACAGATTCTGTTGTAGAGCTCTTACTAGCAGGAGGGGTTGGGAAATGAAGAGGGTAAAGGAGAGTATGAGTATGAGCAAAATGCTTTATATGAATTATACAAACAGAATGGTGAAACTTGTAGAAATTGCTTTAAGAGGATGAAAGAGACCAATACATCTACGTTTGATCAGAGTGCACAACAACTAGGTACCAATAACAGATCATAAAGAAATGTTTATATAGCATCAAATCATCTTCCTACTCATAGACTTGCTACTGGGAGGACCTCGTAAAGTCATATGAGAAATGGAAACTTCAAGGAATAAATTTAAGCTTGCTACATTTGGAACAAAGTGAAGGTACCAAGCATTGTCAGGAAGTAAATGCCATTGCTAGTACCCTGGAGATGGTTGAACTCCCAAGATCTGTCCAAAACATTTTTCAAAAAAGTTTTTTAGTGGTCACATTTTTTAATTTAATTTTATTGTCAGGGTGATGTACAGAGGGGTTACAGTTACATTTGTAAGGTAGTGAGTACATTTCTTGTCATACTTGTTACCCCCTCCCTTATTTTTCTCCCACCTTTCCTCCCACTCCCTCCAGCACCCTCCCCCCAGACCCCAAGGTGTACAGTTCATTTCTAACATATTGTCTTGTTATTTTCACATTTATATTCCAGGTCAATCCATCAAATGAACTGCAAGGTTGCTTTTATATTTATCTTGTTGTTTGTCCTCCTTGACAAATGATAAAATTATTTTTGCTCAAGTTAGAGTAGCACAATTTTTTTTCCTAACACCTTCTGAGAAGTTAAAAATTCTAGGACTGGGATCTAGCTCAGTGGCAAAACAACCAGTTAAAAATTCTAGTCTACAATGTCTTTATCTATTTTCCAATAAAAGTAATGGATACTTAAAAATAAATAATAAGGGCTGGGGATATGGCCGAGTAGCAAGAGTGCTTGCCTTGTATACATGAAGCTCTGGGTTCGATTCCCTAGCTCCACATATATAGAAAAAGGCCAGAAGTGGCCCTATGGCTCAAGTGGCTGAGTGCTAGCCTTGAGCAAAAAAATCAATAAAAGAAGCCAGGGACAGTGCTCAGGCCCTGAGTCCAAGGTCCAGGACTGGCAAAAAAATAAAAATAAAAAATAAAGAATAATTTGTTTATTCATTCTTAGAATAACTGAATACCTATCACATAGGAGAGAGCAGGATGAATTTCAACACTAAAAATCATTCCATAAAATAAAGAAGTCTCTCATGAGAGCCTCACAATATAGTAAATGAAACAGATAAATGATAAACTGAGTGTATTATTATTTATTTAGTTAATGATTATTTATTCAGCACCCATGTGCTAGGTGTGAAACTAAGTACTGGAAATGTTATGATGAATTCTGCTTTCAGGGAGCTTATATTCAAATTGAACAAGCATCCAATAAATAAATGGCAACATAAGGTAATAAAGCACATGCAATTATAAAGATGATGATTAGCTCTAAGAGGGAAGGAAAAAGGAGCTATTATTAAAAATAAATAAATTTGACATCACATAAGGACCAATCATAAAGATGACTATAAATGGATGACACTCAAGCTAATACTCAAAGAATATAGATCAGTCATGCAACAAAAGGATAGGGAAAGGATGACAGAGAAAGGAAGAATATTATTACTGAGGGCTAGAAGTATGAGTCAGCTCAAATGTGATATTTTTGTATTAAAATCTTTTCTAGCTTAGCACAGGTGACTCATGCTTATAATCAATAGGATGAGAAGTGAAAATCATGGTTCAAAGCCAGCTAGGGCAGGAAAGTCCATGAGACTCAGTTATCTCCAATTAATCACCAAAAAGCCAGACATGGAGCTGTGGCTCAGCGAGTAAAGCCATACCCGAGCCTTGAGCGAAAAAATGGAAAAAAAATTAAAAACAAACAAACAAACAAAAAAAACCCAAAAAACCCTAGAGACAGTGTTTAGGCCCTGAGTCCTGGTCCCAGGACTAGCACAATCAATAAATCAACCAATCAATATATGAAAAAAAAAAAAAAACTTTTCTAACTACCTCCAGGCCAAAGAGCAGTTAATAATCACGCCCTTCCTGGTATTTAATTAAGTTGTAAATTATACTGCTCTGATCTATTCCTCACATTGTGTTGAAATTATTTACATATATTCTTAGCTTCTCATTTGGCTCAGTTTTCATTCACTGTTGGTCCATCTTGTCAAACTCTTTCAGAGTTTTCTTTCTTCTTTCTTCTGTCAAGTTTGAACATATACCAGTGAGACTATGAGACTAGTGCAGACTCCCTTGCATAATGCCTATAGAATAATTAATGTAGGAAGAGTACAGTTTTTTTAATCTCAGAGATCCCACACCCCAAGGGCAAAGTAGGTTTGTTTCCTCTTAGATACTTCACCACAAAAGGACCTATAGTAACCTGATCCATTGCAATAGGGAGCTCAGAGAGCTGAAGTGTCAGCCAGCCAGAACCCGGGAGATGTGACAAATGTGAAACAAAAGTCCCAGAGAAGATAAACTAATAATACAAGTGCTAAATGAGGACAGAGCTTCTGTATGCTTTTAGTGCTGAGATGATACCTAAGAAGGAAGAATTGATGCTTGTAAATTCTTAAGAAAATCTGATTAATTACCCAAATCTCTAACTTAACCTTGAGCACTTACTTGTAAGTCGACGTATGTGATTCCAATTGTGTAGTTTGAAAACTCAATGCATTTTTCTAATTTTATTTAGTAATATTTTGAGGTTTTGAGCCACATGAAGCCCTATCTCCATCTAGCTCTCATTTTATAAAAAGAATGGTGAATTTTTAAATTGGAGGGGCTCAACACTTTTCAGTGGATGTTAAATAAATAAAAGTTTGAAAGGTATTTCTTTCATACTCTGATTTTATTGCATCTCAATCCAGTAACCTTGCAAGGGGAAGGGTGCTTATAGATTATAGAGAGGGGAAGTGGGAAATCTCCTTTAATTATACAATTGGACTAACTGGTATGGATATAGTTTTTGAGATTTAAGTGCACAATGTGGAAGAATACAAAGTGTCCAGAATAACTTATCAGGAAGAGTGTTTTTGCCTGTTCCAAGGGAAACTTACTTATGAAAATCAATGACGAAGTGATTTTCATACTTTGTCATGGGCTTTTCTCTGAAAAATCACCAGAACAAAAAAAACATTTTTTTTTACGGTTTGAATTTTTTATTTCCTTAATGGCTAGTTATGTGGACCATCATTTATGGACTCACTGAGCATTTGTATATCTTCTTTGAACTTATTTCTTCAAATAGCATGTACATTAAATTATGTAATGTTTGTGTTATTTTTCAAAATGTTTTGCTGTTTCCTCCCTTATATATATTTTTTCTTATTTATTGTCAAAGTGATGTCCATAATCAATGAAAATGTGTAAAAGTGTAACAGAGAATTAGAAAGTATTAAAAAGATTTAATGGGCTTCTAGAAGTAAAAAAAAAAAACCCACAATTTCAGGAATTCTTAAGCTTGGGAAGGATAGAGCAAAAAGACAAAACAATAAGAAAAGAAATCACTCCTGGTAAAGAAGAAAAATTCAAAATATTAAGAATCTTTTGAATAATGTCATATAGTTACAATGTAATTACTGCCTCTGAAGAAAAGGAGATAAATGATTGAATTAAAAATTGAACAACTAATTAATGATGTTATTCAAATTAATGAAAAATAAAAGAACTCAAGATGCATATATATATGCTAAATGCAAAGAAAATGTATTATATACATCATGATCAAAACAGCCCAAACCAAAGATAAATAGAAAATCCTGAACACTGAAGGAAAGGACACATTACATATACGGGATAGAAGTTTTACCAAAATGATTTCTGACTTCTCATCAGTCACCATGGTGACCAGAAAATAGTGAAGCAGTATCTTAAAGGGAAATGCACCAAAATTCTCCTAGAATGTATACATGTATACTGAACAGAAATATTCTTCAAGTATGAAATCAAAATGAAAAGCATTGTCAGTTGAAAAAGAAAGTAAGAGGACTTACTACCAATAAACTAAATATGAGTTATTAAAGGAGTTATTACACTACAGAACAATGTTGCTACATGGAGACTCATATCTTTAAGAAATGAGGAGATCTAGAAGTTATAAATATAAATGTCTACATTTTCCTTTTAGCTAAAAAGTGCATACAGTTTTGAAATAAAAATTTCAATAATAGTTTCTGAGGTTTTACAGTTTATTCAGATTAAATATGTCAGGCAAGTTTGGCATATAAACAAAATAGGTATATGGCCATACAATGCAAGCCCTTTGGTTTATGGGAGGCAATACCAAAGTAATATTAAGTAAATTCCAATGATGTAAGTATGTATATTGTAGTCTTTTAACAATTAAAATCAATGCAAAAAGTGTAGCTAAACGTTTAATAGATAACATTTAAGCAGAATTCTAAGAATATACGGAATGGAAAAACCAGATAGAACATCAAGCATGGAGGGAATAACATGGTGACAGATTTAAATATAAATAAGACAGACAGCTCTGGGTTCAAATCTAGTTCTTTTTTATTACTTTTGTCAGCTAGGGCTCATGATTCCACTTTTGTAAGCTCAGCTTTCTCTTCTCCACAGTGGTGATAATCATAATTGTTTCATGAAGTTCCTATGAAGTTTAACTGTGAGGGTATCCAAGACATTAAGAAGTGATCAATAAATCTTGTGTCTGTTATCATTGAAAACTCTGATGATAGCAGTGCTCTAATAGCATAATTCATAAAGCTCTTGTCTGAAAAATATTGGACACTTTGGTGTCTAAAAATGATCTGAATCTATTTCATTTCACTTCATATGAATGGACACAGCAAGAAGTAAACAAGGGAGATTTTGTTTTTGTAGTTCTTCCTATTAACAATTGAGTAAAGTTTTTAATGTGTATGCATGTGCATGCACACCCTCCTCTCTCTCTCTCTCTTCTCTCTCTCTCTCTCTCTCACACACACACACACACACACACACACACCCATCTCCAGCTTTTTCCTTTCTCTGTGCCGGTTAATGCGTGACTGAAATGAGACTTGTTGAGACAAAGTGAAGTCCTGAAATAAACAGTGTGAACATCAGTAATGCTTTAATTTCCATGTTTCATGGTTATGCAAGCCCAGTGCTTTGGAATTTCAACATAACCTTGAACCATCACCAACTTTAATTTCCCTCACACTTGAACTAGTAGTAATTGGGCCTTCCCTCCCTTTGCTGCTGCTGCTGCTGGCATCTTGTTAAGAGCCTTTCCTTTGCTTTCACTGAGTTTGTTTAATTCCTCTTGGCAGCTGCAAGAACTAGATGCCAAACTTCTGTGCTTGTCACATCAGAGCCATGGCTCCCACACGGTGGGCTGGACCAAGCCTCTGAATCATTACCAAAGTCCCCTTGGTCATCTCTAGGCTCACCAAGAGCTTTTCTCTCAAGCTGATTCTAAAAGCAGGGGTTGAAGGGTGAGATACAACTCAATTCAAATCATCAGTCATATTCCTGTTATGTGATCTGTGGGACCCTGAGCTTCCTCTTTTTCTAAATAGAGAATAAAAGTAGCATTTACATGAAAGGGTTAGTTTGGGATTAAACTAATTAGTGTAGATAATGTGTGCCTGGTCTGTGTTAAGCCCTCAATAAATGTTCGTGACTCTCTTTCCCTGGAAGAGCCAGGTGCCCTCTTGTATTTGCCCTTCCAGTTGAATTCGCTGTTCACTGTGGCTCTAGAGATGGGAAGTCCAAATTAGAAGTGTGGCACTACTTCTAAAACCTGTAGGGAAGATTCCTCTCTTCCTTGCTTTGTCTTAGCTTGTGTTGTTTGATTGAAATCCTCAGCCTTGTGACTACACCACTCCCATATTTGTATCATCCCCCTGACAGTCTGTATCTCTCCATATTACATTTCCTTCTTTCTGTGTCTGCTGTCCTCTTCTTGTAAATGGCACCGGTAATGTTGGGTTAAAGGACAACTCTACTCACACAGGACCTCATCTGAATGAACTGTGTGTGCAATGGCCTTGTTTCTATTAAGGTGACATTCTGAGGTTCTGGAGAATCTAAGGACTTTGACATAATTTTTGGAGGGACACAATTTAACCAGTAGCCTCTGAGCTCATTTTAGTTTTGTCATCAAAACTAGTTTCTATTTGCATCTTCTTATCCTTCCTGGTGGGTGGGCTGCTGTCAGGGCAGGGCAATGGAAGGCTACTAGGGTGGATTTTTGAAGGCTCAAAAAAGAATAAAAAAAACAACTATGGCTGGAAAGGACTAGCAGAGTCTTTTCCAAACCTGGGTTGACAGTGTCATTGACAAGTTTCAGAAAGGATGTCTGGTACTCACTCCTAGTGATTCACATTAAATTGGCTTGAGGTGAAGCCTGGGCTTTTGCAGTTAAAAAAAAAAACTCCCTTGGTGATTGCAATGTTATGGCCTCTCTGAGAACCACTGGACTAGAAGAACTCAGAGGTACTGGTGGCAAATTTTCGATTTGATTTTTCAAAACCTGACTGAAAGAATGAGACTTATTTGTGTTGTCCAAAAGAATCTTGGAGCCAGATGCATTTCAGAGTTTATGTTTCAAAAATCTATGCTTTTGAATTTTAAAAGGTCATGTGGCATATACATAGCATATAATAAAAAAATTACAAGTGGGGTCTGGACAGCACTCCTTAATCAAACTTAATATTTTTGCAGTGAAGCATGTAAACATTTACATTATGAAGAGGCCTATGTCAGTTCAGGTCAGGTTTTGACACACGTGAAAAGTGTTTCTAAACTTAAAAAAATAAATTCAGTTTTCATTTTTTATAGATTCTTGAATTGATGCATAAAGGATTATGAATGTAATTATAAAACTGATCTTATAGAGCCAAAGTAATATGTCTCAACATTGAGTTCCTGGTCCAAAGTAGAAGTAAGTATGGAGAAAAATGTATCCTGGTGTTTGACCAGAAAGGTCAGTCCTAATCACCCATTTCTTTCTAACAAACCTTCCTCCCAATGCCATTTCTACATCTGCAGAACTATTTTAGCTGTTTACACGCTTGCCATTGAACAACGGAGATAACTTCCCCACTTGGAACCTGGACTAGGTCCCCACAGATTCATGCCCTTTCCCAAGCTTTGGCATGCGAACTTGTTGGAAAGTGGTTTTCCCTTAATCTCATTGGACTGGTATTCTTCTAACATAGGAGAAAGAATGTGCTGTGAATACATAAAGTAGAGGCTGAGATTACAGTTATGTAGCTCAAGTCTAGCAAGGTTGAATGAGGATGGCCAGCAACCCCAGCAGCTTAGAGAAATACATGGAAGAGGTGCTTTCCTGAGGCTTTCAAAAGGAATGTGACTTTGATCTGGAAGACAGATTGAAGACTTCTGTCCCTCAGAATTGAAAGAATAAATTTCTGTTTTTATAAGCCACCAAGCCTATGGTTATTTGTAATGGTAGCCCTAGGAAATGAATATAGAACCCTAATGGCACTATTCATGAGATAATGTAGAGATATGGATCATCTGTAGATAGATCTGCACGTATATCTAGATATGGATATAGTTTTGTCTATAGGTAGATCTAAGTGTGTTTTTAAATATGGATATAGATATAGATCTATAAATCTATAGATCTATCTATAGATCAATCTATGTATAAATATATCTAAATCTTATTTTACATTGATATATCTATCTTATTTTACATATATCCTTATCTTATTTTTCCAACTGGAGTGAAACATAAATGAAAATAAAGAAAATTGGTTTATGTAGGTGAAAAAGGAATTACTTCTACAAATACAAACTAAATTTATCACCATGAGCAAAAAGAAGAGAGGATTGACAAAATAGAATATATAAGAAAAAGAATAGACAACTAGGAAAATAAATTAGAAAAGAAAATACAATCTCTTCTCTGGGAAAAATAAAACACCTACCTCAGGGAAAGTAGGATAGATAAAGTAACTAACAGAGATGGATGGAAATAACAGAAATAGAGAGAAACTTGGGCTACATTATTTTAAACCAGAGCCATATCAGCTATTTTTCTTACTTCCCGCAGCCCATGCCTCCTCTCTATACAAATGTACTTCAGTTTTCATGCTAGAACAAAGATTCATAACACCAGCAATCTTGGACTCTTTAATCCTTTCTAGTACCTTCCCTATCCAGGAGTCAGGAGAATGTCAAATCAGGTAAAATATGTAGGGGAACATCAATAGAGGAGGGATAGAGGGGAGGGGTCATTATATCAGGCACCAGATGAATTCTAGAAACAATTCACCATCTTCTGTTATGGGCCTTTTTTCTACCCTCAGAGAGCTTACTATCCATTTTCAGAGCCAGAATATCTACATTTAAAATGGAATGTTTAGCCTGGTGCTGGTGGCCCCTGCTTATCTTCCAATCTACTCACATGGCTGATGATTCAAAACCAGACCGGGCAAGAAGAGTCCATGAGACACTTATCTCCAACAAAGTACTCAAAAAGCAAAAAGCTGTAAGTGGTGCTGTGGTAGCTCAAGTGGTAGAATGCTAATCATGAGCAAACAAAGCTCAAGGACAGTGGTTCGGGCTCAGTTCAAGCCCTAGAACCAGTACACACACACACACACACACACACACACCAGAAGGCTCAGTTCAAGCCCTAGAATCAGTACACACACACACACACACACACACACACACACACACACACACCAGAATGCTTGCAAAAAAACAAAGCCATGTATTTAAATAGTACTCTCTAGTCCTGTAAGCATTTCTGCTGCGTTCTTGAATTTGATGCTGAAGTTAAAGCAAATATCACTGAATCACACTTAAAATATGCATAAGGTACAGGCAATGACATAGCTGGCAAACAAGAGACTAGGCTATGGCTCAAGTCTTGGGGCTTTGGGGCCCTAACTTTCAGCGTTGTCCATCAAGAATTCCCGGTTCTGACAGTATATTGCAGTCTGAGAAGCTGAGTGCTGTTACTTGGCATGGTAGGGCTCAGATTTTAGAACTAGACACACATGGGTCTGCAAAATCGCTCAGTCGCCAAACTACCTGGGTGATTCTAAACAAGTTCTTTCATTTATTTCAGGCTCTTGTTTTCCCAGCTGCAAAATAATGTTTTTTCTAACTACCTTTGGATGTTGGTAATGATTAATGATCCAATTTCCACAAAACTTGAGTATTTGAAGATGGCATTAATCAATTTAAAAAATAACATAAAACCTTTTAAGAGGCCTTAAGGATATACAAAATAACCACATGGTCTCATAACCAGGTGAAAGATACTGACTGGCCCAGGAAGAGTCTTGTTCTATGCCATCTATCAGATCTCTAAGGCTTGCTTTACCATGCCCTATGAAATCCACCGTTTCTCAGGTAACTTTCATAACCAGTTACTCTGTGTGAAACCAAACATTGTCACTCTTGTTTTGACAAATGTCTCTAATTCCTAGGTTTACAACTTATCACAGGATATGAGATTTGCTCATAGGAAAGAATAAATAACCATAGTCACAAGAAATTATTTCCTGAAACATGAACTGTAAAGGGGCAGCCCTGAACAGGGAAATGAAGTGATGTATTTAGAGATCAGACATATTACTGGCCTCATTGATAAAATGATGGACTTGGGAGTTTCAGGAGGGTTGGTACCTCTATCTAGAAGGTAGAGGAGAGCATTACGAGGATAACTTCAAGGTGCAGACCTTCATTTCTGTACAAACATAATTAATTATCGGGGGATTTCCAAGACCAGTTACCTAGCTCTGGTCCAGTTTGAAAACAAAAAGTGAAAGTTGTGATGGAGAAAAAAGATGAGAAGTGAAGATATTATATAGCAGGAAAAAACCATGCAAAAATAATCATTGAGGATAACCTGCCAAGAAATTTTTTTTTGGAAAGTAAAGAAAATTAATTAGCAGCACTTTTTTGTATTCTATTTTTTATTTTTCTTGACTGACCAGGGAAGGGTAATGGGTATAGGAGAATTTGTGAAATGGTCCAGGAGAGGAGGAGATGAAGAGAAAGTGTGGAGTGTTTTATGATTTGTGTACAGGAGACATAAAATAGATGCAAATATCTCCATTGTTTATTGAGGAAAATCAGCTAGGGAGGAAACATTTTTCCAAGGGCCACAGGGCTTGTGTCAGCAGGAAAAGGAGGTGGTTTGGCAACTGGAAGAATGGAAAGCT
The DNA here is from genome assembly GCF_023159225.1 of Perognathus longimembris pacificus. Classification (NCBI taxonomy): domain Eukaryota; kingdom Metazoa; phylum Chordata; class Mammalia; order Rodentia; family Heteromyidae; genus Perognathus; species Perognathus longimembris. Next base: position 48,274,166 of record NC_063171.1, read on the forward strand.
AATTATGCATTTAACTTACCATAATCTTGTTTTTCATCTTTCAATTAGAGGGAGGAAAGACCTTTTCTGAATTGCTTGGATGTGTAGCTTAAAGAATGTATTTGAAGGTAGAGACTTGACTACAGGCAAGTCTAGGACATCGTGGTTCAGATTGGAAGAAGGTGCCTCTCTCCAGAGGTCACAGTCTCACACAAGCTGACTAGCCTGACTAAGCCCTGGGGGACACAAAGAACACAGAAAAATATGTGCATTTCAGGGAAGGAAGGTGGAGCTTCACATGGGGGCAAAGGCAGGACTGCCTGCCACTAGCCTGTCTTCTCAGTAGGACACTTGGATGCAATCCTGGAGATGTATCATTGTCAAGTGACAGAGACTCCGGCATTCTTGCTTTCCTGAATCAAAGACCAGTGTATGTAAACCCAAAGATGACATAGCCCTTGATCTGTGATTGCTATACAAATTTGATTCACCATTATATATACTACAGTCTTTTGAGCTAGCAATGATTCTACTTCTCTGTTCCTTGGAAGAGTGAAAAGTGAAGTTTTCAGGCTAAAACAAATAATGCTCCTGGGTGAATCTAAATTACAGATGCCAGCAATAGGTTGCTCCAGACAAGATTAGCATATGGATTGGTATTCTGAGAGTGAAAGATCTGTCTTTCAGGTAGGAAGGATTGCCAGTAGGATGAATAAAAGAAAGTTATCACTCATTCACATTCTCCTCTTTCCTTGCTGCAGTTGCCCAACATCATCAGGGGTCTTCAGACTTGGAGATTTGATTTTTCCTATGAATTTCCAGTGGGCTTTTATTTCGCTTTTGTCCTAAGAGTTTCAGGACTACATTAGTGATCTCTTTCTTCTTCCCCAAAAGAAGCTACATGGATAGAGTAACTTCCTATGTTTTTCCTTTTCCCCAGCAGTCAGAAAAGCATTATGGAAGCTTTCAGTCTCAGATCCTCTGAACCAATTATCTTCTATTATTGGTTATGTTTCTCTGGAGGACCATAGTTAATCCAAATAGGGCATAAGAAGAACCAGTGTTTTCAAAAGGGAAATTAAGATGAGAGCCATTCTGACTATGGAGTGGCCCTGGGTTGACAAAGACTCTGGAAACCAAAAAAAGAATTAAAGACCTGAAGTCCCAAAATAAACTCACACTATGGCCTAACTTAAGGCATTAAAGAAGAATATTGGTCTCTGCTTATGCTAGTCAATGGGAGTTTATTATACGTCACCTGGGAAGGAAGAAAAATAGCTACTCCTCCTAGAAAATATGACACAGCAGGAAGTCGGAATTGATAGTAGACTTACGGTCAACAGGAACTCCATTGATTACTCCCTCACTTTTTTTGTGTATGTGTATGTGTGAGAAATCTACCACTGTGACTTCATCATTTGGCTTTTGCTTCCCAAATGACTCTATTTATTTGTTCTTAGTTCCAAAATTTACTATACGATTCATGCTCACTAGAGACTCAAGGTGTTGAGCCATTAATGTAATTCAAAAGAAAATAAGTGAGTCCCCCATGCCCTCATGACATCTCTTCAAATAGGCTACAGGCCACCCTTTATAGATGACTTACCTGTGTGGCTAATCAAGTATAATCCAGTATGGTGACCACTGATGAGAAATTTGGATATGACAGATACTCAGCTTTACAGGAACTATATCAAAGTAATTCCAGATTCCTTTATTTGGATGAGCCCCTATACAATCTAATTACAGACATCCTGATGGTATTAAATCAACGGGGCTACTTCAGACTGAAGTGTAAAATATCCAAAGCCTGACTTCCCATGATTCTGCTATTTTTGAAGAGCCTTACACTTTCTCTACTAATAGAACCAGCCTCCAAATTCCAGTCAGAAAGAGGTCACTTCTCATGTAAGCTTATGGGGTCTGTAAATATCCAAACTTCTCTGCTTTTGTCAAACCAGTGATGCCAGGAATGGCCAGTAAGGGGTCTCGGGTCTAAACTAGGTACTAGAATGATCACATACCCATGCAGGTAGATACCCACGATTAAATCCTGCTGCATATATCCAGCTTTTTCTAGGATGTATCGTTCCATTTCTTCAGTAAAGTTAAAAAAAATATGGGACTTAAGTTATACCAAGTTATACAGACTTTGCTGATTCTGAACCACATAGCTATATACTATAGTCTACATGAATGTATACATAACTGCATACATAGAAGGAATCTCATATAAATCCACATATATGTGTACTTTATATATATACATATACTCAGTATTCTTAATATATAAACATATTATATACATATATAACACAAAGAACTAAGCTTTTTTTCCTCTAGAAAATAATGAATTTCATTGTGAAGTTTTCATACATATATCCCATAGAGATCACATTCATCTCTATCACTCTCTCTTGGCCTCTTGACCTGTTCACTGGCTCACCACCAAATAGTCCTCCTTTTATCTTCATGTCTTTCTATTTTTCTGTATGCTTTGTTTTTTTGTTTTGAGATCCAGATTCTGAATATGAGAGGATCACAGTGACCTTTTATGCGAAGATTAGAATGTACAGAACAAACATTCAGGCAATAAAACAGGGGGACAACATTATGAAAAAGACCACAATAGTGCCAAAAGAGGTGAGAAATATTGGGCTTCACTGTATGTTTTAAAAATAGAGCAGATAGACTGCTGAGTGCATGGGAGTGAGAAAAATTGAAGACTACTGCAATTTGAGCTCCAGGAACTAGACAAATAGTACCTTTTCTGAAGTGGAGAGAGTTACAAAAGCAGGTGTAGGGTGGGGGAAAGACCCAGTTTTGTGTCCTTTGAGTGTGAGATGCTTATTAGATATTCAAGTTGAGTGTTGAAAGGCATTTAGGAAATTTATTCCTCATCTCAAAGGAGAGAGCAAATCTGGGAGCCATTGGAATATGTGCCACAGAAAGTAGAAAGCAGGGTCTAAGACTCAGAACTTAACCAAAACAGGAAATTAAAGCAGGAAGTGACCGAAAGAGGTGACTAGTAGAAAAATAGCCTCTCTTTCCACCTCACCTGTGCCCTCTCCTCCATGGACCTTTGCAGATATCAAAAAGGACAGTTACTGGAGAGTTTCAGATGTCTGGATATTTGGACACATTCAAGTGCTAGATACCTGGACTATGAATTTTTTTTTAAGACATGTTGGGATATCTGCTGCAATACACTCATATGTTCATAAAAAATTACCTGAATGTTTCAACTACTACATTTCCAAAAAGGTTCATCTAGATAGACTGGGCATAGAAGCTAAACAGAAGTATCTGGGCACAATGGCCTCAGCTCACAAGCTACTTGGGAGGCAGAGATTAGAGAATCACAGTTTAAGACTACCACAGGCATAAAATTTTTGAGACTCCATCATACACAATGGCAGTGTGTGCCCATCATCACACCCATAGGGGAAGCATAATAGCATACTCGAGTCATCCCTAGCGGCACAGGGAAGCACAAGTATGAGGACTGCAACCCAGGCTTACTGGGATGATTGTGAAAACGGCCAATGCCAAAGGTGGCTGGAGACAAGTGTCAAGTACAAGGCCCTGACTTCAATCCCTAATATGATCAAAATTTAAAAGGAAGGAAGGTGGTAAGGAAGGAAGGAGGGAGGGAGGAAAGGAAGGAAGAAAGGGAGGGAGGGAAGAGAAAAGGAGGGATGTAGGGAGGGAGAAAGGAAGGAAGGGAATGAGGGAGAGAGGAAGAGAAAGAGGAAAGGAAGGAAGATAAGGTAGGGAGGGAGGAGAGAGGGGAGGAGAGAACAAATGAATGAATAAAAGCAAGCAAGCAGGAAAGAACGAGAGAGAGAAAGGAAGGAAGGAAGCAAGCAAGAAAGAAACAAAGGAAAGAAAGAAAAGAAAGGAAGATGGACAGACAGCCTTTGGATCTCAGAAAAAGGGTTAGAGTCAGAATATGCGTTAGAGGATTATCTATATAGGTGGGAACTTGGTATGATGTCTAGAGCAGGCAGGGTTGATAAAGAATAAACTTTTGATCTTTGGAGGTCATATGTGTCTGGAGTCTAGAACCAGTAGTGACAGAAAACGTGAAAAAGAGGACATATTCTAAAGCAACAGTTCTGATGTGATATTTTCTGTCCAGGTCCTCTAATGAATTTGAATGAGGTAAAATTATACTGTGTTCATTTGTCTTGTCTTGCTGACAAAGAAAATGATGTACTACGGAGCTACACCTTTAGATAATATTTTCATGATATGAGCTATAAAACACTCTTCTGAGCTAAACCTCACAAAAGGACTTGCTTAGATAGAAAGTGAACTAAAAAGGCCAGATCTCATTTCCAGCGACATTTACAATAGTATAGAAATGGCATCCACCCTCATGATTCCGGGCAAGTGATCTAAAATAGAAACTCTGAAAGTCAGCATCCCACACCCAGCATCTACCCTTCTTTTTCATTCTTCCTTTGTTTTCATGTGTCCATACTGGGAAACGCCTGATCTAAAGAGGGTGTTTGTTCATCCTCTTGACAACCCCTGAACTCTGGTATTATTCCCAGTGCTCAATTATAATCCAGAATTGTTTCACTCAATGATGAAGAAAATGTGGAGCGGACAAAACATGGGCTGCTCTTTGGTATCCTAGCCAATTATTAGGAAACAGAGCCAACACTGTATCTAAGTGGGATTATTTGAATAGAGGCAATGCTGAAGTACTACAGAGTTCTTCAAGGTTTCTGCATTTCAGATGAAGCTTACTCTGTGTCTATGTAAAAATAACAAGTAAGGAGAAATTACAAGCTTGATTTCAGAATTTGTTCAAGTAGCAAGTAACTTCTAACAACATTTTGAGCTGTTCTGGCCCTAAATAAATCAAGCCTGTGATCATTGTCAGAGATCTAAGAACAATGTAGTCTATTCTCCACTATTAATAAATGTAATTCTTTATAGATTTGCTTGATTATTATCACAATGGATTTCACCACCCTTCCACCTAGTCCTTGAAGAAATAAGCACACTAAACAAATGAGAAGATACTGATACATGGGGAAAAAGTAGACTATGGCTGGCCTCAGATCATCGAAGAATAAGCATGTATTTTTTTTTAAGCATGTATTTTGAAGGATGCCTCTCACTTTCTATTTTGGCCTACCTCTACCTCCTACAGTGAGTCCTAGGGTCATCATCTAGGGCTTTCTTTGTGGGTCAGAAATGCTACAAACAAATAATCAGTATTCAAACTGCCCACTGTAGGCAATTTTAAATAAGAAGATGGAATTAATAGATGTCTTTTCCTTTGCTTCAGTTCTGAATTCCTTATACATCTAAGCTAATTTAATTCTATTTAGGTTTCCTTGTACTTTGAAGCACATTAAAGATATATAGGCAAAGATCAAATCAGTGCAGGACTGTATATTGATTAAAAAGTATAAAATGAAGGTACTTGCAGCAATAAAACTAATATTATGTTGAGGTAAAGAAACCAAACCTAAGTTGGGCACTAGTGGCTCATGGTTGTAATCCTAGCTACTCCGGAAGCTGAGATCTGAGGATCGTGGGTTGAAGCCAGCCCTGGTAAGAAAGTTTGTGAGATTCTTATCTCCAAATCTAAAAAGTCAAATATGCTGATGTTAATCAGAACATACACTTTTGATGAGTAGACTAACTTTAAGGGGGCATTGGAAAGAATCTGTAGGATGCTAAGAATATCCTATGTTTCGATCATATGTTTGATTCGATCATATGTTTATGTCAATGCATACATTTGAAATCACTAAAATCTTATTTATTTTGGGAAAGTTATATTTCAATGAAGCTTATTCAAATAAATTTTTGTTCACCTCAACAATGCAGTCTTCACTAATTTTCGTGGATTTTGTTAAAGAAGCTGTGTATGTATTTAGGTATGTGTTTTCCTCAGTCCTGTAGTTAAGACAATATATTTTCTTGCCTACTACATGTTTAATATGTTTACCTAAGATAAAATTGTTTAACCTGCCACCTATTTGAAAGCTGCATCCCATCCAACAACCACAACTCAGGGAGCAAAGCTTTGTACCTGCTATCTTCCACAGCCTTGATATCATTCTCAAAATACACATCTACTCATGGGCTGCTACAAAAACATAGTGAGTTTAATGAAAATCATTTGCTTCACTATTTTGCCACTGAATCTTAAGCAAAATGGAAAAGAAACAGCCTATATTTTAATAATGTGAAAACATGTACACTCTAAATTCTCCAGTGTTTTTAGAAAAAAAAATGATCAAGAGTCTGAAACAATTATGTGACCTTCTATTTTCCCAAATAAAAATTCTTCTCTGTGTGTGTATATGTGGCTGTTATGTTTGTGGGTCTTTATACAAAAACAGTGCAACTCAAACAGTGATGTTTGTAAATCTGTAGGCCTGAATCCATACCTAGCAAGGGTAGGGTATTAATTTCCAAAGGACAGAAAAGTCATTCTGGATCTGCATTGACTTGTTTTAGGAGGCTGAGTGTTTGCACTTTATAACTTGATAAATTGCACAGAGAATATAAACTGTAGTGAAAACTGTGTTGAGACCTGGGCATAATGACACAGTCCTATAGTCCCAGCAACTTGGAAGGCTGAGGCGGGAGAATCACAAGTTCAAGGTGATTTCTGAGCGAGAAAGCAAAACTCTGTTTCTAAAAACAAAGCAAAGCCATGTTCAGGACAATCCAGACAGTGTCTTCTATGGCATGGCTCTGATACTGGATTCCGATAAAAAGTTCCTTTTCCTCCTCCAATTCTATTTAAGTATTATGATCTTCACTTACTCTCTCGACTTCTTCATATGTAAAATAGAGATAATAGTTGTGACAGTCCATGAGGAAGTTCATGAAGATTAAAATTGTTAATTAAGCAAAATAATTTTGACCTTAGGAAGTGTTTTCATAGATGAAGTATAGAGATAGCATTATAATTGGTGTGTTTCTGCTTTATGGGTGGGATGACCGGCTCTTGGAAAGGTCACTGAATTGGCTCCCAGGCCTGTCAAATGACAACAATTTAATCTTCCCCATTGCACAGCTCCCTGTCCAGTTACTAGTGTTCCCTGTTTCCTGGCTTTCCACTGGCAAGGCAGGCAGAATCCTTAAACATTGAGCAACCTTCTGGCTTAGAGAAAAACTAAGTGCATATTTGCCTATATTCCAAAACCAAGATGACGTATGCATCCAATTGAACAGATGTGGTCAGCAGTTGATTGGACCCAGAGGAGAAGAAATTAAACACATTCCCCCCCCCCCCAAAAAAAAGCAAAAAACAAACAAAAAAAAACAGCGAGTAGGAAATAGGGGTGAACAAAGGTGAGTGGATGCACCCTGTCTCTCTTTTCCCATCATTGTGTTTCCTTTCCTCTTACTTGTCCAAGTTTCCCTCCTTTTCTCTGTCAGGAAATTTTCCAGCGCTTTCCCTCCTAGCTTTCTTTGCATGGACATAAGCAAAGGTGTGTCTAAGGTTAGCAAATCTTTCCCATTGCCTACCTAGCACACGCAATGGAGCCCCCATTTTGAACTGAGCTCCATAAATACTGTCAATTTCAATCATTCAGAAGCTTATATACGCATTAGTGGATCCTCTGTGTTTCTTGATGTTTCTGCTTCCAATTGCTTCCTGTGTGTTAGCCATATCATTGAAACACAGAATTATGGAAGAGTCAAGTTGGAAGGGATTGGAAAACCTTCTGTCCAAATTCCTTCTCTCTATTGCTCCAAATAAAAGTTCATTCACTGCATCTCTGCAGTACTTCATTCAACCTCAACTCTAAGTACTGGAGGTCCATGCCTCAGAAGACTTATTTATCCAGTGCAGAGGATCAGCAAGTTCTTTGTCCTGAGCCAGAACATGCCTTTCTATGATTTGCACTCTTCTGAGGCACCCCTCCCTGAATATGGAATAAATATGATCCTTTTCCACAGCCTTTCTCCTGTTTGCTCCTTATTTGGGTTAGACAGCACTGTCTTCTCCATTCTCTCTCTGTGTGAGGTCTAGTGTTTTAATCTAATGACAGTATGCCTGACCCCTAATGGACTTAGTCAACCACGGGCTTATGACTTTTCCACATAAGTTACTGATAATACACCTCTGCCTCGTTTCTACCTACGTCAATGACTTCTGGAAGCTTTCCGGTTGTGTTCTGTTCATCTGAAGCTATGGTTCAAGGTGCTGTTCAGTCATGAGGTGCCTGTCTTCCTCCCACCTTTGAGCCATTCACAGATTTTATATCTGTTTTGTCAATGGTCTTCTAATTGGCTGGTGAGAATACTGATAAGAACAGGTACGTGCACATGTCTAGGACTGACAGTCCCCTCTGAGGAAGCGCATGTCCCATGCCTCTCAGGCTAATTACGCGTGTGAGTGTGTGTGTGTGTGTGTGTGTGTGTGTGTGTGTGTGTGTGTGTGTGTGTGATGAAAGGACTATGGCTTGGGCAAAAATGTGAGACGATTCAAACATAAACAAAAACAAGGAGAGGGGCTTCAGTATCTTCCTTTTGATCATTTTTTATACACTATTTTTTGATAAAATTAATTTCTTTTTTCTTTTTCATTTCCTTTTGCCATTACCACACTTTGAACTCAGGGATTCATGCTCACTCAGTGTGCTTGCTTGGCTGTTACTCTACCATTTGTGTGTTTCCATCCTAACTTCTTACTTGTTAGTTTGGAGATGGTGTCTCATAGACTTTTATGTCAGAGTTGCCACAGCTTTCCATAACTCTGCTTTCTGAGGAACTAGAATTACAGGTAGGAGCTACCAGCACCCAGTCCTAATTTCTATATCCCTGCAGCAAATGCTTTCTATCACTGTCTCATCTGCTTTTATCTCCCACAGTGCTTATGTACTTGGGCATGAGTTCCTAAGGGTGGGCTCACATGTTCCTCTATCTGATAGATTTTTGTGGATTGATTTAGGGAGTATTTTTCTTTGCCATTTTCTGGGTTTGAGTACATTACTTATGATTTTATCCTTGGCCACTCTTAGTAATATCTGAAAGTTCCAAAGTGGTCCTTGGATAGTTTTTATTCATTATACCTAGAATTTTCCTTGGTATGCCTATCTTTACAGCATATCATTTTGATTATTTGTTTTAAATTTTTTTAGTTTTAACTCACAGGGCTATATAAATTAAAGCAAGCAAATCAATTTTTCTCAATGTGATAAAGTAGATACATGCATGCATGAGAAAGTAGATAAGTAGTATATCTATGATCTTAATTATAACCAGATTCTTAGTAGCCATTTGCTATTTTTTATCTTTTCCCATCAAAGCTTAATTTTACTGGATGATAGAATTCTAGACCTCAAAAATACCTCAGATAAAAATCTCATTCAATCCCATAATAGTTTCATAGATGCCAAAGTGGAGGATAGGAATTTATGTAGCTTACTCAAGTTCACAGTTAGTTATCTTGAGTGGCTTAAATTTTGAATTTCAATTCCCTCTCAGAGAAATATTCCTCTTAATATACAGTTGGGTCAGCTTACCTATCACCTCAGGAGCGAGGTGGTCATCAAAGAGAAAAAGAAAAAAATCATTATTTTGTCATTGTGGCTAGATGACAAAACTTGGTAGCATATCAAACTCAAAACCAAGATTTTTCTCTGAATCTGGGACTTTCCTAGCAATACTTTAGTGTTCATACAAAACTTGTCATCTGCTGGGTAGAATAATCAAGTGGGGTAGGGATATGGCCTAGTGGTAGAGTGCTTGCCTCGTATACATGAAGCCCTGGGTTTGATTCCTCAGCACCACATATATAGAAAAAGCCAGAAGTGGCACTGTGGCTCAAAAGAGAACAGGGACAATGCTCAGGTCCTGAGTTCAAGCCACAGGACTGGCAAAACAACAACAACAACAACAACAACCAAAGAATTATCAACTGGAAAATGTCTGTATATCATAGCAATAGTATTCATATCTGCAGAAGCATGATTAGGTAGTAGTATCATGGCATTAGAAGCAATGAGTGGAAATACTAATGTATTTTTTGTATTCTCTTGTTCTCTCACCCTTGAATTTCCTTGAATTGGCATATTATCCAACTATCATTGAAATCATAGGTGTGAATGCATGGAAAACCCATTTGTTCCAACATATCAAAGTGTAGATCATTAATTTCTCCACAGTGTATTTTTGTGTCTCTGTGTTGATACTGGGGCTTGAACTGAAGGCATCACTCTTTTGTTTTGGTTTCTGTTTGTTTTGGTTTGCCTTTTTTGTTTTTCTTTTTTCATTCAAAGCTGGTACTCTACCACTTGAGCCATGCCTCTACTTCCAAACAATTCATCTGAAAAATACAACCTAGACCTACTACCTGTGGGCTATAATCGTAGGTGCTAGCAACTAGCTGATGAAGGTTGGGGGAAGACATGGGAGTAATTCAAAGAGAAGTTGAGTGAAGCAAAGGTAAATTTTGGGCAGCAATGGTACCAGGTATGCTCAATTTGAAAGACAGACAAGCGGTTCCCATGCTCAGGTTTAGATTGGGCCCTGGAGACGTCACTGCATAGTAGCAATTCAGATGCCACAACCAAATTGAGAAAAAATTTAAGGCAACTTTTCTTCCTTTGTTTTGTTTTGTTTTAAGACAGGGTCTTTCTGTACAGGGCAACTGGCCCTGTACTTGCAGACCTCCTATCTGCATCTTTCAAGTACAAAAATTGCAGGCATATGTCATCCTATCTGACTACTTTTGATTTTAATTTTACCAAGGGTCCTGAGACAACGTGTGTTCCTGGATTTTTCCCCTTGGATTTCAGTAATGTGTGTCTTTTTCTTTTCATCCAAGAGGGAATAATCTCAAACTCATTTTCTAAAAACATACATATATTTCTTGGTCAAGTATGTTCAACATGACAGGATGTTTCACCATAAAGAAGTACTATCATCAGTTATTTTGCTAATCAATATTAATTTATGTTATGTGTATTCATTCTTAGGCAAATAAACTTTTCTTAATGTCCAGGTAGTTAGAAATGGAATAAGAATTTAGTTCTTACTCATTCTGAAACTGCTAGTAGATTAGTATAATATAATACAATATAATTAATTAATTAATGTAAAGGTACTTAAATATAAAGGGTAGGGAAGAAATATGATCTTTATTTTGGGAGAGCTAAACATCTAATAACCTATGAGCAAAAGTGATTTTAAGTGATTAACAACCATACTTTGCTTCATTATTTGAGGGAAAGAGTAAAAAGGAGACAGCATAATGTCCTGTTTCTCTACTTGGTTGCAAGGCTGTCTTCAACACTGACTTTCCTCCTAGAGAATCAACTTTTCTAGAAACTTGTTTCAAAGGAAGGAGAATTTGTTAAAGCCTTTGAGCAATTCCCAAACTAGAATCAATTCAGTGTTTTCTACTTCCTGACTGTATCAGCAAATCATTTTTATGAGCCCTTATGTGATTCATTGAGCCATTTGGAGAGGGTCAGAGGGCAAGGATGCTATTTACTATAGCAGGTTTAAGTTGGGGAAGGCGAGGTCAGAGGGGAAGAGAGGCTCTCATTACTGCCAGAGGATTCTGGGGCCAGCTTGGTGCCTGCCCAACTGTGTTAAGCTCACACTGGGTGTTTGTTAACACAAAGCACCAAGCTGCAGGTGTTCTGCACACTCTACAGTCTTCAAAGTTCAGCCTCAAATGTTTCTGTTACTATAAAGAGGATTAAAAGGATTTAAAAACATAGCAGGCCTGTTCAACTGCTAACATACGTGCCAACATTTGCCAAGAGGGAGGAAAGAGGGGAGGTTATATCAGCTCAGAGTTCTGGTAGTTGGGGAAAATATACTTTTCAGGTTTCATATTCTTTCTCTTTTTCTCTCTCTTTCTCTCTCATAGCTAGAATGTAGAACTATACAACTTTCAACTGGAACTCATTAAGAATTCATGGGGCAGAAAATGTAAGGGGTTCTGGAAAGAGAGACTTTGAAAGGCCAGAAGTGAGCTATAAATAAACTGCTGCTGATATTCTTTTCCCCCCTCTTCTGGTGGTTAAATATGCTTATTACGCAAGAATGCAAACGTGGAACAGCCAGGTGATTTCTGACCTGAAGGCCTCATTTACATCAAGAGGCACATTGACATCGATAGTTTAGCACACACAGGTATTATAATAGCTATTATACATTCTCAACACCATGTTGCCATCCGGACGGACTTCAGTTACTGACAGATATCACCTGCAGGGGAAGGTATGAAGATCAGGCATCTGGAATCCTTTTTAAGGCACCACTGTTACTTCCTTCAAATGTGCCTTTCATCAATAGCCTGCCTGTGGACATTCTGCTTTTCCTTGAGAGTGCTTTGGTTTTCAATCAGGTGTAGTTAAGAGATAGAGAACCAAGTGTACAATGTCATCTTAGGGAGATCACATAACTCCACTGTACATAGCTTTCTCAGTGATCACACAGAAATAATAGCAATCCCTCTCAGTCTATCTACTCATCAGAGTGAATATTTCTGTAATAGACTGAAACTAAAGCAGCCTTGTTAGGAATAATTCACACGTGAGATGTGAGAACAAACACAGATGCACATTGCACACATACATACATTCAGAGCTCCCTATCACTATACGAACTCTCCATATTCTTTTTTGTATACATTTGTTGGCATAATAAGAGTTTGTTTGGGAAGACATTGTAGAAGCTTTTGTTGAAACTTCTTATCACATCACCTTAGTAACATGGATTCATAGGCCGAAGTCTACAGGCACTATACATTCATACCTGAGCCACCAACTCCAGGCTCCAGAAATCTCAGGGAAACATGTTGGGTGCAATATATACACTTTACTAGAAAGGAGCTCCATAGTATTTATCTTGAAGGAATTAATAAGCCTCAAACAGATTTCAGAATCTTCCCAGACACTGGTGGCTCCGTCTGTAAGCTGAACTTCTCAGGGTGTTAAGATCTAAGGATTATGGTTCCAAGCTAGCCCAGGCATCCCTCCCCCCACAAAAAAAGAAGTCCATGAGACTTCTAGCTACAATAATTTATCAAAAAGCTAGAAGTAGAGCTGTGGTTCAAGTGGAAGAGAGGAGAAAAAACCTTAGAGACAGCATCCAGGCCCTGAGTTCAAGCCCCAGGTTTGTCACAAAAGAAAAAAAATCAGAAACATAATTCTGTAAGATCTAAGACAGCAACACACAAAATGACCATACAGGTTTTTTATTAAAAAGGATAACTCTTGTCTCTCTCACATGACAAATAGGGCTTAGCTGTTTCGTCTTTTGTAAGTAAGATCTAATAAGTAATGCATATTTGGGAATTAAATTAAATAATGTACTTGGAACAATTTTTAGTAATTTCGGCTGTCTCATTGGTTTGTTCTGGTGATAGAGGAGTTTGAATTCAAGTCCCTATGCTTGTTATGGATCATGCTGCCAACCCTTTCTCACACTTGAGACCATCCTGTGACCATGATCCGCCTACCTCTGATACAGTGGAGTTGGGATTACAGGAAAGCACTACTACAACTGGCTAGCTATTATTTTAGTAGGTAAGTTTTATGCAGACCCATGACAGGGAAGAGAGACAATGGCAGGAAATGTTGCCTTGACTAGCTTGTCTTTCAGTCACTGGAGATCAATTACATTAATATGAGCATTCAAAGGATAATAATTTGTTTGGAAATATTTTTAAACCATGATACAGACAATTTTATGCAAGTTTGAATGGGGAGATACATCTGTATCAGGTGAGATGTGAGGAATGCGTAAAAAAGTATTGGCCCATGCATCAGGAAGTTGGGGATGAATGATCTAGGCTCAAATTGAGGAGCATCCAGATTGATGAGATGATTGGAGCAAGACTGTAGAAAGCCAAAATTGACATATTGTAGAGTTCAGATTTGACCTCTAGGTCATGGGAGCCCAGCTTATTTCAAATAGGAAAATTACATGATGGCGACCACATATTCAAACATTCATTTGGTGTACGTGGGCAGGATGGAGCTGTGTGAGGAGGGACCAGCACTGGAGAGTGAGCTGGGAGCTATGGCAATAATCAAGGTGTGAGGTGATGAGGACCTGCTCCAGGGTGGGAATGTTTGTGGAAGGTGTGTGGGGACATTATAGCCACCGTAATTACTTATTTGTTACCCTTTCAGCTTTCAACCACAGTTTACCTTGGCGACTCAACTTTCCTGACTCTGAAATACTCGCTCCAGCTTTCCAACAAAGGAAGCAAGAAGGAAATAGGAAAGTGAGGAAGGGAAGGAAGGGGAACTGACAGAAGAAATTGGTGGAGTAAGCAAGACTCTGGTATGAAGATTAGATTGTCACCAGAGATTATTCCCAGGGACAGGAGGAACAAGTGCACTGATGCTAGTCTGAAATGAGTTTCAGACTAAGTGCCTTAAAAAGAAGCACTGGAAATGCAGAATGAGCAACTTTCTTCAAGTCATACCAGAAGGGCCTTTCGATGCAGAGAAGGAATGACAAGGAGATGGGGGGAGAGACAGAAAGAGAGAGAGAGAGAGAGAGAGAGAGAGAGAGGGAGAGAGAGGGAGAGAGAGAGAATGACTGAACTAAACAATGACTTCCAATATTTCCTGAAAGAGCTTAAAATTTCAAAAATAAGTTTTCTATGAAAAACAAACATAGGTATGCAAATCAGTGTAGTTGAAACTGAAATACAGGATATTTCTGCTCTTACTCTACCCTCAATTTATTTAAGTTTTTTTTCCCTTTGCTACTGTTCCCTTCCCTTTTCTTCCTTTTCATTCCCTTCCTTCACCTCCCCTTCCCTTCTCTCCTCTCTTCTTCCCTTCCCTTCTCTCTTCTCCCTGCCGGTTGCTTCTCCTACCCTCCTCTGATCTCCCTATCTCTCTCTGTCTCTCTTTCTCATTGTCATCTTCCTCTTTACTTTTTAAACAAATGAAGCCTGTGAATCACTACATTGATTTTCTGATTAATAGACAGGTTACAACCTTCTCTTTATAAACCTCAGACTTCTAAGAACCAGGGTCTTGAGACTCACAGATTCAGGGAGATTCATAGGTAAAGGAGAATGGCTTCATCTTCTGTTTTCTACTCAACTGCCCCATTTAAACTTTTTTTTTCTCTCTGATCTCAGATTCTGGGCTTCCAAATGACCTGCCAGCACCAATCCATTCACTGGCTTGAAGGCCTTCACTTGGGACACAGCCCACACACAAAGATCCGTCAACAAGGACTACTCACTAATGAGAACTGAACCCAGACACAATGGGCATAATTGGTGTAGACATTTTAATGTCTTAGGCTGGCTCCTTCTATTATCCTTGGCTCTAGTGCACTGAGGCACACACAGTAACATTCTTTACCTGCAGTGAGCTGTAATTTCAAACTAGGTGGAATTCTTTCCTACCTTTGAAACCACAAAATAAAAATCAAAGAAATAGGATCTTTTGCAAACCATGGGTCTGCATTGATGAGGTGGAAGGTAAGCACATGGCCTCAGGTTGGAAATAACTTTGAAAATGTTTGATTTTAATCAAGAGGCCAAATTACCTAGGTACACAGTAGCCATTAAGTTTCTGGACTCAAAGCTCGTCTTATGTGCAGAGGTATACACCTGTGACACAGGAGATAATGGCATATCAAAACAGAGAAGGCAGAAATTGAACTATGGCAATTTATACCAAAGTGGTGTAAGGGAATTGGATGTCAATATTCTAGAAAAAAATAAAAGGGAGAGCATCAATCCCTTATGTCAAAACTTAAATGAATTCATTTGTTTAGAAAAACTCTCATGTGTATGAAGAATACATTTCTAGTATTTCCCAGTGGCCAATCTTCCTTTTGGAAGGGTTCTCCACTTGTAACTTGAGTTCAACTATTTCCCTGGATAGTTGAGTCTACATTGTAGACGGTGTTGAGTAGTTCTGTGGGGGCTCTGGTTTCCTTTGCCGTCTGAAGATTGTGTAGGTATGTCATCTGTTTAATTTCCAAGGAAAGCCTCTAGTCACATAGTTCTAGAAATATCATGCATGAACCACTGAATGGAACATTTGCTATAAAGATGAATTTTCCTAGGAAGGAGGCTACAATTTTCATCACATAGCAAAACTTACAAAAAACAATCTGTAGACAAGTTTAGAATCTGAGCATCAGAATATCATCAGCCTCGAGGTAAGAGTAAAACAATCTCCAGACTCAGTCTTCAGCTTTATTCAAGTCATGAATTGGCAAGCATAAATGAATCCCAGGGAGGACCTCAATGTTCCCTTTGGATTTGTTACCCTTTAGTTTTTGGTTCTTATCACTAGTCTCATAGGTGACATAGATAGTTATGTATCCATATTTGCTTTGCCATATAAATGACCTCTGCTGTATGAGTCAGGCTAGTTGTGGGGGTCTAAGGTATTTATTAGGGACTGGGGAATCATTCAATCCAGCTGAGACCACTGACCTCCCATGGATGACCTCTTCATGCCAGGACAACACTCTCTCCTTATAGAATGCTAATGCCACTATTTTTCTGAGCATATGAAGAGCCACAGCTTTGCACAAGTGCAGATTACCCAGTCTTAACTTTTCCTTATCAGTGATCACCTTTCTTCTTTTCAGACCAGCCACTTCTTTCTTCCCCACAAATACCACTAAATCTTATGCTTACAGAAAGATCCTTGAGGTTTTTCTCTCCTGTCTTCTTACTTACTGTCTTGTAAAAATAATTCTTACAAATCTCCTTCTCACAATGATTGTCATACTGTATGTGTGTGTGGGGGGGTGTATACATAAGCCAAAGTACCAATACTGGGGCTTGAATTTGATTATTTATACAGAATTGCTGTACACATTTATATATTCAAGTCCCTCTCTCAACAGAATGATAGAATAGATTAAATGCCACATTAAAGCAGGAGGCATATTTCATGTTCTCTCATCTATATCACCAGAATTGATCTCCATGTGTGATCTAAGATTGATATTTAAATAGATTCTTTCTATTGCATTGTAAACAGGAAGATTTGTAAAAGAAATTTTTAGGTGGGTACCGTGCTACACTCTTGAATTCTCAGCGCTCAGGAAATGAGAACAGTAGAATCTCAAGTCTGAGATAGCAGAATGTATGGGTTTTACAGGTGTGAATTAAATTAAGCATAGTCTCATATCCACACAGTAAATAATTCAGAACTCATGGGCCAGTTCTTGTTGACCAGAATATCCATTCTCCTTTTTCTGGGTACAGATTCAAAACACAAATGAAAACATTAAAGCCATAGAAGAGAGTGGTAGATGCTCAGGGATCTCAAGTTTGAGAAATTACCTATTTGGCTACACAAAGAATCCTTGTCTCAACAAGCAAGCAAACACCACAGCCAAAATCATCTTAGACTTTTAAATTATATTCAAGATAGCATAGAATAATATTCATTATTTATATATTTTATGTACTCCATTTGCCCTTCCTAAACCTAATATAAAATAATTCAAACATGAACACATGCCTTCATGGGAATTATTCAAATTTTACACAATGAATCTAGTAAATAGTGTTTGAAGTCTTCACCTTACTAGTTTTATTTTTTAAAGTTTTAAAGTTGACTATATTTCCTTTTCTATTATTATCTTAAAGTAGTTATACAAAAGGGCTACAATTTAACATGTCCATTTATGAATACACTGCTTCTTGATCATTGACACTCCTTCCATCATTCTCCCTCCCATTTACCCCTACTCATATCTTCATGGTACCTGCCTCCATTTCCCATTTCTCTCTGGATAAGCCACAACCTTTTCAGTTTTCTTTACAAAAACTATGAAAGTTAGAATCGTAAGGTTAGACTCTGTTTTACAGGTGGATGGAAACATCCATGGCTACATGACATTTATACTTTTTGTTCTTCATGTTCTCTGAACCTACTTGGTTTTCTCTAATTTGTTCTCTGTTAATATGCAGCTATACCAAGCAGCAACATGATTTTTGATTAAGCATTGAAGCTAGTCTACTTGTAATCTACACAAAAGCTACACTCATTCACTACATGAGTCCTTGATAATGATGTAGTTACAGATGCACATTCCAACATCTACTACATTGAACTAAAGCAACTAGAGTTTAAATTGTGGATGTAAGCATTTCAATCATTCTCTTTGTCTTCCCATTTTCCTCCACTGTCTTCTGGTCTTTGTCAACTTCTTTCTGTTATAAAGGTTTTTTGTGTTTTTTTTGTGTGAGGACAAAAAGAAAGAAGCAGATTTGCTTAATTTAATGTTTTATTTCAAATGACTAAAAGGGAAATTAGTAGATATAAGGATGAGACAATTTTTGCTCTCTCTGAGGAATTTTAGCTCACATAATTGGACATTGCAGCATTGAGACTAAGAAGATCTTTTTCACTGAGGAATACATACACAGGAAATCCCAACAAAACAACTACTGTTGTACATTTGGACATATTTATAAGAAGACAATGAAGCAGTTCTGTGCTAATAGCTACTTGAATTCTGATCTTTCAGGAAAAGAAATGACAGATGTTTTTTCTTTGTGTTTGGAGGGTCCAACGAGGTCACTTTGTGCAATTTAGTTCACTTAGGCCTCTTCAGTTTTGAAGAGGAAAATTTGGAGCCAAACATCATGAGCCATATTTCTAACTCTGCTGCTCACTCACTAGTGTGAGATCAGTGAGTGGTCTAACATCTCTATGCTCTTGTTGTTCTCTGTCGAATGATGTTAATAGCAGTATCTACCCTTGTAGGGATACAATGAAGATGACAGAAACCATAAATCATGTAATGTGCTTAGAACACAGCCTGGTACTTGGTGTATTCTCACTAAAATGTAGCTATCATTCATTCAATGCACAATGGTAGCTATAACTAAGTGAAGAAACAAGACCCCATCCAAAAAGTATCTTCTTGCCAAAAACAAAAAAACAAAAAAACAAAAAAAAACCCAAAAGACAAAAAAGCCCAGGTATTATATGTTTTCCACTCACATGTAGAAGCTTAGATCTAAAAGACATTTTTACTCATGGATGTACACACATTTATATTTGTACACATAATGATATATATCCAGGTCAATGTATAATGTGAATCTGACTAAAGTATTGCTTAGAAGGAGAAAGGGAAAAGAAAAATAAGGGATTCATGATCTTGAAATACACATCAACTATATATGAAAACAGCACAAAGAACCTCAATGAAAGCTGTCGATCAATAGGGGACTGGGGAAGTGGAGAAAGAGACAGACCGTTTGGGCTGATATTAGCATCTGTATAGTAAGCATAAGGCCCTGTACCACCAAAGAAAAGAAATTTATTTGTTAAAGTTTGTCATGATCATCATTACCATGGTTGATTAAATGTTATATGTTAAGAGTGATTATACGCAAAGAACCTTGTACCTTCAGAGACCAGAAAACTGCAGATGCATTAGCATTGTTTGTATATCTTGCAATGCCCAGAAATGAAGCTATCTATACACTTGAACTTGAAAAAAGTCCATTGAAGGTGATAAGATTTTATTCTATTGATATGATAAAGCCATTGCTTATTCGATATCACAATATGTGGATTTTTTTCATTAGCAAAATAATTTTAATTGATGAGTTTAATTTATGCCAATATGGACAATGTACAAGTGACATTTCCTTTCAACGCAAATTATGTTTGGAATTAAATTGATTTTCCTCAAGCAGAATATGTGTGGCTCATTTGTATAACTATTGGATGCCATTGCACTGCCTGTTCATTAGTTTCAATTACTTAGCACTAACCATTTACCTGTTTCAAATATTGGGCCTAACTGAGCAACCATATTTCTTAATATTTCCTTGAAAGCATTTATGTATCTTAAAATAATTCCTGTGTTTGAACCACAATACCAGTTGTACCATTTGTATCCAATGCCATTAAATGGATGGTCCCAGGATGCCCTAAGGCACGCTCCCAGGGATGCCCCCAGGCATACCCTCAGGCAGTACTCCAGGTACGCCCTTAGGCATGACCCCAAGGATGCCCCCAAACACACCAAAAGGGATGCCCACAGGCACGCCCAAAGGGATGGCCCCAGGCACGCCCCAGGCATGCCCGCAGGCACGCCCCAGGGATGTCCTTAAGCAGCCATTAGGTAGTCCTCCAGGCACGCCCTTAGGCATGCCCCAGGCACGCCCCCAGGCAAGCCCTGAGGGAAGCCCCCAGGCACTCACCAGGCAGTCTTCCAGGCATGACCCCAGGCATGCCTCCAGACACGCCTCCCGGCATGGCCCCAGGGATGCCCTTAGGTAAGCCCCCAGGCAGTCCTCCAGGCATTCCCCGCCCCCCAGGGGGACTTTGGTTTTAAAGAAACTTAAAGCCCCAGGCTGAAGAGGGTACTCAATGGGTAATAAGTAGGAGGCCAATCAGACCTAAAATATCAAAACCTAATTTTAATCAGGAGTCAAGTTAGGGAAAGACCTAAGTCTTCTTTGTTTTGGCAGTTGGAATAACTTCTCTGGTCATTTAAATTATAACCAAGTCTATGTTCTTTTTTTAAACATGAATGAACAGTATTGAGATGTTTCATCCAATTGTCCTCATTTATAAACTTCTGAATCATTTGCAGGCCATGAATATATACCTTTAAATTAGGAAATGCTTAGGCATCTTTCAAGAAAAATTTTTGGATGTTTATAATCAGTACTTTTAAAGGAAAAACCTACTAGCAGATATGGTGACACAACATGCTTGCAATACAAGCACCTGCAGAAAGACAAGTGTGAAAATCTTGGGTTCAAAGCATAAGATACATAGTGAGTTACTATCTTAAAAAGCCAAAACCTAGCTAGGCACCAGTGGTTTACACCTGTAATCCTAGATGAAAGCATAGGTATCAGCCATCCCAGAGGACCATGCGGAGATAATCACAGGCAGGAGAAGGTTCATAAGGAGGTTTATTAGTGGGGCCATAGTTCCCACAGGAGAGGGAGCTACATGGCGCCTGCACCTTATCCAGGTGGCAGCTTCTCTCTGGGGATAAAGGGGAAGTAGTTAGGTAGTGAGTAGGAGTGGCTCATTAGGTATGCATGGATCTGGGGGCTAGTGGGAGGAGCTGAGGACATGAGGCTAGGGAAATGCTAACACTAGATACTCAGGATGCTGAGATCTGAGGATCATTGTTTGAAGCCAGCCTAGGCAGGAAAGTCTGTGAGACTCTTAACTACAATAAATTGCTCAGAAAAAAAAAGCCAGAAACAGTGCTGTGGCTCAAGTGGTAGAGTGCTAGTCTTGAGCAAAAAGAGGCTCAGGGACAGCACCAAAGCCCGGTTCAAACCCCAGGACTTGCAAAAAAAATCAAATAAAAACCAAAACCTTTCAGCTTCAGCCAAAGCCAAAAGCTGAAGCTCAGTGGTAGAGTAGCATGCCTAAAGTACTGGGTTTGAACACTAGTGAAAAGAGATAGGGGGGGGGGGAAGAAAACCACTAACCAAAACCTTCCAATAAAGTTTTTACAATAAATATGGAAGTCATGGTTTGATTTAATATTCTGAAATTCAGATGATGTATAAACTTTTCTCATTTTGATTCATAAAGGATGGGGAATGCACAGTTGTCTGGGATTCATTCTAATCTCAGATAGCCAGGATGATGAATCTTAAAATACCTAAACATAAGGAACCATCTTAGTAACCTACTCTACAAAGAGAAGCTTTTATTGAACAATTGAACTGCTTTGGAACTGGAACAGTTAGATGAAACCATATGTCGCTCTTCCCCTTTTACATCTTATATTTATCAGATTTAGAGAGGAAAACAGCCAAATATATGTGAATTATTTCTTCCAAGATCCTAATGTGCTGACAAAGACTTCTAATTGGTGCTACGCATATTTCTGTGCTAACCTGGAATGGCAGATCCTGGCACGTAAAACTCACCAAACTGAGATGCAAATCTCTGACTGCAGCTCCAAACATGCCAAACAATTAAGGCACTTTTCTTTGTTAACAAAATAACAAAATGTTGCAAGAGTCAGAAGTGATGGTTTTTACCACATTCTGAGTCAGAGAATATATAACTCTTATGTGCATCCTCATCTTTACCAACATTACCATTACAGAGGATTATATTTTCTTTGAAGGAATTTTTAGTCTGTTTCTGCATTTGATATGATTTTTCTTTCTATTAATAAGTCCTTAGAATTAGAGTTTAAGCCCTTAGGCAAAGTCTATTCCACAGACAAGACTGTATTCTCAACACTTGTCAGTACTGAAAATTAACTAAATAGTCATTGAAAATCAATACTTCTTTTTAATGCTATGATTATTTTATTCTTCAATTTTTCTGTATTTTCTAAAAGCTGTATAAAAGAGTTAACTGTTATAATTTACAGAGTGTGGCACCTTTTCAAAGGCTTTTTTTTTTCAGATTGGAAATGTCCCAGGAATCAAATGAAAATTCAGTTGGAAATTGAGTGGCTAGCATGAATTATATAACACAAATCATGCTTATTATTGCAGAAGACATTAAATTCCAATTCTTCCACAGCTGAAGAAACTTGGGAGGATGACTATTAAGATGTTACTTTACTACAGGGAAAATTAAAAGTTATTACATGTTAGAAAAATATCAAAGTGGTATCTTTGTTATTAAGAGTACAGACTTGTAGGGCATTGGTGGCTTATGCCGAAAATCTTAGCTACTCAAGAAGCTGAGATATGAGGATCACTGTTCCTCAGACTTTATTCTTACCTCTTCTCAGACTATGGCCCAGCATCTGATGTCAAAATTGACCAGTCAGCCAAAATGAATGGTTCAGAGATGGGTTTAGGGCTTATGGCTATGCACTGCCAGTGAGAATTTTCCAAGAATTGTTAGCTCTGCAGGGGAAAACCATTATCTTGTAGACAGAAAAATGTAAGTATCTAATTCGTGATGGAATTTTCTGTTACCTGTTAAAGAGAGATGTTCCTAAAATTGCACCCGATATTATAGATAGGAAATAGAGAATGTCTAATTGCCTAAGACATTGCCTGGTCATTCATTACCAATGTGAAGAATGGATATTTTCAGTTATGTTTCCAAAAAAATTCTTTATAAATTTTTTTAAATTTTAATTTTATTGTCAAGGTGATGTACAGAGTGGTTATAGTTGCATATGAAAAGTAGTGAGTACATTTCTTGTCAAATTTGTTATTCCTCCCTAGTTTTTCTCTCTCCCCCTTCCCCCCAAGCCCCTCCCCAAATCATACAATTCATTTCCAACACATTGCTTTGTGTCTATCACTGTTGTGTGTTGGTCCATCTTTTGTCTTTGTCTCACCAGTTTGATGTTCCCCTTCCTTTCCTTAATTCAGATAAACATATATACAATATCCAGGGTACCCAAATCAAATACAGTGGCAACAGAGGATAAACCATAGGAAAGACAAATGAAAGAAAAATAAATGATTTCACATAGTACATGAAGAATAACAACAACAGTGAAAAAACTCTCGTTTCCATATCTTGGAGTCCATTTCTCTTAGCATCATTTTATATAACCTTATGTACATAGCTACTGAGCTATTGTGCTCCTCTCCTAGGACTATCTAGATATGTACTAATTATTACTAATAAATTCTTTTTTACTTAAGTTTAAGTTTGGTTCCATCTCTTCTCATCAGAAATCCATCCCTGAACCTATACTCTTAAAAATCTCCTATGACTATATTTTTTAACATCTTATGAAATCCTTTAAATAGGACTCCCAATTATATAGGATTCTGTGAAAATTAAACAGCATTTGATGCTATGTATGGTTCCTATGACTATCTTTCATGCCATTTTAATGACAAATCACTCTACTATGTTTTCAGATCATAGATTGTTTTTCATCATTAAATCCTAGCATAGTCCCAACCATACGTAATAACTCAACAAGAATTTGTGCAAACAAATTGAAAATTAAAATGGAAAGCAAATGCAACGACAAAGACTCTGAAATACATATTACTGGCCATCTGTTTCCTGTCAATCACTACTCTGGTGGGAACATAAGAACAGAAAAAGTGTTGATTAGCATGTATCTACACTTCCTTGGGGGAGACATGCAACAAAGAAACAAACAAGTGAATATATGTTATGAAGAATAATAAAGTGTCAGGAGGAGGTAGAGAATGGTAGTGGTGAGAGTAGGTAAGGAGGATCAGGAAGGTCTTTCTGAAGATGTGACAAATGAGCAGATTAAACTGAACACTAGAGGAAGAGCAGTTTTCAAGGCAGCAGCAGTATGCTCAAAGCCTAATATGGGACTGCCCCCCATTGGTCTAAGGAACAGCAAGATGCTAACACTCTCTTCATTGTGTCCACTTGTTTGCAGAAAGGAAAACATGTGGAGGAAAATATGAAGAGAGGCAGAAGGCTGAAGGTGACAAAATCAGTTATATAGCACTGATCAAAAGATGATTATTGTCTCAGGATTTTTACATACTTTTGCATATTTGTGATGAAGAGGTGAATAACACGGTGTTATATAAACCTTTAATAATGTGGTTATCTATCATTCCCTTTTCCTCTATTGAGTTGAAGAGTGTGACCTCATAAGAAGAATGAATGGAGATTATTTAACTTATTCATGTGGAAAAAAATTGAATTATTTGCCAAAGATATGCAACTGCTTATAGGAAAGCTAGATTGAGATATTTAACATGAATACACTTTCTCTTTTCTATGTCATTCATATAGTATTGAATTAACTATTCCAAATCTTGAAGAAGCTATTCAATATTTACATGATTATGGCTCTTGCAGTTAAACTATTAGTGCTAATATATGACTTGTAATGTCAATTTCTTAACAGACATTGAAAACATTGCAGCTCCTTTCAGACAGTTAATCCCCCACATATTTGATTTTTATAATTTTTTATGATGCCAACCATAAGCAAGAGTCCTCTGTATCCCTAGCAAAACTCAATCAAAAGAAGAATAATTGAGTTAGCTTCCTCCAACTTAACAGCAATTGCTAATGCTGTAACTATGCATTATTCTCAGGACTTGGGGTACAGATTTTATAAACTGAAGCTGGCAGAATAAGAACAACGACTTAACACATGAGCAATGGTTCCTGCCAGTCACTTGATGTCAAGAAAAGAAGAGCCTGGAATCAGATGATCTGGATTTTCATCCTGCATCTCTGGTTGGTATTTGTGTGATTTGGGTGAGGCACTCATTCCCTCTCTGAGCTTCAGTTTTTTTCAACTGGAAGAAGGAAAGCTTCTCTTCACCACTTAGGAGATAATGTACACCATGACTGGAGAGCAGATGCTGTTTGTAGTGCTTCCCACGTCTTCTCAAATATTTGGATGATGTTCTTCTCATAACACCTGTGTGTCAGAGAAGACATTCCACCATCCAAGATGAGAAGGAAAGCTTACTGCTATGGAGCACAGGTGACTTCTCCTTTCTAGGGCTTTAGAACTGGCGTGATTCAAATGGTGTGAAAGCACATGTTGGTTGTATGTCTATCTCACATGTGCTTAACCCTTTCCTTCTCCAATCACCACGAGAGTGCTTATTATCAGAATATGGAAACATGGGGGAATTTTTAATGATGAAAAATAAACATAGAAGCATTGTTTATCTCTCCGAATTGGAAGTAGGAAACCATCTGAATTCCACAAGACTCCTGTGCCTGTGTTTCCAGTGGCTGGTTCTGCAGATACTTTGTAAAGCAAATGCTTCCCTGTAGCCTTCCCAGGTCCATCTATCTCAGTGTTTTGGTCATCTAAATGTGTGAACACCCCAAAGATTTATGCTTCAATTTCCCTTTTAGATCAAGCTAGTCACATGATTATTTATAATGAGTAGTACCCTCAGGCTCCCTGCTAGAGATTGAGTTATGCTCCCATTGGAAAAGTCACTCAAATGTCATCCCTTTCCTTTGACATCTCTTTCTGTCACTCAGAAATTTCACATGATGCTCTCACTGCCTGGAATCCCTCCCTCCCTCATCCTCTACCAGCTACATCCTACCCAATACTTATTTTTAAATTTTTGCCAGATCCTTCCTTTTCTACTCTCATCCTCTCCCCTCATACATACCTGAACGTACACACACACACATACACACACACACATTTCCACACCTTACTTATTATGTGCTAATTACATGTTATACATCATTTCATATATTTTATATATGTATATTTATTCATATTATATTATATACATCATATTCATATTATATGTGATAGGTATATTTATATACATCTTTAGTAGATGGCAAATACAAGAGCCAGTAGCACCTGCTTATGTGCTCTACTCCTTCACTTGATTGGCCAATCATCAGAAACAAGGGATGAGGAAGAACACGGAAGGGAAGGAAGGAATGCAATGGGTCACATCTACATAGAGCAGGCCAGTCCAGAGATAGGGAAAAGTCTAGATTTGAAGCATCTTGGAGTGTTATGAAGGACTATTGCTAGACACAACTAACTGGTGAATTGAGTTGGTGTTTTTTATCTTCTCATAATTTCCTAATAATGGGCAGGAAGTGCTACTACTGTCCAAGTTTTTGTCCAATGGGAAAGAATTTCATTTCTGAACAAAGATAAAGATGTATAAAACAGGAGAGAAAAGTAAGCTTTTATGGTAGAGTGACCCCAAGTCCCATTTGTATTACAGGATGTGATTTTTCCACTTCTGGTCTTTACAGCATAGGTTAAAGAAAGACACCATATCTTTCCACGCTCTCTTGCCTTGTTCCCTGTGTGGCTAATCATATACAGCTTTGAGATATCTGACTTAATTTTAAAGCTGAGAATTGGGTCATTTCCAACTCTAAAACTCAACTTATACTCAAAGTTGGAATGGCTTTCTACTTAAATGAAGCCTGAGCCGAACTACAGATCATTTACAAAGGAGTAAGGCCAACATTTTTTGTTGTTGTTGTTGTTTTAAAACCCAGTGAGAACTTCTGAACAGAAAGCAAAACCTGTATTTTTGAAAACCACTGAACTAGAATAAAATTAAAGGATCAGAATATTTTCTGAAGTCAACTTGAACCAAATTGATATTTTACTTGATCCAAGTCCATGGTTAAGATAAAGTGTGTGGCTATGTAACATAACAAAGTTAAAGAGCCCACCCAGAGATTAAATATGTGGCCTCTCACTCATTAGTACCATATTTTAAAACTTAAATAACCAAGAGGGCTTTCTAGAAAATTCCATAACAGACATTAGCAGAGTGGAGTGATCATGTCTGTAAGGAAAGGTTTAAATATATTTGAGATCACATTGAGATTCCATGAAAAGTTGTGATCTTTTGAACATTATTTCCTTTTTCAAGTCCAAACCAATAACCTATTTGTATATACACATTGACTGTGGACTTTATCACTTTGGGATTTTGACATGAGTAGTTATCATAAGCAGAAAATACATATCATTCTATTTACCAAAGCTGTTCAAGAAAGCGCTAACAATTGCTATTCAAGCATAGTGGAATTAAAGCTGATTCTTTTTCCTCTAAGAATCACTCAGGAAGTAAGCAGCCATGTTTCTCTTAGTTTGGTCTATTGGTATTAACTCGGCTAGAAATTTAAGTGTTTCCCCAAAGTGGCACTCTTATATCAGATTTTGTGACCATTTTCTTCTTGCCTTGTGACTCAGTGAATTGGAAGCAAGGCCAAGTTTGACTTAAGGAAGGAAGGCAAGTTCACTACCTGGTTTCAGCCCAGATGTGAATCCAGAGGCTCTGGTTACTGTGCATGCTGCTTGCCACCACTCCTTTAATTTTTTGTGATAAATACAGGGTTCTCTACTTGCCTAGGAAAAATAATTATTTTTGTCTTACTTCTTACATGCAGTTTTGGAGATTTAACACACTAGAAATTCTTAGTTTATATTTCTACATGTAGTGTAAACGTGAAAATTACTTTATCATCTGCTCATGATAAACAATGCCCAATTTACTGTAACTGAACATAGGAAGCTTTTTCTTTTCTGGAATATTCTACTTTATGGTTTCAAAAGGATTCCTAATAAGTCTTTTGAAATTAGAACTGCCAGGCTGAGAAAGTGGCTTTGCGGTAGAGTGCTTGCTTAGCATGCATGAACCCTTGGGTTCAATTCCTCAGCACCACATAAACAGAAATAGCCAGAAGTGGCACTGTGGCTTAACTGGTAGTTGTGAGCCTTGAGCAAAAGGAAGCCAGGGATAGTGCTCAGGCCCTGAGTTCAGGCCCTGAGTTCAAGCCCCAGGACTGGCAAGAAAAAAAAAAGAAAAAAAAAGAAAGAGAGAAAGAGAGAAAGAAAGAAAGAAAGAAAGAAAGAAAGAAAGAAAGAAAGAAAGAAAGAAAGGAAAGAAAGAAAGAAAGAAAGAAAGAAAGAAAGGAAAGGAAGGAAGGAAGGAAGAAAGGAAGAAAAGAAGGAAGGAAGGAAGGAAGGAAAAAAGAAAGAAAGAAAGAAAGAAAGAAAGAAAGAAAGAAAGAAAGAAAGAAAGAAAGAAAGAGAAATTAGAACTGTTAGAACTGTGTTCAGGAGGTGGTTAATAAGTACACAAAAAGTATTTCTATCTATTTTTTGTAACTACCATCAGTTTGTTGTGTAAGTTGACATTCTGACATGTCCATATCTGCATACAATGTACCTTGAGCACCTTTAGGGGCTCCATCTATCTTCCTCATTCTCTCCTTCTTTCACAAAACAATCCCAATGGGATGCATTGTTCCACTTACAAAAGCATACAGATAGTATTTTGACTATTTATCTTCCTTCCTCCTCTCTGTACACTGTACTCCTCTCACTAGTATCACCTCAGGCAAAACTTGTCTTGTATTCCCATCATCTATTTTGAAAGTACATATTAATTGTTAAAGTGGTTTCATTGTGGGACCTTACACACACATATACAATGCTTTCACCAGACTGATCCCCTCACTTGCTCTCATTTCCTTTAATAACTCAGCTTATTCAGCCAATTTCACCTGGTCACTGTCAGATAATTTTGCACAAAGTAAAAACACAGGAACACTATATGATGAATAATTGTCAAAAGTCTTAAGGCAACAGAATCTGATACAACAACTATGTTGATGCTGTCCCCATAACAATTCAAACAATCCCAATACAAGGTTACCTGTTCTGAGCCATCAAATGTGGCTGACATGAAGAAAATATGATGGGACACCCACTAATGACCCTACTAGGCAGGTTTCAACTTTTCTTGTCTTTGCTGCCTATGTGAAGTAACATCATTCATTCTGTCTATGAAAGAAAGCACTTTAGTCTGAGTCTGAGACTGACTTGGATAACTCCACTATATTTACTTTAACACAGCCATTTTCAGCTTATACAGCTTCATAAATGGATAAGATAATATACATATCTTCTCATTTCATCATTAGTATAATTCAACAATACCCACAGGGCAAAGGTTATTATTTCCCATATACATGAGGGTAGACATACACACACACGCACACACACACACACACACACACACACACACACACACTATATATATAGAAAAATACCAACTATCTTTCTCAAGCTCATGGACTTAAGTAACCATTGTGTAGACTCTAACCCAGTTCTAATTCCTATTATAATTTTCTTTCCATTCTAATAACATCATTACTATTGCAAGTATATCCCATGAATACAAATTGTGATATGCTCCAGTAAAACACAGATAGTATTACAAAGATAATATTTTTAAATATACTTGCTGAATTTGTAATGGAGATTTTTTTAAATGTAAATAATTCCACCTAATTTATCTTTTGCAACCAAAAATAGGTTTGATTTGTTTTCAAATTAGGCTTTTTAAAAATGAGAGCAATTCATATCTATTTTCTCTTTGAATTTCATATATATATATTTCCAAAAATGAATTGCAGGATAATGCAATCATGCAAATATTTTAGGAGACAGAGAAACCAAAAGCTATCAATTTTCTCTATGACCTTTCCTACCATATTTAACCTCTCTGTTGGAACTTTCTCCATCTGCAAAAGATTTGTCCTAATTATATCACCTTATTATCTCATCACTATGCAGGAATTCTAAAATATTCTGGAAATAAGAGACTACCATAAACTCCAGGACTGACTTATCCCTCAATGTACTGTGGTGATATTCTATCATCATTATTTAGGGATGGTTAAAAAAAAACCTGATATTATTGCAGCTGTCATCATCAAGGTGAATTTCACTTCTAGATACCATCACCATTTTCTAAACCGAGATTAACTTGGGAATCTGCTTTTCTAACTCAGCATTCTAGGGAGCAGCTACAAAGTTAGCAGTCTTGATGATGATATCTCAGAGTAGTAGTATCTGAAAACACTCAGTGTCACCTAGGAGCTTTTTGGAATATAGAATTAATCTCAGTAGGGTAAGTTGACTGTCAACAAGTAACCATGTATTTCAAAATAGCAAGCAGAGGTTTTTTCATTTCATTACTATTGATTATATGAAGCAAGTGAGATATTTTCATACGTGTTCACAACACACCTAAATCTGGTTTGTGCCTCCAACCCCATCTTCTTCCTTAAATTTCTTTTCTTTTAAAAAAAATTTAATTACTTTTTAAAAGTACCTTTAAGTAATTGTACATTGGGGTTACCATTGAACAAAGCAGTTTATGAATGCTTTGAAGCTTTACAACACACAAAAAAATATAAATGCATGTGGCAATGTGTATGTTGTTTGTGATCTGATCATTACATACTTTAGACATGCACTGAAATATTAGACATATCTCATGAATATGTATAGATATCATGTAGAACTAGTTATATATATATATATATATATATATATATATATATATGTATACAATTTCCAATCCTGTTCCAAATCTTCTAAATCAGAATTAAATAAGGCATTCAAGCCATTCAGATGTACTGGAAAGCTTCAGAAGTACTCAAGAAATACTAACAATTGTGCCCACAGAGACAAAGAAAATACTCTTTTGGTTGGGAGCTATTTTCTTGGATAGGAGTTGGAGATAGTCCCTAAGAGTACTGTAGACTTTCTATTTAAATTTAAAAGAATAAAAAGCAAATTTAAAGTCTACCACCAGTGTGATCCCTCCTGAATCTCTTCAAATTTCCTGGTCATGTGACATTCATTCTTTTTGCTTTATTTTTTTATTTTCTATTTTGTTTTTACCAGTCCTGGAGCTTGGACTCAGGGCCTGAGCAATTTCCTTGGCTTCCTTTTTGCTCAAAGCTAGCACTCTGCCACTTGAGCCATAGTGCCACTTTCAGCTTTTTCTGTTTATGTGGTGCCGAGGAATCGAACCCAGGGCTTTGTGTATGCAAGGCAAGCACTCTACCGCTAAGCCATATTCCTAGCCCTGACATCCATTCTTTATTGCAGGAGAAAGAAACTATTGCAACTTGATGGTTTTAGCTACCTCTGTTATAAACAGAATGTTAGTGCTTAAAATCAGAAACATCTTTACAGAAGGCAATGATGTTAAACTATGATTGAAACTGGGGTGTTTGTTTTTAAGCTTTCAGTTTGTTTATGAAGTGGCTTCCACCCTGATTAGTATCACCTCCAAAGAGTAAAAAGGGATCTGGCTCAGGGCTGCCAGCTTCTATGACTCATCCCAAGGGCAAGGCTGTTCCAGATCCTGATTGGTTGATACAGTGTAAACTGATGTTTATGCAATAAAAGGCACATAATACATATCTGACATTTTCCCCTTAGCTTAGGAAGTCAAATGGGTTAGGAAATTTTGCAATGCCATTTCTTTCTTCTGACCAATTGGTAAATTACTTGTCAGACTGCACGGTGCCTTTTTTCAATATTCTTAAAACAAAAACATTTGATTAGATTAAAAGAATGTTTCAGATCTAGATTCTGCCTATCTGAATCTGGGCAAACTTCACTTATAACATTGGATATCTGACTATCTAATTAGGAAGCACACAAAATTTGTTGTATAGTTTCGTTCAATGTTTTCTAGTGTGTTACTGTAGAATTTCCTGCAGCAAAGGAAAGACTTTCCTTGTATTAGAAGTCATTTCTATTTTCCGCATCACCACCCCCACTCATCCATCTATCTAGGGAAGCTGCGTCTTATTAAATCAGAGTCCATACTTTTCCACCGTTGTCCAACATTTTTGGTGACAACATCAACAATTGCTAAGAGTTTTAAAAGCAGCTAAAGAAACAAAAGAATTTCCTTCAACCAGACATTGAACGTTTCAGGTATAGAAGAGTGCATGCTGGTGTTCCAAAACAGTATGTTAGCTGGCTACCTTGCAAATTTTAGGACATGTTTTGTTTTACTGAACAAGTTCTTCCTTTCTTCCAATAGAATGTAACAGAGTGGATAGGAAGTGTGTATTAAGTGACCTGAAAACTTTTCTTCAGCTTGGCTTGATTTGGAGAATGAGAACTTTGAAACCCATGTTTCATTAAAAAGAGTCACAGTTGAAAAGCAAATTGATTAAGGCCTGTTGTTCCACTAACAATAGAGGGAATAGAACGAACTCAGTTAACTGCTTCCTTTCAGGATGGTTTTCTCACCAAGAGTTCACACAAAATGGGGAAACAATGTTTTTTGTAAAGGGCCATGGTAAATATTTCCAGTATTGCAGTCTATATGGTCTCTGTTACAGCTACTCAACTCGGCCATTAACTAAAAAGGTAATCACTAAAAGAATAAGCATATCTATATTCTAATAAAACTTATGTACATCAAGTTTTTATTAAGAGATGTTGGTCTGTATTTGGCCTATGAACCAAGGATAGCAAAGCCTTCGTTTGTTGGATGCAATGTCCAATGACTTTGGGGTGAACTATCTTGTCTTTAATTTTGTTCTTTCCCTTGGCCTTTATAGATGTTTCCACTAGATTTCTGTGTGTGCATGTGTGTGTGTGTGTGTGTGTGTGTGTGTGTGTGTGTGGGTGTGCGTGTGTGTGTTTTACAGAGGTTTAAATTTGGGCTAAGCAGGTGTTATACCACTTGATTCATGCTTCTAGACCTTTTGCTTCATTTATTTTATAAATATGATATTGTACTTGTACCTGAGATATCCAGGACTATTAACCTAATTATGCTACTGAATGACTAGGATGACAGATACGAGCCACTATGCCTAGCTTTCCTTGGTTGAGAATGCATTGTACAGATGTTTTGCCATAAAGCTATAGTTCTCTTGATTTTAGCTAAGAGTGCAGGTGTTTGCTACTCACAAATTCTTCAGAATTCTTAATAAGTCACTGTCTTAAAAGTATAGACATAATCTGACTCTGAGCTCATGTACTTCAATTAAGAATGACTCCAAGTGTGTGCACGTATATTAACTGAAATACACTAGATTCAGGGAAGAACTCAAACAATATAGTTCTTTAGAAAGGCTAAGTTACAATCCAACAAATAAACAGCAGGAAACAGGTATTTGAAATGGGGCGGGATAAAGGAGAAGGAAGTAGATGAGTAAAGAGAGGAAGGAGGAATGCAATCATAAAACTTAATGCATATTCTATAAAATTAACAAAATTGAGAGAAGGAGTGGGGATGGGAGGAATGGGAGAGAAAGTTGAAAGGGGTGACATTGATCAAGTATACTACTCTGTTGAGTGGCAACTCCTTTGTACAACTACTTAGAGAGAAAAATTAAATTTTTAAAAAAGAGAATGACTCCGTAGCCAGGACTCCTGGGCAGACTGCTGAATAGATAAAAGCAAACTGCAGGAAAGTTACTTACTTCTGATTAGCCTTGGAATTATGAAGGTGTGATTTTGGAGCTCCCAGGCATCACCAAACAGTCCCAGATAACTCTAAAGCTTCTGAATCTGACAATGCTCAATACTAACTCTACTTTTGTAGCTCTCAATGTAATGCATTGACAAGTATTTCCTCTCCCTCTTCTCCTAGATAGTCTTAAATTTAAATTCAGAATAAAGGCCCTTGACATAGGAACAGGCATCAGTTTATCTCATTGTTATATTCTTTTAGAGGTTGGAAAATAGATACTGCTTTCACAGGTTAGAGTAAATCAACAGAGTAAGCAGATGGGAGGACCAAGTACTGGGAAAGAAAAATAATAATAATAATTCTTGAAGCAGAGAGGTAGGAAGAAATCAGAAAAGATCAATATTATAGTCTTTTTCACTAGTACCAAATGCTGCAAAGTGAGGGCGTTGGTGGTATAGTGGTGAGCATAGCTGCCTTCCAAATGCTGCAAAGAAATAAAACATACTATTTATTTAACAACTCATCAATAAATATAGAGAGTACTTCTGTTCAGGGTAACTAATATTGCTAGGAAGCATCAATAGATTAAAAAACGGTCATTTTACAAGCAATTATTTTGATTATTTCCTTGTTTTGGGATTTCTTATTGCTGTACTGACCACCTAAATTTCTCCAGTGGTATTCTAAGCAGATAGGAAAAACCAGATCGCCCATCTCTTTGTGTTTAATGATAAAGGCCAATAATATGTCCTTTATGTGAATAAGGTATATGGCATAGAAAACCCTTTCATAGATCCTGCCTGTTATCCAAATCAGTAATTTAATCTGTAGTATTGTGTATAAGAATATGACTTGCCAAGTTCTAAGGGAAGATACAGTAAGAGCTACTGAAACCCAGATAAACCTAATTTACTCATTAATAATCCAGAAGTTACTGAAAGATAAACATCATGTGAGGGCTGGGAGTATGGCCTAGTGGCAAAGTGCTCATCTCGTATACATGAAGCCCTGGGTTCGATTCCTCAGTACCACATACACAGAAAAAGCCAGAAGTGGTGCTGTGGCTCAGTGGTAGAATGCTAGCCTTGAGCAAAAAGAAGCCAGGGACAGTGCTCAGGCCCTGAGTTCAAGCAACAGGACTGGCAAAAACAAAAACAAAAACAAAAAATACCACCATGTGCCTTAGACTTGATAGAAAAGTAGAAATGATGGTACTCTGCGTGATGCCAGATAAACCAATGTTTGCCACGTATCTTGAAATTTATGTAATAAGGACACTACGCCACAGTACAAATGAATTTTTGGATGCATTTAGACTTTGATGACTCAGAAAGTCTAAACCTATTTGAAAGAAAAAAAAATAGATACATTTAGCCAATATTTCAAAGCCGTCTAGATAATAATAATTGCTGCTTGCTTATTAGAAACAATATTGACTAGTAAATATACAACTGAGATCATATGCCCTAATTAAGAGTGATCCTACAAGGTAACAAACAGTACAAGAAATGTATCCAATGCCTAACGTATGAAACTGTAACCTCTCTGTACATCACTTTTATAATAAAAACTTAAAAAAATTTAAAAAATTAAAAAAAAAGAGTGATCCTACCCAAAACCAAAACAAAATTGAAGTGACAGGTAATTGTTAACTTGGGCTTATCCCATTCTCTTGTCTTAGGTTAGACAGATTTTACATATGTAGATTATAACCACATTTTTAATTGGTCCTGTTTTGAAAATAGAATGAATTAAAATATTCTCAAATACAACAGAAACTAAAGATTTTGGATTTGGGTTGAAACCCAAACTCAACTCCCTCCATCT
This sequence comes from Perognathus longimembris pacificus, assembly GCF_023159225.1. Lineage (NCBI taxonomy): Eukaryota > Metazoa > Chordata > Mammalia > Rodentia > Heteromyidae > Perognathus > Perognathus longimembris. Next base: position 48,309,618 of record NC_063171.1, read on the forward strand.
ATATGTAGGCCTGCTAGGTAGCCTACCATGAGTTCATTCATGTGTAGAACTTGCAAGTTCTCTGAGAGAGATTTATCCAAAGGAAGATTTCTTTCATGTTTCTTCAGAGGGAGACTGAGACTACAGACAGAAATGAATACTTTGCCATTTTCCTTGTCATCCCACAAGGCCACAGAGTCCTAAAGAAAGATGGAGCTGGAGCAAAACCAAAACAACTATTCTCACTCAAATTTTCTTAAGTTACTTGGGAATCTAATGCAGTCCTCCACTTTTTGTAGTATAAAAAAGAGCATGAGGGCTAGAACTAGGAAAGTTGAGGGGATACGTGGGGTTTGGAGGACTGGAAAAGAATGATGAAAGGGGTGACATTGATCAAGATGTGCAGTACTCATAAACTGACATGTTGAATTGAAACCTCTTTGTACAACTACTTAGAGATACAAGTAAAAATAGAAAAAGGGATTTTTAGGGGCAATTTAATCAAAGCCCAATTGTTGAAATTTTCAAAGCTTCCTCAACAAGAATAGTGCTCAGTTGAGACAGCTGCACTGGGGCCTAGTGGCAGGGTCATTACACTGCATCTACAGCAAAGGCAAAGGTGGACACAAACATACTAGGCAGTGTGAGATGCAAAATGCTCAGGTTTACGCTAACACGTCTTGGGGACCAATTTTAGAGGGAAATGACTTCTGTCACATAGAGATTGTCAGAAATAATAGACCTGTACACTGTCCAGAGTGTTTGACTCTCAAGATAGGAGTCAGGGTGAGCCAAAGAAACCTTACATTTCCTGTAATGTGATATCATTTGCTATATGCCTTTACCCATACCATTCTCATCACATGCATGTTTAAAGCCAAAGGAAAAAAAATCAGAGAAAGAAACAAAATATTTCTCAAGTTCTCTCCTTTCTATGAAAATGCCAAACGACCTCTCTTTCATGGTTTGCAATTAAAATCATTCAGGTAATTGTGTCTAATGAGTAGTATCATGCTTCATCACCCTGACTGAGTCAGAAAGTAATACTCCTGCCCAAGATAAATAAACACAAGACCATGTCTATACAGACCTCTCCATTTATCTTGTCCTTTCCCCCCTCTGTTCTGAAGAATGGACAGGACCTTCCATTGTTAGGCTCTGGAATTCTGAACACTTGGAACAAACAAGCAGTGGCTGAGTTAAGGAAGCTCTTGTCTGCTAATATCCAGGTCTGTGGTTGGTGTTTGTTAGCTTACTTGTTTTCATGACAAGCCTTTTCACCTACTCAACTCTACACTATGAGCATCACAAAACACTGTCAGAACTTACAGGCAGCTTGTTAGAGATGGATCTGGATTTATGTAACTTCCCCTGTGCCTGTCTTTAAGGCCCCATCTTTTCCTGATGACCATACTTCCTCCAGCTCTACTTTAAGAGAGCATTAAGACCCATGAGCCACAAGACATTCCTTTTCCATAAGAAGCCCCATAAAAAAAAGAATACTTCATGTATTCTGCCCTTAACATTCCTCTGAATGATTCCACCAAGGCTTTTGTGAATTCTTTGGAGATTAACATGGACTCTCTCATCGTGCTGGAGCTTAAAACCAAGGCGGACCAAAGACAGTACAGAATCCTTTTGAGTGTGTATGGACTCCTGTTCCTCTCATAGGGGAGAATCTTTCGAAAAGGGACCTGAAGTGTTTCTTCCCAAAGCTCTGAGCCCCAGATGTTCTTGGGTTAAGCTGTTCCCTGAATTCAAAGGCAAGCTGGTGCTTTTACAGAGCTCAATAGTGGCAGGTGTCCAGCTCAACTCATGTGGTGCAGTTCAGTGCCTTGTGATTTATAAAATGTCCCCAGTAAAAGTAAAAAAAAAAAAAGTAAAAATCTGTTCCCTATTTATTCAACGCGATGGGAAAAAGCACCATGATACATTTCTAGGACTGCTTAAGTTTATGTGTGTGATCATAATTAAACACTTGCTAGCAGTTTTGCAGAAGCCTTCCCTTGAGAAGAGCCCAAAGCATTATCTTCTTCACCCAGACTGTCACAAACAATATGCAATGGATATTTTCTGTTATTAGTTGCCCAAGGGGCATTTCACGATGTGGCATCTATTACAAGGAAAATTTGAAGCAGGGTTGCTTCTTTTCTTTCTTTTTTTTTTTTTTTTGAATTTCAGAACTTCCAAGAAAATAGGAAAGTAGACCACATTAGAATTAACATTAGAAATTATGAGTTGAGTTGGAAGGACAAAAGAAATTATATTTTCCTTTCTCTTAATTTTTATGTGTAAAGTACATTATATGATATATATATAAATATTTGTAGAGCACTATACATACCATACAGTCACTAGTTATACCACTAGAGAAACTAGGTTTCTTTGAGCCTCTAGCTACCACTCTGTGAACATGATGGAGATAGAGAATTTGCATGAAGGCAGAGGCAGGAAAAGAGACTACACATGTCCCTTTAGTCTTTGAGAATAACTCAGTTCCCCAGCAGAGTCCAGTTCAAGGAAGAGAATACCCAACAGATGGGCAATTAAATAAAATGTGAACTCATTGTCAGTCCTAAGATAACCCAGAGCTTTGCAAACTCTTATATTCTCTTCTAAACAATTCAATATTAGTTCTTGGTACTTAACTTGGTAAATAGGATGTCTTCTCTTCAGTTTTGTCAGCTATACTTTTCTCAGATGTGGAACAAATCAGGAAGAGAAAAAATGGGTTCTGGTGCTGATACTGCATTTACAATTCTGTAAAAGTGCATGTGATTGGTGGTATTCAAATGGGGGATTTGTTTCTCCATTGAGAAGGTCTGGTAATGGCTTGAGGCCATTTGTTCTATTTGTACTATTTATACTATGGATATTGAGTGACAGTCAAGAATTCTACTAAAACTTCATATAATATTCAGGAAAGCCCCTCACAACAAAGGAATAGCTGGAGCAACATTTCAATAATGCCACTGAGAAATGCTGGCATTAGAAGACAGAGTTGTTCATCAGCACAATAAAATGCAATACTGGAAAATATAGAGCTAAGAATATGTTCATCTTTCCTTTTTTTCAAATGAACTGACACCAAGTACCTAGAAAAAATAATACTCCTTTGGAAAGGTACGTGTTGCTACTTATTAAAAAGCCAGGAAAAGATCAACTAAGGCATCAGAGGGGCTGCTATCTTCCTTGGTGATTCAAAAAAAAAATCAACTCTTGTCATTAGAAATTAGAAGGACCCAGGACAAAATGTGCATTCAATAAAATCTAAAGTAGAGCCTAAAAAATTACAGTTTATTGGCAATGAAAAAAAAAAAAAAAAGAACAGCCAGGCACTAGTGGCTCATTCCTGTATCCTAGCTACTCATGAGGATGAGATCTCAGTTTGAAGCCATCCCCGAGCAGGAAAGTCCATGAGATTCATATGTCCAATAAATTACTCAGAAAAAGCCAGAAGTGGCACTGTGGCTCAAGTGACAGAGCGCTAGCCTTGGCAAAATAAAGCCCAAGGCTTTTATCCAGGTACTAAATTTAAGCCCCAGGACTGGCATACTCCCCTAAATAGGTAAAAAAAAAAATCCTCAGTAGTTTCCTAATTGTGAGGAATAAGTGATGGATACATGAATATTTGTTAGGGGGGTCTTAGTGTCAGTGAAGAAGCATGCTATCTCCTCATGAGCCCCCCAGCTCTCTTAGGCACAGTGAAGCCAAGGAGAGAGCTAAGACATCAACATCAAAGAAAAAATCTCTTGTTCAGTGCTACATTTCCTAAAGGCTGACAGAAGTAAGTACTGTCTTTTTTTCACTCTCGATATATTTCTCTTAGAGATAACTGGAAATGGAAAAACTTATTTGAGGTAGCAATTCACATCTTACTTGGAGTAAGTTCAAATTAGATGCAATTACAATCCATTTTTTACCTTCTCTATGTTAAACTTTAGCCCTAGGTGCCTATAAATACATGGCTTATAAAAGGAAGGTGTAGGAGTGTGTGTGTGTGTGTGTGTGTGTGTGTGTGTGTGTGTGTGTGTGTATTCTGGCCATATGTTTCACACTGTATCTGATATCTTCAATAGACCCTCTTGACCATCCTTTGTCTCCAGTTAGTTTCTTTCCTTATTGTTTTCTTTCATTATTAATTTGTTGCTGCACTATCAAGTGACATTGTTTTACAACTGTGCAGTTAATTGAGTTAATATGGTTGATCCATTAACTATATTAGCTATGAGAAATACTTCTTTGGAAGGTTGGGGAAATTTGTATCTGGTAAATTAGTTATTCTATTCTTATTCTCACAGAGATACAGAGAGTAAGCTTCAACCACTTAATTCCTTTTGCCTGTCATATGAAAGCCATTTTATAGAAAGACAAGAAGAAAGCTCATGTTTACAACTCTGTCAGTTTAGTGACACTGTTGCCTTTAAAAGAAGAAAAGAACACAGTATATGCCTTGGGGTTAATGTATTCTAGGAATAGGTAATAGATTTGTACATCTTATCTTTTGGGGACCTTCAATGGGGTTGAGACTATTACTTACTTATCACAGATGAATAAAAGGAGGATAAGATAAAGAGACAACTGTCAGAAAAAAATCAATTTTGTCTTCCATAGTAAAATACGATGAATAACAAAGTGAACCTTGGTGTCATAGCTCAAATGGAAATTGTCTGATGACATCTATAAAACCCTCGGAGTTGGTTCTATCAATCAGGGCCTCATTGTTAATCATAACGAACTACTTCATGCAGAAGTATCTCCTGAAAAACTGTACTTAAGTCTGTTCCTTAAGAAAAGTGAGGAGGTAACAAGTAGAATAAGAAATGTACTCATTGCCTTTCATATGAATTAGTAACCCCTCTGTATCACACTTTGACAATAAAAAAATAAGATGTTGCATTAAGTATTTTTTAATTTATTTATTTATTGACAAAGTGATATACAGAGGGATTACAGTTTCATACGTAAGGCAGTGTGTACATTTCTTATCCAACTTGTTACCTCCTTTTCCACCCCCTTGCTTCCCTCCCCCTCCTCCCTCTCGTCATGAGTTGTACCCTTGGTTTACAGCATATAGTTTCGTAAGTATTGCTGTTGCATTGGTTTGTCTTTAATCATCAAGTACTTTTGTCTTTAAACTGTTATTCAAGTAAACAAGTAAATTTTCCTCTAAAGGAGAAGGACAAAACTGAAAGAAACTAATAATTGAATACGAGTGAATAAAATATATAACTATATCTGGCAACGTTAATATAGTATGTGATAATTTAACAAAATTGACAGATGCTAAAGAAAGATTTGTGTGTCTCTCTGAGAAGAACAGGTGAAATTGAGACATTCAAAACTATGACAAACAGTGCAAAAGAACACTAAATGAAGGCTGGAAAACATCAATTTTCAATAAAAAGACTGATCAGTAAAAAAAAAAAAAGTGCTGACAGGGAGGTAATGGCTCAGCTGTTGCGATTGATAAATGGACAAAGTGCAATTTCTCTCATCAGATGTCCAGTAATTGATGCTTTGAAATTCCTCTAAGCTTCAGATGTCTCTTTAGACCACAAGCTCCAGCCTTTCAGGGTAGAAAAGCCACCTGAGAATACAACCATGAGGAAATTGTCAAAGTGGATATAACCTGCTCTATTTGTTTCCAAAGTAAATAAAAGTCTATTTAGGAAGATATTACATAGTAGACAATATATTAAGAAGGAAGATAGCAGTGGATTATGGAAGTCTTAACTGATTAATGTTTTAATTGAAATGCTTTTTAAAAAAATCTCAAGGGCTGGGAATATGGCCTAATGGTAGAGCGTTTGCCTCATACACATGAAGCCCTGGTTTTGATTCCTTAGTACCATATACGAAATACAAGCCTTGAGCAAAAAGCCAGCGACAGTGCTCAGGCCCTGAGTTCAAGCCCGAGGACTGGAAAAAAAAAATCTCTAAGCCATCTGTTTTTAAAGTCCAGAAAGTTCTCTTTTTGATGAAAGAGTTTCTTTTGTCTAGTATGATTGCATCATTGAGCATTTGTTGATGAAAGTGGGAGATGGGGGCTAATAGTTGATGAGGAACCAATATTAGGAGAAACCAATACTAGTCCTGAGTAAGCATAAAATGTTTACTAAATCTCAGTGCAACTACATATCTGAACTGAATATCCACTGAGTATCTATTGTAATATCTTGAATTTCCTTTAAATGTTTATCCTGTTATTCCCATATGTTATGCTTTTTTTAAAGAATGAATCAAGAGTCTATTTTCTTGACAATAAATTGAAAATTCTTATAAATTCCCAATAGATTTTCCTTAATACTGAAATACAGAATAATATGTTTACCTGACCACTGACTGTTTAATCTACAAGGACCAAATTGTAATCAAATGTTCCATTGCAGCTTAGAGTCAGTGCTCACACCTGCAATCCTAACTACTGAGGAGCCTGAGATATGAGGATCATGGATCAAAGCCACCCCAAGCAGCAAAGTCTGTGTCACGCTTATCTCCAGTAACCTACCCCCAGCAAACCAGAAGTGGTGCTATGGCTCAAAGTGGTAGAGCACTAGCCTTGTGTGAAAAAGCTCAGGAACAGTGAGTGCCCAGGTACTAAGCTCAAGCCCCACAAAAGAAAAAAAAGGTACAAATCTTAAATGTGAGGAAGATTAGTTTATTAACAGAAGACCCTTCTATTACTTACCTAACTTCACAAGCATTGAATGTCTTCTACAAGTAAAGGCTAAGTATAACATTTCCTTACATTGATAGGAAAAGGAAAGAAATGCTTCAGACCACACATAAAGAATTGTTTTTTGCTGTGGCTTTAAAGGTATAGTCTCCCACTTAATGACTAAGCTAGGAATCAATTTGCAAACATCTTCCATCTGTATACGCAAGTCAGAGATAAGATCTTTATAAAACTGTCAGCAGCTATTGCTATCTGAAAGGTCAGTTAATTCGCATGGACATATATCGTGGCTTGCATATGAACATGAACACAAAATCCTCCTCCTTGAGCAATGCAGAGATTCACCGCTGGTCCTGACTTTTATCCAACTTCCCAACTCCCCCATTTGGTGAGTATGAACAGGTGATTCCCACTCAGTTACTCACCTCATGTCATGAGGTGTACTTATGCTTTGTTAGTCAATCACTCCTTACTATCTTTCTGTTCTTCACAGAACTTTGTGCATGACTGTTGGGCCATAGTTGGTGCAGCATCCTGTTTTTAGTTATCTATCCAATGATCAGATACCATGTGAAACACACCAAAACACCAGTGACACTTTCATATGTATAATCTGCTAAGTACAATATATTCTTATAGTGAGTCACTGTCCCTATGGTTTGGTATATGTAAACTGGATCATTTTAGCTACTCAAGCCTTCCAAAAGATACCAAGAAAATGACCAAAAATACAAGAGCATAAAATTATCTGTATTCTCTATTACTGCTTGTAGCACAGGAAAAAAAATCCTCTGACTTAGTGTGTCAGCAATTCTTCAATACTGAAAATGCAGCTAACAAAGCACAAAATATTTAGGAAGGATTAGATATGTTCAGAGAGACATATTATTGCCTTTAAGTAGTTGTACAAAGGAGCTGACATTCAACAAAGCAATTTATGAATACAGCGCTCCTTGATCAATGTCACCCCTTTCAACAGTCTTGCCCACCCCTTCCAACCCATCCCATCCTTCACTTATCTTAATTTTAGTTTATATATTGATTTTTGCCATTTAACAAGGCAGTTTATGTATACAATACACATTGATCTTCTATCACTTCAACATCTTCACCCCCCATTCAACCCACCCCTTTCCTTATGTATCTCAATTTTGTGGCATGTACAATGAATTCTTGCCTGCCTTCTCCTCCCTTACCCTCTTCCTTTGTTACTTACTACATTAAAAAAAAATCACATTTTAGAGGAAGAAGAATGTCGATTTCCTTGTCCCCTGCTCAGCCCTAACCAACTCCACTATCACCACCCTTAATAAATGGAGCTTGGAAGAACAGATATTTGGAGAGTGCTCCATCTTTTGACAAGATAAAGTAAAATATTACATGATTGCCTATCATGAAGTAAAATTTTGTTTGTGGCTACACAACTCAAAGATAAAATGCCTTGCTCTGTTTTTGCTCAAAGTATGTTATTTATACTGACCCAGAGGCACAACTAAGGGCATGGAAAGAACAAACAGTTCCAGGAAGATTTTTCTAAGAGTTTTAACCAAATACACAAATGCTAAATGCAGAAACTATGTTGAGGAAAGAAAGGAAGATAGAGACAGAGCGCTGAGGAGGGATGGTAGACTGTTCTGGAAAGAAATGAGAACTGCAACCATCTAAATGCCACATTGAACAGTTGGCATTGTGCCATAGAGCACATAACTTGTTTTGCAAACTGGTGTAATTCATTGGTAGCTTCTTGTTATAGATGGTTTATGCATTAGTTTATCTTTGCATGAAATGTTTCTAGCAGATCTCAAGATGGGAGAGATGATATATTTTTTATGTAGAAGCAACTCCTGATTTATTAGTCAATATAGGTTAGAAAATGACCACCCATGTTTTCTTCTTTATCTCTTTTTCCAGATGTATTTTGCATTTGCACTTTATCACTCTAGTGACCTAGGTGTATGACTATTTGAGCCTGTGATTATATACAGTGACCATATAAAATTATTCCTCTAGAAACCTTAAAATATCCGACAGATTTAACATGATAAATTTTCATCAAATGTTATTTAGGAAGGCAGGTTCCTTGTCAGTAAATAAGAACTCAATGGATTTTACCAATGGATTTTATTGGATTTTACCTGCTACAAAGGATAAAATATTTTAGATCCCACTCATTCTCAGAGGCAGGAAGTTGAGCAGTCAAACATAGTCACAGATGCATGAAGTAAGTTCAAGTCAGGCTGGGATGGAAGTGAAGTTTGGTCAGTTTGAGTTCTGGCTACGTGTCAAGCTAGTTTAAACCACAGTTATCACTGATATGTCCAGTTGTGTAACCCCTTCTCCCAAAGAATCCTGTCTCTCCCATGCCACACAAGTAGAGCTGGCTGGACTTTCCCAGAAATGAGGTGCTTGGGAGGAAACATGGGCAGGGTCAAGGTCTAGGGTACTTGCACTTCTACCCAAGAATATGCTGCCAGAACTAAGGTAAAGACCTTCCAAATGATTCAACAGCAAAGTTGCTGTTAAAATGTAATTCAACATGATGTCTCATATACACAGAAAAAAAAGTATACACTTCACATTTATACGCTCCTACATAAAAGCTATGGGTTGTACTGGTAGCTTTAGTATGTTTGTGATCTTTGGGTAAATGCCCAAAAATGGGGTTTCTGGGTCATAGGGGAGTTCTATGTTTAGCCTTTTGAGAAACCTCACAACCATGTTCATTGCAGCATTATTTACCATAACTAAAATATGGAACCAACCCAGATGCCTCTCAGTAGATGAATGGAAAAAGAAATTGTGGTATATAAACATAATAGAATTCTTTGCTTCTATCGGAAAGAATGACATTGCCCCATTCATAAGGAAATGGAAAGACTTGGAAAAAAAATTCGTACCAAGTGAAGTGAGCCAGACCCAAAGAAACATAGAATCTATGGTCTCCCTCACTGATAATAATTAGCATATGTTAGGATAGTCCTGAAACAAGCAGCTTATCATTGGTGTTGTTATTTTTAACATTCTATGTGAAGTTATTTCTTTTTTCTTCCCTATGATTTAGCCCCTGTTGTCACTGTATTTGATTCTGGTACCCTGGGTATTGTATATATGTTTGTCTGGATTAGGGAAGGGAAGGGGAACATCAAACTAGTGAGACAAAGGGTAAAAGGCAAACCAATGCAACAGCAGTACTTACAAGATAGTACATTATAAACTAACTCTACAAATGGGGGTGGAATGAGGGTGGAAGGAAGATGGAGAAAACTGAGGAAGGCGGTAACAAGTTTGATAAGAAATGTACTCACAGCTGTATGTATGAAACTGTAACCACTCTGTATATCACTTTGACAATAAAATTTTTTTAAGCTATGGGTGTCTTATTTAAGTACAAATGGATATTGTAATCTTACTATGGTAGAAAGGACTCTGGAATCTTGGAGCCTATAGGTGAGAAAATATTTAAGGTCTAACTTTCACATGTCTCTAGAACAAGCAGGGGAAATTATATCACTTGGATATTGTTTGATTTGCATATTCAGTATTGACTGGGAAATCTGGACTAAATAAGTTGATAAGAAAACTTAGAGTAAAATACACCTGTCCTTGAACAATATATTAGCCTACATGTGCTTGCAACATGCATGTTACTTAACATGTGGTAAATAAATTGGTACATTTGGAAGTTTCTAAGGTATTCTTAACAAGTTGTCACCGACTTACATGATATTTTCAGGGCACAAATATAGTCACAATTTACTGTTGTATTGTTTCAGTGGATTCTTTTCTTAAATTTCTATGTGAGAACACTGAGCTCAATTAAGACTGGAAAAATTAGGAAGGAGGTAACAAGTTGGATAAGAAATGTACTCACTGCCTTATGTATGAAACTGTAACCCCTCTGTACATCATTTTGACAATAAAGAAAGGGGAAAAAAAGACTGGATAGGGGAAGGCTATCCTGTGCCTCCCAGCCCAATAAAGCTTGACTAGGCTTTGCTGTGCAGATTGGACTGCAAGTTTATCCCCAGAAGACTTTATCTGTGGCTTGGGCAGATTCACCATGTTAACTTGTGATTAGTTTTGTTTCATATTTCTTTTATAACCTGGTGAGTTTCAACCAATCTTAAATTTATAAATAGACATATTGTAAATGTTTATATGTTAATTTTTGGGTAGTAAGTTAAGAAGTCAGTCAGGGCCTTGCACTTGCTAGGCAAGGGCAGAGAACTTGAATCACTTTGTGATTTCATTATTCTTTAGATAGGAGATACACACACACACACACACACACACACACACACACACATTCAATTCTCCTACCTAAATCTCCTACATAGCTGCAGTTACAGGTATGAACCACCATGTCTATCTTATTCTTTGACGTAGGATCTGGTGACTTTGTTCATTACCTGGGCTGATTTTGAACCATGGTTCTTCTAGTTCCACCAACCAAGCAGCTGGAATTACAGACATAAGCCAAAGTATTTGACCTAAACATTCTTTTACCCTTTAACATATGTTACTGTAATTCTAAACATGTGCTAGATGAATCTACTTCTAAACACTACATCACAGCTTTATCTATTGGGTGGAAGCAAAATTCAACTGTATATAATTAAATTTCCTTAAAGAGCTAGTATCACAATCTAGTGTCAAGAATCAGGCCTCTGAAAATATGAATCTGTGACTAATTTTTCACTATAGTATGAAATTCTCTGTATCTCTCATTCAATTGTGCAAGTATAATACAATTTATTTATCCATCTGACTACTGACATTTTACTATGTCCAGTTTAGATGATTTGGAAAATGTCACTACAAATTTTCTGTGTGTGTGTGTGTGTGTGTGTGTGTGTGTGTGTGTGTGTGTGTGTGTGTATGTAAGTACTAGGGCTTGAAGTCAGGGTTTCATGCTCTTGCTTGGGTCTTTTGCTCAAAGCTGGTGCTTATCAGTTGAGCCACAGCTCGACTTCATTTTTCGCTGGTTAATTGGAGATAAAAAGCTTCAATTTGGTGCTAAGGTATCTTTAAGCCTCAATCTTCATATCAAAGCCTTGTCAGTAGCTAGATCTACAGGCATGCGAGCTACCAGTACCTGGCTTAAAGTAGTTCTATTCAATGAACTCTCTTAATGTAGGAAGATCCTCTCCCTCTGAGTGACCAAAGAGCAGAATGGACAAAAGGTTGGTAAGAAACACTTTACATCAGATTCATGAGTGAAGTTTGGATGTCCTTCTTCCCTTGCAATTGTCTTCTACCATTCTTCATGTCTCCCTACAATTCTGAACCATTTCTTCTGAACATAATAAGCATTGCCCTTCTGTTCTAATTGCTACAGAGTGTCCTTATATTTTTAGGGGAATTCACTGAAATGTTTTGGTACATTGCTCTGGTCCTTTGTCACACAGTCCTGAGTAAAAGAAGAAAAATGACGGTATTGTTAATATTTCATGAGAAGTGCTTTTTCTCTCATTTTCCAATTTGAACCAACTGGCAAAGTGTTGGGGCTGCTATTGACACGTTGTTTGCTATTTCAGTCAGTCCTTTTGGGTTTGAAGCATGTGAAAGGAATAGTAATAGAAATGGAAAACAAATGGGGGGAAACAGGAAGATAGGGTACAAATGTAGGGAGAAAGGACTCTCATTTTAAGAAAATGAAGCTGGAAGTCACTTGATAGAGGAAGTAACACCAGGGCAGTCAGCAGACAGCGAGGTAGAGGAAATGAAACAGGAACTAATTGTGACAGAGGACAAGCCTCTGTTACACTCCACATCTGGAACCATAAAGAATGCTCAAACCTTGGTTGAAAGACACAAATAACATTATAGAGGTAGAAGCAAAAGGGAGGGAGGGAGAAGAAAGAATAATAAAAGAATATGCATACATACATATATATTTTTGTCACAATCAAGCCCCTATGATGAAAAATTAAATGTAAACCAATGAAAAGAAATATAATCATAGGCTACAAAAAACGCAAAGTAACACAAAAATCCAAGTGCCTTGCTGAAGATTTAACCAGAGATGAAAAGCAATTTTACCATTTTTTTTTAATGTAAGTTGGGATTTGCTGAATCATTTTAAAAGATAGTTTGCAGTGTGAGTTGTCAGCAAATACCTGAAGCATAACCCCTGGTTATAATAACTGTTGACTTTGCCTTCCTATGTCGATAGTCACATAACGTATTTTCTTAAATGTATTTCTGCTACTTACAACCAAAAGAATACTACTCATCAGAAATGTTTTAAAAGATTAAAAAAAATATTACAGATTTGGCCCCTGGATCATGGAAGCAGAGTATTTGTTCATTTCAGGATGAAAAGTTAAAAGTTGTTATTGACAAGTGTTGGGCTCTGGTTATACCTTTAAGGGGCAGTCCCGAGAGGCCCGCCTCTTCTCCCACCCTGGGACTGCGTGGCTGTTAGCCACTCCTACCTTTTCCTCCCAGTCTGGAAATGGAAAGGCGGCCCAAACCAGCCTCACCTCCAGTGTGGCTTGGAACACATGGATATCATAATAGCCCAAGCTGAGCCCAAGGGGGCGGTTCTGTGGGCTGTGATCTCCACCTCTAGAGGAAGTTCTGTGACATCACTATGATGGGCAGCTTATCAGCCTATCGCTAGTATCCAGTTAGTCCCTCCCCTTCCTGCCACCATTACTGTTATATAAACCCCTCCCCTGAGTAAAACCGGTGGAAGTTCCAGAAACTTACCCATGTGTCCTGCCTCCTTATTCTTAGCGAGTGAGGGGGGCGGTGTCTCACGGCCACACATGCCAAGGCTTGCACGAAGCCCTCACTCCAACTTTGCCATCTGCAGGACGGGCGGCTTAGGCTTGAGGGTGAAAGGGGACTACACAGGAGGTAACAAGGCTTGAAAGACAAGTATCTGATTTCTCTCTTGAGATTAGATATTTAATATTTCATTAGCAAATTATCTGATTGTCGAATATGTCTAGTGGCCAGTGACTTAAGAGGCAAGACGTTCCAATGCAAACACTTAAGGATAGAATGAGTAAGTGTTCAACTTTGTTGGAAGGAAATCAGAAACTTCTTTCGTGTGTGCGTGAGGACGTGTGGACACATGAGTACATGCTCGTGCAAATACCATTACTGGTGCTTGAGCTCAGTACTCTCCTTGGGCCCCAGTACTCTCCTTTAGTTTTTCTACACACATCTGGCATCTCTACCACTTGAGCCACACATCTACTTCCAAATTTTTGCAGTTTAGTTAAAGATAACTCTCATGGACTTTTTGGCCCAGACTGGCTTTGAGCTCCAACCCCATTGCTCATTTGCGCTGCAAAATTAGTACAATTTTTACTAATAGGCCTTGATTCTGATAGTGATGATATGGTTTGAAATGGAGACAGGAGATAAATAAGTGAATTAAAGAACTCCAATTTCTTCCACTTTTCTTGTTACCCCACATGTTATATCTTACTAATAACAACATATGTTATTGTGGAAAGTAATTTGGGCATAGACATAGATCTGTACTATTCAATCTGGTAGCCACCAACTAACTGTGGCTGTGTTAAGTGAAATTAATATTATGTCATTTTAAAAACTCAGTTCCTCGTTGACACTAGCCAGATATGCTTAGTAGTCACATTTACTTTGAGCCTCCCATATTGGGTAGTACAGAATAAACAGAAATTTTAGCACTGTAGGTAGCTTTTTTGGACAGCTTTGCTCTAGACCAAACTTGTTTATTAGGAAAACTTTTTAGCTGCCTCAGTTCCATGCATTATATTTATTTAAGCTGCAAGGCTGAGAATTTAAGAGGAATGAGAAGACTGGATAGCCTTTGAGGTTTGATTAAAATATTTCTTATTTTGCCAACTAGCAAAAGAACATTTTCAACAAGGATGCTGCTGAGAACCACCTAAGTTCTTAGGACAATTGTGCGTAATAGGGTTTTAGGACTGAAGAACAGTGTTAACTATTTCTCAGGCAATTTAATTGTCAATGTTAACACTAAAAGAATTGAAGAACTAAAGAACCTAAGAGGGTTCTTCAATGCCTGCTTCCTATCTTGTCCTGAAAAACACAAAGGAAACCTTCCTAGCAAGCTGATTGTGAGAGTCTCTATAACCAATATACTGGAACATGATAAATTACACAGGTCTCTAAGACATTCATACTGTGAGACCAAAGGAGACCATAGGAGTAGATCACAAAGGCTCAATAGCTATCTTCATATGATCATATAAAATAATATTTTTCAAAATAAACTGCAAGAAATGGAAAAAAGGGGGTTTGTTATTGCTATTTTTAGTTGTCTTTTTCTTTCCTTTTTTGTTAGTTTGTCTTTGAGAGATTAAGGGGTGACAGGCACCAAAAAGGTGGGACAAAGGGTGAACAAATACAGCAGTGGTCTTCACTACGCACAATGTGGAAAGTGAATTATATAAGTTGTAAGTGGATACAGGAGGGAGAAACTGGGAGAGAGTGAGTAAAGGGCTGACATGGTTCAAAAAGAAATGTACTCATTAGCAGATTATGTAACTGCAGCCCCTCTGTACATTACCTCTACAATAACAATAAAGTATATTAAAAGAAAAAAGAATTTAGTCACCCATATCATACATCTCTTGCCACCAACATCTAAAACTGCTGAAGGTCTGGAGCATTTCTCTTTCTAATTTTTGAAGTGTGTGTGTGTGTGTGTGTGTGTGTGTGTGTGTGAGTGTGTGTATGTGTGTGAGTGTGTTACTATTGCTATCTTTTGCTCTTCTACTCTTACATATGGGTTATATTAGAAAGAGAAGGGTGTTAAATATATTGGTTAGTCCATCCATTTTATTCTCCTCCAGAATTAGGCCTAGATATAACCAAGTCATTCAAAGAAGGGACCTTGGGTTGTTGAACTCAGAATAAGCCTCTCAGTACTGGAATGCTAACAGGATGAGAGAAAACTTGAACAGCCTGCCTCTGAGTGGGGTGAATAGTAAATCATGTCAAGTAACAGCTCCTAAAGAATTTTGTACAGCAAGAGGACATGTATGTGCTAGAGGAAGTCAGATGGGATATGTAGAGTGTATAACTTCTTGGCTGGACTATTTCCAGGTTTATGAAAACATTTCTTCTTTGTCTGATGTTTTCCTTTTTTTAAGTTTATACCTTATCTTCCCCAGACTTCTGAACCATGTATAGTTAGCAGAGGCAAAAAGTCCTTTCTCCAAGACTTTTGCTGGAGCTATCCTATGGCCAGAACTGAACAGTCTAGAGATGAACACCTGTTCATGGCATGATAAAGTGAAGTATAAAAGCAAAAAAAAATGATATCCTGCCAGTGCATCAAAGGCAAACACACTGGATTAGATGCTTAAAAATTCAGCTTCTATTCATTATTGATTTTCTTATTTAGTCTGGGAAAAAATCATTTTATTTCTCTGGACCTATGTTTCTTTATATGAAAAATAAAGGTTTGCTGCTAAAATATCGTTATTTTCCAGCATGTATTCTATGAAATGTTAATGGACACAAACCAAGGGGGATATAAAACACTTTACTGATCTGAGTTTACCAAAGTTTCCTTGCTATAAAACGTCTCAGAACATTTAATATAATAATGTACACTATACACTGTATAGAGAGACCTAAATGCATAGTATTTCTTTAATGTCCTTGATCATTACTGTCTCAACAAAACTTCCATGGGGCTTCCACAGAACATGAGAAATTTCGTGTCGAATCTCCACTACCTCCAGATTGTGTGATCACAGCATCCACTGGCTCATGGCACAGCCCAGTAGGGAAGAATTCATTTATATGTTGGGCCCCACAGTTTGGAAATAGCCCCTCATTTCACTCAGAAATCCTGTAAGGCACCCAGATGCATTGCTTTCACAGTGCCAAGCAGGCAGCTTGACTGGATTTTTTGTTCAAATCAGGCGAGCCTGTTGGCATCAAGTAGAGCCAGAGAGATCATGCATTCCTTGGCTACTTTTCCATTAGCCACGCAGCAGCTGCAGCCGATGGCTGAACTGTTGTTCAGCTTAACTGGGCATGTATCCAGCAGCACTGAAGAATAGAGAAGGGAAAGGAATGGGTTATGGACTCCCTTTTAGAATCTGAAGGCCAGTAAGCTACTGCCTTGTTCTAGCATTCCAATATTTGAAGAAAACTAAAAGGTATCTCAACTATACTTAATGGCTACTTGATAGCTTGGTATCACTGTGTTAGACATGTCTGTTGGTAAGAAACACAAGATTACAAAGCTAACGAATGCAATCATATAGATCTAATAGGCATAAAGTTCTCCTTCGTTTTGGTTTAAAATGTGATTCACTATACATTTCATCTGTTGGCTTAGTTTTACCTTCTGGGCTTATTCAGAATGAACCTAATCCCCCTTCACATGACAGCCCTGAAAAATCTGAGTTCTAAAGAACAGTAAAGGCAGGCAAATGGCCTTGAAAACGCTCATGGCATAACAGACAGTTATATAGAATATTAGGTTTAGCATGCCTTCAAACTTTTGTACTGTCTTCAATGGGTACAAGTTTTCCAACTAAACTACCTAGGCAAAAGTATTAAAAGAAGACCCAAAGCATGCCATCAATGTAACATAATATTTTTGTTAGTGTTTGAGTCGATATTATTGTTGACATTGAGCTGTCAGATAGAAATCTCCAAATATATATGCAACAGCTGAAATCAGCTCATACACTGGCAAGGGAGTTATTGTCTGACTGGGGACCATATCATGTGTTCTGCAATGGCCAGTGTGAGCAGCACTCTGTGGAGTTTCCTAGCCAGGGATTTGATCTAGGGTAATGTTTGATCTGTAGCCAACTTGGTCACAGATATCGATTACAGAACATTCTAAGAGATATGCATATCATTAACTTAGTAACATAATATTTGAAACTCCACGGTGTTTATGGTGCATTTTAGATATATGTAGCTAACATGTGTTTCTGCCAGTGAGAAGTATTTTAGGTGAATGGCCATAAAACTTTTAGAAGAGTAAAAACTTTTAAATGCTCTAACTACCGACATTAGATATGCATTAATCAATACTTTTGAAATTTTCCATCAATCACTTTAAACCAGCATCAATTTAAAGCAAAAAGAAGTCTTACTTTTAATGCCTGCAGTAACTTGGAAGAGAGTTGCCCATTCAACTAATGCACTCTCGATACTCCAAATGCCAGAAAAATATCAAGTTCAAGGTTTCTAGAGTTTAGCACTGTTACTTCTGTTCAAATGAGAATTCTGTGTATTTTAAGTCTTCCCTTAGGAAAACATAGGCCAAATAATCCCTTTTCTATTTCAGAAAAGAGATAATCTTCAATGAACAATTTATTCTATCTGAGGGAAAATAAGATTTTTGTTATCTATCCTACATTATGTGCCTTAAATTACTTAACCTTTTTAGCATATATTTGCTTTTTTATTAAATGTAAATTATTGCTCTTTATGATAATCAAGTCACATAATTTCATGAAATTCTTTTAAAACAACAACAAAAAACCCAAAAAATATATCCTCATTAGGCTTCCTGTTTTGTTTTCTCAGAAACTGAATTTTAGTTTGGTGTATTTGTTTCTACATAATGTTACTGAGTGTTCTGGATACATATATGAGGAACAACATGTGCCTAAAAGTTAAATAGGCTTTTGCTATTGTGCAGTAACATATTCCATACAGCAGGGATACTAGGAATTCCTAGAGCTGTATAGACAATTTTCCCTCCTTCCATTACTCTGGATAGAAAGGACAAATGACCAGGAAAGGCGAGGGGTGGGGGGAGAGAAGGAGAAGAAGAGATGGAATCAGGAGGGAGAAATTTGGATAAGAAACATAAAGTCTCCAAGTTAGAGAACAGATAGTTAATCACAGAACATTCTAGCATTGTGAATCCACCAGAATACCATGAGAGCCAATGTTTATTTGTTGCCTTATCAGTTTTGTACCACTGGAAAGGAGCCCTGAAATTATAAGAGTCATATGGAACATGGACTTGTTGTTTCTTTGTTCCAAAAAGAGATAGTCATTCACTGTAGAAAGTATATCTTCTCTGGTGAGGATGGGAAAAGAAGAGCTTTTCCTGCCTTGTTATATAAACAAATGGTTCCAGGGTAGATTAGTCTTTAAAACTTTCAAATTACACAGTACCTCTTGCCTGTATAACATGATTTCTTT
Source organism: Perognathus longimembris pacificus (assembly GCF_023159225.1). Classification (NCBI taxonomy): domain Eukaryota; kingdom Metazoa; phylum Chordata; class Mammalia; order Rodentia; family Heteromyidae; genus Perognathus; species Perognathus longimembris. The sequence continues at coordinate 48,328,432 of NC_063171.1, forward strand.
TCAATTTCCATTTAATCAAATTTCAAATTTTCAATGTTCTTTATTCCCAAAGTCATACAGACATTGAAATATCTATAAATCTCCAACATCCTATATCCAACCGAAGTCTTCTGAACTCTTTATTGAGCTACATAGAATATATATATGTGTATATATATATATTTATGGAAACACACACATACAGAAACCTCTCACTCTCTCTCTCTATATATATGTTCAACAGAAGGAATAGAATGAGATTATTGTCTACTGAATATTTGCAATAATGAGTTCATATTCCTAAATGAGAATGTATTTACTCATTCAAAAGAAAAGAAAAATTCAAAAGAAAATTCTTATTTTAGAAACATTCAAACAATAAATTTTTAGTAAGATTAATCCAATGTAAATTTTAACTTACTGTGTGTGTGAATGTGCATACATGCATGTGCGTGTGTGCATGTGTGTGATAAGAAGGTATGCCCTCAGGATGTCATATTTGCTAGGCACACTCTACTATTTGAGCCACATCTCCAGTCCTCCTTTGTTTTAGTTATTTTTCAGATAGAGTCTTATATTTATGCTCCAGTAAACTTTGAACCATAATCCTCCTACTTATGGCGTCCTGTGTAAGTGGACCTAATGTTGTTGCTTTTTAATTCAGAAATTCTCCCTTCCCACTGCCCCCTTGCCTTTCCATAGCCTTTATTTGTCTCCTTCCTTACCAGCTTTCCAATTAGAAAGAGCCGACTACGTGGGAAAATCTAAAGTCCTTACTTGATGAGAATTCTTCACAATTTTGTAAGTGGACACAAATCACATTAGAAAATAGATCTTAGTCCAAGGACTAAAACCAAGAATGTGTGAAAATATGACAACTTGGAATTAAAGTAAGGAAACCCCAGATGTTCTAAGGCTGTTTGTGTTTAGCCAGGACAACATGAAATTGATTCAGAAATATTTTTCACTTCTTTATCCTAGCTTGACTTCCCTCCCACTAACTAGTGCTAAGCCCATGGAACTCTGTGATCTTTTACATGCAAAGAATGCAAGCTTAGCTGAACATTGGCTTGAACAAACCAAAGAAGAAAGACCAACAGACTTCAAGTAATATTACACATTACACTCTAGTTCCAAAGCAAATTATTTTTGAGTTATTCTTTTCATTGGCACAAATAGCACAAGTTAATTAAGGTAAGTATGTTTGCAAGTGGCAACATTATGTGTTGGAAACTGGAGAAACAGGAAACAGTGGGAGCACAGTTTCTGATATTTCAATGTATTTGCCTATGGAAATTCTGCAGTAAGACTCGCCTCTCAGATATATTCCTTCTCCCCCCATGGCAGCTTTTGCTGATAACTTCTCTTTACATGAAAATCTTTTCCTTTGTCACACTTAAACATTCAAACCTGGACTTCCTAAGTATTCACGGTTTCCATTATCATCCTAATACAGAATTTCCTTAAAGAATGTTTTCTGGTGCATTTTCCATATTCTTCCCCAAACCAAAAATTTAAGTGGTGCTCAAATCTTACATCCTGTTTGATGCTCTGATTTGTCTTCTCCTCTTTCTGGTGGCAGCATCCTTTCTATTCAGCATGGCCACAGTGTTGCATACTTGTGGTTTGTTGAAAAATGACAGCAATGAGAAGACCAACTGGAGTCCTGAAATCAGAGGTGAAGACCACTGTTACAAGAGGGAAAAAGACTTTCTCTGAAGGTTTCAGGCAACAGAACATCCTAAAAAACCATAGACAAAGTACAATGCACCAGCTGTTCAGCCTCAATCACAGCCATTTTACTCCATTTCTATTTCACTTAATTAATTTATTATTTATACTTTCTGTTTTTCAACCATATAGCAAGGCATTCCACAGAGATTCTAACCTTTCAGTCACAGCAAATCCCACAAGAAACAGTTGCTCTTGTATCTCTGAGGCAAGTCAATATTCAGGCTGACATGAGGAAAGACCGCACAAATCAGTACATCTTGGAGCTTTGAAACATATGATTTGATTTTCTTTTTAACGTATTTGCTTATATCCCATAACATTTAACGTTGCCTCCTATTAACAAAGTGGATTGTCAATGAGACTGGTGCTTAAAAGAAGGCACTGCATAAAGGAATTCCTTGAAATGATCACAAATAGATCTTCTCTGAGAATCTGGAATTCATTTATATTAAGGAGGGCTGGAAATTTCCATTGTAAAATTAAATGTGGTTTTTAGTGTTACAAGGATTTTGAACTCAGGGGCTCATATTTGCTAGGAAAGTGCTCTTCTCTCTGAGCCATACCTCAAGCCCTTAGAACATGTGTATGTATGTATATACACATTTACATATTTGTGTGTATTTCATGGCATAAATGTATTTTATGCCAGATATATATATATATATATATATATATATATATATATATACATGGCACTTGGAACAAATGCACAAATGCAGTTCTCTCATTTGCTTTTTCACTACCTTCGTGTTTCCTAGATCTACAGTACATCAATCCCTTCAACTTCCTCATCACTTCAAAATATTCTGAAATATCATTCTCTCATCAAGACCAGCCTGATATTTCATCAAATTCTGTTAATACTTCCTGTCAGATTCTCAGTCTCCTTTCAACCTAATCATTTTTTGCCTCATTCCCTGTCATTAAATTGATAACAACAAATGTTTCTTGCTGAAGACATGCTACCATATGTGCACATGCCCATGGAAAAGGGTCGCCAGCCCCCACCAACAATCCTCCGCTAGATCCCTAGCAATCCTCCACTAAATTCTTAGCAATCCCCCTTCCCATTTCTCCCTCATTACATTTATAATCCCTTACAATTCTGTTTTTCTCTATGTTCTTCCACAATAAATGGTCTTATGTTCGATTGTAGTCTTGGAATCAAACATGTACATCATTTCTATGCCTATAAAGTCTTTTTTCCCTTAGCCCTGCCAAAGTCCCCTTTTCTAATTTTCTCCTCCCAAGATTGAAAGGAAAAGGGGCTGTTATCCTTGCTTGAGCCTAGCCTTTCCTATTTCCTTCCTCATCCCTTTTAAAGCTGAGCCCTGCCCATTAGTTATCATTATTGTCTTCCCTCCCTTCCTTCTGCTGATTCTTTTCCTGCCATTAGAAACATGTTCAAGTCTCTTTTATATATACATTCCCAAGTTTTGTGTCACCTGATGCCTACTTCCTTAAGCTTGATTTCCATTCAAACCTTAGTTTGTAAAAGATCAGTTTATACTCACTGATTTCTCTTCCACTTCTTTTTGCTCAGGTATTTGCTCATGTATTTAAAGTATGCCTTTTCACAAGAGTCTATGTACATGTGTGGAAAGTACCCAAAGCATGAATGTACAGCGTGGTGAAGGCTCATAAAGAAATCCCCACTAGCTCCTGAGATCTCCTCTTTGTGGCCACCTGTAATCACTAGCACTCAATATTCACCTACTCTGCAAATCCCTCCTTTAAAAAATGTTTTTATTATGAAAAATGCTATAAGTACAGAAGTGTAAAACATAAGCATGCAATTTAATGAAATATTATATAGTGAATTAATGTATAAGTGACATCTTCTTTACTTACCAGTCCAAAGCTATCCAGGGAGAAACCATTATCCTGGCATTGGTAGTCATCACTTCCTGTTTCACTTAGTATAAAAACCACTAGGTATTTACATCTAAACAATACAGTTAAATTTGGGGCTTCGTATACATAGAATTGCATGTTACTTACATTGGAGGAGATCGCTCCTCTCCTTCAGTAAGAAAATAAAGATTTATTTTTTGGGTATGGGGATTCATACATTCTGTTAATTCACAGTATCCTCTACCTGCAAGCATCCTTTACACATTTGCATGAAGTACACATCTAGGAGTGAAAATGTAAATGCATGTGATACGAAAATCTTCAGACTGAATATGAGATGACAACCTAATCCCAATAAATTTGAGGAATTTATATCATCCCAGCAGAAGAGAAGTATATTGTTCCAGTCTCTTACCAGTTGCTCTTCTCATATTTTACTTTATTCTTACTTTGCTAATTGAACTTGATTTTGCTTTCTTATGAAGACCAATCTAAGCTCTTTTCCAAGGCTTTGCAGATTTCCTTTTTGTTCTTTCATCTTTTGCTTATGGGTTAATGTTACTTCTTTATTTGTTCCAGGTATGACCCCATTGTCAGTTATCTGGACTGAAAATAATTTTTCAATTCCTTGCCATTTTACTTTCTTATGATTGCTCTTGGTAAAGTACTTTTTCATATTTTGAATGTCATGATATATTAATAATATTTATCTTATGGTGGAGTTTGTTACTGATAAATCCATAGTGAATGAAAAATATCATAAATAAAAAAATGCATTTAATAACCTAACCTGCTAAAAATCATAGTTTAGCCTACCCTACCCTACCTTACCTACATACCCAGAACACTTGCTCAATGTTTCTTTTGCAGTAAAGTGTTGAATACCTCATACAATTTTTAAACACTGTACCAAATTGAAAATCAAAATGATGGATTATATGAATATTCTTTATTAACACAAACAGTTACGAGTCTATTGGCATAAAAATCTTTTGAAACATTGAACTAAAATTAATCAATGCAGTTGCTATGGAGATAGTCATCATTTTGTCTTCTGAAGAGACTCAAGAACAATTGGTAGAAAGGATTAGAACATCAATAGTCGATGGTTCATCCACAACAGTATGTTTTTCAGGAACATAGCCAAAGGTTTTATTTTATCTTGTTTTTGACAGTTGCTAGAGAAGGAACTCAGGGCTGCCTGCTTGCTACAAGCACTCTACCACTTGAGCCGAATCCTTAGTTTGTTTGGAAGAATTGGTTCATATTCTTTGTAGAATCTTTTTCCCAAAAATGTTCTTAAATTTAAAGAAGCCGCAATTACAGGCATGGGCCACCTCACCTGGCATACTTTAAACTCATCAGCCACACAGTCCTGTGAGTTGTATCTCTCAAAGTCATTTCTCATCCTCAAAATGAAGTTTTCCATTTCCTTTCACAGTGACAGTTGCCATAATTTTCTATCTGGCTTGCTAGTTGAGTGGCCAGCTATCCTAGTTAATCTATGATGAGGACCTTCGGTATTAAAATTAGGAAGATCCCAGAAAAAAAAAACACAACAACAATACATGACTTGGTTGTCTACTTCCTGGCCCCTGGTAATTATTTACTTCCTTTTTAATGATTGAAGCTCAGATTTATTTGTGGAGCTGTTCCTCTTATCTGCAATTAACCATCCCAAAAGCTAGATGTGGACCTGCCTTCAGCAAGAAAGCACAGTTCAAGCCCTGAGTTCAACCCCCAGGACAGGCTTGCATGCACACACATGCACACACACACACACACACACACACACACACACACACACACACACACAGAGAGAGAAAGAAAGAGAGAGAGAGAGAATGAACTAGAGAAACTGCAGATGAAGAATAGGCAGTAGATAAGCTTTGAGAGGAAGAGGAAGAGCAAACTCCCTGTCTAAATGAGAGTTTAATGGGATGTATGACATACAAGACACTGTCAAAACTCTATTTAGTAAGGTCAGAAGTCATATATCTTGCTAATGGAAAGCAAAACTAAGACAAGAACTTCAATAGACAAGCCTAGAGGCTTCCAAGTGCCTGGAGGGACAAGACCAGCCTAGAGAGCACTTACCCACTGTGTTAAATGCCCTGAGAATCAGCCCATTTTACTTATCAAGGCATAGCGGTAGTATAGGTCTATTTGCCTGGAATCCCAGCTAATCAGGAGGCTAATGGAGTTTTTAAGGTTGGTTTTGGTTTCCTTTTTTTTTTTTTTTTTTTTTTGTAGTGCTAGAGATCAAATACAGGTCTTTGCAAATTCTAAGAAAGCACTGTATTTCTAGCTAGTCAGGAGACTGAGCTCCAGAGGATTTCAGCTAAACTGGACTGAAAAGTCTGTGAGTCTCAGTGCAGCAAAAAGTAAAGTGAGTGGTGAGCAATTACCATTTTCTGAGACCAAAGCCCAGTTCTGGCCCAAAGGAAAAATGAGAAGAAGTTTTAGCCCAAGTTGTAGTGACCTACCACCAGTTCAGCCTCTGGTGAGGGTATTCTGACATAGCTTAGCTCATCAACTTCTTAATAGAATAGATCCCTTTTGATATGAAAGATGCACATATTTTTTCATGGCTTTTCAGAAATAAAATTAAAATTTTAATCATCTGTTTTTAAAAAAGCACAGTTGAGATTGCTAATGAATTTCTTTTAGTCTCTTCTCTTTCATCCTAAATACCTGGTCCAGGGTCTTCTCATGGGTCTCCAAATTGTCCCAGCAGTGCTTCAAGTTGTCCTTCGATCTATTCTTTGCTGCCAGATTAATAGTCCTAAAATGGATGTTTCCTCTGCACAGAAAGGATCCATACTTTCCCATTAACTAGCTAATGGATAAAGTCCAAATTCCTGAGTTACCCATAACTTTGTCCCACCCAATCTTTCTAACCTTATCTTCAAACACTCCTCCATTGGGAGCTAGCTAAACTGCTTTCCTGGACTCCAACAAGACTCACTATCTGTAATATTTCTTTCTGTTAATCAAACATAGCGTCAGTCACCAGTTACTATCTCTGCTATCTCTTTAGATGATCAGACACCTTACATGATCATTAATCTCATTGTTTATTTCTCCAGGGAATAGACAATATTGGTAGTTATTCATATGCTTCAGAAAGACAAATGTAAATAATTATCTCTACTGATTTCAAGAGCTATGCTTAAGCATTTTGCAGAGGATAAAGAGATGAATAAGACATAGTTCCTGGCCTTGGACATATCACCTCTATATGAGAGATGAAAGAGTATAAAGAAATATAGAAGTGCTAATCTACAGATATCAACAAAGGAATGTGAGAGCAAATGCTTATTTAGGAAAGGGATGTGACAGTAGGGGACTCATATGGCAGAAAGAAGAATGGTATTTAAATTGGGCCTTAAAGGATAGATGTAACTTTTCCTAGACAGAGAGAAGAGTACCATCAGCATCCAAGGAGATTTGCCTTTATATGTCTAGTGTTAAAAAACAATCAGTGAGGATGTCTGAGAAGTTCTGTGCTTGCTCCTTCCAGGATCCTTTGGGCTTCTCTGTTAGGAAGGAAAGAATGTTTACATTAATTTCTTAGGCCAGACCACTTTCACCACCATTTGTTCAGAGGAATTTGAGACATGTGCACCATTTAAAGTGAGAATTCTGCTTTGTCTTTCAACTAGTGCCCAAAGGCAGGTGGCCACTTCTCAAACCACCTCCCTGACGGCTTCTGGGAAGGTTCCCCAGTCCTCCCATTTCTCAGCTTAGCTTAATTCTACTTACTAATCCAGTATAACTTCCAAAAACAACCCTGTATCTGCATGCAGGTAGTAATAAAGTCTCCAACCTAGGTTTGGAGACTTCTGAGGAACATTTTGTTTGCATTCCCATTTAGTTCTCTGATTTAGAGGAATGTTGATCAATTTTTCTATATGAGGGAGTTTTATACAAACACACAATTCACACACACATATTTTTTGTTGCCTTTAATTCAATATTTTTGTATGTGATATACTAAAAAGAACACCTTTAGGTCAATCTGCTTGTTTTACTCATTGGAAATATTATTTTTTTTAAAGATAAGCTTTCTATAGGTAACCAAGGCTAGCCTGAATGCATAGCTCTCCTGTCTCAGCTTCCCAAGTGCTGAGATTACAGGTGTGAGCTATCACACCCAACAATACTGATATTTGTTTTGGGCTTATTATCATTGTCTAGTACTAAAACACTGGGTCAGATGGGAATTACATTTCAGTCCTATAGAATATTTTTATAAGTTGCAGAAAGGGATATAGGGCAAGAGAAAAACATAACAATAATCCCTTCTACAGACTGTTTTGTGCAGTTACCATCTCTTTAAATGGGAAAATATCTTGACTTTGACCACTATGGAGAAGAAACCTTGTTTCATTCCTTTTTGCTTCAGTTATGGCCTCATAACTTTTTTTCCCCAATTCTTAAAGCCTACAAAGTGTTTACAAGAGATAACTCCTCGGTATCATGTGGCTCTTCCTGTAATTCAGATGTCAGTAAACTGTTCCTGTTTAGTAAATAGTTTACTATTCCAGTTTTACTATTCCAGCTGGGTAATTATTTTAGGCTTTGTGTCGTGAGTATACACTTCACTGCCAGTTTTCAGTTCTGCTACTTAATTATAGCATGAAAGGACCTGCACGGGGAAGGATGGGAAATGGGTGGCTCTGTTCTAATGAAATTTCATTCACAAATACAGAGCAGAGACTGAGTAGATGTACCTTCATTGCCAACTACTGTAACTGAAGAAACAAAAACACGTATCCATCAGAATTCTCAGGAAAACCAAGCTAGTTCCTAGTAGTCCTGCCTCTATGAGAACTCTGTGACACATTCATTGGTGAGAGAGAGAGCTAGAGATAGGAAATAGCTCATCCTGTTCTGGTAGGTAGGAAATTCGGTTAACAGTTGTTTGCATGTGCTGATATTAGGACTTGAACTCAGGACCAGTGGCTCTCCCTGTTCAAGGCCTGTGCTCTTCCACTTGAGTTCTACTCTAGCTTTTTTGCTTGTTACTACAGATCAAAGTCTCATGAACTTTCCTACCCAGACTGGCTTCAAACTGTGATCTTCAGATCTCAACCTCTTGAGTAAGTAAGATTGCAGGCCTGAGCTGAATTTTTTTCTCTTGCATCCTGAATCCAAAGAAAAAGCCAGCATGCTAGATACTCAGGCAACAGCTGATGCTACAGTGTGAGTCAGAATTCCTTCTCGCTTTTTGCTTTTAAGATCATCAGCAGATGAGGCTTAGCCACCTAGGGGAGGTAATCTGCTTTATTTAAAATAGACTAGTTGTAAATGTGTTTCACATCTAAAATATAATTTTTTTTTAAATCAGACAACTGAGCACCACAGCCTGTCATGAGGTCATGAGGGCCAACGGTCACAGTATACAGTAAAATAAGTGTTTGACAGAGAAATCGCATCATTAGGTATCATGAACATATCTAAATAATTGCTAGAGTACTACATAAAATGGTGATGTGGATGAACAAGGTGATGAAATTAAGTGTGTTCACTTTTAATAATACTATAATATTAACATAAAGTGGAAACAATGGTACTTTGAGAATACCTAACATATTTCAGACAGTGTCCCTGTGTGGTTCTATTCAGGTCTCATAAAAAAACTTTTACACTGATAGTTTAAACCCTGCTGTTGTTTATGTGAGAAATCTTAATGACAGAGTGCTTATGCATCACTATGACTGACCAAGTGATGGGCGTTTCAGGGCATTTTCTTTGGTTACATGATACCCTAGTTCATTAAGAGGGTTTATTATAAAGATGACAAGAATTTGGCACTAGAATTTGAACTCAGGCCCTCACACTTGATCAGCTGCTAATCTATCCTTTGAACTATGCTCCAGCCTGGTTTGCTGGTTATTTTGGAGATGAGGTCTCACAGACTTCTCTGCTACAGCTGGTTGCAAATCATGATCTGTCACATCTCAGCCTCCTCAGGAGATAGGATTACAGGTGTGAGCCACAAGTGCTGAGCTAAAAGAGCTTCTTTTTCAATAGTTATACCACTCATAAAAATGTAAAATATGGAAGAGGACATGACCTTCCCTGAGAACCTGCTATGGATTGAGTGAGTTGAGGGTGTTATCTTATTCCTTTCTCAACCTTGGGAGGACTATGAGCTCAAAGAAGCCATTCTGTTTCATGGAGCTAGAACTGCTGGCAAGATCTCACATGAAGAAATGGTCTTAAATCCATTTCTGTATAATGTATATCCAATTCAGGGTATAACACTGCCTCTTATTAAAGTGCAAAGAGGTCAAGAACTCCAAGATAGTACAAAGGCAATGAACAAATTTCAAATTCAGCACCATAGCACAACCATTGCTCCCAGATACTGGACTTGGGATGTGCTGGACAGGGTGGTGTCATACATTCTATGTACTCTGCTCAGCCTCATCAACTCTCAACAAGCACCTGAATAGAGACATTATTTTTTGTCTGTTTTATACATATAAGAACAATGCAGGGGTGACAAAAACTCAGAGTCATTTGGTACATGTTGGAGTAGACATGAAATGCTTCTCATCAGCTGTCATGGGCCATCTGTCTTCTATTGATAATTTGGTATGGTCCATATGATGTTATAAATATGACATGGAACTTGGCATAAGAAAGGTTCCCTACCTCTGAATTAAGGAACATTCTTAATGATAAACATGAGACAGTGATTGAGTCCCATAAAACACTGACATCTCCTATTAGAGGAAAAGCATCACCCGTGGGTCACAATCTTATGCTTAAATATTTTCTCATAGTTCTATAAGAAGAAATTTATCTTCCTCATTCCAAGAGCATATTTCATTTCCAACCTCTCTCCACTGTTCTCTGAAAAACACACTTTCCACTACTTAAAGTAAATAGATGAGGGCCAGGTGCCTCCATATATAGAACTATGAGAAGAACCTGTCTTACAACTGTGAAAACATCTCCACTTTGCCTTCATATTGTTTTGTATTTATTTGTTTTGTTTGTTTGTTTCACAAGTCAGTGCTTTAGTTTCAATACAATGAGAAGGAAACTGGAAGAGAGTAAAATGAGTTACAAAGATATGGGGTGAGATGAGGAGGAACAGTGCCCTCCTCGCAAAAATAATTAAAGAGTTGACGTTGGTGACTCTTGCTTGTAATTGTAGCCACACAGAAGGTTGAGATCTGAAGATCATGGTTTGAAGCTAGCTCAGGCAGGAAAGTCTATGAAACTCTAATTTCCAATTATCTAACAAAAAGTTAGAAGTGGAAGTATGGCTTAAATGGTAAGAGTAACAGTCTTGAATGAAAAAGCTAAGCAAAAGAATGAGGACCAGAGTTCTTGCTCCAGTAACTAGCATGAAAAACAAACCAACAAACCAACAACAACAAGAATCCTAGCCAGGTGCTAGTGGCTCATGCCTGTGCTCCTAGTTACTTAAGAGGCTGAGATCTGAGGATCACAGTTCAAAGCCAGCCCAGGTAGAGAAGTCCTTGATACTCCTATCTCCAATTAATCACCAGAAAACTGGAAGTAGAGCTGTGGCTCAGGTAGTTGAGCACTCACCTTGAGCTGAAGAGCTCTGGAATAGGGCCCAGGCCCTGAGTTCAAGCCCCATGACTGACAAACAAAAATCCTAAATAAAGTTAAAGTTGAGTTTTGAAGATAAAAAAAAAAGAATGTACTTAATGGGTGGTGGAGGAGGGCCTGGGCATATGTATAAGACAAAAACTAGTAACTAGAGCTTGCCTCAGGGCCTGGGTTCTGTCCCTTGGTGCTTTTACTCAAGGCTAGTCCCCTACCACTTGAGCCACATTCCCACTTCTAGCTTATTTTGATGGCTAACTGGAAATAAGAGTCTCACACACTTTCCTGCCAAGGCTGGCTTTGAACTATGGTTCTCAGATCTTAGTATCCTAACTAGCTCTGATAACAGATATGAGCTATGGATACTTTTTTTTTTTAACCAGTCCTGGGCCTTGGACTCAGGGCCTGAGCACTGTCCCTGGCTTCTTTTTGCTCAAGGCTAGCACTCTGCCACTTGAGCCATAGCACCACTTCTGGCTTTTTCTATATATGTGGTGCTGGAGAATCGAACCCAGGGCTTCATGTATATGAAGCAAACACTCTTGCCACTAGGCCATATTCCCAGCCCCAGATGCTTTGATTTTTAATGTGGGTTATTTTTATAACAAGGCCAAATTCATAGTCTCCTCCCCATCTCCGAGAACCCAATCACTGAGCTGCCCTTCCACAGGGTTGTTGCATGGTGTGAAATGAATCATCCAGATGAGAGGGTTCGACAGTCCAGAGGGAAAGCAAGCAGCCAAAGCATTGCTTCCACATAGAAAGTGATGTTATTTGTTTATCGGTGCCTCACAGGCTCCACCTTCATATTAACATAGGCAAAAATTCCCAATGAGGGGGAAAAAATTGAGAGTCAGGAACAAATTAGAACTGACACTGATCTCCATAGCAGGCACTGGCACGGGGCAAAATTATTTTTCAAACACTTTTGCTTCTCCTGGTAAAGTAGTTAGTGTTGTATTTTCATGCTAGAAGGAAAAAGTGATGAAAAGATTTTAAACCCAAAGAAACAAAACCCTTGATTTGTTTCCAAATTTTCTTTGTGCAAAACAGGATCCCATATGGCCAGTGTTGGGCTTAGCAGGTCTGAAACAAATTGAATGATGCACCTTTTAGATTTGGTTTTTCTGTTCCTCCTCATTTCCGTTGGATTTTCTTGCTTGAAATGGTTATTAGTCTTACTTTGGGCATTTAGTTGGGAGTGGGGGTAGACGGCCATTTCATAAAGCTTTTAGTATTTATTATTTCTAGCTCACACATGTTCAGTGTGGCTGTGTAGGGACATACATGTATGTGTGCATGCAATAATGAGAGGGTGTTTGTGCAACAGTCAAAGAGAAGAGCAAGACCATACCCACCAGCTACACCTACCTACCGCCATGATGCCTCATACTGAACCACAACATATTATGTCCTAGAACTTCACACAAAGGTTCTCATTAAACAACATTTCTAGTGCTACAGAATAGAGATGTTGTCAGATTTGTATAGACTTAAATACCAGCATAAGCCAAGCAACATGCAGATGGCTTTTGCCTGTATTCCTATCTACTGAGGAAGATGAGATGTGTTTTTGGTTTTTTCTCGGGCACAAAGTCCAAGAGAGTTTTATGTCCATTTAACCAGCAAAAAGCTGGAAGTAGAGCTGTGACTCAAGTGGTAGAACACCAGCCTTGGGCAAAAAAAAACTAAAGGGATAGCATCCAGGCCCTGAATTCAAGTCCCATTACTCATTAATCTCCCATCTCTCTGTCTCTCTCTCTGTCTCTATCTCTCTCTCTCTCTCTCACACACACACACACACACACACACACATAAACACACACACATAGACACACAAAAGCTGCCATTCTCATCTCAAGTTTAGTGGCAGTCTGTTCTCAAGGGGAGAATTCTAGAGAAGGACAAAGGGAGAATTTTCTCAGCAAGTTTGTTCCTATGCCCTCCCAAGTTCAAAGAGAAACCCCTGTCTCATTAAAATGACTTCTGGCTTTGCCTAGGGGGATTTCAGACTTCAACAGCTTACTTTTCTGGAGTTATAACTTTTATGCATTTCTCTTTTTATTGGGTAGACATTATGATTGGTTTTACAAGCAAAATAAACAGCTTAGGAACAAATGAAAGACTTTTTTATTTCTTCTTTAACTGTAAATTTAAGAGCTTGAAATGAATTTGGCAAATAACTCATAATGCTGAGGAGAGCTATGGCTAAAAGGCAAGATTTCCAAAAAATTCTTGAAAATCCAAATAATACCAGGAATAAATCCCAATTTTGACTTGTTGAGCTGTGTGTGTCTCTTAGAAGATATTTTCTTTTACTCATCCCTCAAAAAAATTAAAATAAGAAGAAATTGAACACAGAATGTTCTGCTGTTCTTCAACCACAGAGCACAGGGCTCGGCTCCAACCCAGCCCAGCTGTTCTTAACCTACAACCACAGGGAGCAGGCAAGCACGTGGACTCAGCAAGTTGAAGAAGCAATGTCCCCATCACTCCCAGCACGAGGCAGGGCCTCCGAAAGGGCATGGGAAGGTTAGAAGCAACAAAATTTATTTTATGAAGTTCATATATACGTATATACATATATTTCTTATATATATATTTACATTGAGAAATATTTATTTAAGACATATATTTATATACTTAGATGTTGCACCTGACAGATGAACTTATTCTGACCTTTTACATAATCTTGAATTACATAAAATGAACCACTGAGGAAAGGTTTTTAATATATATCAAGCAGATCAGACTGGAATATTCTTTCATGATAGGTCCAGTTGAGATCTTATTCTCTTGAGCTGGAGTTCAGCATTCTAGTTCAATCTCAGCATGAGCAAAGCTGTGGTGTGCTCCATCCCCCAAACAATAAAAAAAAAAAATTCCTATTTTTCTCATTTATAAAAAGTCCCTAGTCCCATTCCCATCGACATAATCTGTCTCTTAGCTAATTCCTGTTGCTATTCATTAAGTCATGCTGTGTGACAGACCCCTCCCCTGTGTAGTATTAGCATTCATTAGTCAGCTCCTCCTGAATAGGGAACAGGTTTTACTAGTCTCTATGCAGCAGTTCATAAAACGTTAGGTAGACCTATTTACATAAAATTTGTTGAAAAAACTCCCTCATATGAAGGGTTACAGAAGGATTAAACAATTCCAAGTTAGGTAAACATGATTCTGAGGGATCTGGGTGACCATTCTAATAGAAGGCACATGACTTGACAGATGGCCTGTCAGGAGCCATGAAATAACCACTATTGATTGTACTCATCATAATAGTCACACCACTACCTCCTTTAAATGGGCAAGTTTAGGCAGTTAATCTTAAGTGTTTTTATATCCATTTTCACAAATTAACCTTAGAGTAATTATGAAGACTTGTGGGGAGATACTGTTTTTCATATTGCTGATGAGGTAAATAAGGCTCAGAAAAAAATAGAGTAACTTGCCTAACATCATAGTATAAAATGATCGCCCACTCACCCCCATATTCTTTCCCTGTCTCAGTTTGGCCCTTTGTTCTGTGCTCACTGGGTGGTTTTCCCAGCTTGTTACATTTGTCTGTGTAATTCATCACCCTTCTCTATCCTTTTTTCCAATGTCCAATATTTCTCATAATTTACACAAATTTAGGATACACTTAAAGTTTTCTTCTACTTTTTATTAGCATGCGCTAGATTTTATATCGCGGATCTGCTGATCATGAGTCCATATCAGCCCTGTTTTTTTGATGCCTACTCCTGGACTATGATCGACACAATTAAGGCTTCCTGTAATGGCTGAGATGACAAGAATCACCACCACACGCAACTTTATACACTGAGATGGAGTTTCATAAAGTTTTCTGCCAGAATGACCTGGAAGTACAATCCTCTTGATCTCATGTTCCTATATAGCTTGAATGATTGGAATCTGCCGCAACATCCAGGTATTTATTGAGAAAGAGTCTTACATGTATGCCTGGGCTGGCTTTAAACTGCCATCCTCCCAATCTCAGTTTCCCAAATAGCTAGGATTTTTTGCACAAACCACAGGTACTCAGCAAGCATCTTTACATTAATTCGGAATTTTTTTTTTTCCTACCCAGGGCTTAAATTCAGAGCCTGAGTACTGTCTCTGAACTTTCGTGATCAAGGCTAGCACTCTACCACCTGAGCCAAAGCTTCACTTCTGGCTTTTGGGGGATGCGGCAAGTCTTATTTATTTTAAAATTATTTAACATTAGAAGGATTTCAGTTCAACATGTGATTTTGTAAGTACAAGGTATCTTTCAATGCCAGCTCTTCCATCATTCTCTGACCTATCTATTTCAATTCTACCTATTGCTAAAAACCACATTTTTAAAATCTATAAAGTGGAAATGGTAAAAATGCCCATTTCAGAGAGTCATATTAGGTAAACTGAAGCCAATCCTTATTAAAGTATTTGGGGCATGTTATGGTGATCTTTTCATTATAGTGAGAAAGCTGTATATCTAAACAAAAATATCTTGGGTTTCTTTCAAGTAATTGCATTTGAATTTCTGTGATGTTTCACTTCGGAACAAATAGGAAGATATCAAAATCTAGAGACAAAGGATAAAAAGACAAATGACTCCAAAAGCAATACTTGCAAAACCATTTGGTGTAAACCAACTGAACAACTCACTGGGGGGAGGGGGAAATGAGGGAGGAGGTAACAAACAATACAAGAAATGTACCCAAGGCCTAACATATGAAACTGTAACCTCTCTGTACATCACTTTGACAATAAATAGAAAAGAAAAAAAAAGGCATCTGGAACATACTGAGCCAGTGGACAGAACTCTACAAACTTTTTTTAAAGTTTCTACTATCAGTAACTCACACAGAGATTTCCCATTTAATTTGATTTAAAAAATGAGAAATTAAATCAAGACTACTTTGTGTGTCAAGAAAAGATCACGCCCTCATTCCCTCAGCGACAACAAAGTAATCCATGGTGGTGGTTAAGAGCTTGGCCTTAGAATCATTGACAGACGTGTCAGATCCAAGCTCTGCAGCTTACTGGGATCTTGAACTCGGACTTAACATTTTCTCCAGTTTGTTTTTCTTCTCTTCTGAAAAATAGGATTACTGCAGCCTATCTCTTAAGAGAATTTTGAAGGTTTTCACTGAGTGTGGATAAAATTCCTGGTATAAAATGACTTGACAAAAATTATAAACTGTTTCATATACATGCGTTAAAGCTCATACTTCTCATGTGGGGCTAATCAGGAAGCTATGTACATTATATTTTACTCCTTGATTTTACTTTTTGCTTACATAGTTTTATCAAGGGAAAACAAGCACCGAGATAAATAAAATATAGTTCTAGAGTAGAATATAACTTGTATCTAAACACTAATAATGATGGATTTTACTCTGTGCATAAAATTTTTCGAATAAGCAGTAATGAACCATGGAAAATAATTTTAGATTTATTCACTTGTTCTGATACAAGCATAAAGGCAATAAAACTTTAACTTGAGAACATGTATAAGTATATTCATACATAAATTTGTATATAAATGTGCATGTATGTATACACCTCCATATATATATACATATGTAACATTTTCTAAATATGCACAATGTCTAGTGTTCTGATCCAGATAGCAGAAATATCTACCATATTGAATATCATAACTCATGTTGGGAACATTCAAAATACTGTCTCAACTATTTTTGGAAAAAATATTGTAATTAATTAGTTGATTTTTTTTTTGTAGTACTCAGGTGTAAACTCGAAGTCTTAAACTTGATAGGCCAGCACTATACTATTTGAGCCAAATCTCTACTTCTGCTCTACTTATTATTTTAATCAAGATTAAATAAAGATATTTTCAAGTGAAATGTGCATTCTCATTTACATTTATAAATTCTGAGATGTTTTACTTATCCTTATATTTAGCCATCATTTCCTTTTTTAGCATTTCTTTATAATTAAATTTTCATTTGTGTCAAATGCATACGTAAGTGTTCATTTAGTGTATTTGATTCACTTTTAGTATTTCAGCTAGTTCAAGTTCAAAATTTTCTTTGGATTGCTTGTTTCAATATAGATTACTAGATGACTGTCATACCTTTCAACTCTAGAATTGGCTTTCAACTTGAATCTCAAGGGTAAGTTGGCTCACTGTTTGATAGCTCACAAAATGCAATATGTACTTGTTTAATAGTTAACTTAATATCCACAGATGGAAAAATGCACTTGGCTTTTTAATGTTTCTAGTACTCTCAGTCAAAGAATCTCATGAACTAACCTCGCTATCCTGTGAAGCACAATTTTAATGTTTTCCTAAATAAGAAAGCTATTGGGTATTATATATAGATACAATGATTTAATTTCCACAGCTACAAAGGAATTCCTTTTCTAATTAAAAGGCATGTGGTCATGGTATTGTAGGCTCAGTGGAATAAGAAATTAAATGGTCTCCTCTATCGAGGAGATATATCATAGCCTGCTTTTATCTGCAGGGAAGAAAATATTTTGACTTTGTGTAGGGAAAAAGTGAAGAAACTTGATAAATATTTTGTTTTTCACCAATCTCTCATTGCCAATTCCACATCTCCAAGAAGTCAGTTACAATTTCATGAAGATACATCAAATGACATCTTACCTTTTTTTAGATGGAAGGAAATAGATTTGAGGATGCATGCAGAATGGTTTAAATGCCAATTTGAGCAAACAGATTAAAAATAGACCATTACCTAAACGTGCAGTCACTCACATTTAAAAAGCACACAGATATTCACAAGTAAAACTGAAGAGTTTGGGCTATTGAAAAGAAAGGTCGTGACCTGCCTTCTAGCCAGTCTCCATTCCTGACCTCCTTTCTTTTAGTTCAAAGAGATGAAGTCCATGTTCCTGAACCAGCCAGGGATGAGAACATCGTGGCCACTTTGGCTTTGAGATAAAGAAGGAAGAGATGGAGAAAAGGACTATGAGCTAATGGATCTTTTCCATCCCTCTAGCCTGGGCTTCTGCCATTCCATCCCACACAATACAATCCCCAGCCATACTGGCTTACTTGCCATTCCCCAAACACACCATACACTGAGCTGAGTATGTGCCTAGGCTCAAATGCCATCCCTCCCCCCTGCCATTTCTGTGCTGTAGACTCCTACTCAGCTGTCTCATCCACTCTCTAAAACCTATCTTGACTCAAACACAGAGCAGAGCAAGCTGGTCTTTCCTGTTGGTTTCAAGCCCATATGTTTATTTCTGCTATCACTCTAAGTAATTGCCATGTCTTTTTAATCTTCTCTTCTACTTTGAGCTGCAGACTTCTGAGGATAAAAGGCTGAACATTTCTAATCTTTTGTGTCCAATTCTTTATAGACAGCTTATAAACCATAAGGAAATGCTGATGCTTATACTCTAGTAAATAGATGCCCTGGCATAGGCAGAGGAACCATGAGAAACAATGTCAGAGATAGAGAAAGATGTCGAGAGGGAAGATAGTGCTTTACTTCACATATCTAAGGCCAACAGCTCAGAGACAGCATGGCACAGGACCTTTATGTTACTTGTGGGACAAATGGAGGACAAAACACAAAGGAAACTAAGCTCATATTTCAGCCACATGATACATCTTGATGGGGGAGGGAGTTAAAGATAGGACAACAATGTTCTGATGTACTTACTTATGCTTAATTTACTTGAATTAAATTTATTTATCCTTAAACCTGAGTTCTGAGTCATATAGGAAATATAAAAGTCTAAGGAAAATATAAACTAATATCTCTTTAAAAATCCTGTTTTCCAAAGAAGTGGCTGAGATCATTATTATATCATATTGGGTAGACATGCATTCTTTACTATAATCATGTCCAATATCTCATCTAGGAAGAGAATGGGCTTCCAGAACAATTGAGAAGTAATGGAAAGTAATCTAAAATTATCCCTCCCTTCCTGTGGATACCAACAAATGAAGAAAATAAACAACTGGGATCACCTTCTAATACACAGATCAAACACACTGTGTGAAATAAAGTCAAACTCATTAAGTACCCATTAAGATGGTGAATGCCCATAAGAATGAAAGATTAAGGCACATTCAACACTCAACACCAACACACCAAAGAACATAACTCCAGATGAGATAATCTGTAAGGCTGGAGTGAAAATGAGCTAAGGCTGTTAAGGGATTATATGCAAAATGATGGCAAGACATCAATGAGAATTGAAAGGAGGGGGCGGAAAAGCTATTTGGGTGCTAGCAATATAGAAGTGGCACATTTACAAAATGTCTTCCCTGTGTAAGAAACTGGGAGGAAAAGACAGGTGATACCTAATGCTACATGCAGCCATCAGGAATACTGGCTGATGAGACCATACCTCTTTGTTTCGGGACTTGCCTTTATTGGACTTTCTCCTCTGTTATTTCTGTCTTTCCTCAGAGATTGGTCTTTCCTCAAATGTTGGTTCATACGTGAAAGAAGAGTAATGCATGGAGAATTTGCTGATCTCTTTCCCATACTACCTGCTGCTTATAAATGCTACCTCCATCATGTGTGATATTATGCAAGTTGGCAGTGGAGATGACAACATATTTTTGTATATTACCAAAAATGTTGAAAAAGAAAATCTGTAAGCAACAATTTGATAATAAAATAAATAAATACAAAGAACTTTGTATTCTTTAAAAAAAATTGCATTAGGTTGGCTTCAACAGTTAGGCAATTGAATTTGTGAGCTGTTAAATGTCAGGGCTGACCCCTAGGGAGTAGGGGGAGGGGAGGTGGGATGATGTGGTTGAGAGCAGGCTTCAGGTCAAGCTTTATACAAGAAGTTTAATTGTTCTGGCGAGGAAGTAGGAGTGACTCACTGAGCTCAAGTGGTCTCTATCTCCCAACACAGACTTCAAATGGGGGAGGATAGCATAGCACTAGTATCTTTAGAACTAAATCAGTTCACTTGGGTCTTTAACTACTTCCATCCACATTCATTTGTTTTGGACACAAAAGTTGAAAGCAGGCCAATGATAGCAAAAAAAAAAAAAAAGGTAATGTCTTTGTTGCCCCTTTTAAACCCATACAAACCTTTCACTGTGTTTGAGCCAGCTTTTTTTTTTTTTTTGCCAAGGAAAATTACTTGTTCTTTGGCTTTCTCTGAGCTTTTATTGAAGAATGTTAAATAGTTTATGACTATAAAGAATTATAAAATCATCCTGACACCAAATTTGTGGATAGTATTTTCCAGTTGTACTTTGATTAGACTCTGAGAAATGTTCATCCCACTCTGATATGAGTGTTTTCACTTCGCAATGGAAGTTCTCATGCTGGTTTCTTAGCCTGAAGACTTAGATGTTGGGTTTACAGCAAATGGAAGGGCAATAATCTCTAGGTTTTTCTAATCACAACATGTGCCAGTCATCTGTCAATTTCCTCCATGATGAGTCTTCTTTGGTGACTGATACTGCTAAAGTTCAAATTTAATTTTAAGGTATCATCGCTATCATTCAGTCAACCAAATTTTACTACCAGAAGAATATTTTCATTCACTTGTAGTACCAATTGTTTCACCAACCCCCAACATACCAGAGCTAGCAGAGTGATGGACAGAAAAGTAAGTATTCTTAAGGAAGAAGAGATTAAAAAAAAAAAAAACTTGACCTACACAATGGAAAAACACTGCAGTGGCAATAGGAGTTGACAAGGGACTCGGGGGAAGTATTGCACCCACACAGTGTAGTAGAGACTCTAGACAAAGAAATGCTCATGGATGACTAAGAAAGGGATCATAAAAGAGCAGATCAAAGAGGTATATAAAGGCAGGATTGTAAAGAATGACAAATTGCCAGGCCAAGAACGTTGGTTTTATTCTATCATAATAGCAATGTTAAATTAATCAGAACATAGCAGTCTTCCGGGAATAGCCTAAAAGTTTAGGGGTCATTTTTTTTATCCAGATACAAAGCAGAGTGAGAGTGAGAAGTCAAATCTACTAGAACTCTTATAGACAGCACGAAAAGGTTAGTAATGAGTGAAAATGCAGAACAATGAAGGAACTAAAATATTTGAGAATCTGCCTATTTTTTACAGTGGTAAAATATAATAATGGCTTTTGTTTGGGTTAAAGTGACTTCTTGTACCTGTGAGTCATTTAGGTGAAGGCCTTCATGATCTTCCAGACCCTGGCAAGATTCAGCATAGAAAACAAGAATGGGAGATCGATATTGTGAAGTATGACTATGGAAGCCTGAGGAAAGTGTGACATCGAAAACAAAAAGAAGCAACTCCACTGAAAAAGCAGAATTGCTCCTCTCCCGAGAGGCCACCAAAATGACAGGAGCAAATGAACTTAAAAGTAACCCCCATGGAAAAAGAGGAGTTAGGAAGAGAAGAGTAAATGAAAGAATTGGAAAAGGAAAGAGCAGAGGAACAACTGGTTCCTGACCTAGCAATGTAAAAAAAGGAAGAAAGAAAGAAAGAAGAAAGAAGAAAGAAAGAAAGAAAGAAAGAAAGAAAGAAAGAAAGAAAGAAAGAAAGAAAGAAAGAAAGAAAAAGAAAGAAAGAAAGGAAGAAAGAAGGAAGGAAGGAAGGAAGGAAGGAAGGAAGGAAGGAAGGAAGGAAGGAAGGAAGGAAAGAGGTAAAAGTGTGTAACTATCTCCACTTCCTTTTGCATGGTAATTAGGAAGCTACAAAATGTGGGGGTCCCTGGGCTTATGAGCCTTATTTATCATGTTGCCATATTGTGACTGCATGACTAATCCTTATTCCTCAATGCAGCTACAGACTATAAGTTGTGCATCAATGAAAATTCTAGGTACAGCTTTTGGAAGGCATTCCTAGAGTAGTAATCGGCCTGTAGTGATTCCCAAAGAACTCTTATTTCCAGTATGATTGCAGGGTAGTTTGGTTAAGGCATCTCAGGAGTCCCTGAGAAGGGAGCTGACAGTTAAAGACCTGCTGTGAACCTGCCCTTCTGCTGTGCTGCAGCAACCGGGGCAACCCAACAGAAAGACTGAAGGCTGCAAGACATTTTTAACGAAAACAATGCAACTGGAAGATAATGTGATTTGTTTGAATACACTGAAAGATGTAAAGTTCCAGCAAGGAATTTGGGATGAACCTAGACCATACTGTTCTATGGTATTAGTAGCAAAAGCTATAATAAAATTTATGACATAACCATGATGGGAAGATGAGAAAATGTGTATGTTAAGTGGATTAAAGTGCTAAGGTCTTATTTTTGAGGTGAGAGGTTCAATCACTAGGTTATGTGAAAACATCAAAAACCTGCAAGAATAACAACATAGAAATGGCCACATACACACTTTTCAGTTACTTAGAAACAGAGAAAACTACAGATGACATCTAGAACTGTGAAAGTGATTTTTCTCTAAGGATCAGTAAACATCCAGACTTGGGAGGTGGAGGGAGACATAAAAGAATTTCATTTTCTAACATGAGACTTCTTAAATTATCTTCTTTTACATGATGTCTAAATGTAAGGTTGAAAGGTAATTTTTTTGTTTTCTTGTGTGTGTGTGTG
Organism: Perognathus longimembris pacificus; assembly: GCF_023159225.1. Lineage (NCBI taxonomy): Eukaryota > Metazoa > Chordata > Mammalia > Rodentia > Heteromyidae > Perognathus > Perognathus longimembris. The sequence goes on from NC_063171.1 coordinate 48,351,094, forward strand.
TGTGTGTGCGCGCACGCACGCGTGCACGCTCGCCTTGGGACTTGAATTCAGAATCTGAGTGCTGTCCTTGAGCTTTTTTTTGCCAAGGCTAGCTCTCTACCACTTGAGCCACAGCACCACTTCTGGTTTATTTTAGGTGGTTAATTTAAGATAAGCAACTCAAAGACTTTCTTGCCCAGGCTGGCTTTAAACTGATCCTCCGATGTCAGCCTCTTGAGTTGCTTGTATTACAGGCATGAGCCACTAGCACCTGACTAGGTTTTTAAAATATGCATATTAGCTGGGCGCCAGTTGTTCACGCTTGCAATTGTAGCCACTTGGGTGGCTCAGATTTGAGGATCATGGTTGGAAGCCAGCCTGGGCAGAAAAGTCTTCGAGGCTCTTATCTCCAATCAACAACTCAGAAAAAGCCGGAAGTGATACTATGGCTCAAGTGGTAGATCACTAGCCTTGAGCACAAAGAAACTCAGGGACAGCACCCAGGCCCTGAGTTCAAACATACATATATACATAAATACAAACATATGTAAATACATATAAATGTGTGTGTGTACATACACATGCAGTACTGGAATTGAACTCCCATTATGAAGGCTCTCTACCACTTGACCTATACCCTCAACCCTTAGCCCCTTTTTGCAGTGATTATTTTCAGGATAAGACATGCTTTATGCCTGAGTTACAATCCTTTTACTTCCCTCTGTAGCTGGGAATGACAGGGGTTCTGGGAGAGCAGGCGCATGCCACCATGCACAGCCATTGGTTGAGATAGTCTCAAGAATTTTGATTACCAGGGTTGGACTCTATGATTCCACCTTCCAAGTAGCTGGGAGTACAGGTTTGAAACACTATGTTTAGTTTAGTCTTATTTTTATAAAACAAATCTTTTTTTTTTTTTTTTTTTTTTTTGGCCAGTCATGGGGCTTGGACTCAGGGCCTGAGCACTGTCCCTGGCTTCTTCCCGCTCAAGGCTAGCACTCTGCCACTTGAGCCACAGAGCCACTTCTGGCCATTTTCTGTATATGTGGTGCTGGGGAATCGAACCTAGGACCTCATGTATACGAGGCAAGCACTCTTGCCACTAGGCCATATCCCCAGCCCCCAAATCTTTTTTTTATAAAAGGAAAATAAGACATAATTGAAAAAAAATCAGTATCATTTGAGAAAAAAATCCCAAGAAGTTCTAAAGAAATGGAGATTTGGACCAAAGAGTAATGAAATATAAATTATAAAAGCCTGAGAAATGAACAAGAGATGAGGAAATTTGGAAATAAAGAGTAAGGCACACAGACATTCTATTATTGTGCAACCGTGTGTGTGTGTGTGTGTGTGTGTGTGTGTGTGTGTGTGTGTTTTAGAGACAGGGAGAAGAGATGAGATGTAAAAGAAAAAAATTAATGAGATGAGAGAGAAGAAACCAAAAGAGTTAAAAATCTACAAAAAGTGGGGAGAATTATTTATCTATTAAAATAACAAAACAGTCACTTCCAAATCCAGAAAAGGCAATTCATTCATGATGGCCTATGGTGCCATTGGTGTGTGGAACACTGGGGCCTGAGTATGGGATACAGATAAGAATAAACTGAAATCTTAGAATTCAAATTGTTCACAACGTACTATTCCATCTTGTGACCAAAAAGATGCCAACAGGAAATCAAAGGTGTGAGTTTGCACTTGAGAGGCAGATAATGACTTTCTTCCATCAGCTGGGGCCCAGGATCACTAGGTTTGGGGAATGTTGCACTGGATTAGGCCACTGCCTGTCTGGTATTTATTTTAATGATGGAAATGAATTATTGGAGAATGTGAAAGTCTCTCTCCAAGCAGTCATCATCAAAGGTTAGGAATGTGCCCAGAATAGACTACCCTTCTCTTCTCAGGCCTCCTTCACTTCTGCCCAGGCTTTCTTTCCTCCACCCTGAACTATTCCTGCCAATGAGAAAAATCAGTGTAGATGAATGACTGCCAGAATCATCACTGTATTACTTCCAGAAGATGACAAATGATGTAGTCAGACTTTTCACAGAAGCAACATGGTGCAGAAAGAACATGTCTTTCGGTCAATACTGAACTTTTAAGTAACAATGGCTGCGTTTCAACAGGTCTCTCTTCTATCCTCAAGTCTCACCTCTACATGATTGATCTCTATTTGCATACCCTTAGTACTTTTTTTTCCCTAGGCTCTTGCAAACTTTACCAAGGTATGTAACATTTCCCCCCTTTTCTCTAATATAGTAGCTCCCGCATTTGGTTTCATCATTGACTTCATCAAGAAAACCCTTCTTGATAGGTAGAGAAATCCAAGCTTCCAGAATGACCACTTAAAAGAACCTATGCATTAGGAAGCTTCTGGGTCCTGAACATGGGAAAGAATAATAAAGCTGGAACTTACAGATGTTTCCAAGTTTAAAAGCAAAAACTAATTTAAAAAAACAACGAAAATAGATTATAACTTAGCAATGTAGGAGTTATCAGATAGGTATTAGAATCCAGTGGTACATACTAAGGGGCCAATAGACATGTTCTGCAAGGACCCAGAGAGTAACTATTGTCATCTTTGTACACCATTTAACAACACAGGTATCACAACTAATTAAACCCTGCCCTGTATCAGGAAATTAGCTGTGTACAATTTGTAAACCAATGAACATGACAATGTTCCAATAAAATCCTATTTAGTTCGTATATGCACAGATGATTTTCATGTCACAAAATATCCTTCTTTCTGTTTATTTCCAAATCAAACAAAATTCAAAAATCATTCCTAGCTTATGTGCTACACAAAAGCATGGTTTTGGCTGGTGGTCCATAGTTGGATAACTCTTATCTATATAGAGGCAAGACTAGAAAGTCACCAGGAAGCAAGCAAATCAAAATAAGGCAACAGCCAGTACTGTAGGGACAAGACTAAATTCCTGAGTAATGATTGCTTGTACACCATATGATCCTAAATGAAGACGTTACAAAATAAGTATAGGAAAAGGGAACCTAGAAAAGAGAATCTAGAAGAACAAGTTGAGACAAAGTCACAGACACCACACCTGAGTGGTGGCAATCTTACGGAGGTCATACAGCTTCTTCTTGTCTCAGGGGAGAGAAATATGTTTTATGGCATACATTAAACCCCAAATTGGTTGCTGTCTGCAGTCAATACAACCGACTAATCAGTTCATGTGTTTAGGAAAGAGAAAGCCACTGTCTTAGCAACAGAATCAACAGCTTTGAGGAAAAGGTATGGTGTACTGCGGTGCTAGTTACCTTTGCATCACTACAACAAAAATAGCAGAGAGAACAACTTACAGGAGGAAAGATTCATTTTGGTTCAAGGATTCACGGGGTTCAGCCCATGGTCCCTTGGCCAGATGCATGTAAGAAGAGAACTATGATGGTGGGAGATGTGATTTCATCTCATCTCATAGCAGACAGGAAGCAGAGAGAGAGGGAGCACAGAAATAGACCATGGCAAGAAAATCACAGCTCATGTATAACTTGTATGACTCCAAGAGGAAAGCTTAGACAGCTCAGAAAGTAATGCATTATCATAAAGGAAAAACTATTCCACACAGAAGGGTTCAATCCGTAGATTGGTTTGTACCTGAATACCTTTGCACAATTAATATACATTCCCTTGGATTTTATGGCTTTAATGTTAAAGTCGAATATGATTGCTTTGATTTCTTTTGACTAAATGACTCAAGGTTTTAAAATTGTGCCATATTCTTTCCTGATTCCCATGTTTCTGTTTTCCCCTAGACAATATCTTCTTTCATTCCACTAAAAAGGTTGTCATTTGTTAGGAAAGTAAAATATGTTCATTGTTAATAGGCACACTGTAGATATTTTAGCGGTAACATTCATATTCATTTATTCACAACTATTTCTTTTTTATGCATAAGAAAAGACTCTTTGGGGGGTATCTTTAGGCATTTGATGGCATATGAAGTGTTTTACCCTTACGATAAAATAAACCTGAAGATACTCTGGCAATATCATATGCATATCTACCAGGCTGTGAAAAATAAAGTGCCAAGAGTTCAAGTGGAGGTACACCACCTTTGCAATTGCCAAGAACTCCTGTTTGCCCTTTTATCTTGACCCTCTTAAATGACCATGTGCACCACCTAGCTCCCCATTCCATTCAGTGCTTTCCTCATCTCTTAAATGAAGTGGGCACTATATTGACAGCCTCCTAACTCTAAACCCTGGCTAGATCTTTAGTGACTACTTCAAAATACATTATATCCCACCCAGCTGGGCCTTGCCATCTCTGTCTGCCGGAGTATCTATTCTTTCACACTCTGTTGTATTCTGACCTGTCCAAGATATAATTAAGTCTCATGTTTATCATGTTGAAAAGATAATCCAAGCTCAAAAATACATATGTTTTTGTCACATGGTGAACCTAGACCTGAAAAAATAGTAACATGGTATGATTGATTATAAAAGGGAGGACTGTATTGGAAAAAAAGGCTAATAGCAAGAGGGTGTGTGTGAATATGCTTTAAATATCAAATATAGCACTATTCACTATCCATATTAATCAGCCTAGGAACACACAACTGCTAAACAAAGAAAACATTTTTATTTTGCCAGTCCTGGGGCTTGAATTCAGAGCCTGGCCACTGTCCCTGAGCTTCTTTGTGCTTAGCACTCTATCACTTATGTCACAGCATCACTTTTGGCTTTTTATGAGTAGTTTATTGGATGTAAGAGTCTCACATACTGTGCTGCCTGGACTGGCTTTGAATTACAATCCTCAGATCTCAGCCTCTTGAGTAGCTAGGATTACAAGCCTGAGCCACGGCACCTGGCGAAAGATGGTTTATATGAAGGAAATAGGAGGGTGAACTTGCTCAAAATATACTGTATGCATTTGTGTAACTTTTATATCAAATCCCTGTGTACTCTCAAAGAATCCTAAAATTAAGAAACAAAGAGTGACAGAGAGAGAAGACACACACACACACACACACACACACACACACACACACACACACACACACACACACAGAATGAACACTAGGCAGGGTTCTCATCCTCAACCCCACCCAGAAACTAGCCAGAAACTAGTCAGGCAATTATCACTAGCTTTGGACCCATTTCTTTCAACATAAAGTGTTTCTGAATTTAACCTCAGTCTTCCTTTATTATTTGTGTCCCCAAAGATTCATTATAAAACAAATGTGGGTTTTTTTGTTCTTTATTAGAATTACAGAAGGTGAAAGCGGAGAGGTGAGAGGAGCAGAGGAAGGACGCCTCCCCCAATAAATTCCATCAGAACTCCTTAGCCCTCCTCCCCCCAACACAACGGAAAAGTCTTCTAAGAACTAAGTGTAACAAACCTTTATAAAAGCACCTAAATGTGGCTGGCAATATCTGTCATAGACTTTACCAAGATGAATAAGGCATGAAACCACTTTCAAGAGTGCATGGTCCACCAGGGAAAACTGGACCATAGCACACTAAAGTACAATGAATCATGATCAGTGTAGCAGTTTGAAGAACATATATGATGCTATAAAAAAAAAAAAGTAGAAGGGTCCAAAACAAAATGAAGCTCTTTGTCTAGTTGCCAGAGCTGTTGTCTGGATATGTCAGTGTGTTCTTAGGAACAGGAGACCACAAAGTATGATGGGGAAAAAAATGGGGTTTTGGTTTGAATCTTAGCTCTGCTATAATCTGTGCAACTGTTGGGAAAGTTATTTAAACCGTTCAAATTTCTAATTACTTATGTGTGAAAATAAGGATAATAATACCCCATTTATATCTTACATGGTCATTATGGAGATTAGAAAAATGAGAACAGAGTCCTGAAACTATTTCTGAGACAGCATAAGTTCATATATTTGTTCAATTTAAAAGAAACATTAAAATTAGTACTGAAAATCTCTCTGTGTGTATCTCTCTCTATCTCTCTCTCTTGTTTGAAATAAGGCCTCACTATGTAGAACAGGCTGTTTTCAAGCTCAAGCTCATCCTGACTCATTTTCACAAGTGCTGGAATTATAGGCACCTGCCATTATACCTAGATATTAAAAATGAATTTGTTCATAGAAATATTAGTAAATTTGGAGCTGGTTAAATAGAAAATACTCCTTCACTAACTATGCTTTAAATAGACTTACTGGCTGAGTTATTTACATTGTAACTATGTGTGACAATGTATATATTTACTTTATGACATTTTCTCCCCTTTGGCTACACTGGATATTGAGAGCTTAGCATACACTACTTGAGCCATACCCTACCTAAGTCCTTTAATTAATTTCTGAGAAGACAATTTTTAAAACAAGTGATCGGAAAATGAGAATCTTCGAGTCACCTCTATCTAGACTGTTGTAGAGTGCTTGCTTAGCATGGGCATGGGTTCCTGTGATCAATCTGGAACACTATCTGAAATAAATGTCACACAATCGCCAGGATGTTGTTATGCTCATAAACATTAGGGAGGCTGAGGCAATCATAATTAGCAGAGAGGCTGAGGCAAGATGGTTGCAGTATGAAGCCATCCTGAAATCAGAGTAGAGAGCATGTCTCCACAAAATTAACCTAATATTATCTTTCTTTGTTGCAAAATTATCTCATAAAATAGAAATTGGTTGTGTATGTTTTGAAAAATGTAAAATCCATACAAAAATGGAAAAAACAACTATTAAAAGTTATACAGAATTTGAACCAGGTACTAGTGGCTCACGCCTGTAAACCCTAGCTACTCATGAGGCTGAGATCAGAGGATTGAGGTTCAAAGCCAGCTCAGGCAGGAAAGTCCATGAAACTCTCATCTCCAATTAACCACCAAAAAGCTGGAAGTGGAGCTGTGCCTCACGTGGTAGAGCACTTAGCTTTAAGCAATAAATAAATAAATAAGAGCTTAGGACACTGCCTAGGCACTGAGTTCATGCCCCAGGTCCAGCCCATACCAAAAATATATATATAGAGAGAGAGAGAGAGAATTTTAAAAACTGAGTTCTCTCATAACAAACATGTTTCTAAGTCAAAAATAAAAGCATTTTATTTTAATTATTAGGTTTAATTTTTCTTATGTATCCCAGTGCCAGCAAAGCTCAATATCCTCACTTTAGAGATGAGCAAAGTTAGGTGTGCAGTGGTTAATGTGACCACAATTTGACTTAGGACTTGGGATGTTAAGGCCAAGTACATTACCAGGGGTGTGTCCTTTTCAACTCAGCAGACCAAAAGCTTGAAGTTGCTTTCCAGTTTCTTTGCAGAACACTGTGCAGACAGCTAAACATGAAGTGAGAGAAAAATATAGCATTTCTTTTTTTCTTTTCCCTGGTAGAATGGGGGGTTTGAGCTCAGGGCCTCACTAGCTAGACAGGAATTCTTTGCCGTAAATCATACCCCATCCCTATTTCTTCAACTGTGTAATGTTGTAGCTTAATAGTACAAACCTTAGGTGTTTTCCATCAGGAAATATCTTAAATTTGACTGTCATTAGGAAGAATTTATGTGGATCATACTTAGTTTAGCATGCACAACTGATTCTCCTGTTTGTATTCTGCACAGTCACCATACAAGCTGCTGGTGCTGTATGTGTTCAGTACACATGCCATCTCTGGACAAAGAACTCTGATGCATTAAATGGAAAATCAAATATATTCCAGCCCACTGCACATTGCTGAAAGCTCAGATTACAAAACACCATTTGCCTACTTTCCTTTGGATTGCTAAAAAAGAATTCACTTGTAAAATAATGTAAACATTGAGGAATGGGATTATGTTGTTGCAATTAAAGGAATCAATATTGGAAAGGAAAATGTACTTATATGGCACCTACTTGATTGTATACCTATATATGTTGCTATATTATATATTCCTATATATATTAATATGTACCCACACATATATTGTTATATATTACTACATTATATCTTCAGCTATGCAAATTTATATAAAAATGAGCCCTAGATATAGTAAAGTAGGAAGTAAAAGCTTTAGCATAGGAAGTTTTCTGGATATAAGTAACCATATATATAGGTATATATATATTACATCATATTATTTTATATATGAAACAAATAGGTGAAATTTGAAGCTAAAATTATAATTTTTGATAGGATAAAATCTTTGAAAACTTAAAAGGACAAAGCTGATTAAAGATTTGTAAAACCTACATGTTAAAATTATAAAATATTACTGTAAGAAATCAAAGCCCTCAGTATATGTACATAGGAATGTGGTGTATATTCATGTACATATATGCAATCCTATTGATTCTACTACTCTGGAGAATCAAACACAGAGACATATGATACACATGGTCAAGGATAAGATAATATCCTGATCTGTAGACTCAATTCTATGAGATAACTAAAAAAATGCAGGTGAGAATATTTTTGTCCCTACAAATTAATTAGCCAAGGGGTATTGAAAGAAAAAAAAGTTGAGGAGTAAAGTTGATTACAAGATTTATTATAAATAAAGGTTACAATGAAGACAACATAGCATAGATGTAAAGACAATCTAGATCAATAGTACTTACTAAAACCTAGAAAAGGCTCTGCACATAAATGGAAAAAATTTTTGACAAAGTTACAAAATAAATTCAGAAAAATATTTTTCTAAAAAGAAAATCAAGGTTAGATCACTGGTTATAATGATTACGTGTAGGCAAATAATAAAATCAAATCCAAATGAAACAAATACACAATAATTCACTTAAGTGGCCAGGATATCTAAATACAAAATATAAAACTTCTAGACAAAAATACAAGACAAAAACTTATGACATTATGTTAGGCAGATTTGTTAGAATGACAGATAAAATACAATTCATAAGAAATAAAGAAAAGTTAAGCATCAAATTTTAAACTCCTTTTCCTTAAGGTCATAAATAAGGAAGCCCTTATTCAAGCCCCAAACACACAAACAAAACAAACACAGAAACAAACAACAACAATATAAAAAAAACTAGCTGTCTATGGAATTTCTGAAACCTCTCTAACAGGTTATATCCTCTATACTTCCTAATTTTGAGTTGCAGTTGTACTCAAAACACAAATTTATTTTTATCTTTTGAATCTTTAGAATATTTTATTATCATTAAATAGTTATACAAAGGAGTTGCCATTCAACAAAGCAGTTTATGAGTACAATGCATCTTGGTCAATGTCACCACTTTCCACATTCTTACCCCTCCCAACCTACCCCTTCCCTCACTTTTCTTAATTTCTAGGTTATGTAGCGATTTTTTTTGGCCATGTAACAAAGCATTTTATGTATACAATGCATCTTGATCTGTATCAAACCTTCAACATTTATTTATTTTTAAATCTCAACTTCATCGTATTCATATATATATATTGTGTTTTTGTTTTTTTCTATTTATTGTCAAAGTGATGTACAGAGAGGTTACAGTTTCATTACTAAATAAGAAATTCAAATGGCAAATAATTCTACTAATGTCCTTTTCTTGTTCTCAGTACCAAATACCCAGTCTGGTAACTTACTAAAAACCAGGCTGATGAACTATGTTAGGAAAAGCTCCAGAGTGAATGGCTGCCTTTGGAAGGCAAGTTGGAATTTATCAAGTAAAACAGAAGTGAGGGTCACAGGGCCAAGAAGAGAAAACAAATGCAAATCGATGAGCTGTTACTTCAAAACCCCCCCAAAAAGTAGGTTATACCAAGCCATTTAAATTTTCCTATGCTACCCTTCTGGTGGTGTGGGGAAACCTTGGTCCCTTTCTCCTTTTTCTTCTCTTTTCTCTTCTTTTCTTTCTTCTCTCTCTGTCTCTCTCTCTCTTCTCTCTCTCTCTCTCTCTCTCTCTTTTTTTTTTTTGCTAAAGATGCTGTTTATTCACGGAGGCAAAGAGTAATATTTGAGAAAGAGATTTTACAGACGCATTTACAGCAAGACAGCGGGGCTCAGGTCTGCACGTGGGTAAACATGTGCCTTCTCACCCCGAGGAAAGTTTAACTTGGCAGTCCTTGCTACAAGGCATGACTCTGATCTGAGAGGAAGCCAAAACTACGGAAACCTCAGTCATCTCCAAAAATAACACCAGAATCGGGACCTTGAAACTCCTCACACTAGTTAGGCTGCCAACGATGATACTCTGGATGCGAGGCCCCACTGAGCTTCTGGAGCCGGAGCTCTCTATAGCTGTCCAATGAATGGTTTACAAGAGGTTACAGTAAGTACTGAGGTTTGGGTGTCCTTCAATGTAGATACTTCTAGAAACTGCCAGAACAACAGAAATAAAGCATAGCACCTTATCTTTGCAACTTTAACTAACCCCCAAAATTCCTAGAGGACAAATAATTGAGAAAGTGAATGTTGTCAAAATGTATAGGATTTTGTGCTTATGGGAAAAAATATAATTCTAAGAAGATAGAAATGATAGCTTCTTAATGGGGGAAACACATAAATATGAACTATACGTAGCTTACAGCTATGAAATATATAAGAACTTCCACACATTTACAAGTTTGAAATAACAATTTTCAAAATGTTAGACAAAAGGAGCAAAGATTTTTTAATAGATTTTTCATAAAAGAAGGTATAGGTACTTAATAAAGAAGGTACTTAATAAGAACATGTTAAAAATTCCCAGGATCAATAATCTTTAGGGAAATATTTTACTTGACATCTCTTCGGATGATAAATAAGAACAAACACCAATTATCCGAGAGCAAGGGTGATGAGGATGCTAACAATTACATTTTACATGTGATCCACACTAGCAAAACCCACTGACATTTTCTTTCAAAGATGAACCATGTATATACTTTTACCCAGACAATTTACTCATAGGAATTTAATCAAAAGCCGTTCAAATATAGATAGATCCTCAAGGGGACTTGCATATAAATATTTATAATAGCAAAGATCTGTGAACAGCCCAATCATCCACAGAAAAATGGATAACAAATCACAATACATTCATAATAGGGAGTAGGACTGACAAACACAAATATAAAATTCAAAAGCTTCTTGTGAGAACAAGTAGGTATGAAAGAACACCATGACAAGATTCCATCTGAATAAAGTTCAAAAACAGGTAGAATTACTTTTGATTCTTGGCATCAGAACAGTGATTATCTCTGAGAAGATCAGAATTGACTAGAATTGGAGACCAGGACCTTCTTGGAGTAGTTAAATATACTATACTCAGTTCAGGCATCAATTATATGGTTCTATATGATCACTATAGTCATCAAATTGTGTATTTACAGATATGAACATTTCTGTATTTCAATTACACTCTAAATTCGATAATCAAGTAGTACATTATTCTCTTATCTAATTTCACTAGGTAGTTAAAATTGTAGGTACAGAAAAATCTTAAAGGTATTATCTTATGTGTTCATATGTACACACACACGACAATGCTAAGTGAAATGAACTCCAAGTTATGGAAACAAGTGGTTTATCATTGATGTTGTTATTTTCATCATACCATGTGAAAACATGCCTTTTCCTTTTGTCATTCTTCCCCACAGTTTTGCCCCTGATATCACTGAAACTGAATGTGGTACCCTGGATATTGTGTATTGGAACTAGGGAAGGAAAGGGGAACATCAAAATGGAGAGACAAAGGCTAAAAGACAAACCAATACAACAGCAATACTTACAAAACTATATGCTATAAGCCAACTGTGCAACTCATGGCAGGGAGAGAAGTTGAGAGGGGGGACAGGAAAGATGGGTGGTGGAGGGGGGAATGAGGGAGGAAGTAACAAGTTGGATAAGAAATGTATGCACTACCTTACTAACGAAACTGTAACCCCTCTGTATATCACTTTGACAATAAATTAATAAATAAATTTAATATAAAAAGAAAAATCTTAAAGGATATGTAAGTACTATATTCTTGCTAGATATTATTGTACTTTTTCATGAAAATTAAGATTTTTTCCAATATGTTAATAAAATGGAAGTAAAAATATCCAATGCATAAATCAAAATGGGTTTTGTTTTTTCCAGCTTTACATTAAGAGGAATTCATTCACCCAGAAATTCATTAGGCGATGGAATAACTATTTTATCACTTACTCAAATAATTATTTAACATCAACTGTCAGATATCTCACCTTCCAAGGGCTAGGCTCTTCTGTTCCTAACTAAATATACTTTAAGGGTGTAGTAATGTGGAGTGCACAAGGCTCTAGAGACCCAGCCCTGAATTCTTAGGACTTGGTTCTTCAATAAGCATTGAGTGGCAAGAGAGGAAAGACATTTGGAATCAGAAGCCTTTTGGTAGTTCAGCCCCTGAACTGGTCCCTCCTGAGCCTGTCTTGCAGGCATTGCCTTGTCCTTCACGTCCTTAAGAATCCTCAGGTGGACGAGGTCATGCTACTACTGTCAAGGTCAAGCTCTTTCTTTCCTCCTGAGCATGTCACCACACATTATATAAACCCCCTCACTAAAAGTTGACAAGGAGTTCACTTAATTATGGCAGAAGTCATTTTATTTCCCTAATAACTAGGGAGTCTGCCATCCCCAAAACTAGGCCCTTCCATAATATTGGTAGCAGGGCTATTCTTTTACATCCAGTGGTGGGGTCACGTTTCTATCATTGTAATACAAGACCTGAGATAATCAACTCAAAAAGAGGAAAGCTTTATTTTGATTTATAGTTCAGAGGTTCTAGTCCATCACCAGGTGACCCTGTCACTTTGAGGCCTGTGGGAAGGCAGCACATGGCAGTGGGAATGAGTCAGGACACCATTAATGTGGTGGCTAGGATGAGGAAGTGAGAAAGAGAGACTGGCATTCCACTATCCTTTCCTGGGGCATGCCCTCCACTGACAGAAAACCTCCACTACACACTGTAGGCTTTGACTCTCCCAATGGGGACAGACTGAAGACCATGGCTTTTATACATGAGTCTTTGGAGAACATTTAAGATCTAAATGACAGAGTCTATACTGTGGATACCAGCTGTGGCCAATGAGAAGGATCACCTCATAACTTATTACACTGGCAGGTCAGATGGCAGCTCTGAGTCCTGGCTCCTGCTCCTAGGTTCTGTGTAAACTGCACTGTCAAATGACTTCTGTTAGATAGGGATTCCAGTGGTTCACCCCTCCCAGGATAGCAGAGAGCAGACTTGGTAGTGGTGGTGGACAGTATGTGACAGGTAAAAAGAAATGTCAGTGACCACTGTTGACAAGAAAAATAACATTTGACTAGAAGTCTGGAGCTAGTGCTCCCATTCCACAAATGAATTTGACTGAATTTTTTTTTTCAGCAAGTAGATTAAATTTGATGAGCTTTGATTTCTTTCTTTGCAGGTTCCAAGGCTGGTAGTTTCTGGGTTGTTTATGACTTTCTTCATGTAAAACACAACAATCCCAGCTAAAGAAAATATATGTTCCCTGACACAATGAAAAAAATTTAGGAACTCTTTTATGGCATGACTAAATTCAGGATTCAAATGATGGTATCTTTTTCCTTTCATCAAGAAGGCTTGAAAAAAAATAAAACTTGTGTAGCATAGGAAAGCAAGTAAGATATATCAGTTGGATCAAAGTTCCTGACAAATTTCCCTGAAGTTTGAATGTGTCAAGAAACATAAAACACACAGGCCCTGCCCTTGTTCCCAGTAAGTGCTCAGTGATCAGGGATAGTTAGCCATTAGTGATTTTTGGCTGCTAATTCTGTTCAAGGGCAAAATGGCAGATACAAATCCAGATCTTACCTCCTTTCAGATTTATGCTTATTGGGAAAAGATTCCCATTGCCATCCTAAAAATCTCAGCAACTTTTTATGGTACCTAATGGCTCTGGAAAAACATATACATCTTTCTGAACATTAGATTTTGATTGTTGAGACTTGAGTCATACTATGTAAGCCCGCCTGCCTCATCTATTGTTGGTTCTGCTGAGAACACATACATTATTCACTGGTGTTTGTAAGTAAGGAATGCAGCCTGCAAGAAATGACACAGTATACGAACCTAATACATTAAAATCACACATACACCACACTCACACATGTACACACATACATGCACATTGCTCAAATGTCAATGCAAAGAGATTTATTTTTTTAAGAAAAGAGTTCTATGTCAGATTGAATTATTATTCATAAAAATATCCACGGCAGGTATAGAATTTCTTTGATCCACTACCATCAAGCATTAACTTGGTTATTTTTTTTTCTTCTCCATTTCCATATTTCAGTGTCAGATCATTACCCACACTGCCACTGCTCAGGGAAAAAAAAAGAAAAACCTGATAAATAAACCCAGGGTTGTTTGGAAAATGCCCATGAATCCTGTCAAGCCACTGTCTTTTATGCATTTCACTTTTTTAATTGACTTTGCATGCATCAACTCTGCCTTCCAGGAAACAGACCTAGTTCCCAGGGATTGTCAAAAGACGCCTGTCTCCCGAGCAGATCTAATCCAGTTGGTGCCATTGAAAAACCTTAAATGGCAGCTTTCATCTTATTTGCAAAAACTCTCTGGGTTCAAGTTACATTTTAATCCCAGTTGCTATATCAGCTTTATGGCAGAAAGGGTGGGGGTCAAACTGGGGAGGGGGGGAGAACTGTTTTTGGCTAGGTTTTAGTTTTCTTTTATGCATATTATTACCTCAAGCAGAATCCTATAATGGAAAGCAGAATCTAGGTTTAGGAGGAAGATTAGCTTTGGATCCAAACTCCTCACCAGCTCTTCATGAAAAGTAGCTGCAATAGACATAAAGTTTATGATTCTTCCTGCGCTGAAGAGAGAAGGCTTCTGCCTGTCACAGAAAAGCTTTTTGATTGGGTCTTTTCTCCAACACTGGGAAATGTCATTCCTCACACTCATCTACATATCTCCAAGAGTGAAAGCAAAGTTTAGCCACTATGTTGGCCCTTTTAGTTTAGGGGCTCCCCAAAATAGTGTAGCATCATCACAATCTTTTAATCTTCATTTTCACATATTTTGTTGAGATTCTTAGTTTCCCATACTGTTTTATCATCTACATATATATTTAAACAAATGATATTAGTCATCTTCAGTCTGCATCTCTTTCATTTATTATATTGGGTTATGGTCCATCCATTTGTACCTTTAAATGAGATTAAAGAAATGGATAAGAAGTAGACATCTGATACATTTACAACATGGGTCACATTTAACAAACATTATCTCTTTTAAGTCTCACCATTACCCAAGCTATGCCAGTTAGTGGTTATCTTTATTTTACATGTGACTAGACCTGAAATTAGGGTGTTTTAATGATTATGACAAGATTGTTATCCCTAAGAATGACCTGGCTGGAATTTGGACATAAATTGACTGCCTTTTCTCTGGTACAATAAGTTATTTTAGAGATCTATATGAAAGTATGAAGGAAGAGCTTGGTACTTCTTTGGTTATATCGCCCATCTCTTTGTACACTCTGAATTTGTGTCCTGTTTGTATTCTGCCCACACAAGACGTCACTGAGCGCAAAACAAAACAAAACAACAACAAAAAATTCTATTCCTCTCATGTCTCAACTAAATTCTGCTCTTCCCTAACACCACCATCACTTTATAACATGTGGTGCAAAGAGAAATATAGAAAGAGAGAGAAAGAAAGGGAGATAGAGACAAAGAAATAGACAAAATGGATGAGATGAAAAATTAAATGAATATTACACAGGCAGACATTGGGAACTGGATCCAAATCTCTGCCCTATGACCTTGGATGAATGCTGTAATCTCTCAATGCTGAATTTTCATATTTAAGATAACAATAGTTTTTATCTTTAGGGTTAGCATGAAATTTAGTGAAATGTGAGTGAGAGCCCTTGCCCTTGTCCATATTCCATAAAAGAAACTCTAATCAGTAGTACCTCTGCCCAGTGCTCTCTGAGGAAAGCATGGAGAGCTGTGCCCAGGCGAAGTAAAGTCAATGGTTCACTCACTTGTTCAGTAGTTACAAGCCAAGGTTAACCACAGATACTCAGAGTCCTGGGGAAAACTCATAGTCTTGTCCATCAGGACTCTCCAATCTAACAAGCAAGAAAGCCAAACCTATGAAACACTTAAAAATCTTTAAGAAGGTATGTAACAAATCACAGCAACTAACTAGAGCTTTGTGGACCTAAACATGTATATGCCAAGAAGAAGGTAGGGGAAAGAAAAAGTGATATGACTGAAATAGGTCAAAGCTTTAAGAGACAGAGAGAGGGTAGCAGGCCAACCTCGTTCGTTATCTTTGGGTCCTGTCACTTTTCTTGTGCAGCACTAAGATGCCTCTCTGACAATTCTCACTTCTTGGTGAAAAAAATCCTTTAAAACAACCTTAGAGACTATTATTTCCATTTTATGTATGAGGAGATTGAAACTCTGAGGAGTTAATATAATTTGACTGCTGTCATAAAGCCAGTGAGATCAGCAACCAAAACTCAAACAGAAGTGTGCCTGTAAATGCACAAAACATACAGTCTTCCCACCAAAGAGATTAACTTTCTGCAGACATTTTGATGTACATGACTTTGGTTTCCAGGTGTGGATTTTTAGCCTCATATTAGGCCATATGGCTGAATTTCATAATGAAATATTACTTAAAATCTTTTGCATCCACTCAGTGGGCCTTCCCTACTGCTAACAAAATACAAGGAGTCAGAGACCACAACTATCTTAGAGTGATGACAAATGGTACAGGTTTAAAGCATGTCATCAACAGACTCGGTTCCTCCAGAAGGAAGAGCAAGTCTGTTATTTTCACAATGTATATGTACACATTGTTCATCTTGAAGCAGTTTCCACGAGCCATTGGGCAAGGATTCTGGCCCCAATTCAGACTTTTACCTTTGGTTGAATGAGGTTTATACTCTGCTTCCCAAACTCTTGCTCACCCACAAAGAAAACTGAGAAAGGCTTTCCTTTTCTCCAAGAATGACATTCAAAATAATTAACATCGGTGCAGGCTAGGGGCTGAGCAATAGATACAGAGAAGATTCTTAGAAGGCCTGCCCTAAAAGCTATTTTTGTGTGTGATAAGAATTTGTGAATGTCTTCATAAGCTTTGTGGCTGTCTTTGTTTGTTATCTGAATACTGTTTCTCCTTGTCTTTATCAGTTCTCTCAGAAATGCCAGTGCATTGTGCCGGTGTATGCACTGTGGAAGTTCAGCATACCATGCATTATTAGAAATGCTTGACCCAAATTATACTGGGGCTTTGCCTGGGTATAAAGAATTACCATGTTTTCGAGAACCAGCTAATAGTGGTGGAGCTTCAGTAACAAGCAGGGAAAAACAAAAGAGGGAGGTGATGTGTCTCTCATCTTCTTCAGTTTCTTATATTTTCATACATCACTCACTGTAGTTCATTCTGCACACCAACAAACAGCCACAACAAGAGACAATATTATTACCCTGTAAAAATACATAATCGGTATAGCTTCTTGAGAAACTTGTAGCCATGAAGGCCTTGAAAAGCATTTCCTGTTTGGTATCTTCCTCCACAGAGATGTACTGGAGTTTGTCATCCTTGCTTCTTATCACTGCTGCACCCACGTAAACAGAAAAACACATGGAAGAAGCAGCCAAAAATAATGCAGTAATCTAGACAGGACAGTACCCACACAGTTCTTCTGTGAGAAATGGAGTGTTTTCTAATAGACAGGAATAAGCTTGGTTGTGCAACAGTGATGAAAGCAAACAAATGAAAACCACTGGGTTTAAGAGTAAAGACAAGTCATATGACACTAAGTTTCTGTGAGACTGGAGCTCCTCCTTCCCTCCCTCCCTTACTGCAATCCCTCCTAATCTTTGCTTAAGAGGAATTACTGGAGTAAGCTATTTGTATAACCCACAAGAAGACCTCTTCAACACCCACATCCTTTAGATGCATTAGGTCTGCAAAAGTTAAAATGACTTTTAAGTGTTCCATCAAAATCAGAACCGCTTATCACTGGGTTGGCTACTAGCCTGCATTTAGCTCCCAGTTAATCTCAGGCTCCTGCTGAGCCTCTCCTGTAGCTAGCTAGGGAGGGTGCTGCGGGTAACAGGGCTGAACATGCTCAATCCTGGGAGGGAAGAGCAGTGGGTGAAGGAGGACGAGTGCATTAACCCCCTGTGTGCCAAAGCTATACAGATACATGACCCAATTGGAAGCCATATCTTGAAATCCATGGGAGAAAAAAAAACATCCTGCTCAGAAACCTTAAAAATGCTTTAAAGGTCTGTAGAATTAATGAAGTCAGTAATGATGTACTGTAATCCTCCAAATTTATTAGTTAGTCATGAGATAAGGAAAATCTATAATGAACTCCTTACCTAAAGTTTGCAGCTTATTCTAAGTCAATGGTAAGAAAGGATGCCTTATAGCCATGTAAATTTCTGTTTGCAAATCATGCCAATTCCACTTGACATTTATGTAAGTTTGCACAAGACATTATTCTTCTGTGTAGTGTGGCTTCATGATGAGGAAATTAAAAACATCTTTCTACATTGCCTCATAAGATTTTTTTTTTTTTTTTTTTGGCCAGTCCTGGGCCTTGGACTCAGGGCCTGAGCACTGTCCCTGGCTTTTTCCCGCTCAAGGCTAGCACTCTGCCACTTGAGCCACAGCGCCGCTTCTGGCCGTTTTCTGTATATGTGGTGCTGGGGAATCGAACCTAGGGCCTCGTGTATCCGAGGCAGGCACTCTTGCCACTAGGCTATATCCCCAGCCCTCATAAGATTTTTTTAAACAGAAGTCTCACAATCTATGTTAATGATGTATAGCCCAGAGTAATTTCTGCAGAATGACTAGTTGTTTCCTAGTGGCATCTGTGCTAGGCAAGGCCCATGAGAACTCTACCATGAGTATACCTAGAAGAGTCTTTGGTCCTATCATACATGAAGCAGATAAAGGAGAACTGCATAACTATGAGCAAAGAACAAGTCAAGACTTAGGACATGAACATTAGTCCCTGCTGAGCAAGGCATGCAGGGCAAGGAGGAAGGTGAGTAGGAAAGTAAAGCCTGAATCCTCTGAGTGCTGCACTCTGTCAAAACTGCCAAATTCCTGACCCTCCAGGCAGCCAACCATTATCTCCATGCTGGACACTCCCCTTTGAGGGACACCAGAAAGGTGTTAATTCTGGTATAGCCTTCACCTGAGCCACATGCATGTATTTTGCTACTTAGTACATCTGATCAGTTATGAATTGCTTTTCTATAATCTCCCAACCCACTACAAACATTTTTAGAAGTCGCCAAGAGACACTTAAACCAACTGCATTAAAAATTGACTTGTGCTGAGCGCTGGTGGCTTATCTGTGCAATCCTAGCTACTCAGGAGGCTGAGATCTGAGGATTGCAGTTCAAATTCAGCCTGAGCAGGAAAGTCCATGAAACTCTCCTCTCTAATTAACCA
This sequence comes from Perognathus longimembris pacificus, assembly GCF_023159225.1. Classification (NCBI taxonomy): domain Eukaryota; kingdom Metazoa; phylum Chordata; class Mammalia; order Rodentia; family Heteromyidae; genus Perognathus; species Perognathus longimembris. Next base: position 48,370,406 of record NC_063171.1, read on the forward strand.
CTAGAAAACCAGAAGTGGTGCTATGACTCAAATGGTAGAGCAGAGCGCTAGCTTTGAGCTGAAGAGCTCAGGGACAGAGCCCAGTCCCAGAGTTCAAGCCCCATGACCTAAAAAAATTGGCTTGTGTTGCATCATAAACACTCACTTGAACAAAGAATACAAGCTATTTATAAGACCTCACACATCTCCATTGATTGAACTCCCTTAGGCCCTCGACAAGTAAGCCTCATGGATCTTAGCACTCTATTCTGCAAAAACAGCTGTTATTAACAGAAAGCACCCTCAAATTATTTATATTTCAAGACTGTCCATCCTGCTGAACATCTGTCTTTTAAAATGTTTATTTGAGAATTTCCCCAGGACCCTTAGTTACCAATTAACCTTCTTGTTATTTTATCTTGGTAGCTAAAGTCATAGGACAAAAAAATCTTGCTTTTATATTCCTCTCAAATTATTCTCTCCTGACACACTACTCATAGCAAGATAAACCATCTCCCACTGTGTTTGGCAGAATAACATCTCTCATCAAAATTTCTCTCCCTAATCCTAGAAAACTTTGAATGTGTTATCTCCCACTAGCTAAGAGACATTGTCAGTGTAGTTAGGTTTAGCCTATTGCAACCCTAAATAACTGCATAAGTTCTTTAAAAGAATAGAGCTTTGCCCTGATGTGTTCCAAAAATTGAAAAGATGGTTTCATTGGATGTGGGTAGGTGACAGAGATTCAAAATAGGAGAAAGGTCTCTATCCCCTGTCATTAGTTTTGAAGATGGACCAAAAAATTAATAAGGCGATGAATAATTTGAGTCTTATTTGGGAATCAACATGCAGAGTAAATAAAGAGTATACCTGTGTGAAAAATAGAGGATTTTTCTTTAATAAAGAGAGCGAGAAAGAAAGCAAAGAAGGAAGGAGATGAAGAAAAGGTAGAGAACAAGAAGAGGAGGAGAAGGAAGTAGATGAGGAGGAAGAAGAGACGTGAGTTACAGGAAACAAGTCTGTACAGTTTCTTCAAAGTAGACAAACTACTTGAAGCACAGAGAAAATCTTGGTTGGAGGTCTAAGGGAGCCCTGCTTTTTTTGTATAGAGACAATAGGATCTTCCTTAATCATTTGCCTGAGAAAATCATAGGAGACAATAGAATAATCCAGTAGTATACCGATGACATTGGTGACTTGTGGTGTACGTATATTCCTCCCTCAGCACTGGGCACATAAACATTCATGCACACGACTTCTGAAGTAGATGCATGTAGGTTTACATGAGTTCACTGTGGGCATATGTTATGGTATAATTTTAACACATGCTATAATTTTCAGATCTTGTTTATCTACTAGAAACAGGTGCTTCTTGGAAATAAGACATGTCCATTCATTTTGCTCATGTCAACAAGGTAAACTAAAAGAATCAAGCCTTTTGGTGAAGTCTTTAAAATGTTCTATCATACCACCTGCCTTCCCACTCAGTTCCCAGATTCCTTAGGAAACCAGTCTGACTTCACTTTCAGGCCAAAGTTACTCAAAATTGATTATTTAAACACTGCCCCAGAGGGATTATCGGAACTTGCAAGGCCATGAGTCTTTTATATTTACCATTTCTTTTCATCATTTTTATGTAAAAACATCTGAAGTATTTCAAGGTTTTAGGAAAGTACAGAGACTAGTAATTGGTTGAACAGCTCTGTAATCGCAATACACTTTCATTAAAAGTTGTGCTCTGCAAATTGTCATCAGATTCAATTAGAAAAGTGTCTATAGGTATCTTACTGGTCCTAGACAGTCAAAAGATGTTCATTTAATGTTTTTAGTTGAAAAACAGTATAGAATTTATAAGTTTGTGTAGAGAAACTCCTTTGTTCCCTTTCCTTAAATATCACTACTCAGGCAATTTTCTAAAAATGTGATAAAAAGGCTTTGGCTGATATTCTTTTTATTTTTTAGTTTGAGTTCTTTGGTATTTAGTTTTTGTCTTCTTGATTTTCCCTACATCAACTAGAATGCTTTTTTGCTCAAAATGAATTACTCATATTCTCTCTCTCCCTACCATAATAAGATTATTACTCTAAGAGTACTACTTAAGGGTTAGAATACATCCCCACCCATCTTGCCGCCTAGCAAAAAATTCTATCTACAGCCTCTCTGGCTTCCTTTCATTTTTTTTCTTTAGCAAGCACTCAATCATCCTCCCTCTTCTTCATCCCTTAGTGACCTACAGAGCTCTTTGTCAGTGAAACCACCAATTCCTGAGAGTGCCTCCCTTCCACGCCCTAGTTCCATTTCCCTTCTTATCTCCAGAATTTACACGCACATTTTTAATTCTTCGCTGCCAAAGAATATACATGATAGATCTTAGAAAACAACCAAGAGAATTAAGTTCCTTTTTGAATTCAGTTCAAGTTCTTATAAAAAAAAATGTACACTACTGTTTGGAAATGGTTACTTGTTTCCATCCATGTCTGATAAGCTTAGCCCACTGGAATTTAATAAAACTACTGGGCTCTATTATTGAGTACATATTGCTCCAGAGGCATGAACAGTGAAGTCGATATCCCTCACTCACAAAAAATAGAAAGCAGGCAGCTTTTCCAGAAAGTATAGCCAGGAATTGGCTTTGGGCTGGATGCCTTCAGGTAGACATTCTGCTGTGTGACTTTATCTGCCATGACAGTTCCGTGCTCTTTGCCTCAATAAGTTGGAGCCATTGTTTCCCTTGATAGAGTTTGTAAGCTTTTCTCACTTCCACAGGCACAAAGAGTATCCAGAATCCATGCCAGTTATTTTATAGTTCAGTCTGCTGCTAATAGACTTACAAAGATGATTTTAAAAAAAATCACTAACAACTCAAAAAATTTTAGGAGCAAAACATATGTAATTTTTCACTCATGTATTCTAATAACATTACATTACTTATATGGTCATGTACAATCCATTCCCATTCATATGTAGTCAGTTGCAACAGCATAAAGAATTATTTTATAGATAAAAGGGAATTCTGAGATGAATGGATGTTATGATAGCTTGATTCAAAACATACCTCAGGATCCATTGAGATAAAGGCTCAAAAACTGTCCCAAAGATTCATGAACCAAATGAGAGCTTGGGAATAGTTTAAACATTCTCGAGGTCCTGGTCTCAGAGATGAGATATGGGTAGCACATTCTCTGAGTCTTTGTGACTAGTACTGGTAAGAAGAACGGAATCCAAACTTTATTTCCATTTCTGTTCAGGTTTTCTACTTCTGCCTACAATTGGCATCCGAGATTGCATGATATAAGGTTATATTTTTTTAACAAAGAGAGTTTCTGTTGTAAAATTGGCAAAAAGTTCAGTGAGGAGTAGTTTTCGTTCAGGTGAAGGGTTGGGTCATGTCAATGTTTCCCCCCAAAGAGTTCATCCATCCTAGCCTCTGAAGCTGTAGGAATTGAATCTCAAACATGTTTTATGACTGTTTCTTTAGGATAGTGAAGGAGTTTGGGGATTTAACATCCCCTGAAGCTGAAAAAGTTAAAGGCCCACTGTGTCCCTTCAAATCAAAATCATCTGTTCAGGGACGATTGAAACTTCCTGTGGAAAGTACAAACTTTAAAGGTTTCTATTTTCACTGCTCATCTGAAATCATGTAGGATTTATGATTCTGTAGTATGTGCAAGTAGGAAAGCCTCCAATTAGATGGTAGGTTGTCCCCACAGCTTTTGTGAGTGTCAGTCTAAGGGCAGAAGGGCAGGTAGTAGATGTCCAGATGTGTGTGGAAACAGATGTGCTTTCCTCTCATGGAGCCAGAGATTTGGAACTGTGGTGGAGTTTGTTTTTGCACTCGGGGTTTTTAAAGTAATTATTAAATAGCTGCTATCCTTCAAAGAGTCTTTGTCTATTTTAGTTCATGGATGTGGGATTATGTCTCACTACAAGCCATAATGCAAAATAATTGTAAATAAGTTAACGTTTTTCTGTTGTGGGCAAGGGGATCATATAAAATCTTTTTCATATTGTTGCTTGCTGGTACTTTTTCTTTTATTTATTTCCCCCCTTTGTGTGTACTGTGGAGCTAAAGCCATAATTATCTCTACAGAGAAGAATGTCAAAGCCATTGCACGGTACTTATTCATAAGCCTACAACAAACCTGCTGCAGCTAAGCTGTGTCTTCTTTAGCAGCAAATAAGGTTTAACAGAGCACCATGAATTGACAGGTACAACGGGATTTCTGTTTCAGCTAAGCATCTTCATAAGGGAATAGCTTCAGTTCTGTTTCTTAGGTAATACTACAGGCTTCTGAATATCTTACATTACAAACAAAGCAGTTTTCAAAGAAACTGACAAGAGGAAGAAAATTGAAATTCAGAATCAAGTCTTTGTTCTCTCAGACGTTTCTCTCCATGTTCTAAGAGCAGATAGCTGGAAGACTGGATAGTGGTCGGAAAAGAATAATGTAGATCTGGGACTGGGAATATGGCCTAGTGGTAAAGTTCTTGCCTCACATTCATGAAGCCCTGGGTTCAATTCCTCAGCAGGGCTCAAGTGCTAGTCTTAGGCAAAAAGAAGCCAGGGACAATGCTCAGGCCCTGAGTTCAAACTCCAGGACTGGCACATACACACATTAAAAAATAATGTAGATCTAGTCCAAAAAGACCATATTATCGTCCTGGAGAATTCTTATAGAGCCTGTGGTATTCACCTATAGCATATTCCCAAAGTCATTTACATGGCTCTTATATTATTTTTTTAGTAATCACATAAAATGCATTAAAGTAATTTGGACTAAACCTTAAATCTATCATCCTGATGGATTATCCATTTAAAATTTTATCCTCAGTAATCTACAATAGTTCCCACCCACAGTTTTCAAATGTTGTTAATCATGTGTACAAATACTGTATTTGCATTTCTCACTAGACTTGTAAGACTTTTTTGTTTTTTTCAGTTCTTATACTAAACATTTAAAATACTTTAAGTTGATGTAACATAATTTTAACTATTAATGGGCATTTTTCAGCTGTCTCACACTGGATGTGTCACATTAGCTTTACATATTTCATCTCTGTGCAGGTAGTAAGAATATTTACCTCCCAGGTTACTGCCAAAGAATAATGAGCTACTAGGTATAAATTATTTAAAATGATATTTCAGTAGTATAAGTAGTAGTGTAGTTAATACTGTTTCCCTTACTAGAGCTTTCCATTTTTCCTGTATTTGCTCTCCCAAGTAAAATCCAATCTCTATCAAAAAGAATGGCTAGACCTCCACCATCCCAGGACTAACATCAACTTAACAAGTGACTTGTGTTGATTGACAGGAACTGAAAGAGCAGATAGGTTTTCTGGGGCATGAGATATAATCCACAGATTTGGCACTGCAAGAATAAAGAAATAAAGAATAAAGAAAGGTCAATGGTAACAAGTTGGACATGTGACAAAGAAAAGACCTGTGGGATGGCACGAAGGTAACACAACAGGATGGAGTCACGTTTCCAAAAGGGGGCTTTATAAGTGGATCTGAGATTAGAAGCACATTCAGTTTAATTCCTTCACTCTAAATCCTTTTGGGTGTCAGAAACTTCCTCTCACTAAAATAGCCACAACCCTTCATCCACCACAAACACAAACACACAAATGCTGCTTCTACTACTTAGTCTCCACCTAAGTATCTAAATCAAAAGGCAGCAATTGCAATCTTTCAGAATAGAGAATGCTGGAAACTATTTTCCAGCAGCCTCGAAAGGGTCAGTGACAAGGATACTTTCTGTGCCCTGAAAATATTCCATTGTGGGCATTCCACAAGAAAATGGGCTTTTGTACCTTTCATAGATTACAGTTCCTTTATACAATGGACTTGTCCAAGTTTCTTCCTGTTTTCCAATCAGTTAAATTTAGAACGATTGTTTTCATCTCTTATGAGATATGATGTCTAGGAAAACTCAATGCCAACATGGGCTACCAGGGCCCAGCAAGTCTGTGCAATTCAGGGGTATCACCCAATTCCTGGGCCTTTCCCTGGGGTTTCCCATGGCTACATAGACTATTTTCCTTCATGGATGTTAGTTGCTATAGTTAGTTTGCTATTTCATAATATAAACTGTTTTCTGTTGCCTTCACACAAAAGAACTCCTTCAAAACTATGAAAACATTTATCTTGAGAGACGTTTTTGTGTTTACTTTACATAACTTTATAAATCAAACAATCTATGCTTATTATATTAAGAATGGGAACATACAGTTAAACAAAAAAAGGCTCCTATTCCACAGATTTGACAGCTGCTAATGTTTTCATACTTTTATCTAAGTTTAAGATAGCACTCATAAACAAATTGCACACTTTCATATTTTCATTTATACATTTATTGCAAAATGTTGTTGTTTTCTATTAAGAAAGATGGCTGTAATATGAAACTTGCTGTTACCTTTCCAAGGCAGCAAAAGCACTTCTCCTATGATACCTATGGCAGCAGAGTTTCCCACTTGCATCAATGAGCCATCATTTGTGTATACCATCCTTTACTGTTGGAGATTGAGATCATAATACATTTGATACATAATGCCATAGTAGTCAGTCAAATAATTATTTTTTTCTCAGGATCTAGAGACTATCTCTGTTGCTTACACAATGTATAAACTCAGGCAATCTACTAAAACTTTTTGCTAGAAGTACTTTCTTCATTTGTGTTTGTTCTGAGATTTGGGCTAGCATATGCACAGTACATAGACCATGCTTCATGTGGAGTTTATAATGTAGATGGCAAAACCCCTTCTTTATTATGGTGTTAAATATTGAGTAAGATTGGTTATCATACTACATATTATTATAAATGAATGTTCTGAGCATCTGGACAATTGTTTCTTCAAAAGCACCTCTAATTGTAATTATTTACAAAGTGCAGAGCTTTTTAATGAATTTTGAAGCAAGTTCTTCAGTATACCCATTGACATTTCAGCATGCATAATTTGGTCACTCAACAAATTGTGACTTGGCTTCCTCAAGACATTGGTCCAGGCACATAGCATGGGTAAGAGAAGAAGTCTGTGTCCCACTCCTATACCTGCTGAGTCAATAAAGTACAGAAGTTTGGACTTAGTCTGTCTTTTTGTGGGCCTGGATAGCCCTTGTGGATTAAAAAAAAGGCTCTTTAGGGCTGGGGATATAGCCTAGTGGCAAGAGTGCCTGCCTCGGATACACGAGGCCCTAGGTTCGATTCCCCAGCACCACATATACAGAAAACGGCCAGAAGCGGCGCTGTGGCTCAAGTGGCAGAGTGCTAGCCTTGAGCAGAAAGAAGCCAGGGACAGTGCTCAGGCCCTGAGTCCAAGGCCCAGGACTGGCCAAAAAAAAAAAAAAAAAGGCTCTTTAAATTATATTGGCTGTTTGAACAATAACTATAGAAAAGTCACAAGAGCTTATATGAAATAGTGATTTCAGAAATAAATCACACTGTCTCTCTTACCTAAATAGACTTCTACGTGGCAACCTCCCCCAAACTGTTGTTTATTGATTTGCGTTAGACTGTTGGGAGATGAGCTGGAAATTTCTAGTGAAAGATGATCAAATTTTGGGAGAAAACTCTGCAATGAAATCTACTGTGATTAGTTACTAGCTCTCCTTGTTTCAGTGTCAACCAATTTTCCTAACATTACTGGGAACTCCTGGGTATTGCCAGTCCTGTTTATGAAAGAAAAGGTACAAAAGTGACTTTAATAAATTTGTTCCTCCAATACCTTCTGGGTATATGAAAATGTATCCCACTTTAACTGAAAAAAAGTTCAGAAATTTAAAAATACCTTGCATCATTTAATATGCCAATGAAAACCTTAAACCATTCAATTTAATGAAGCATTTAACCTAGAAAAAAGACTCACTTGTCCAGTCCAGTGTTTGACTTAGCAAGGATGAAGCATTGTCAAATAGAATGTAAGCAGTAGAAGACCCAGAAATGGTAGTATTTCTCTGCAGTGGTCCCAAAGTGACAAGCCACAAAGAGATACAAAAAACTTACTACAAATATTTTAACTGCAAGACATTGTTTGTGGTCCATGGATAGTGAATCACAGGATTATTTACAACACTGAATAGGTATATTTCCAAAAGGACCAAAAGGAACTGCCCCAAGACCCAACCTAAAAAGGAAACTAGCCTCTTTCAGTGTCTACCTACCATGAGTGTTTTGGTCATGAGGTTTCCCCTAGCTTCTAGCTGAGACTTTAGTACTATGACTCTATTCTTTATAGATGTAAGATTTGGGACAACACTCTCTAATTTCATTCTCATTAAAGCTTCATGATTAAATGCTGGTGGTTCAGAGTTCTCATCAATTAATTTGATCATTTATAAGCCTTTTACTTTGGTAGCTTTAGAAATGTAATGATGTAATGGACATCCTAGTCTTGTGAGACAGACAAGTAAATTGCTGAAACAGAGAGTACAAGTTCACAATACAAGTGTGCACAAGTTGATATTGAGATCACACAAAGTAAGTAGCACATTCTATCCATAAGTATATAAAGAACTGTAAATAGTGAGGTGACAGTCTGGAACGTAGAAGATTATTTGATAAAACCTGGCATGGTCTCTGACTGAAGATATTACAGTTCCATGTTAGGCCTGAAAGAACATGTATGGCAAAAACTGAGGCAGGTAGGATGGCTCAGATGACAACACTCTTTATATTGCTTCAAAAAGATTTGACCTCCTTGAGAACAAATATCATTATATTTAAAGGACTATCAAAAGGAATTTCTTTAATGTGGCTAAGACGTGGCAGAAATTTTGAATTCTTAAGACATCACATGTCTTTGAGGCTAGAAAAATCCGGCCTACTTCCAACAAGACAAGGGGAAAGGTAATTTTATTCCTTTACCTCACTATGTTAGCCTTTGTTTGAGGCCCTTGGAGCATCACATTATCTCTGAGCCCAGGACTTCAATCACTTGTGCTTCTAGGACTCCTGTATATCTGAACCAACTGTGCTGACAGGTCCTTTTTGCCAGAGAATGCTGAGTTCTGCAGTCAACTACCTAAGCAGTTCATATTTGGAAGGTAGCTATGCTCACCACTATACTACCAATACTGACAGCAGTTCATATTTGAAGAAGGTTTAGTGTGCTAACTCTCTCAGTCAACACACTTCCCATTTCATTTTTCATCTTCAGTCACAGATCCAAAAAACTGAATGAAGACAGACTTTTTCAGGCCTGGCAATACACTTGTAGAAAATTTCAAGATTCTCCAATCATAAATAGGTCAGAGTACCTTAATCTAATAAAACTAGTCCTGGCTTATATATGTACATCCTCAGCCTTATATACTAAGGCTTGTAGCTTGGAAGCACAGAATAAAGAAGGCCATCTTAGTGACTTGGTTTTAATTGGTTTCTGTCACTTAGCCAAACACATGCCCTAGTTCCTTATTCTTATACTCAAGCATCAAAAGAGAATAATGGTACAATAGGCTGTCTCTTACTAAATGATCAGAATAGCCAATTCTCTAAAGGTTCTCTCTATGAATTACATTCACAGATCAAAAAAGGACCTGCCAACAGCAGGCCAAATATTCACATGTTTCTACTCCCAGATTTATTTTTACCAGGTGCATTGTGAAGATAATACATTTACATACTTTAATTCAATAGTGGGCAAACCAATAGAATATAACTACACAATAAAGCTGTCCACCTTTGAAATTTAAATGTAGTGTTTTAGAAAGACTATAAAGAGAAATCAATATAAAAAGCGAAGGAAATGAAAAGGCTGTCAAATTTGTTGTGTAAGATAATTTTAAAGATTGAGGGATTAAAAAAAAACTAAGCTCTTATACATGACACATCATTTGGAGATAATAACTCTATATTAGTACCCGTTGTCCCACCCTTCTCCCTGTATTTGTACTCTGATTTGCAACAATTACAATTTGTTGCAATTACAATAACTCCATCAAGTGTAGCTGTTTAAAATTGTTTCCATTGTGATTTTATTAGACATTGTGCTAATACATGTAAAGTATGCAAAATCATCTGTCAAACTTGTTCAAAATGCAGATTATTGAGTCTGGGACCTTCCTCCTTCAGATTCTTACTGAAGGTGTTAAGTAACAAAGATCTGAAACTTCCAAAGCATCTAAAATAATTGCGATGTAAGTGTTAAATCCCAGAAATTGATGCTCATTTAGTAATTAGTTCCACCAGCTTCAGGCCTCCTTGTGTCTAACAATAGGCCTGTAAAAATTCCCACTCACCCTCCCAAATGTATAAATATAAATAAATTCAAGTATAGATAAATAAATAAATTTCTGTTAAATAGGCATCTCACATTCTCTAATTGGCCTGCTTTTAGATATCTGAATTTGCAATTTTTAGTCTACCCAATTTTCCTACAAAAAAAGAACCAGGAAGTTTCAGGGTTAAAATCCAAAGTGGATGAAACTCAGTTGAAAACATTAACATGTCAGTTATTTTGAAATTACTTGACCTTCACTTAGTGAAAACATCAACAAGTTTCATTGATAGAAAGAAAAATAAAAGCCAAGTGTTGTACAGATCTTCAAAACACTTTTCATTATCTTATAAATCGTGAATGCTGAAGACAGGAAGAATTTCACAGGTTCACCCGGTCATTGGTTTCTGTCCACTGGGGCTAGTTCAACACCTCAGATTAGATCCTTCTTCTGGGAAATTCTGAAGTCAAAGAGCCTGGAAGTGTTTCATTCCCTTCTTCCGGAAATAGTTTTCAGCAACCCCAGAATACTGTCTAACATTTTTTAGTATCATTTCAGGTTTCCCATTTGTGTTACCACTTCAAGGATTTACTTTCTTGATAATTTCCAGGACTCTCTTAAAAATAACATCCAGGATTTTACAAAATGTCCTAAAATCAACTCCAAAATCAGCCTCCTGAAGGATAATCCCATTTTGGGATTCCTGATTCACAGTCCAGTTGGAAAATAACATTCCTTCACACTATTACCTCACCCTATGTACGCAGATAGGTAAATAATATATAAAATTATTGTAAGTAAACTTCCTGTTCTCTGTAGTGTAAAAATGAAGCTGTGGTAAGGGTAATACACAATACAGATTGTTTTTTATAAATGTTTAGAAGTTTCTATTCCCCCTGAAAAGCCTTTAAACATTTCTCCCTCCTTTGGTTTACATTTCAAATTATACATTTCTGAGGCTAGTATGAAACAAAATATCCTACGTATTCAGCAACTGTTGGTGGAAGAAGCCAGCTCCATACAATCCACAGATTGAGAAGAAAGCTGATCTGCTTCAATCCTCCCTCAAATTGTCCATTAAAATTCTGCTTAAATTTGGAATAACGTGTGCATCAGAAAAATGAATTTTCAGCAGTTTTCACTGGAAGGCTGTCTATGTGCTTACCTAAAGTCTAAGAATCGCTTCACCATAATTTACTTCCTTGTAGAAAAAAAAATCTTTCTGTGCCTTCCTGTTGCCTCTGGGAAGAACAGACATGAACTTTCTACCTCTGTTTGAAAGCAGTGAAACCTCTTTTGGAATGAGTAGGATACTGTGCTCTCACAAGTACATACAAGTCTCAATTGTATGATCACTTGTCACAAATGTCACTCGTCTTCATATTGAATACTAGTACTAGTCAATAAGGGTAGATATGGAATGAATGTAAATTTCCATATCTTCTCATCCACTCTTCATTGTAACCTGTGAGTGTGTGTGTGTGTGTGATGCTTTATAGTACAAATACATTGACATTATAGTCCTTTTTAGAGCTCTTAAAATTTTAGACAGCTTGAGTTTCACCTTTTTCTTTTCCATCCAATTAAATTTTCAGTCTCATAGATGGATGTGGAATTCTTGGGGAGGTACACACATGCTCTACTCACCATCAGTCTTCCTGGATAGCTGATATAATCGGGTTCTGCTTAACTCCATTCATAGGTCTACAGAGGTCAGTGCTGGGTCCTCCGGTAGTGCTATGCCTCTATGCTCATTTGCAGCATGTAGAAGACATTCATGCTACACTCTTCTGTAGAGGGCGGCAGCATGCTGTCTACCTGAGTCTTCTCTGACTAGCACCACCCCCTATCTATTCATCTTGAGCAAGGCATGGTGCTGGAGGGTGATACTTCCGCCTTGATGTTTCCCTGGAGTTTACTGAAGATGGATCACAGACTTCCATCCTCACATCTCCCAAAACTAAGGATGGCTGGAGACAAAGAGGCTTTGCCATTTATTAGGGACTCATTCCAACTTCCAATCTTTTGCTCCTTTCCTTTATCATTACATGCTGAGAATCAGAAAAATAAATGGTTTTTTTTTGTTGTTTTTTTTTTTTTTTTTTTTTTTTTTTTTTTTTTTTTTTTTTATCAAATCTCACCCTCCTTCCCTTGAAACCTCCCTTGGAAGTTCCCCCCACCTGAAGTTCACCTTGGAAAATCTCTCTCAGACCCAAACTTTTGGAGCTGTCAGATGTCCTTTTGAAAATTTTACTTTGACATCACAGTTTGGTTTTCTCCCTATATTTATTCTGTGTCACATCTTCCACAGCAGAGGAAGGTAGAAGGCTTTACCATCCAACCTGAAGCAGAATTGAGAACAGCAGAAGCAGCAAGAAGGTATGGGGAGATAGGAAAGTAAGGGAATCAGAAAGTCCTATAGAGAATCCCCATTCTTTGGGGACAATGAAAATAATAAAACAAATTACAAAAACAAAAAGTGTCATCCTCCCCTTGAATTAACATGAAAAGATATTGTTGCGTATTTCTCAACATTCTGTCATCCAATCCTAATTTAATTCTTAAAATATCAGCAAATAAATATTATAGCCTCATGCAGATGTTGTGATTTAATATGGTTCACCAACCCTAAGTTGTACAAACTTATACCCAACAGGTTTTTAACCATGCTACTGGGATTTTACTCTTCCATTTGACCCTTATAAACTGAAACCCACTAATTGCTGAGTTGTTTCTTATTTTCCTCTGACAAAAGGTCTTTTTTTTTCATTTCTTTATTGTTAAAGTGATGTACTGAGAATAAAAAATAACTTCACATCAGATACTTATTTTGAATATAAAAACACCACACCAAGGTATCACAAGGAATATATGATGTGTGTGTTTTTGTGTATATGTGTGCAAACTTAATCTTATTAAGCTGATTTCAAAATGAAAAATGGGATTGTGTTTAAAACTCTGTATTATTGAGTAAATACATTTTCACACAGCATTGCATATTGGGAAAAAAGGTCTTTTTTAAAAAAATATGAAAATCATGAAATACAAATGGGAGTATTGTTGTGGTCAGTATCTTTGTGTATGGCTTTGAACTCTCCTACAAAAATATTAGCAGGAATAATAAAAGAGGAAATGCACACCATCTCTCTGTCTCTGTCTGTCCCTCTTGCTCTCCTATATTATGAGAATGAGTATGCTTAACGTCTCCTGCCAAGGACCACTTCCCTCACTTACCCTGTAACATTAACATTTGTGCTGGCATTCATTTTCTGCCTGCTCTCCAGGGCTACGTTGCTGGAGTGAAACATTGAGGTGGTCTTTTTTTCTGTCAGCCATCCTCTCCCTTTCAGCTTCTCCTGTTTTGCCTTTTCTTTGCATTGTGTGCAAGCTAAGTTTCACAGCTCTTTGGCTCAATACAGTTTGATCTTTTCAAATTGATAGGCTTTTTTTTTGAGGGGGGTGAAATAAATGGTACAGGAAGGAAGACTGTTAAGGAATTCTCTCCATAACAGTGGCAGCTTATCTTCTTATGGTACATTTGAAAGTTACTACTCTAGATGCCTTTTGGGGAAAGGAGTAGACTATCAGAAGAACCACCCCATTTCCCCATTTCCTCTGTCCACTGTCCTTCTTCTCACAGTTTTCCATTGCATTGAGTAGCAAAGAACACCCAGAAGGAGTCACCACTGGTGGTGCTTTGAACAAAATCAATGTCTGGCCCCTTACAGAGGAAGGCAAGAGGGTTCAATGATGATATTAGCGCTTGATGCTTATAGTGCAATTAATTCATCAAGGAGAGGATATACCTGTACAATATCTGTGCCAAAATGTTGCACCAGAATCTAAAGAAAATCTACATGAATCCTTGGACCTAGCATCCAATCTACTAAAAAACACAGAGGGGAGCCACAAGGTAAACAAGCTAGTGAGGCTAAGATGAATGTATTATAAGAAAATTGTCTTGGTAAAATATTCCAATATAATCCTCAGGTTGAAAACAAATCTAGTCTTAATGAAACTTTCCCCATTTGTACCTGGGCAACTTGATTTCTGCATCTGGTGCTATTGCACCCCACTGTGACACCAAAATTCTAACAAGAGAGCAGTCATAGAGCAGAGAGCAGGCTGCCCTGCTCACCAGAGCTGCTGTCGACCACACGAGAGATGCGTGAGAGAATGTGAGCTGAGATCTGCCAAGCACACACAAATTTAATGACTATTTAATCAGGTGCCTCAAAAAGAATAAGTAGAGTTTCTCATTTTACATAGTCACATTTCTAATACCACATAAATCCTATAAAACTTTGTCTGAAAGTTTCCTAGAATTTAAAATACATCCCTATGAAACATTCATAACCTTTATGATTTCTCTTCTTTTTTCTTCATGGCAAGGACAATATTTAACATGTTCATACCCCATTTGTATTCTGAGTGTTCTCACAATGTCCACTGAAAATAAAAATGTATTTTTTATTTATTTAATTTTTGGTCAATTTTTTTTTTAGTTAAAGAGCCGAAGGGGTTTTGTAATTTTCTTATCCTCAGAGAATCCTGGAATGATGAAGATGGCCTTAATAGATCCTGGTTCCCTCTTTTTGTTAGAGGCTATGTTCCCTGCCCTCAGATACATCAGTCCGAGTCAGCAAGTTGATCTTGTAACTGTTCCAAGATCACTTGTGATTTCATCAAAGGTCAGGGTGGAGCTGTACCATGAGATTCTTTTCAAAGCAGCTGGACTGGATCTTCAGGGCCCTATTTCCAGAGCCTGTCCCTTTCTTGTTGTGTGGTGTTGTGCAATCGCCTAGGCTCAGCCCCACACCCAGATACCAGTGAGGCAGAGGGAGGAATGGGAAGAGAGTGGACATGTGGACTCCAGTTCAAAGGGGTGTCAAATAACAAAATCAAGTGACCCAACACTGATTTCCATAGAAAGGAATCAGTTTGTATTTCTTTTAACAAGACTGAATAGTAAGTGTATGTCATCTCACATAAATATTTCAGTGAACACACTCTTGAATTAATCTGGTTTTGAGAGTGACTGCATTCTCCCTTTCCTATTATCCTAAGAGATTTGTTTCCGAAGTATGTATTTGCCAGTTTATAAACAAAAGGCATCTGTGAACACAGATATTCATTTGAGCTTAAGTGGGGTTTGTTTCCCATTACAGATGTGGGGTGTTTCATCATGGGCTTGTTGGTAGTAATGGTAGTAGTAACAAATTTTGTGAAATATACTCTTAGTCCATGTGATGGTGATGAAAATGTTCAAGATCATTGTTGCTTGTGTAGCTGGCATCTGGGAACCATATTGCTTCAATGAATACCCAGTACTTGTGATTAAATTGTTAGACTGTGCTGGAATTGTTAGAGCAGATTCATGGCCCTTATTAATCAAATTCTTGAAATGAATCAAAACCTACACAGGATTAGTTTATCTTAAAAAAAAAAAAGCATTTACTGTATACCGCAGATTGATTCCAATTGAGTACAATATCTTCTCTAAATCAAATAAGTAATCATTTAAAGGTAACTTCACTTTCAAAGATACTATCTTTTAAAGTTGCACTTTTCATAATAAACACCTCCTATTCCAGGCAGTTTTCTTTATAATGATTTATAATATTGACTTCAGATTCAGTTAAATACAATCATCTCTCAAGGGTGTGAAAGTTCAAGTCCATCACTACCTATCTTCCCACGAGAGCTAAAATCTGAAGCTGTCCAAGTGCCTTATAGGAAATAACATATTATGCATATATAACCTATACACCTTATCCTACAAATATGCTTAAATTACTTTAATACATAATACGATGCTAATTCTGTTTTGAAACTGTTGTACAGTACTTCAGAGAGAAAAATACAAGAAAGTCCATACATGTTCAGTACAGATAAATCTTTCACAAAACTATTTTGGATCCATGATGAGTTGAAGCTTTACAGGCAGGCCTGTGAATACAGAGGGCTGACCATACCTTTACATCACTGAGTACCTGTTAAATTGTTTTGTCATTGAGTATTTATATCTGGCCATATATAGTTTCCCTTAAATTCTAGGCTTTAAATAGTGATTTAATAATTCATATATAAACTAGAGTGTCAGTCAAAGCAACCAACAAAATCTTTGTATACTTTACACAGCTGAGTGAAACAATAATGATCTCTTAAATATTTGCCAGCATTTTATAATTTGCCACACAGATATTTTGGGTTTTATGGACAACCTCAATTCCACATGATATTATTTCTCTAAGTATGAGAAAACAACTATCATTTCCTAAATGATTTTTTTAAATTAAAATATCCTTGTCAAATAGCATCTCCACTTTTGGTCTCTAAAGGCAACACTCGTACTACAAATTTGCTGGCAAAGCAATCACAATTCCTTCTAAATAAGAACCACTTCACTCTCAAGGCTCAAGGATATTAACTACAGACCCTGTAAACTCCTGCATATAACTTCTTTATATTTAAGATTCATTAGTTCAACATTACATACTCCTAGGAATATTTGGGTATGGGTACTTGAAATACTAGGATTTACCGAGATCCACTATCTTCAATTTTTAAAAAACCATGCTTTATATAGTTAACCCTAGCCTTGCCAACCTACATTCTTAGCTTAGAGTGACCCCACTTGCTCACTTTTAGATGATAATACACCTAATCAAAGATGATTCTTTCCCACTTAGCCCAAACAGACCTTTTTTAAAAATTATTTTCTCAGAACTTTAGTCAATCACTATTGTATGACTGAGGACTACATGTAAGACAAAATTTGTTTTTCTCTTTACTGGGAATAAGGACTTGTAAGAATGTTTGACCTATATTTCTAATCTCAGGCTATAAAATGCTAAGATAGTATTCAAACAGATCTTATAGTTTTATTGAACATGCTTCTGAATAGCAGAATAAAAGAATAATGAGGATCACCAAGAACAATATCTCATTCCTTCATGTCACTGGCAAGCAATGGTCCAGGCTACATACTATAGTGCCTGGAGTCTATCTGTAACTACAAATAGGCCGCACTATTCAAGTATAGTTTGGATTATTTTGATCCTATTTCATTAGAATGCCCAATCACTTATAAAATGATTTGAGAAGGAATTAGAAAGTCATTATAGAACACATGGTTGACAGTCATATAGTAACAAAATAGGTGTCAGTTAAACATTTCATCCTGAGATTGACCTACTTGCTTCAAAATTTTCATCCATGTCAAAAATCCTCAGCTGTCTCTACCATTAGTATCCCTAAGCTTTCCTCTGCTGTGTCTCACATAGACTGATCTTTATAGGCACTTTTTGCAGCATTACTTCTTTACTTTAAACCTTTCAAGAGCCTAGTTGAGGAAACCCCACCCCCCTTAGATTTCCAAGACCCTCCAACATCCAAATGGGGCATATTTTCCTCAGTCTTTCTTCTAAAAACTCCTCTACTTTCAGCCTGTCTGCCTTACCATCTTATACACAGTCACTCAGATGTGTGTTTTTCTACCTAAGGAAAGCCTTTGCACTTTGTTTCTAAATGCTACTCATTATTGGTAGTTCAAATGCAGTCCCACCTTTTGTGCAAAAACTTCTAGGATATCACTAGATAGATAGAACTTAAATGCTCCCCAAAGACCCCTCTGTTGAAGGCTTGAGCTCAAGCCCATATTATCACTGGGAAGTAGTGGAAGCTTTAAGAGGTGGAGTTTAATGGGAGGACTTCAGGTGATTGGTGGGGGTCCCCTTGAAGGAGATTGTGAGACTCTAGACCTAGGCCCTTTCCATTCTTTTTTTAAGCCCCTTCTATAAAGTGAGCAGTTCTGGTACATCCTGATAGTGTGATATGCTGTCTCACATAGGCCAAGAAGATAACAGGCCCAATGATCATAGACTGAAATCAATCAAACTATGATCCAAAGTAATCGTTTGTGCTTTATAAAATGACCATCCTGTGAATTTGTTGAGTGATAAAAGAAAGGACCTCCACATGATTATCCATGTCCCTTTGCAGCTGGCACTAGTACTATCTTGAGAAAATATTTTTAAGACCTTGTTCTTTCTGAAGTAAGTCTGCTTTGACTCCTCATACAAAACCAGACTCAGTATTGGAATTACACATCATATATAGTTGACATTGCACCTATTTCTCAGTTCAAAGTAGAAACAACACATGCATAGATACAGGGGACTCTTTCCTGCTTTACTGTTGTAATCAGACTGCTTTAAAGCTTTGTAATGGTTCTGAATGACACAAGTAAAGCAAGTTTGGACTTCAGTGATATTCTTTAATTGTATATTCATTTTCCTGCCCCATCTTGTTTATTGAGAACTTAAACAGTCTTATTACCAGTCACCACACAGAACTTACCAAGAACACCTCTAAATAGAAATAAGTTGGATTTCCAGCTCTTGGTCGCAAGCAAGAAGAATGAACTGTAACTTCAAATCAAAAGAGAATTGTAGGAAGGACCAGACAGTAGGAATGTACCTTCTGTAGTGACAACCACCAAAAACATACAGAAAACTGCAAAAAGAAAGAAATGAGGGCAATCCGTGTGCTCTTTCTCAGATCTCTAGGTCTATCATTTATTTTATCCTACTTTTACTCCACTCTCCATCTAACATCTAAGAGAGAAAGTCCCGTTGTATCTTTGTCATGTTCTCAGCCCTGAAAAATCTTGATTAAGAGTCTCATGAAGATAGCATTCAAGGGCAGAGAGAACTCATTCTCCACAATCCAACACTGGTTCTCACACCAAAATAGAAAGGCTGCACTGGATGAAATGCAAACGAATGACCTTCACAACCTGGAAGAATTTCCCAGCACAAGGAGTTGAAAACCACCAACCATGCATAGACAAGGATGATCCAATACCTCTTTTAGAAAGTTTAATATTAAGGATTTTTTTTAAATTACTGAAATAGTAACTGTTCTTGAGTTTGAGAGAATAACCAGCTGATCCACCAAATACCTTTTTTATTGCCTCTCTTTCTGGATTCTTTGAAGCCCTTTTAGCTCTGTGTGCTTATATGTCACCCAACTGAACTTCCAGTTGACTTTGCTTTGTGGAGGTCAGGCTGGACTTACCATGCCTTTTCTATTAACCTTTTAGTTCATCTGCTCCTTGTGTCTGTCATCAGTTGCAGGAGATACTGATTAAGTTGGGAGCCTCTGGAAAAGGAGATGAGACAGAGAAGCACCAGATGATAAGGAGACCAAAATGAAAAAGATTAAAAGCCTCTCAGCACTAAGTACAGTTAGGGCAGAGTACTGTTGCAAACCTCTGCAATCATTGGCTTTAGATGGGGGAGGATGAATCAGTTTAGATAACTCGGGAATGGACTTGAACCTGTGCCCAGACCTCAGAATGAACCACTGGGGAATACGAAGGAGAAAAATAACTCAGCATCTTCCCAAATTAAGACATTGAGAAAAATATTGAAAGTGAGTTTGCCTTTTTCTCCCATCTCTGCATCTCTAGGGAATTGCTGGGACCACAAGGCAATTTTTTAATAATAATGGATTAGATGCTCAGTACAAATTCCCTTCTGGCCATTTTGATGTGTTAGAAATGCTTCACAAATGTTAAGTACTGTGATTAATCTCTCCGAAAGGGGAAGTGGGGAGAGGTTTGCCAGCTGTAGATTTTTAGTGATTTCATTTAGTGACTATTTTGTTATTATTTTCTGCATTAGGATGCATTTCCTGGGAAAGTCAGTCAGCCAACCCAATAGCTATGAATTGACTATTATTTGACAGAATTACTGTTGGTGTTCAGACCCCAGAGCAAAGAAGATAAAGCACAAGTCTGCTCTCCAATAGCTTCTTTAAAGCTCAAACACCAAACAATTTAATGTGTGATTGTACCTACATTCATTTGCTTAAACATAGGAATGAACACGAGAAAACTATTTTGTTTTGTTCACCTACATTCATTTGCTTCAACATTGGAATGAACACGAGAAAACTATTTTGTTTTGTTCCATATTTGTGCTACAGTAGGGAGGGCAGTGAATCAGGGGTTATTATTTAATCTAATTTTTGTTTTGTTTGTTGTTTACATTTAACTCATTTATAGCCCAACTCTTGTTTTTTTGTCCTCAGTACCAGAAAGTACTGTTACTATGACTAATTATGTGACTAGAATTTGGGTGAGTTGATTGGATATTTCCATTGTATTTTCACTCTCCTTTGAGGGGAAAATCAACACAGTTCCTGTGTCTATTTTGATGTGGCTTCACAGAAGCAGAATGGTATTGAAAGAGTTCAAACATATTCTGTCATAAGCAGATGACGTGGGCAGGCAGTGGTCACACCTCTCTTTTTCTAGTCCAACTATTTGCTGTTCAGATTGACTCCTGCTGCTCATATTCATCAGAACTCTCTTCATACATTGTCCCATAGTCAAGTACCTTACCTTATTCAAAGAGGGAAAGCTCTCTCTTGAGACCACTACCAAATGTGAGGGAGCTTGAATTCCTATCTGAGAACATATATTCTGTGCCTTCTTTATATAACCTTGGAAAACTATGCCTTTTAGTAAAAAAGTAAAGGGATTTTTTTTTCCAGGCCTTGGACTTGAACTCTGGGCCTGGACACTGTCCCTGAGCTTCTTCTGCTCAGGACTACTGATCTACCAACTGAACCATAGCATCACTTTCACCTTTTTTTTTTTTTGAGTAGTTTATTGGAGATAAGAGTCTCATGGCCATTTCTGCTTAGAATGGCTTTGAACTGAGCTCCTAAAATCTTAGCCTCCTGAGTAGCTAGGATTACAAGTCTGAGCCATCAGCGCAAGGCAAAAAGGTATTTTTCATTGGTAACCAAATCAACCTGTAATTCTGTAAAGAATTACAATAGGTCATTTCAGAAAGTGACACCTGTTTTTCCTTTAAGATACCTATAAATTTCTGATAATTGGCCTTATGTGTTCTACATTCGGATCTTACTGCAGAGCTACTGAAAATGCCAAACATAAAGCCACCATTTGAGCTTGTTCAATCCCCTCAACTTTCTTTAGAGAATGTCTATTACAATTATGATCTTTGACTTTCTAGTTTACTGAGTATATATGCTGCAATTCTGTGGTGATTCCAGTACAAAGAACCAATCTGATTCTTGTGGAAAGTAATAATAAATAGACATTATAATACAATAGAAATTCAACAACATGAATTTGTAGAATAAATAATGGTGATAAAGAAGGAAGAGGAAGTAATTCCATTTAAGTAGAAAAACAAGTCAAGGGAAATTTCTCAGAAGAGATAAATTTTAACAATGTTTATATGTGTTCTATTACTGTCGAATAAATTTCTCTAAACTTAATGGCTAAAGCAATACTCATTGACTACTTCATGGCTTTAAAGGACAGATATTCAGTCATGGCTCAGCTACACCTTCCATCCAGGGTTTCACAAAGTCATAGCCAAGTGTTTTCCAGGGTGACAATCACATTTACCACTATATTCAGTTCACAAGACCAAGACCCTAAGCCACATGGCCCTCCCCAAAATATGCCAATTTGAGTCTGTTTGTTCGTTTGTTTTTTATAGCCAACAACAGAAACGAATGCTTATTCCTGCTTCCATCTATAATCTTTAGACCTCTCTTACATTAAGTTCCTTTTGCCACTAACTTAAAATCAGCCCATGGGAGACTAATTTCTTTTGTAAATGCCTCTACCTCATTGATATAACACAACTGAATCAAACAAATAATATTTCACCACAGCTATAGCTCCCACAAGGATTGAAGAGGAGGGAATTAGACAAGCAAGGGGATGACCATTTAGGGGTCATCTTAGAATTATGCTCACCATCAGTAATTTTCAAGAGCTAAAAAGTGTGTGCTGGGAATATGGCCTAGTGGCAAGAGTGCTTGCCTTGTATACATGAAGCCCTGGGTTCAATTCCCCAGCACCACCTATATAGAAAACAGCCAGAAATAGCTCTGTGGCTCAAGTGGCAGAGTGCTAGCCTTGAGCAGAAAGAAGCCAGAGACAGTGCTCAGGCCCTGAGTCCAAGCCCCAGGACTGGCCAAAAAAAAAAAAAAGCTAAAAAGTTGATTGTGAATGAAATTATACAAAGCTGACACAATGGAGGTATATGAACATCATGATTTCTTTCCTACATTGCTACCAGAGCTTCCTGTATTTAATTCACCAGTTTTCAGGTTCTTTCCCTTCTCCCAGCTCCCTCTAGTAACCTAGTCATCACCTCTTTCTGCTCTCCAGTTTCTTAGCAGAACTGTTCTTCATTATGTATCTACTACTCATGTGACTTCCCTTCTTAAAACTTGCTAACCTCCCAGTTGAAGTCCAAATTCCCTAAACTTTAGTTTTATCCCTGCGTTCACTAATTTTATATGTCAACTTGACTAGGTCATATTGCTCAAATATTTCATTAAACATTATTTTGTATGTTTCTGAGAGGGATATTTGCGAATACAATTGCATTTAAATTGTTGGACTTTGAGTATGTACAGAAGACTGCTTTTTGTAATGTACGTGGCACTTACCCATTCAGTTGAAGGTTCCAGCTAAACAAAAGCCTGACCTCCCCTGACCAACAAGAAATTCTGCCAGAAAAATTCAGCTTCAATGTTGACTCTTTCCTAGATTTGCAGACAACAAACACATCTGCAGATTTCAGACCTGCCAGTCTCCAAAATCATAGGACCAGATGTTTCAGATAAGTCTCTTCTATACACAGCATATTAGCATTTCTGTTATTCTGAAGAATTGTGGTATATATTGTCCACTCACTAAGTGGAACTTTCTTACTTTTTCTAGCCACATGATTTTGGGGCATACTCTTTTCTCAGTCTGTAGTTCATTTATTTTTCCTTCTTCCCCTTTCCTTCATTCAGTTCTTGGTTCTGTTCTTCCAAGATTAGATATTATAATCTAAGGTAAATTCCCCCTGCTACCACTTCCCCAAACCCTGCATAGGAAAATTACTCATCCCACTGTATTGCTATCACATGTTGACTAGATCGCCTGGCAACCACATATGGGCAATTACCCAGCATAAATAGTCTTCATTTCACTGACTATACTAGAGTTTTAAATATAATATTGGATATTTACTATTTATTTAATGAGTATGTAGATGGATAGATTTATGGCAAGCATAGAAGGATTAAGTACAGAACATGAGAAAGTATAAGTGTCGGCCATACATCTGGTAAAGGAAATAGGTGCCAACTGAAGATGGCAAGCATGAATTATTTGCACGTGTATGTGCAAACACTGTAGGATTGTGAACAACAGAGGAGCAAGTAACTACAATGTCTTTCACGATGTTGTCTCTGGCCCCAAAGTAGAAACTTCATGAGAGTGGGAGGCACATTACAACAAAAGAGATTACTGGAAGGGTTCAGGAGAAAATTAATTAAGTCATAAAATCAAAAGTAGGGAGATACACATGCAGGACTGACTGGGATAAAATGCTGAAGAAAAGGCATATTTGAAAAGAAATATAATAAACTTAGATTTATAAAGTCTGACATGGACATCCAGGAAGTTGTTAAATATAATGGTAGATGTAGTAAATTCAACTACATTCATTTCTACTCCTTTCCCTTGGTCTGACTATACTGCAGAAAATAAAACTACAAGTACCTACCCATAGGCACTGAGATGCTGACCAAGTTCCACCAAGAGTCACAGTGATATATAAAACTTGGCAAGTGGGAATAAACCACAATACTTTGTCTCCATGCTTTGACTTCTGCTAGCAAACAAGAACATGGAAGTGTGAGTATATGCTGAAGCAGAGTTCAGATGTTGTCCCCTCGGCTGTATATCCCTCAAGAACCTGTTGGTTTGGCAGTCAGTGAGCAGTGTCTCATTGTTTGCTGATAATGGGGAACCAGTGAAAAATGGATCAGTAACTTTCCGACCTGGGGACCACTGATAGTTGCTAAGACACCACTGTGAATCTCTACCTTCTCAATTATCACAGAGTAATAGCTCTCCTGGAGGATTCTCCACTGTTGGTGGAGTGGCTCCTGGAGGCTCACCTTGAAGCTTATTCTTGAGCTTTTGTAAAAATTAAATCCCTTATATTCAATTGTTTCTGCTGGACATACTTGAGGTCTTATTTTTCTTTGCTCTTTCAATCCCAGATGGAGACAATTAAGAGTAGTTAGAATAAAAGACATCAGGATTACTTAGAAAAATATTCAGAAGGTAATTTGACTCAAGATGTGTCAATTCAATTAATCTCCATTTGCAGGTAGCTGATTTCTATTGAGAGCAACTAGAGCTAAAACAATGTCAACAGAGAGAGTCTTGAAGCTGAGCATTGAAGGTTCATGCCTATAATCCTCCTAGTTGCTTAGGAGGCAGAGATTGGAAGAATTGTGCTGAAGCCCAGACTGGACCAAAAGAAAGGAGGAGGAAGAGGAGGAGCAGGAGGAGGAGGAGGAGGAGGAGGAGGAGGAGGAGGAGGAGGAGAAGGAGGGGGGGAGGAGGAGGGGGGAGGAGGAGGGGGGCAGGAGGAGGGGGGGAGGAGGAGGGGGGAGGACGAGTCGGAGGAGGAGGAGGAGGAGGAGGCATGAGCAAGTGGCTCCCACCTCTAATCCTAGCTACTCAGGAGGCTGAGATCTGAGGATCACCGTTCAAAGTAATAATCCTAGGCAGGAAAGTCTGTGGTACTCTTACTGCCAATTAACCACCAAAAAGCCAAAACTAGAGCCATGGCTCAAGTGGCAGAAAGCTAGCCTTGAGCACATAAGTCCAAGGTCAGTGCTCTAGCTCTGAGTTCAGGTCCTAGGGTCTGTACCAAAAAAGAAAATGTTCACAAGGCCCCATCCAAGCCAATGTCTGCATGTGGTCGTACGTAGCTGCCATTCTAGGTAAGTAGTGAATATGTAAAAAGAAGGTCCAGTCTAGACTGGGCAACAAAATAAATAACCAGAGTAGAAAGGGGCTAGAGGCATGGCTCGAATGGTAGACATCTGCCTAGCAAGCTTGAAGCCCTAAGTTCAAACCCTAGGACTACCAAAACAAAATAACCTTATAAAACTATTAAATTTCACATCTTATTCTATGAAGGAAAAGAATCATTATATAATATAGTTAAGTTTCACATTTTATAGTATGAATAAAGGTAAATATACTTAGGTAGTATTGTGATATTATCTTTGTACTAACACTTAAAATGAGCTATAAAGTGCATCTCACAAGTGCACTTCATAACAGATAATAATGTAAGCTGTAGCACGTAACACACAGTAGCTTAAATTATGAGTCTTCCTTGCCCTTTCCTGTACAAGGTGGGCTTAACAACTCAAGAAAGTACTTAATCTTTCTATGTGCCAAACTGTCAAACTTCATTTTGTTTTAATTTATTCTAAATACTGCTGGATCTGACAAGTCAATGCAGGACTGCACAATTGTTGCCTACTTTCTTATATAGTGTTTAGAAAAAGAAGTAACATTGCTGTCAACACGTGTGTCACTGTGTCCACAGATCTTTTCACCTTCACTGGCAATATCCAGTTAGTGGATCCCTTTTCTGAGTTTGGTATTGAATTAGTAAGAAAAGTAAGCAAAAAAGGTAAAATGATTAGGGTAAATGTTAGCATGCTACATCTTGTGATTCATCTTTCTTCAGTTAATATAGGATTTTACCAAAGAGGAAATGAGCTGTTGATATCCTGTAAATTCTGCCTTCTGTTGTTTGTTTTTCTGCAAAAATCTTAGTGGCATGAGCTTCAATAGTAGTTCTGGAAATAAGAAAACAAGGAAGTAAGTCCAAAATAATATACTGGAAAAATGTTCTATTGCAACAGCAGGTAATGGAACATGAACCAAAGTCTTGTCTTCTACTTGAAAACATTCTGGTCTTTATGCAACATGACTCTTTTAAGCAAACTATTTTTTCCTACATAATACAAAAGTAAATTTGTCACTCCCTTTTCTGAATTTCTAATCAACAAAATCCAAGACAGAGATGTTTGACTCTTTGGGGGCATATTATCCTAGAAAGAGTCAAATTATGTCTAAAGCAGCATCAAGAATGTCAGATGTCTTGATGTAGGACTTGGAAGATGAATTTCCCTTAACTTCACCTCACTGAATGTGTTCCTCTTAACTCACTGCTTCTGCCTGTTGACAGCTAAGATGGCTATTGCCAAGATTTCTGGAAATGGCCTGGATCTTTGGCTCCAGGATCAGTTCGAACCAGAGAGCCCCAAGCTGTTTTCAAAGACAAATATGATTGGTAATCTTTGATTCCTATTGGGCTGGGTGGGTTCAGCCTGAGGGTGAGGGTTTGCTCAGCTCCCACATCCAATGATCAAGTGACTCATACTCAGCTGTCAAAGCTTCCCCTCAAGGTCATCCAGGCAGAGAAAGTTGCCTTCTGTTGCCTGGGTCATAGATAGAGCCAATTCTGGGACAGGGGGATGTGGGTAAAAAGAGAATAAAAAAGTGACAAGCCATCCATAATCCCTTCGGGGAAAGAGAACAGAGCTCCAGATCAAGGGGCAAGTTCAGAACCTGCTGATGCTTGGAACTGAGGTCAAATGAAACACAGACTTTATTTCGTGAAAGTAAGCAAAACCATGTTGCTTTGCCAGCTATAAATGGAAGAGAACATATAAGTTCAATAAGGAAACAAATGGCAACCTAATTTGCTTCCTTTCTCAGGTACTGTGCTCAAAACCAGACAGGGGCTGGCCTTGGATGCCATGGGAAAGCCTGTGAGTCCCAAGGAATCTTACTATCCGTATTAACTCTTACTATCCACAACAGAACACTCTTCTTTTTCTTTTCCTGTTCTTTGGCCAATGGTTGGGAGGAATATCATACACCTTAGGTAACAATTCTTCAAAGAATCAAGGAACCTAAAACCTGGCCAAATTTTCAGAGATGGTTGCCAAGCCATACTATAGTCTCAGTGCCTCACTGCTGCATAGCCAATGAGACTTGAGGATAATAAACAATGAACTCACCATCTTTGTTCTGTAAACCTATCCTTCTGATCTGGCAAATACACCCTATAGATTTGAAATATTACCCTGAACCCACAGAGCTATTGTTTATTTTTTACTCCCTTCCTATTGAGTCAATGCCATATTTCATCAGTAAGACTGCCCTCTCCATCACCATTAGTACTACTCTCATCTTGCTCATACCATGAGAAAGGAAGAAACAAAATGCTGAACCTATAGCTTGCTTCCCACCTTATGTGTCTTTATAGGCATTGGGCCTGCACTACAACCTGGGAAGACATAGGAATCAATTGCTCAGTTTTTGATTTGCAGTAATGATGGCGTAGGTGTGGAGCAACTCATCCCCATATTAAAAACGATCCTCATGTGCTCTGAACTGCTGCTGCCTTCTATATCAGAATCTATTGGTCTTCACTCTCTACAAAGATCTCAAATTTGTGACATTATTTTCTCAGATTGATCTATTTTACCTCCTTCTTATACTCACAGGCTATTTGGGATTAGATTTAGAAGAGAAAGTGTCTGTACTACTTTAATACCTTCTCAGTAATGGGAGATTTCCATGATACTTTTAGATGAGAAGTATCTTACAAGTATTATAGGCTGGAATTAAGAATCCAAAGTCTTGGGGCTGGGAATGTGGCTTAGTGGTAGAGGTAGAGTGTAATAGACTCTATAGAGAGCTCAAATTATATAATCCTTTAGAAAGGCTAAATCAAAGCCCAAGAAAATAAGTTCCAGGGAATGGGCACTTGCAAGCAGGTAGTGGGGCTAAGAGGAGAGGGATAAAAGGAAGAGAAGTGGGGAGAATGCAGGCAAGAATTTATTGTATATACCAGAGAACTGAGAAAAATAAGGGAAGGGGTGGCTTGAGGTGGGGTGAAGATGTTGAAGAGAGAGTATAAATCAAGATGCATTGTTAAAAGTTAAACTTAAATTGCTTTCTTAAAAGGCAAAGAAATTAAATACATACCCTAAAAATTAAGAAGAGTGAGAGAAGGGGCAGGTTGGGAAGGGTGGGTGAGCATATTTAAATAAGTGACATTGATCAAGATGCATTGTATTCATTTACTATTTTGGTGAATAGCAACTCCTTTGTACAACTACTTAAAGATAATTTAATAAAATAGCTGGTGGCTCACACCTGTAATCTGCTCAGGAAGCTGAGATCTGAGTATCATAGTTCAAAGCCAGCCCTGGCAGAAAAGCCCCCATGAGACTTTTACCTCCAATTAATCACAGAAAAACCAGCAAATGGTGCTGTAGCTCAGGATTTCAGGGACAGCACCCAGGTCCAGAGTCCAAGCCCTAGGACCAACAAAAAAATTGAACTATAATAGTAATAATAACAATAAAAAGGATAACACAAGAAATAAATTAATAAATTAAAAAATAAAGCAAAAAGAACAGATGTGACTAGCCAATTCCACATGTGACCACAAGAGGCAGTAAGAACTTCCTCAAAGTATTGCTCTGAAAATATTCGCATCACACTAAGAAGTTATTTGACATTCAGTATTATATTTCATGGATATAAAAGAAGATCAGTGGAAAACAGAATATAATGTTTCATTCAGTTAATGAATGAAACACATACTAACACTATACTTGACATTATGATCTAATAGCAGTAGATCTACTTCATGATCAAATAGTAATCTAATATTTAAATACAATCTGTAGAATTATGAAGATAGCCACTTCACTATCAAATAGACTATATTTAACTAAATAAAGTAAGCTAAATACATAAATTTAACTCCAAATGAAAAGGAATCCACAGTTCCTGCTAATAAGAACACAAGAGTGGTTGAGAATATCTATGGAAACATAAAGCCATATAAAAGACTACGTGTGATGGGGAGGTGCATGAAGTCACATGCTGTTGTAAGAATGGGGCTTGTGTGGGGACCAGGAGGGTGTGGGTACCAGTAATTCTTCAAGAAGCTATAGACTTAGACTAAGGTCAGAGGACAAACAAACAAGAAGCTATGTGGCATCTATA
The DNA here is from genome assembly GCF_023159225.1 of Perognathus longimembris pacificus. Lineage (NCBI taxonomy): Eukaryota > Metazoa > Chordata > Mammalia > Rodentia > Heteromyidae > Perognathus > Perognathus longimembris. Next base: position 48,399,562 of record NC_063171.1, read on the forward strand.
GCCTAAGCTACAGGAAGCATTAAGATATTTAAAGATAACCTTTTTGTGATGACTTAAATAGACCAGATTATTTTCATACCACCAAGAGAATTAATCTCTGCAAAAAATTATGAAGAAGCTGTTGAACCAGCACTCCAAAGAAGTTAAACACAATGTCATGGGGTGGTCAAAACCCACACCAACCAGTCATACAAACCCATGCTTTGAATCCTGGCTCATCCATTCATTCAACAAGCTATATGATTTTGGGTAAGATGTCTCACATTTGCAGTTTTCACTTACTTGTTCAGTGATGCTTTATCTCACAGAACTGTTAGGTGCTTTACGTGAGGTAGCGTAGATATTCAATACATGCAAAAATGTGGAAAGGACTATTTAGCATTTTATAAACTGACAGTTTAAAACCGAAAGGTTAAGTTTTTATCAGCAAAATTAAGTCTTAACTCTCTTATGGAGGTAATTCATGTCACATACGCTTAGAAATGAGTTTATCCTGCTGGAGTCTCAGAAAATCCTTGTTGAAAAAATACATTTATATCATTGTAAGATACCAAGGTTTTTTGGATGGCACGGTCAGTATCATGTGGACAAACCAAGTTGCATAACTTACACAGTATTTTGAAAAGTGTTTTCAAAATAGTTGTCCTTTTTCTTTTTAGTTTACTGGGGTTTGAGCTCCATGTACTCATGAAAACTACGCGGGCACTCTTCCTTTGGAGTCAACTCTGCCAGCCCTCTTTTTCTCTAGTCATTCTTATGAGAGGGTCTTGCTTTTTCCCCAGGCCATTCTGGATCATGATCCTCCTGTCTATGCCTCCTCTACAACTGGGATGACAGGCATATGCTACCACACTCTGCTTTTATTTTTACTTGAACTGGCCCGGAATTGTGACCCTGTAAATCTCAGCCTCCAATATAGGAATGACAGCCATACACGCCTTGGGTGTCCAGCTACCAGTTGATTGCAATAAGATCTTGAAAACTTCTTCCCTAGGCTGGCCCCCTAACTCATTCTCTTACATAGTTATGATTACATAGGCTGGCTAGAAAAGTTTCATGTTAAATCATGATAGTATCATTCACCAGCCATCAGAATATCATGCTTTCTTATTTTATTTGTTCTTTATTTCACTTTTTTTCTTTTGTCGGTCATAGGGCTTGAATTCATGGTCCTCGAGTTCTTTTGCTCAAGGCTAGTACTCTACCACTTTGAACCACTTCCATTTTTCTGGTAGTTAATTGTACATAAGAGTCTCGTGGATTTTTCTTCCCAAGCTGGTTTTGAACTGCGATCTTCAGGTCTCAGCCTCTGGAATAGTTAGTATTACAGGTATGAGCCACTGGTGCCCAGTGCTTTGATTTATTTATTTGTATATTTATCTGTTTGTTTGCTTGTTTATAGAGAGAGTTAGAATTTACATCAAGGTCTTCTTGAACCCAAATAACAATATGCCTTCTTCAGAGTCCCTTCTTCCTTTTTTAATATTGTAAGCCAACAGGTTTTTTTTTTGCCAGTCCTGGGCCTTGGACTCAGGGCCTGAGCACTGTCCCTGGCTTCTTCCCGCTCAAGGCTAGCACTCTGCCACTTGAGCCACAGCGCCGCTTCTGGCCGTTTTCTGTATATGTGGTGCTGGGGAATCGAACCTAGGGCCTCGTGTATCCGAGGCAGGCACTCTTGCCACTAGGCTATATCCCCAGCCCAAACAGGTTTTTATTTGTTTCATAGAAACTTAATAGAATCCTCTTTATGGTTAAGTGAACTAGCCGCAAAAGCTGTGTTGCTCTGTTTTCCTAAATCTCTGAGAGCAGTGTTATTCTGTGGGGGAATGCAAGCAGCTGTCAGAGCATTATGTTCTGGAAGAATCCAACCATTTTACAGTGCCAACAAAATGTGAGGCCATGAGATCAAGTGCTGATTTTCCAGATCAATTTTTAAACTATCTCTGCTCATCAGTAGCCCTACATTTGGGGGCAAAAATGTATTGATCAGGAAACTGAATCTAGCAAGCTCCTTTGCAGCCTAGAAAAAAAAAATGCCCATGAGCTATTCTGCCTGATTCATTTTCTTTCTGTCTTTCCTGCACATTTCCAAACAATTCAGGGGAACTGTGGGAATCATCCTTCCTGGAGCACTGGCAGATCTTTCTTAATTCCATTCATGGGATCTTGGTGCCTGTTCAAAACTCTTTGTTAAATGTTGTCCTCACCGGTACCTTCATTTCCAGAATCCCTTTGGCACAGAGTTTAGAATCCTAGTTCCCTGCAAACATGTGAAAAGGTGAAGAGTCAAATTTTCCTTTCTTCTGGCTGTTATCTGGGATGTTCTGGATTGAGAGTGGTTGCTGAGTGAGGCTGTCAGACATGAAAGAATAGCTGAGGTCAGTTCCAACATGCTTTTTTTTAATGGTCTGTGGGGGTGTGTGGGATTCACAGTACAGAACTGTGGTTCTGGATAATTTCCCATACTCATTCTTTTCAAAATGAGGAATCCTGAAACAGCCTATAGTATGAAATTACCCAAATATCAGTTTTCTTTGCAGAAAATTCACCAAGCAGGATCTAATTTTGTACCACTCAATAGGCAAAAACAGTATTTTCCCAAATACAGAATACATTTTGTGTACTACTACTCAATCACCTTATCCAGCTTTCACCTCCACTGTCTGAACCCAGAGGAAATGACAGAAACAACTGAATTCACCAGGTCTGGGACAATGGATGATTGCTGAACTCACCCTTATGAGGAAGAATTTATAAATCTTGGCCATGCTGAGGTTCTTAGATGGATGTCAGAGATCTGCTTCACCATCAATCTCACTTCTGGCCACCACTGGCTTTATGCCTTTGGACAAAAGATACCAAATAATTGTTCCATTCAATGTCTTTCTACCTAATAGGTTGAGAATATTTTCTCATATGATGTAGCCCTTTGAGAGCAAGTATAAATGGCAGTAAGTGAATAGCGGTTCTAATCTTACATTTGAAGTCCATTGAAATGCTGTAGATGCCACTGGATTAAATTCCTGGGGTATCAAATATGCAAGGAGAGAAGGCATAGAGAAGGGAACACATGCTTCAAGTGACATGATGTCTGCACCCCTGGGAACATTTTCTTACTAAATAACCTGATACACTCCCCTCTCAAAGAGTGCGAACAACATTCAGAAAGAGATTTTAATACTTGGAATATGATATGAACAAAAATGGAATTTGCTATGTATAAAATAAGAAATAAAACTTACAGGTCCACAATATCCTAATTTCTTTACCTCTTAGGTCAGGCAATTATGCACACAACTAGGAAAATGTAATAATAGGTAAAATATAATCATAAAAATAACATTGCTCTTAAATTCATGGAACCTCAGACAGAGAACATCAGGTCTACTTCACATAGGAGGAATATTTTAAATCAATTCTAGATGATAAATGAAAGTTTCCCAGCAGAGAATGAAAGGAATATGTGGTAGGCATAATTTGAGGACAACTACAAGGACCTTGCTCTTGTTTAATTTCCTACTTTGGGCTATGGGGAAAGGAGAGGGAGCCATGGTTGTAATGATATAATTCTCCCATGACTATAATGTAAGTGTCAAAGGAAGAGATTTTGCCATTATAATTAAGGCCAATAAGCAGATGAGTTGGGCTTTATTGAATCCTTTGACTCTTTAACAAAGGTATCAATCCTTTTCTGAAGTCAGAAGGACAAGAGGAACCTTGGGTAGAGCCATGTGACAAGGCTCGGAGAGTAGCTTCTAATTGCTTAGTGCAACTATGCACAAGACCCTGGGGGTTCAAGTCTCACAACTTGAAGGCAACAAATTTTGCCAGCAACCTGAGGCAGCTTGAGAGCAGATCTTTCCCTAGCAGAGACGCCTGTTGCCTCTTAACACTAATTTCAGCTGTGTGAGAGATCAAGCAAAGATCATAGTTCTCTGGGGTCTAGAATTCTGACACAGGCAAGATAATAAATCGGGGGTGTTCTTTAGTCTCAATAGTGATAGAAAAATGAATACAGTGGGGAAATCCCACTGCATTATAATAGAGACAGTAGCAGGAACTACCTTTTAGGTGAGAAGCTATGAGGAATGTGGTAGAATGGTCCTATATATCCCGTAGAGAAGGGATGACCGGAGGTGAGATGAAAAGTCAAGACGGCAGTACTTGGGAATAAACCTAAAGTTGTGCATGTGAACCTGGCTACTCACAGAAGGTGAGAATTATTGGAAGACTATAGGAGAACCAACCAGGAAGCTGACATCAGGTAAAAAAAATAAAAAGATCCAAAGGTTCAGAGGAAAGCAGAGCTGTAAAAATGAAAGAGAGAAGGCATCTCCAAGAGACATTTTAGTAAACAACCTGACTTTGGGGGGTCCACGTGTTTTCATAATTGTTTAAATTCCTCCAAGAATACAATGGAATGTGGCTCTTCCTGCTAATGGGACCTTAAAGAAGTCATCTCCTGATAGAAAGAACTGAGAAAGTAAGTAGTATGCCTACTTATGTCACATACGTTATATCAATTAGTTTTTATTGTATGTGAGTTTTATGTTCACAGCAGGGCAATTTGATTGATCTATAGCATTATTTTTAAGATCACAATAAATATACATCCAATTGAGGTACATCATTCATCTTGTCTAGCCCTCTGCCTCTAGACAGCCAAAATATTATTATTCCCATGAAGTAATAGAGGTGAAAGAGGCCAACTAACCTGTCACCAGGTAATCAGCAGAGGGAGAGGTTGACTAGAGTTTCATTCATCAGACTCCTGTTTTTCCCATTGCACCATCAATAGCAAGCCAGGCAAATGATTAGCAATGGTGAGTCTGGAAGGCACGTTAGCTGAACAGGGTCATGGGAGAAATGATCAGGATGGACAAGCCGCTCTACCACTCTAAGGATAATGTGGGTAGCAACAGGATTTTCATCTCAAATCTTAGCCACATCTAAATTGAGTTGACTGTATGATTTTTATCAAATGAGAAAAACATCTCACCTTTGAACATGGAGGAGTTTACCAGCTGTTGTTCAATCCCAACAGCTTTATAAAAACAGATTCACAAGCAAACTTCAAGGGCTGTATGTTGACATCCTTTCCCATTTCATTTTTATTTTACATTTTTTATTAATTCAGCCTGGAGATTTAATTGTATCCAAGGCTCTAGCAGGACTTATATAGAGACTAGCATAATACCTAGAAGCCCAGATGTTGCATACGATATCATGATAAGTAGTACTGTTGACTTCCTACAGCATTTTTCTTTCTTGTAACTCATCTGTCTGTCTGTCTATCCATCCATCCACATATCCATCTATCTTCCTACCTATTTATCTGTATCTTTCTTTCTTTCCTTCTTTCTATCCTCCCTCCCTACCTTCCTCCCTTCTTCCCTTCCATCCTTCTTTTCTTCTTTGCTTTCTTTTCTTTCTCTTCTTTTCTTCATTTTTTTCCCCAAACCCATGCCTCATTATTTGAGGTCTTGGCCTAGATGAAACATTTGCTTTTGCACTTAAGTGCTGTCAGAAATGCTGTGGCTGGGACCGAGCCGGCTAGGCTGTCCTATGGGGTTCCTTCCAGGCTTCCTTTGAAGTCACCAGGAACATGGTGCAGAGTAGGGGTCCTCTCCCCATGGAAGGCAATGATAAGGATCAACATCCTTTAACTAGGGTGAAAATGTGTTCACTTCTGAAAATAATATGGCTTTGATTTCCAGTGATATTCAACCCTTTTAAGGATCTTGAAGAAACAGCACAGGAGCTCAGCTTCTGTTCCCTGATGAATAAGCGTTCGTTGCCTGGAAAAAGAATCTATCCTGTTGGGGAGGGAGGGTTGTCTGTGGTAGTTGAACAAATCCCAGAAAGGATGAAAGATTACAAATGAGGCCCTGGCTCCAGTTGGATGTGATTTCAACCAAGTGTGGTATTATTTTTCCTTTATGTTTCACTGCCTGGTGCTTTTCTTCCCTGTTAGAATGTAAGGTAGAGCACGTGCAAGCCAGACCCATGTTGTCAGAACACTAGGGAAGGGCACTGAAGGCTCTGTGCTCTCAATGTGTGGCATTTTCATAAGGTTTCCTGAGAGCTGGGCAGGGTTGCTTGTGGTTTTTTCCAGGTGGTGCTTTTTTAAAAAAAAAAAAAAAGTCTCCTTGAAACTCTCTAGAAAATTTATAAAGGCTTCTCTTTGGTGCAACATGCTATTTCTGGGGATGATTATAGGATTTCTAAGAGGAATCAACATTTTTGGAATAGATTCCAATATGAAGCAACACAATCAGCTGTGATCTGTAATCTGGCCTAACCCTAATAGAATGTTACATCATGATTAACTTGGGAATTTCATGTTTACATGTTTAGGCTTAATCATATTTTAACCCCATCCAATTGGCCACACACAGCAAAGGCTCTCATTCACTTCCCTGCAAAGACAGATTGCAGTGCCTGCCTTGCCTTTGAGCCCGTGTGCTTTTATGATGATGACTCCATCTTTCCCCAACTCTGACCTTAGCACTGGGATAAGCTCTGCCAAAATCCCACAGGCTCCAGTCCCACTGGCTTGCTGCTCAAATCCTGTAAAGTCATACCACTGGCAAAGCTACAGAAAGGACCGCACCCAGGACTAAGCAGTCCAGAGAGCTTGCTCTCGCCCATTGTTCCAACTCACCAAAGAGGAGACACGAAATCAATAACTCTCAAATGGGAGAGTAGTGAGGGAGAATAATGGCACCAATGGGAAATGCCCTGTGCATCCATTCTTTCATATTCTCCACAATATCACCTTTGAGAAGTTTTCTTAACTCTGCCCTGGATTTGTTGCTGCTTTGATGATTCCCTATGTAGGTAAATGAGCTTATAACCCTGTGCTGTGTTTGCACCTATTTTTTTTTCCTCCACTGGATTTCAAGTCTCTAGTGGGCAGCTGTTGTGCAAATTTAGCTAATGAAGAAACAGGTACTGTCTACGGCCATACCACCCTGAACGCGCCAGATCTCATCTGAAGAAACACTGAACACCATCACTGAACACCAGACATTTATTTTAGGTTCTGAAGAAGTCAGAGGAATGAGAAAGGTATCATTAATGAAGGGGGCCTCCACTTTGATATGGAAAATAGAATTGTAGACAGTTTCTACTGAATGATTTTTGACAAATTCTAACATGGCACCTAGTACACAATCAGTGACAAACTAAGCTGTTCCTTAAAAGTCCTGCAGGGTTTAGAATAACCCATAGAGGTAGCCATGGCTTTGTCTACATTATCGCTTTGTCCAGCAGGCATAGCAAGGAAATAGCACATTCTCCTGACAAGGCTGGCCCAGATGGCATAGATACAGCCTTGGCTCCACTGTTCTAGGTGTTGGGCTTTGCACATCCTAGATCTAGGCACCTAGCTATATAGCACCCCCTCCAACTGAGGTTCTACTTTACTCTTACGCATATCTTTTCATCAGAAGGGACTCATAACCTTTCAAAATCTGTGCCATGATGAATCTCACCATCTTTTTTTAAAAAAATGAGCTCCTTATTTTCTTCAAGTGATCTGGTAGTGCTGTTAAAAACCATATGGCTTCCTTGTCATAGGTTTGGTGGTATGGAAGTGGGAGATAGCTTGAGAAAGGATGGTGAGAATCTCATTCATGGAGAGACAAGGTTCTGGAGAAAAGGTGGTGGTTTTTCTTCTGGAATTATGATAGCAAGGGAGACACAAACATTACACTAACCCAGCAGAGTTTTGGAGGTAACAAATGCAATTATTTTTGCTTCTTATACTCCCTTCAAAGTTTTATCTGACCTAGATCACGCTTAAGTCAGACTCACTTTCTCACTTTAGGTCATCATTATAGAATGTAGTATTAAAGTGTTGTGTCCAAAATGTTTAGGAAAACTTTGTACTTGATTTAAAGTAAAATACTCTGCCAGTCTGCAGAGTCAGGATGAGAGGCAACAGGAGAAATAGGAATACATAGGGAAATGACATAATTGATGTTCTGTATTTCTCTACAACAGATTTCTAACAGACCACCTCCCAGTTTGTTAACTAGTTTCCAATCCCTATGGGATCAGAGCTTTAGGTAAAGAAGGAGGAACCTTATAGAATGAGAAAAAAATGCTTACTTGATTTGAAGTAATCTATTAAGTCAGCTTTAGGCTGTCAGAATGGGAGATATTTAAAACCTGCTGTATCTGTTGCATGTACTTTCATGGTTTCTGTGGGCATTATCTTACAGATTTGTTTGTTGTACCTTTCCTGATCCATTGTATGGGATATATCATGAACCCTTCTGCATTACTTGTGAACATTCCTTTTCCCTATTTTTTCTTACTACTATGGATTCTTCTGCCCCTCTTGGTGAGCTTCATGGGAAGAACCACAAAGAATCCACACTGGCCTTTGTCTCACCTGAGATAATCACATATCTCTTGTCTCAACAAACCCAGAGAGCAAACAATCCCAGCGCAACTCCTCCATAGCTCACTCAGCTCTGGCTCCAATACTTATCTTTGATGTCTCCCAAATCAGAGAGTTCTCAACAATGAGTCCTCACTAAATATGATGGGAAAGTGGTAACTTACATAACACAGAGACTTTGGAGAGGAGCTATTGTTAAGAAAATCACTTTAAAACATTTTCTCTCAACTGTCAGAACTTCCTGACTTCCCCTCTCATTGAGATCTTCATTCTATCACAGAATCTCTGAGCAGCTCAGACTGGTTTTTGTCCTTTACTTTTGTAAATAATGCATGAAATAACCTATCTCCAAAATTATCCCTGTATGGTAAACTTGGTGATTTGCTAGCCACATCAACTTTGGCAGATAATTTATGGTCTAGAGACATCAAGGTCCCTATAGAGGGATCCTATTTGGGAAGGTATAGGCTGAAAAATTCTGATAGAGATTTGATGAAATTTTTGGATCTTTAGAACTAGCCAAATTTACAATCAGAAGCACTTCAATAACCTGTCCCATAATGTGCATACTTAATTTCTACTTATTTGCATTCAGTTTCTTCTTCTTTCAACTGTAAACAGTAGTTGGTATTTAAACACTTTGGGGAAGCCTGTGAGCCACCAGACTAGTCACACCTTTGCTGTCTGTATTTCTTTGTCTCTGTACTTCCTCTCTGGGGTAACGTTCTCTCCTTTACTCACTGTACTGGAAGAGGAGAACTGATTTCTTTCATTCTTGCATGGAAGTGGGCTCTTCTGTGCCCACACTGAACAAAAGTAGCCCAATGAAGATTGCCTTATAGGCACAGAGAGCACCTATCTCCTAGCTAGATGATTCCTTGCTATAGAAAAAGCATTTACCACAGGCATAGAAAGAGTTCTTCAGTGTTGACCATTGACGCTACTGGGTCTGGTTTGGGAGGGAAGCATGAAAACACAAGGAATTCTCTAAATCCTCCATGTTCTTCCTGTCATGCTGTTCTGCGTATAGTCCCTCCCTTGTGCTACAGATTTTTTTTCCCCCTCTATCAAGTTCATTGGAGAAAGGAGCTGCTCTGCCATTTTGCCACTTCTGTTTGAAGAGGAGTTGGTGGAGGGGAGGCATTTTGTGAGGGGAGGTGGCAAGGAAAAGGTAACTGAGAGGGGATATTATATAAGTGCATTATATATGTATGTGTATATGTATATTTATAAATACATGCATTTATAAATACATGTGTAATGTGTAAATGTATAATATGCACATATATATGCATACAAAAATGCTGTATATGCATGTACATGCAAACATGTGCATATAGGCACATGTGTATATATGTGCATGCAATTAATGTGCATATATAACATATCTGGGATGAATCTGATCAAAGCTCACTATATACATGTTGTAAATACCACAATTAAGCCCCTTGTTCAATTTGCCTATGCTGATAAAGTGCTTAGAACCATGAAAAACTAAACTATTTTTGATTGAAATGTGATAGGAATCTAGGAGCTGGCTACTGAGAAGTGAATGAAAAGAAAACTGTATATGAAAGAAAAAGTTATTTTTTTTCTTTCCTATGGTTTATCCCCTGTTGTCACTGTATTTGATTTTCGGTACCCTGGGTATTGTATATACATTTATCTGAATTAGGGAGGGGATGGGGAACATCAAAATGGTGAGACAAAGGTAAAGGGCAAACCAATGCAACAGCAATACTCACAAGACAATACTTTGGAAATTGTATAACTAGTTGGGGAGTTGGGGGGAGGGAAGGTAGGAGAAATATGAGGGAGGAGTAACAACTATGACAAGAAATGCACTCACTACCTTATGTATGTCACTGTAACCCTTTTGTATATCACCTTAAAATTAAATTAAATTATAAAACGTTGTTTCCAAAAAACAAGGGAAAGATATTGTAATGTTTACCAAACTCTCCACAGGCATTTCATATGACTTTCCTTGAAGTAAAAAGGAAGAGGTTGGTCATATGGCTACCTGTGTAGAGACGAACTTTTCCACCACAAACATCCCATGCCCTTGAGATTCATTTAGTCTGATGACTGAATTCACTCATTGTATCTAAGTAGATATAAGTTGTGCCATTTGGTTCCAGAGCCATAGAGAGCAGGCATTCTCTTCCATTTGCTTTTGCTTTGCTGCTGGCTATACATACTGCTATGTGCTAGCTTTGGCTATGTGAACAACAATGGTCTGAGGGGTACCTAAACAAAAAAAATCTCACCAACAATCAGGTCCCTGAATGATCACATGGAGGAGAGCTAAGGGTTATCCTGGAAATCTTACTTCAGACTGTTATGTGCGCGTGAGCGTACACACACACACACACACACAGATTTTTAGTTCTTTAACTCATAATCCCTGAAGAATTCTTTATTACACCAGCCTTTCCTTACTCCAGTTGTAACTCCAGCTTAATGGTAAGTGGCACTCCAAATAGAATGGCTAGTAGGATATTTCCTGTGGCTGAGAAAACTAAGGAAATTAGGCAAGAGGTGTCTGACACGAAATTTAAGAGGTGCCGGTTCTGTGTCATGCGGCAACTCTCTTTGGTTATCTTAACATCTAAACTTTGGAAAACCTTTTTTTTTTTCAGTGATGTTTTTCAAAACTGAAAATAGAAGGATGGAAAGCTGAGAGGAAAAAATAGTTTGAAAAAGTTGAGACAAAAAAAAGGAGACTGAGAATTCACTGGAAGCATGGAAATTGTAGGAAGTGGTAGCGAGAACAAACATAGTCAATTTCTTATATAAGTAAGTAAATAAAGTCCAAAAGATGGGTCAATGAGACTAGGCAGGTAGAAAACACTGAGTTATAGCCTTTTTTTTTTTTACTATTTAAATCCTTTCTGCCTTGCAAATATCATTTTCCCCACAAAGTGTAAGCATTCATATGGTCTCCATCCTTAGATCAGCACAAAAGGAGATACTTTAGGGGCTTTCTGAAAAGCCTGGGTCTCCAATGGGCAATGCTACACCTTAACTATGACATTCTGCTTTGTATCATTAGAAACTAAAAATAGAATTTATGCAAAGTCTTGCTAAAACAGGTTGATGTCTAAAGTTCATTTGTGGCCTATTATCACAAGTTCCCCACAGTGAAGAAATGAATTATCCTTAGAATTTTCTGTTTTCTAAATGGAAACTCAAACTTTTCCTGTGTCAAGAGGATATGCCACATACCACCCATCTGTGGTTCACGAGCTTCTATTAATGACTGAAAGAGGACCCTGATCTCCCAGCTCCCTTCCCAGAGATGTCCAATTATGAACATAAAGTTGCTTTTTTCCCCTTTCAGGAAAGAACTCCCATTTCACCTTTCTCGGCAGTGGAAGAAGTAGGTCAAAACAGCAATTGCTGATGAAAATTCAGTTTCCAAATACATCCCATTGCTTAGTTGTGGAGGGAAATGTTCTTTACCTTTTGAACTTTCAGATAGCTGGCAAACACAAATGAGAAAGTTTTGTTGTTTTAATTAAACAGGAAAAAATATCATACCCTGGGCTTGGCCAGTCACCAAAGTCAGACCTTTCATGGCTATTCCTAAAGGACCACTTCACACTCTTGTGGCTGTATGATGGGAACAAGGACCAGGCATGGTTATCGTACTGCTAACACTTAGTACCTTCTTAGAAACCTACAGCCAAAGGTTCTGGGGAGGGGAGGGGGGAGAAGCGCCAACGATTCATTTGTTCTGGGTAGTCTGTCCCATAACCTTACACCTTATTGACCATAAATCAGAATCGCTTGAGAAATCACCACATCCCTTTTCTGTCTGGGCCTGTGAAACTGTTTCCTTTAATCCAGTAGAGAGAGAAAGATGCTTGTGGTTTCAGAGCCCTGGGATATTCTATTCTGTGCACCACATGCATGTGTTTTAGCTAATGATCTGGGTGTCTACTGTGGTTTATGACCACCAATTGTTGCAAAGCTCTATCTGACTCCATTCTTCTCCTGGAGAAGATGAGAACATTCTTACCATATTAGTCATCATGAGCCTTTAAACAATTTTTTAGTACACAGGAAATGTTTCTCTCTAAGAGCACATAATTTGGCTAATAGCCACTTCCTGGTTTCAGAACAAGTTCACCACCACCACCTACTACTACTACTACTCTGAGATAAAGTTCAAAAAGCATAGCTTTTGTGGAGGACATGTTACCGCTTTGCATAAACTCTATGCAAGCTTTGGTGTCCAGTTACCCTGAAAATATGTATTGAGCACAGTTTGTTGGGGTCAATAGAATGAACCATATGGTAGTTAATCCTTGCACCTAGAATTTACTCAGGAAAAACAAAAGGAAAAAAGAAAAAGGAGCACAGGCACTATTTTGTTCTTTAAAGGACATTGATTAGTGAATTGTGAAAAGTGGCACTCTATTTTGTTTTTGTTAGAGTTGAAGATTAGAAAGGTAACAAAGTTAGATATAAGATTCAGGATCCAGATCCTTTGGTGTTGGTGTATCTGGCTGCAGATGGGCTAACCACACAGGAAAGATTCTATCATCTCCATCAATTCTTGTCATTTAGGATCTGATTCCATAAAATCCAAGTTTGCCATTATCTGTATAATTCAACAAAAGGCTAGCCAGTTAAAAAGCAGAAACACAATTTATTTGTCATTGGGTAAAAATTAGTTCTTCATCTGTTGGTGATCAATTTTATGTGATTTCTTGGCAAGGCTCCAATACTCAATTGTTCAATCACCTAATGTGTTCCTGTGAAGGTATTTTGTAGATGTGACCAATCATTTTCCTTTTTTCCTCAAAACCTACAGTTAATTTTCAAAACAGGTTTAAGTTATAGATCAAACTTTTTGTGTTTATCTTGTACAATATATGACAGAGAAATCTATCTATGTATCTATGTATCTTTCTATCTTTCTATTTGCCTGTCTATCTGTCTGTCTGTCTGTCTGTCTGTCTATGTATATATCATCTATCCATCAATAGTGGAATGGTTAAATGCAGCTAACTAATTCATGACCCATAATAGCTATCATTCTGTGGTGAGAACACTTACCACTTACTCATTTTACATTTTTAACCATAAAATACATTGTCATTTATTACAATCACCATGCTGTAAATGGTTCTCTTTAACTTATTATTTCTTTAGATAGTAGCTCCTCCTCTCTAATTCCCCTATAACCACGCCATCATGTATTCTCTGCTTTTATGAGATCAACTTCTTTTTGTAGATTCCACATTTGAGTGAGTGCCCGGATTATTTCACCTAATCCTCTTGGTCCTACTATGTTGTTGAACATCAATTAGCTTTTCTTGAACTTTACCTATACCTAGGATCTGCTTAAGAGTTTCCAGCCAGCCATATAGTTTGGGACATACCTTAGCCAGCCCCTTTATCACAGAAAATGATCCTTTGCAACAGACCACTTAGTAGATAGACATACAAGCAGGCAGACAGACAATCTCATACATAGAACCATGTCTGACACTGAAGCAATAACTCATCTGCAGTAATGGCAGCCAGATTAGTCATTTTTACCCTTAAGTATAATACTATTGCCCACAGGTAATCTCAAGATTAGCAATCACTTTCAGGGTATGTTTGTACCACAATGACAAAATTTTCCATCTATTCTCAACACAATATCCCAAAAGCTTTCTAGAAAATAAATTTGTTTCTATCACTCCACGTTTTCAACTTTCATGCTTTTCCTTCATAATCTCAGTAAGTACCAAGCTCTTTGCTACATAATGCCCAAATATATCAAATCTGCCTTCTGCTTCCTTGGACCATTTTACCTGACCTCTTAAGCTTGTTCTGATGTTCCTGTCTCATTGGGCTTATTCTTGTCTCTCATCTTCATGCACGCTAGGCTAGGCTAGGCTATGCGCTAGGCTAGGTATACTTCCTATTCAGAGCCTGCACTCAATTCCATAATAGTTGCTTTCTTTTGCTTCATACTACTTTTAACCATATACCATAGGAACTATTTATTGCTATGTTCAAAGCCTGTCTTTTCTTGAGCTGGGCATGGTAGTTCACGCCCCTAATCCTAGCTATGTGGGAGGTACTGGTAGAGAATCAAGGACTGAGCAAAAATAGGAGACTGTACTTGAAAAAATAAACTAACGAAACAAGTTGGAAACATAGCTGATGTGGCAAATTCTTCCCTAGCAAGCACAAGGCCCCAAAATTGGTTGATCCCAAACTCCTCAAAAAACAATCTGTTTTTCTAGAGTATGTGGCTCCCTAAGAGAGGGGGCTGCTTTAATTTCATTCTCTGTTGTATCTCTAGTGAAAGCACAAATTAGGCAGCCAGTTATTTTCTATTAAAAATAAATACATAAGTGAGATTAATTCAGTGGTGACTCAGCTAAATGTATAAGTTTGGAGGAATGACATTTAGTTTTCTAGGGCCTATGCCTACTCTGATACACATGAAGATATTGTCTACAAGGGTATTGACTTGTGGATGAAACCTTTTCCAGTTTTTCGCCTCCTCAGTGCCTGCAGCAGTGAACACTTTATTTGCCTTGTCTAGCATTTGTGATTTTTGCATTGCTCATCTCACAAGATTCATCCCTAAAGTTACCCTCCCTGGGTTCTTCTGTGATCGCTTTAACAGAAGCTGTCTTAGCGTACCCTGAAATCCGCAAACCTGCTTCACTTGTGCTCTTCATGTTGGGTTGTCTCTAGTGGAAACCACACATCTATCACTCCATGAATGAGGGAGTTGATCTGTTTCCTAGAGCAATTAGAATGGTGACTTACAATGGTAGTTTTCCAACTCCAAGTTGTAAGAGACATAAATGGATAGTAGCTATGGCTTGAGTGTATCCCTCAAGGATTCATGTGTTGGAAGTGTGGTCCTCAGCCTAGTGACACTAGGAAGGTATGGGACCTTTAAGAGCTGAAGCCTAGTGGGACATAGTTATGCAACCTAGAACACTACTTTTGAAAGACATTCAGAAAGTTCTTATGAGATCCAAGTGCTTGCAAAAGTAAGTCACTAAAAATAAAGGCCTGCTGGGCACTGGTGGTTCATGCCTGTAATTCTAACTAGTCAAGAGTCTGAGATGTGAGGATCTTGGTTCCAAGCCAGCCCAGGAAGAAAAGCCTTTGAGACTCTTATCTCCAACAATTAACCACAGAAAACGATGGAAGTGGTGCTGTGGCTCAAGTGGTAAGGTTCAAAAGGAGCCTAGGCCTAACCTCTCCCTAGTCCCTCTGGCTTTATATCTCCATGTGATTCTTCTTTTGTTTTTTATTTCTCATATCCATAATTACTTTGCACAATCACATTTATTATCATCCATTGCATAGCAATCTCGGCATTGATTGACTTTCCTATTGGAATATAAAGCCTAGGAATATTTCAGACAAATCTCACTATGCCAAGAACAATGTCTAGCACAAAGTTACTGTTCATTAAGTGTTCTACAGCTTAACCTAAGTAGTTGAAAGCACTGCTTTTTGCCTGTCTAGGTGTGCAAAATGTTTCTTTCTTAAGTCTGTTTGGATAGCTATTTAATTCAGTTACAACCAATTTTTCTAGTCACACCAAATCCCTTATAAACACACCCACACCCACAGCAACACACATACCACATATATGGCATATATATCCATTTATATGCCATTTACATATTATATGTTAATATATAATTTATGAGTTTTTAAATTATATAAATATATATAAACATACAATTTCAGGGGTGGGATGCAAAATAATATTGACATCTACATCTCTAGACAAAGGTATAGTGTCTATATATTTTAAAATTTGGCCAAATTAATTTTTTCTAGATGAATTTATAAGAGTTTTTAAAGGTAGTTGTAGAATGCAATTTACAAAATGATCTTCAGGCTAAATTCTGGAGGTAAACAGTGCTAAGAGTTGCACAGCAGTATAAATGTACTTAATACCACTGAGTGTGAGCTTTAAAATGGTTAAATGGTGAAGGGTTTAGGGTGCAGCATTTGCTTGACCAAGCATAAGGACCTGGATCTAACTGTAGCACTATCTGTGCACACATACAAGCACAGATATACAGTGTGCAAAGCTTGAATTCAATTCCTAGAAGCACAAAAATAAATGGTAAATTTTATGTAAGGTGTACTTTTTAACACAATTAATAAAGTAATCGAAGTATCTCATCAAAAATACGTGAAACCTACTGATACTATGGTATTTTTCTTCTGTACAGAGCTAGGAAGTGATTCAGTGTGATTCCCTCCTGTAGATAGCAAATCTCCTTTCCCTTTCCTCTCCCTATACTACCCTACACTACAGCTCACATGACCTCAGTTGACCATACATGACACAGACACCCTCCCAGACCTCAGACAAAGATGCAGACATGCCAATAGAGAATGAGTTGAGTCATGTAGAACAAATTTGCTAATTTTCTACAATAGTTGCCATCTTGCCTCCATTTGTTTCCCAAATATGAACACAAACATTACTTCTTCACAACATGCTCATATTCACTAAAACAAATCTATACTAGACTTTGGAACCGTCTATAATTTCACATCAAATGCTGCCATCCAAAGGAATCTCAGCCTTCTCCTACTGTTATTTATTAGTTCCTACATTTATTGCCTTTTGGAAATACAAAAATACTAGTGAAATATAAAACAGCTTAATTAAACTTTAGATGTAGCTTCTGATATGGCTGGCACAGAGCCATGGCATGCCGAGATTCTCAAATAGCATAATCTAATTGATTTTTTTTCTAGAACACAGAGGTCATAAACACACAGTAATCTGAAACACTCCGTGTCCTGCCAGCTGGCTCCTCCTTGTTTCCAGTTTCCCTGCACTGTAATTTTGCTCCCATTTGTGAGAAACTGTGGATTTCTCCACTTCAGTAGATTGTATTAAGTTACACGCTATTCAGTTGAGGTATTTTTTAATGAACTAATTACATGTTAGTTAATAATAGAACATTGCTTCAATAGTCAACTGTCGAATATCACTTTTAAAGAAATTAATTCAACCTTATAGTAGGAATGTCTGGGGATAAGATTGACCTATGAAAACCATATGATTACCTACCAGGCTGCTCTCCAGTTATAAATAAATTGTATAGGTATTAAATGTCAGTGTTATTAGTAATAACAACATCAGCAACAAAGACCGTCTATAAAATGCAGATTTCAGAGTGTTTCTTTTCCTGCTTGAATGTTTTCTGTAATGTATTCCAAGCTTAATTTTTATCAGTGAATAATAACTAGAAGAACATTGAGTCATACCAGAAAAGCCCCATGGTTAGACTCCAATCAATAGTTTCAATAGTTATAGTGACAAAGGTGATAACCTTTCAAGTCAGCTACTACTTCTTCCACTTCTGATTAGATATAATGGTTAATCTCAGTTTTCTCAGATCAGTAGTGATTTTTCAGACATTAATGATCATTCCTTGAAGGCAGCATTTGCCTTTCCTGATGTGTTGGTGATTCTGAATTTGTTTCTCCTCAGATCCATTTTTCACAGGGTGGATTTCTCTGGCTCCCACCTTAACTGATGTTCACCTGAACCCAGCTAATAAATGAAGAAACTCTGGTGGGAAATAAAAAACGATGAATAGGAAATAAAGAGTAACAAGGAAACGAAGCAGGAAGTACAAGACAGGAAATGACAAAGACACTTTTTTTTTGTTTTGTTTTGTTTTTGGCCAGTCCTGGGGCTTGGACTCAGGGCCTGAGCACTGTCCCTGGCTTCTCTTTGCTCAAGGCTAGCACTCTGCCACTTGAGCCACAGTGCCACTTCTGGCCATTTTCTATATATGTGGTACTTGGGAATCGAACGCAGGGCTTCATGTTATATGAGGCAAGCACTCTTGCCACTAGGCCATACTCCCAGCCCCAAAGACTCTTCTTTCTCTACTTCACTGCTGTCTTTGGCAGCAGCTGCAAGTCATCCAGCTCTCTGGTTGGCTACCCAATTTCCTGTGTCCAGTTTAGGGATGTTATCTTTCTGCCTTAGCTAATTGTTCAGTTGCTTCCCAATTTCATTAGACTTACTAGACTTCTATCACCAGTGTATTCAGTTCTCCTAGTTAAAGTGCTACTGCTCTAACCACTGGATGATTTTTATTTCCTGGCTGTCCATGATTGAATTACAGAATAAAATTCACAATCTCTGAGACTATTTCCATTTATCATTTGCCATTTCAACTCCCAGCATGTTAAATCATATCTATTGACATACAACTGTATAGAGTATTATTTCTGCTTTCAAAGACTATTTTATGTTTGACAAACTAGAGAGCAAAAGCAGTGAGTAGTTATTTATAAAGTACTGCAAGTTCTGCCTAACTTTCTAGATCCTGGAGTTCCACTCTTCCTACACAGCAGGGCAGGCATTTTTGGTGAGGTCACACACACACAGGGACATGATGTCATCTCACACATTGTGTTACAAACAGGTTTAATGGTTTAATAATGCATTGCTGCATCTTAAACCCTGAGATGGAATGCTTTGCTCCAGCAGCCAGACCCCAGATCCATCTGGTAGACCAGTTAGCTAATGACCCCAGAAGCTCAGCACATTTCTCCCTATTGAGATACGGCAGAAATGACTCTTACAGACTTAAAAGCTCATTTTTAAAACACAGAAACGATGTCATCACAAAGAATGTATTCTCTTTGTGCTTTTATTTTTCTCTACCTCTTTTTTTCAAACTTCTTTTCAAACTTCTGTGGCATTTGCCACAGACTGAGTAATCTAAAACCTCACAACACTGTTCTTTTAAGGTTTAGGAGTATCAAAGAAGACTGTCACCTAGCTTGAGGCCTCTGATACCATTGTGGGATGCACGTGACTTTAAATGTGGCAAAAATGCTACCCTTATAGGTTTTGCTAATTACTGTGCACCCACTTTTTCAATACAGAACTATCTTTGACTCTTTTCCTTGTGCTATAACAGAGTGATCTTTGTCTTTGATTCCCATTCTGCTGTCCCCAAAACATCCAATGTGCCATCACACTTATCATTTCCAGAATTTCCCATAAAAAATCTCTCTCTTGTGTTGTTTGTGATGTTTCTCCCTGAAAACATCTCAGATCCTTCTAGGGAAAGAAGATATAATAAACAGATCCTGAATCAACCACACACACACACACCCACACACACACACACACACATTCAACTCATTCAACTATATATAACATATGCATGTTTATACATAAGATATATGTATGTGACATGTGTCTTTTCAAGAATAAAAAAAGCAAGAAAGAAGATAAATGAATGATTTGGACACTCAACAAATAGTGCTAAGACAGCAGCAGGGAAAACTGAAAATAAACCCTGACTTATACCACACAATTTCCCAAAGCTCAAAATTTAACCTCATCCAGTACCTTGAGGTTATGAGTCTCCATGGAGAAGATAATGGTTGAAGGAATATTTTCAAGAAGTAGGCAGATAGCCAGTTTCTGACTTCAACATGCCAGGCTGTCCCTCCTTTTTTATTATCTAGAAATCACAAAACACAGGGTATTAAGTGACAACAGGCACAGTGAGTGGATCATACAGATGGCTTATTGGGAAAGAAAAGGTAACCTTATGCATACTGAAAGCAAATACTGCTTCCTCTTTGTGTTCACTTGGCCTCCAGAATACTAGCTGCAAGGCAGGATGTTGGAAAAACTCTTCCATGGGAAATGTTTCCTTGCCAAAAAGGAAAGATAGCAAGGCATTTACAGTGGTTATTCTGAACTATAGTAAAACTGATCCTTAATTTCCATTTGTGCATTGGGAACACCAAATTAGCTTCTGAATGTTATACACTTAAATATAAAAATTACCAGACCTGTGTAGAAAGCTTCCAGAGTAGAATATATACACACTTTCAGAGTAGAATAAGGAACAGAAAAGCAATCTCTTTCACTCACATGCATCACACAAAACAACTTGACCAGGATAAAGACTTTCAACAACAAGAAAACTTCAACTATTACTATTATTTCTGACTAATAGCAATAAGGAGTTAAAAGATGAATCAAAACATATAATGAAAATCAGAAATTATTTTTAAAGAGAGATGAAAGAAAAAAGAAGTTGTAAATAGTGAGAGAGATGAATGCAATGGGACCAGTGCAAATGGAATGAAATCCAAAATTGTAAGAATTCCTGAATCAAGAAATGAGAAGAGGAAAGCAAAAGTACAAACTCTTCAAATGGAAGAAAGATTAATGAAGGCTACTAAGTGCACAGCAAAATAAATCTAAATCAAACAATATTAGAGCGATTCACTATAAAAATTTTTATAAGAAGAGGATTGTAGGGGCTGGAAATATGGCCCAGTGGCAAGAGTGCTTGCCTTGTATAGATGAAGCCCTGGGTTCAATTCCCCAGCACCACATATATAGAAAACAGCCAGAAGTAGCACTGTGGCTCAAGTGGCAGAGTGCTAGCCTTGAGCAAAAAGAAGCCAGGGACAGTGCTCAGGCCCTGAGTCCAAGCCCCAGGACTGGCCAAAAAAAAAAAAAGAAGAGGATTGTAAAAAATTAAGGGTCATATTTTAAAAATCAGGGATCATTGTGCTGTGATAAACATAGTTATGTTAGTAGCTTTAGTATGATCTTGCTTGTAATCCTTTGAGTAAATGCCCAAACATAGGGTTGCTGGGTCGTAGGGGAGCTTTATGTTTAGCCTTTTGAGGAACCTCCATACTGCTTTCCAGAGTGGTTGGACAAGTTTACACTCCCATCAACAGTGTTGTAGGGTTCCATTTTGGTCACATCCCTGACAGCATCTGTTGTTACTTTTCTTGATAATGGCCATTCTTACTGAGGTGAGATAGAATCTCAGTGTTGTTTTGATTTGCATTTTGTTTTTATGGCCAGTGATGCCGAGCACTTCATGTGCCATTTGGCCATTCTTATTTTCTCTTCAGAGAAGTCTCTCTTTAAGTCTTCAGCCCATTTATTGAGGAGGCAGTTGATCACTAAAATATGGAACCAATGCAGATGCCCCTCAGAAGATGAATGGATCAAAAAAAAAGGGGGTACATATATACAATGTAATTCTATGCACCTAATAGAAGGAATAACTTGTCCCTAATCTTGAGGAAATTGGAAGACTTGGAAAATATCATACTAAGTGAAGTGAGCCAGACCCAAAGAAACATAAACTCTGTGGTTTCACTCACTGGAAATAATTAATACTTGTCTAGGATAGTCCAAGCAGAGAAGCACAATAGCTCAATAGCAATGTATCACTTAGGATCATCTTATGTGATCCTAAGTGAAATGAACTAGAAGATTTGGAAATAAGTGGTTTATCTTTGATGTCGTTATTGCCAATGTACCCTATGAAATTATGCCTTTTTCTTTTGTCTTTCTTCCCCATGCTTTTACCCCTGCTGTCACTGTAATCGACTTTGATACACTTGGTATTATATGTATGTTTATCAGAACTAGAGAAGGGGAATGCCAAAATGGAGACATGAAGTGTAAAAGGTAAACCACTGCAAAAGCAATAGTTACAATATTCTGTAAACCAACTGTGGGGAGGGAACAGGGGGAGGGATAAAAACAAAGAAGGAGGTAAAAACTTTGATAAGAAATGTACTCACTGCCTTACATATGTAACTGTAACCCCTCTGTACCTTACTTTGACAATAAAAAATAATAAATAAATAAATAAATAAAAATCAGACATCAGAATAACTTTAGATTGTCCCTAAACCTGAAAATAGAAGGCAATAAAAATGCCTTCAAAATTCTAGCATGAGTCTGGAATGTGATAAACTATCAACTAGATATAAGGATAAAGCATATTGCTAGGTCAAGAATGTCTAAAACTTTTTCCTCCAACCTGCAAATGGAAGGTAATGAAAAAATGCCTTCAAAATAATTTCCAGTCTGGACTGGAAATTGAGGGACTATCAATCTGATATTCTCTCAATTTCTGCCTTTCAGAAACCAGAAAAGGTGTTCATTTAAAAAGAAATTGCTAACAGGAATGATGGCACCTGCCTGTGATCCCAGATATACAGAAGGCACAGGTAGGTAAATCACAGACCTGGGCAAAAAGATAAGAAAATTCCATCTCAATCAGCAATACAAATACATCTGTAACACTGACACAGGGGGTAGGAAGACTGAATTGGCCCTCTGAGATTGTCGCTTGGCAAAATCACTATTTACCTGAAAAAAAATAAGTTTAAGGACAAGTGCTGGTGGCTTACTAGCTCCTCAGAAGGCTGACATCTGAGGATCACAGTTTGAAAGTCAACGTGGGCAGAAAACTTTGTGAGACTATTATCTGTAATTAACCACAGGGGGAAACCTGGAACTAGAGCTGTGACTCAAGTGGTAGAGCACTAGTTTTGAGGGGAAAAAAAAGAGAAAAAAAAAAACACTCAGTGACAGTACCTAGACCCTTAGTTCAAGTCCCAGGACCAGCATAAAAACAAACAAACAAACAAACAAATAAATAGATAAATAAAAGTAAAAAGAGCTAGGGATAGGACTCAAGTGGAAAAGCTGAGATCCTGAGTTCAAATTTCAATACTTTCAACCTAAGTTTGCTAAGTAACAGATGATAAGGGTCACAGGAAAAGGTGACCCAGGAAAGAAGAAAGACAAAAAAAGCGCATCTTCAGAATGATTGCATAAGGAGATCTCAAAACCCAGCATAAAAACCACTATCTGGTTAGTGTTGGGGATTCACGCTGCCCTTCTCCAGCCCTGGGGCAGTGTAGAAAGCTAGCCCCTCCCATCTTCCGGCTTCAACCAGAAGAGAAGTCCCCGCCCCTGGGGGGGGGGGGTGAACATGTGGGTGCCATCATGGCTGGGACTTCTACAGAGACCCAGCTCTTGGGGGGCTGTAGTCTCCGCCCATAGAGGAAATTCCATGACATCACCTGAGGAACAACCCATGCAACCAATCATTAATATTCAATTAGTCCCTCCTCTTCCTGCCCACCGTTACTGTTATAAATCCCACCCCCCCCCATTAAAGCTTTCTGAGACCCATGGACCATCGAATATGTCCCCCGATGCCTCTCTCTCTGACATGTGAGGGGACGGGGAGGGGGGGAAAGGGAGGCTCCGACAACCTTTCCTCAATTTAGCGTAATCCATGAGAACACGCTTTGTTCCTTCTGCCGGCTGGAGGGATTAAAGCCAAGTGTTCTTTCATAGTTTGGGATCAGGCATTTCCCCTGGGAGATAGGGGGAAAAAGGGGTCCAGAGCCCCCCAACAGTTAGAACAGCTCAGGAGATTTGGAACAAATTGTGAAGATGAAATTGAATGGAAATCTCATGGCTCTGAATGTTTTCAGAAAAGGCTGAGAAGTGATCCATGAAGCATTTAGGGTTGAATGAGTGATAAGTGCACATGAAATGAAGTAAATTTTAAACTCAGAAATAGAATTCTATTCTAGGGAAAAGAGAAAGTTGTGCCAGAAAGAATAAGTAACCATTTCCTTATGAATGAGGCAGTATTATTCTTTCTGATAGGGGCAAAGAATTCCATTGTGTATATGTAACACATTTTCTTGATCCACTCATCTGCTGAGGGGCATCTGGGTTGGTTCCATAGTTTAGCATGACAAATTGTGCTGCGATGAACATAGTTGTGCTGGTGGCTTTTGTGTGATCTTGCTTGTAATCTTTTGGGTAGATGCCTAAGAGTGGGACTGCTGGATGATAGGGAAGCTCTATGTTATCTTTCTGTAGAACCTCCACATTGCCCCATTCGCAAGGAAATGGAAGGACTTGGAAAAAAAAAATCATACTGCGTGAAGTGACCCAGACCCAAAGAAACATAAACCCTATGGTTTCCCTCACAGGGAATAATTAGTACAACTCTAGGATAGATATAGAAGAAGAGCACAACAGTTCACTAGCTATGCCCGTATGAACACATAAGATCATGCTAATTGAAATTAACTTCATGTTATGGAAATAAGTGGAATATCATTGCTGTAGTTAATTTGAACATATCTTATGAAACCATACCCTTTGTTCTCTCATATCCCCTTCCTGTGGTTTTACTCCTGCTATTACTGTAACTTATCTTAGTACCGTAGATACTGTATAGATATGTATTGGAACCAGGGAAGGGAAAGGAAATACCAAAAATGAGAGATAAAGGATAAAAAGACAAACCATTGCAATAGCGATACTTATAAAACCAATTAGTGTTAACCAACTGTACAACTCATGGGGGGGAGGGAACTGGGGAGGGGGGTGATGGGGGAAAAATGAGGGAGGAGGTAACAAGTTGGATAAGTAATGTACTTGCCTTACATATGAAACTATAACTTCTCTGTACTTCACTTTGACAATAAAGAAGAAAAAAAAGAAAAAGTAACCATATTTTACATGACTTAACTTAGAATACAGTTCTTCTGACCAAGATAGTAGAATATTAGTTTTAATCAAAATGACAGTATAATTGTATTGGGAGAATAAAGGATGGAAGGGTACTTGTCTATGTTACTCCATGTGTACCTTATTTACACATATAACTAAATTCTTATTTTCCATTGAAGAATTCAACAAATAAAGCCTAAACTGAAAAAAATTAAAGCAGCAATATTACCATGCAATTAAGAGGTTAATTGTGCAGTGATAAAAAAGAAATGATACTGGTTGCCCTGATGAAAGAGAAACTATGAGACAAAAGCTCTGAAATGCTGTGGGGTTTTCTTTTCCTTTGTTTTCTTTTTGTTGGTCATGGGGCTTGAACTCAGGGCTTGAGGACTGTTCCTAAGCTCTTTTGCTCAAGGCTAGCACTCTACCACTTTGAGCCACAGGTCAACTTCTATTTTTTTAGTGGTTAATTGGATATAAGAGTCTCAAAGGGACTTTTATGCCTGGGCTGGCTTGGAACAGCTATCCTCAGAGCTTAGCTTCCCGAGTAGCTAGCATTACAGGTGTGAGCCATGAGTGATTGTTGTGCTGTTGGTTTTTCTTTTACAAACAATGAAGAACTATTTACATGTTTAAGTTATATAAAGTATACACGAATAAAAATATTACTTTGTCAAATTGAATTGCTCCTTCTTTTAACATAGGGCACAATGGTTGCCTAGATGGATGTCTGTCTCCTAATAGATCAGGAGCAACTTTAGAGCAGGGACCCACCTTACTCATGCTTCAGGGTTTGTTTGTTTGTTTGTTTAGCATGATGCCTAACACAAAGTGATAACCAATAGATAATTAGAAAAATATTGTTATGGAAGTATCTCATGCAATTCTACTATGTATGTTATATTATAGAAATGAATTTTCTAAATGAAAATACCCAAATAGTTAGACATGATTGTTATATCTGTTCTTGGTGTATTGATTATACCAAGGAGTATCACCATGGCATTTGAGATCCATTTATATTGTAAGTTATTCAGAATAACCCTCTCTCCTACCTTATTCCCTCATCTTCCTACTGATTGACAGATTTCATTGAGATTGCTTATGTAATCTTCACACATAGTCGTAATGTATTTTGATATCATTCACCTTGCATATATACCTCCAAATCTTTTCCTTACTGGACCAAAATTGCCCAAGATAGCTATTATTCACAGATAAATTTTAAAATCTACTTACATGTTGGTATAGACGTGGTATAGCTCTAGTTAATCTTTATCTCTCACAGGTGAATGTTCTCATGTTCACCTGAATATGACCCATACAGATCAAATAGAACTCCTACTCCCTAAATCTAGATCATACATGCATTTAAACAACGAAATCACTCCATCTATTCTTCCCTGTTGTCACATAGCTAGCCATGGTCTTCTATAAATCTTTGAATCTTTAGAAAAAAGTTATTGGAAATATTGTTATAGCTATTTTCTATATGTAAAACTGATCTTAAGGTTTAAACATGAGTCTGTATGTTTTTCCTTTTTGGATATTTCTGGGTCTTCATTATAGCCCATTGAGACTATTATATTAAAATCCTATGAACTCTCCTTCCCAACTTCCTATTATCTGTAAACTATATTTGTCTGCTTTTATAAGTTAATCTATATTATTGAAAATGGAAATTGGAGTACTTGGCATAACACTAAAGACTCATTACAGGGCCAGGTATCATGGATCATAGCTGCAATGCTGGCTCTTTAGAAAGCAGATATCTAGAAGACCACGGTTTGAGTCAAGCCCAGGTAAAAATACGTGAGGCTCTCCAGCTCAATTCATAGCTAAGTAAAATGGTGAATGCCTGTATCTCAGCTATGGGAAGGTATAAGAAATAAAGAGATAGCAATCTAGGCTTGCCTGGGAAAAAACACAAACTAAAAAAAATAATACTTAGAGCAAAAAGCATTGAAATGTGACTAAGCAATATCACCTGCCTAGCAAATAGGAGACCATAAGCTCAAACACCAGTACTGCCAAAAAGAAAACAAATATATTAAAAAAAGAAAGACTCACTCTAGGTCTCTCGGCAACTCATAGGTGGCCCACATCAAGACTGGTAATTCAAATTCCCTAGCTTTATTTCATTCAGAAGGTATGTAATCACTTTCTCCTCAAAGGAGAAAATTCTTATCAAATGCCTTGTCCAACAACCACCATAACAGAATCATACAATTCCCTACAGATGTGTCAGACACTTTGTTTAAGAACAAAGTCAATTACATGTAAATTAACATCTTTGCAACCATTCCATATTTTCTAATGTACCAAACCAATAGCACTGTTTTTGCTTCCTGTGCTTGTTAGGCAAATCCTGTATTTTATGCTTGCTCTTGGAGAAAAGTAAGCAAAACATTCCAAAAGCTCCTGCAATGATGAAATGATATGAAGAGTTTTAACCCAGAATTTCCCAAGATCATTTAAATTATCCACACTTTTCCTGCAGACTCACACATTATGGAAGGGAACACAGTTGGGAAAACAGTGTGCTAATGATTTTACAGCTTTTCCAGAACTTTCCACTCACTTGTGTGCTTTATTTTAGGGTTTTTACTATCTTGGTTCTATTCTACTTGTTTCTGGAAGCTCTGGGCATCTTTCCTAATTTAAGTGACATATATACCACCCCAAAAATGACAAGTACTTTCAAGAGGAGAAGTTCTTGCTCATCTGAAAAGAATTCTGATAAAATGTTTTATCAGAATTTTACCTATTATAAAATTTGTTCACAGTAGGTGCATAATCAGAACCAAGGGGGTGCCCAAAATCACAGATCAGTTGACCTATTGCTTCTCAGCATAGGAGATCTTGTTGGGATGATAGAGATTTTGTGTATTTCTCAAGGCATCTATGTATGCACTCCATCTTGATGGGGAATAATTATGTATCTGAAAAAAAATCTGAACAAGGTGTTATCATTCTGTTTCTGGATCAAGACATAGACTTAGAAATATTAATATTCTAGTGTGAGAATTGACAGAAACTTCATGTCTAACTATCAAGAAAAAAAGGAGGTTTGTTTTTTTTTCTCAAATTTTTATTATCAAACTGACGTACAGAGAGGTTACAGTATCATACGTTGGGCATTGGATACATTTCTTGTACTGTTTGTTGCCTTGTCCCTCATGCCCCCCTCCCTCCCCCCTTTCCCTCCCCCCCCCCAGGTGTTCAGTTCACTTACACCAAACAGTTTTGCAAGTATTGCTTTTGTAGTTATTTCTCTTTTTTTACCCTGTGTCTCTCAAATTTGGTATTCCCTTTGAATTTCCTACTTCCAATACCAGTAAACACGGTTTCCAATATACTCAGATAAGATTACAGAGATAGTGTAGGTACAACCATAGGAAGGTGATTCAAGAACATCATCAATAATAGAAACTACACATACACATAGGACGTTGAAAGTAGTTACAACTGTGATATATCAATTGTTTCCATAACATGGAGTTCATTTCACTTAGCATCATCTTATGTGTTCCTAAGGGTATAGCTATTGGCCCTTGTGATGCTCTGCTATGGCTTGCCTAAACCTGTACTAATTATTCCCAATAAGGAGGCCATAGAGTCCATGTTTCTTTGGGTCTGGCTCACTTCACTTAGTATAACTTTTTCCAAGTCCTTCCATTTCCTTACAAATGGAACAATGTCATTCTTTCTGATAGAGGCATAAAATTCCATTGTGTATATGTACCACATTTTCCTGATCCATTCATCTATGGAGGGGCATCTGGGTTGGTTCCAGATTCTCGCTATGACAAATTGTGCTGCGATGAACATTGTTGTGCTGGTGGCATTACTGTGATTTTGTTTGTGGTCTTTTGGATAGATACCCAACAGTGGGGCTGCTGGGTCATAGGGGAGTTCTATAATGAGCCTTCTGAGGAATCTCCATACTGCTTTCCAGAGTGGCTGAACCAGTTTACATTCCCACCAACAATGAAGTAGGGTTCCCTTTTGGCCACATCCCCTCCAACAATTGTTATTATTAGTTTTCTTGATATATGACATTCTTACTGGGGTGAGATGGAATCTCAATGTTGTTTTGATTTGCATTTCCTTTATGGCCAGTGATGTAGAGCATTTTTTCATATGTCTATTGGCCATTCTCATTTCCTCATCAGAGAAGTTTCTTTGTAAGTCTTTAGCCCACTTGATGAGGGGGCTATTGGTTCTTTGCGGTTTTGTTTTGGAAGAAGGTAATTTTTTTAGTTCTGCATATATTTTAGAGATGAGGCCTTTGTCTGTTGAATGTCCGGTAAAGATCTTCTCCCAGTCTGTGGGCTTTCTGTTTATCTTGAGAGCTATGTCCTTTGCCGTGCAGAAGCTCTGGGGTTTGATGCAGTCCCATTTGTCCAACCTTTCTTTGATTTGTAGCCTTTCAGGGTCTTTGTTAAGGAAGTTCTGTCCTGTGCCAAGGAGCCCAAGTGTTTCTCCTACTCAAAAAGGAGGTTTTAAATTCATCTAATTAGCAGGTTGGGTGACTGTTGTATCTACTGAGGTAGGCCATGAAGTGTGAAACTAAATAAAGAAGGTTGATGTGCTTGGTCTTCAAACTGGCCATTCCACCTCCATGAAGAGGCTAAGAGATTTGGTGTTAGTCACATTCCTTTCCTGTGACAAAATGCCTGAGAAAATAACTTAAAGAGGAAGTATTTATTTTGGCTCATTGCTTCAGAGGTTCTTGTCCATGGTCACTTGGCTCCGTTGCTTCAGGGCATATACTTGATGAAACAGAACAATGTGTTGCACAAGAATGGCCCACCTCATGGTAGACAAGAGGAAGATAGAAAGACAGAGAGCAACTGAGGCTATTCTTCAAAGTCCAAACTCTCAGCAATCTACTTCCTCCAGGGAGGCACCACCTAGCAATGGCTCATTCTCTTAAGAACTTATCCACATGTTAACTCATTGACAAAGTTAGCATGTGGTGATCCAATAATCTTTCCATAGCTGCTAACTTAGGACCAAGCCTTCCACACATGAGTCCTTTAGGGGAACACTTTATATCCAAACTATAATACCCCTGGTCTTATGATGGCTTATAAACATAACTACTATCACTTCATGGAGATTATTTTCTAGTTCAAAAGTCAAAAGCCCAGCGATTGAAAATTAATCATATCCATGAGCTATTTTAATAATAAATTGATTTGCTTGCATTTCACCTCAGAGTGGTTGGATTTGCCCTCATTGTAGACTTAGCAAACATCGCAAGCCAGTTTCCAAATACATTTGATCTTTTCTAATCCAAGTGTTAGGTGTTTTTTTTGTGTGTTTTTTTTTATCCACGCGTACTTTATAGGAAATGTCATTCATGTTGTTTTGATACATATTCATGTCAGATCACCAAATTATTGTTTGGGAAAGGGATTTCGGTATCCAAGAAGACTTTTCAGGCATTTAAAAAGCCTTCTTTAAAATAAAAGCAAGCTGCATTTTTCCAAGAATAAATAAATTGGAAGCTCAAGAAGCAGGAAGTTTCCTAAAACAACTCTGAACCTGCAAGGTTGAGAGGGCTCTAAATTTAGCACCCCATCTTTCCTCTTCCTTTTGTTTAATGTGGCTGTTTGTCCTCCACTCAAAAACCAAATCCCTAAATCCAGTCCTCAATGAAGAGCGAAATGGCAAACAGTAGGGGAAAATAAATAAGAAATGGAGGTGACATTTAAACAAGGGTTAACTCCCCAAGCTCCTGTCAGAGAAGCCCGAACAGGTGACCAGGAAACTAAAGCACACCATTGGTTCATTTTCCTCAAGATTTCCATGCAAATATGGCAAAGGCACACCTCCAAGAAGGCATTTTTACTCACCCCCTGTCTTCCACCCTTACCCTCTAGGTTAGTGCTGCCAATCTCAGGCAGGATGCACGGGGTTTGCCCCCTATTCAAAAGATGAGCCTGCTCTAAATCTGAACTCAGCTGCAAATCACCCAGATTTGTTGCTTCCAAAAGCTAGAAAGCACTTCAGCATATGTTTTTGTCTCTGCCAAAGGGGCTCTGCCCAGTTTTGATTCAGTTTAGGTCCCATGAACATTTGCAATGGTGTGTGTTGCAGAAGGCAGTGTGGGTGGGCAGCAATGAACAGCCCTGTACCATGCCACAGGCCAAACGTTTTTGGCTCCCCTTGTAGTCTTTCCCCTGGTATTTTCAGATTGCTTTGCCGGGTGCTTTGGTTCCCAGAGGTAGGCATGTCTGAAATGTAGTTCCACTTCCAAGTCATTTAAACAAAATTCAATGCCCTTACTTGCTTATATTTTTCATGTGGCAGATGGGAAAAATGAATCTGCATTTTGTCCTTTCTCATTCGCATTCTAAATTTCATTTTCTGTCTACATCTGGCCCTAGAGTGCACAGAAAAGGCCAGAAAAGAATCCAACAAAAAAGCTATTTAGCCTATGGAAACCCACATGGAAAAAAAAGAGAAATACCGTTTTTGTAAAGCTCTTAGATTCAATATTGCATGCCATTTCTAAGAAATTTGACCAGGAAGCTGAAAATTGTTTAGGATTTTTGCTCTTCTCATACTGGATTTCAAATCAAATAAATTCTAACATCTATCTTTCATTTTAACTTGTAAGACACATAATTTAATCATTTCTCTTGTGTTTTCTCTGAGACACTCAAAATTCCATCATGTTTTAAATGATCAGATATTGCATATGAAACTGCTTGGGCAATGAAGTCTGAGATTCTTATCTCCAATTAACTCCAAAAAAGCCAGAAGCATAGCTTTGACTCAGTGCTAAAGTACTACAGTCCCCGAGTTCAAGCCCCAGGATTGGCGCACCAAAAAAAAAGGCTAAATAAAATAAAGGTGATTATTATCTTTGAAAGTGGGTAGTTCCATATACACTAATTAGTTCCAGTGCTCTAGAAAAAGGATTAGATTCTAGAATTAATTCAAAAGCTAATATTTATAGATATGTATATTTCAGTGAAATTAAACTTCACAAATAGGATCCATTCAGGAATAAAATTCTCCTCTTCTC
The DNA here is from genome assembly GCF_023159225.1 of Perognathus longimembris pacificus. Classification (NCBI taxonomy): domain Eukaryota; kingdom Metazoa; phylum Chordata; class Mammalia; order Rodentia; family Heteromyidae; genus Perognathus; species Perognathus longimembris. The sequence continues at coordinate 48,431,368 of NC_063171.1, forward strand.
CTTCCTTTCCCTCCTCCACCTTCAAGTTTAGTGTTGAAGAGGGGTACAGTGATGAGGGATAATGCACAACTCTCTCTCCCCATACACACACACACAAACACACACACACACTCACACACACATTCTCATATACACACATAACCCTCCACCCCTACCCTGGGCCTTCCCTGTGGCTCCTGAGGTGTGGATCCCATTAGGTTCTCACTTGGTGTCCATATGCACATGATCCAAAAATGCTAAAGCATAAAACCCTAATGGGCAACCCAGATTGTCATGAGATACCTGTTGAAGGACCCTCTTCTATCCCTGTGTCCACCTCTCTCATCTATGTACTACCCTGAGTTATATGCTAAAAGGCCTCACAAAAGATGATCATAGGAGGTAAGTTCCTAGCACTTAAACATATAGTAACAATTACATGATGTGACATTGCTGGCCTGCTCTCCTTACTTTGCCATTCAAGATGGCTCTTAGGACCTGCATATTTTAATAAAGCATGTATGTTTTTGTTTCAGTTTCTGGAGAAACATATCTCAAAATAATATGTAACAAATCCTTGACACTTCCATTAATAAATCAATTAGTAGAGAACTGACTAAATAAAATAAAACTTCCATTTTGCAGGAAAAAAAATCAGTAAGAAACAGACATCATTAAGACAAGGTACATATCATGATCTGCATGCCATAAATAACAAGGACAACCTGCCCTGTCAACAAAAGGCGTTCCTTGGTCAACTAATCAGGAGGCCTCTGGTTCTACCCTATGAATGGATTTCCCTTGTCCGTTGTCTTCCATGGAGATAGACTTTGGAAAGGTTGCAATTTCTGGGGCCTAACCATTTAAGCAGCCCACTTCCTGTTGATGTGATTCCTGGATCCTTGGGATTATCTTAGTTAGGGTTTGAGAAATACAGGCTCTTTTGGCCCGTGTTAGAGTTGTTTTGGCAGCACATCTCACTTAAAAATGTAGTAGGCTGCTGGTCTATTTGCTTTGGGTCTACATGCTTGTGATCAATTCCATGGGCCAGAATCAAAGCCAACTCCTTTGTCAGTTAATGGCGCCATGAGCTTAGACAATTCTATCTCTTCGAATTCTATCTATTCTCATCAGTATTGGACTCCACTGTATACAGAGGGAAGGACCTAGAATAATGCTTATGGCTGAGGAGAAGGTTCTCCTAGTTATGAAGGTAATAGGATTTTTTTTATCTGATTCATAGTGTATGACTAGGTGTCTTATAGTTGTTTCCCTTCTTTTTGAAAAATGGCATTTTATATGTGATAGGATATAACACCATAACACAAATACTTTTCAACATAATCACAGTGACCTCAAAGACTTAAAGGAAGAAAAAAACATGAATACTTCTCTTTTCTACTAATCTCACAGCCCCTTGCTTAATGAGTACAGCCATTATGTTGACCTACCCCTTGAGGCAATTTGAAGAACAAAACAAACCACAACACCCTTTTGAATGGACACCCTACTAGTATATTCCTTGTATTTGGACTACTCCATATCTGTCTCTTCACACCATGAATATTTCCTTTTGCCAAGATTACTAGCAGAAATTTAGAAGACAACTAATCTCATTCTTATTTCCTGCTTCCTTCCCCAGCTCCTGATTTCTGCTATCACCAATCGTAACATGAGATAGATGTGAGAGTGGCATTTCTGTTCTATAATATTCCAGATGACAATGGTTGTCCTTTTGGCAGTAGGTTTCCTTAGATCTGGCCTTTTTTAAAAAATAAAAAAAACATATCTAATTCTAACGGCAATCTGCCAATTCAAATTTTTGCTCCACTGATTGAAAAACACCCAAAAAAAAGGAAGACGATCCATACAGCAAAGTGCTTCTGTGAAATGAATGAGGAAATAAAAGGAGCAAGAAGTCATTGGAAAATAAGAAAGACTCAAAACATACAAAGAGGCACTCACCTTTTGTGAGAGGAAGGACATCCTTCCCGTTATAATGGAGTGGGGGGAAGACATGATTACAGGCCCCGACTGTGTATGAAGCTTGATGGAGAAGCCATCATCCGGCACCTATCCTCACTGTAAAGTTGGAATTGGTAAAGTTCTCATCTCTTGAAAAAGGGGAGATGATGGTCTAAAAGAAATTGAGATACAGGATAACTCAGGACAGCTGAATTATTGTGTCTGCTTTGTTGTCTTGGATTTGGTTTCATTCTCCTTTTAAAGAGAGGTTATCATTGCAGGTAAGTTAATGTTTGGTCATGATATATATCTGTTGCAGGAAATAGGGTCTTGAGAATTATATCATAGAATAACTTTTATTGGAGTTCACAAGGAGCAGTCTGTGCATAGGTAGCTAGGTAATGAATGTATCTGTAGGTATAAGTGTGCATATGTAGCTGGTTTTTCAAACCACACTGGCAGGTCACAACATTGCCTGTCTTTAAAGACATCTTTACTCAGTCTTTGCTATGGCAAATTAAGACATGTACTCATGTACCACCACGTAAACATTTCCAACTATTACATAGAATTATCTGTCTTTCTACTGGCCTGGGAAATGTTGATTTGGAGCTGCCTGTACAGTAGTTCATGCAATCAGCTAATATGTCATCAAATGTTGGTGACTATTGCAATAATATGAATGAAAACAGAGAAGGACGTGGTGACAACTGACAACATAATGAGAGACAAATGGAAGTCATTAGGTGTTGGTAGTCTTATATACTCATTAGCAAATGTGTTTTTTCAAATGCAAAAAGAAAAAAATACCCAGGATGTAAAATTTTAAATTATAAGTACAGATCTAGAAAAATGTCTCATCAGGAATAAGAGAATTCTACTCACATTGGTTTCAAGAATATCAAACTCTTGATTGTAGCTAGCATAAGGAAATAAGCAGGCAGATCTAGGGACACTTATTTTTCTTTGTTGGAGCACTTTTATTCTGCTCCTTCACACTCCTGAAATACCATAGAATTTATCTGCACTGCCTTCACAACTGTCTCTTGCCCTCTATTTCCCATAAAAATCCTGCCAGCCACCTCACTGACTAAATCCTGCTCTAACACTGGAAAGCCTTGCATCTTGAGTTTCAGGATTTTGCCAGGAGGGTTTGTACATAGGCTCAATGTAACCCATGAGCTCATAACCACTGTGCCTTTCCTCTCCTTACTCTGACCCCAGACACTGTTCTAGACCAACCACACTGACTTGTTTCTTTCAGACAGGAAGATGTAACTTACTATTTGGACAGGAACAGTCCTCTAGAAAGAAGTATTCTATACTGCTATTTGTGTCTGCCTTCAGGATTTACAGGGATCTATTGTTTTATTCATATTATGTTATTTATATTATTTATTATTTATATTTATTATATTTATTTATAGGTCAGGCAAGAAGAATTTATGCCTGGAAGAAGAGTTGGTATATTTCCACTTCAGCTTCAAATTGTCTGAACAGAGCAATAAGGACAAGGACAAGCAAATGGTTATTGGTTTTATCTGTATAATTGGTATTTGAATGGTATTTGCATAAGTGGCATTTGAATGATATTTGAATAAGAATGAAGTTTGACAAAAAATGTACTCACTGCCTTACATATGTAACTGTAACCCCTCTGTACATCACCTTGGCAACAAAATTAAATTTAAAAAATGAAATGACTACGTGCTGATGGAAAATGCTCTAGTTAGTACAGTTACTAGAGAGGAAATCTGTCCCACTGCAGACAGAGAACAGAGGCAAGGGAAATGCTTGGAAGGCTCTGGGAAGACAGAGCAACCTACAAATGAGCACCCACTTTTTTTATCCTTGTCTCAATATAGTACTACTTTTCACCCTGGAATGTTTTTAAAACATAATGGCAGTTAATCAACTCATATCAACATGAACTAGAGCATCTTGCTTCTTTGACTCTCAGACTTGGTGCCCATTTATCAGCACTGATCAAGGTACCAGGTTTCTCTCAATCTGTCTCCCCCCACAAAATAACCTTCCTAGAAGCCAAACTAGCAAGGACCACTCTTGAGCTTCCTAAGAACAGATGGTTCACCTGCCCTGACATGTGTAGTATTGGCCATCTTCATGCATTCATCAGTCCATGGGGATCTGGTAGAGATTTTAGCATGTTGTTTTCAAGTTTAGTCCTACACAAAGAAAAGACACGGAGCCCAGGATAAAAAGCATAGTACCTAAAGAAGGATTCCACATTCTTGCAGGCTTCTAGATCAACTCTTCTAATAAGTAATTAATGAGAGACACATACATATATATGTGTGTGTGTATATGCATATATATGTATATCAGATGAATATATCTTCCTCCCATGTATTCTTTGAGTATGAACCATTTTTACAACAGGACTATAAAGAGGTGTGCAAAATACAAAATATTGTGGGGTACAAAAGCATTTGGTGTACAAAATACAAAATATTGCATTTGGGCTGGGCATATGGCCTAGTGGTAAAAGTGCTCACCTCGTATACATGAAGCCCTGGGCTCAATTCCTCAGCACCACATATATAAAAAAAAGCCGGAAGTGGCGCTGTGGTTCAAATGGTAGAGTGCTAGCCTTGAGCAAAAAGAAGCCAGGGACAGTGCTCAGGCCCTGAGTCCAAGCCCCAGGACTGGCAAAAAAAACAAACAAACCAAAATATTTCATTTTTCATACTTGGTCATTTGTTAGGCATACATGTCAAGAATTCTGTTAGGACAATTTTAATAGATAATTATTTGTAACAGAGGTGATGTTCTAAACATGATCAAGTTAGGCACGTAAATCAAAAGTTACATTACAGCATGCCCAGTGTCATGCAATAGTATGAACAGACTGCTCAGAGAGCCCTTGAGCTTGACAGAGGAGGGAGGGGCACAGCATCTTCAGCCTGTTGATGGTAGGTTTGAAATTACCCTTAAAAATACAGAGGAATATTGGTAAGACAAAAAAAAAATGAATTATTCCAAAGAAGAGTGAAAATGTAAGGCTAAATGATACCATTAAGAATATTACAAAGAAAGTAACCTAGAAAAATGGCTGAATATGACAGTAAAGATATGAAATTATTAAAAGAGAGAGAAAAAGAGATAAAAATAAAATAGAATAATAAGGGGGAAAAACTAAGTCCATAAAATTTATTTTAACACATATTCCCTGTTATACTTCTAAATTCTTAACAAAATTAGATAGAACAGGTTATATGTATAGTAATATCTTGTTTAATGATTTAAAAAAATTCCAGACGATAGAGAAGTTTCCTAGCTCTGTGGAATATAAATTGAGATTATAGATTAAGGAAACCAAGGGACAGAGAAGTTAAATCCACAGTGCCCAAATAAAATAATAATTTTTAAGTATCCAATTATTAAAGTAAAAAGCTACATTTTATTTGTGGAGTATATCATGCACCTCTACTTTATCCTAATAAAATGTGAATCATCAATACCTCTCTACTCCATTTGGCAATGTTTCAACACAAAATAAATACACATACCACTCCAGTTTGAAATGTTTTGCCCCCTAACTCAAACATTTTCAGCATCTCCTGCAAAGACATGACCTCAAGTCTTTCATTATGGCTGACCTGGGCTATTTCATATCTACAGCAATTGAAAGAATGCCATTCATGTTAACCACAAGAGGCTTAAGAGCATGAGCTAGCTGCTGCATCCGCATTCTTGGCACTGTCTGATAGCGAGAGGTGGTTCTGATACTCCATGGTAGAGAGTCAGAAGGCCCTCTCCCAGGGATTTACAGGCAGAAAGGTGAGTCACCTGCTAGCCCTAAAGCTCCTGGACTCCGCCACAATTTCAAGAATGAGGAACTCAGCACCCACAGAGAAGAACACCAACTTCTTTAGAAGACTAGCTGATTGTTTGGCTCAATGAACACCCACATTAAACATCACTGACAGGAGAAAAGGGACAGGTGTTCTTATGTTGTCTCTGAAACATCTGCACCACAAAAGCAGTCAGAGACATAGTGTTTCCCAATGGCCTTTCAAGGAACAGAAGAGTACTTGTTTTCAGGAAGTCTTCTTACTTTTATCTTTTTTTTTTTTTTTTTTTTTTTTTTTTTTTTTGCCAGTCCTGGGCCTTGGACTGAGGGCCTGAGCACTGTCCCCAGCTTCCTTTTGCTCAAGGCTAGCACTCGGCCACTTGAGCCACAGTGCCACTTCTGGCCGTTTTCTATATATGTGGTGCTGGGGAATCAAACCCAGGGCTTCATGTATACAAGGCAAGCACTCTTGCCACTAGGCCATATTCCCAGCCCCTAGTCCACTTACTTTTAGAACATTATACCTTCCAAATCAAATTATTCTCCTCCAGAATCTGAATTTGTTCTAAGTTACAAAGTTGTATGTGTCCCTCAGACATTTAAATTATGTTCTCTAAGAGAGTTATATTTTATTTTTCAGATCTTTAGGTGGTAAAAACTATTCAATAGCCTGAGAGGTCATTTTTGCTGTCTTCAAAGACTTCTAGGCAGAAATTAAGCCTTTGGACATAAACCATGTACCCTGGATTCCATATTAGTGTGCATGTCACTACTGAGTTGTGAGCTATTCTTGTTTCTGTTGGAAAGAGAGAGGGAGGGAAGGAGGGAGGAAAAGAAGGAGGAAGGGTGAGAGGAAGGAGGGAGAAAGGAAGGATGGAGGGAGAGAGAAAAAGAAAGAAAAAAGATAAAAGGGGAAAGGAAGGACAGGAGGGAGGAAGGAAGGAAGGAAAAGAAAGGACTGTCCATTTTTACAATCTACATTATACAATACCCCAAATTCACTGATCCTAACTTTAATTAAATGGCCTAAAGCAATTTGCATTGTATATGAAAATCCAGGGGACCCTTAGTCATGTCCCCTCACCCTGGCTTACCTCTGAGCACAGGCTGAGATCTCCCTTTGAAAGTCCATCTGCAACAATATATATAGCACAGAGGCACTGGTATTTGTGAAGAAGTTGCATCACAAGTATGAGGCTACCATTAATTCAACATGGGTAGTGTTTATTGAATGGCACTTTTCCAAGAAAAGGAAACAGGGATGTCTTATCTTTCTGGATCTATATGGGCAGAATCCCTGCTCTATTCTTGGTTTACCCAAACTTCTGGCCAGTGCATAGGACTTCTCACACTTACATTTGCTGCCTCATCCTTATGACCAACATATACTGAGCCCTTGAAAACTAATGAGTAACAAGTATTTATAAAAATCTGATTTTTGTCCACATCTTAGGGCTTATTTGTTCTAGATCTTAATTCACATGGCCTGAGACACCTGGAGATTCATATTGAGAGTTATACCTCAAGCTTAATATTATTTATATGTAAATGTAGCTATTAAGCCCTTCTATGTTACAAATAACATCTAAATAATTAATATTCATGATCTCTGAAACTGCAAAATTATATGTTTCTCTGTTACAATGAAGTGTTTAGCTTATTTTTAAAGTTATTTTGGGAACTAAATTAAATATCTACACATAGGATAATTAGATATCAACACATAGGATGCAGGTGAGGGTTAGATATCCTGTTCAGATAAGAGGAAACTTTATGACACATGATACGTGAGATATTCAAGAGTATGAAGATATGTCCCTATTAGAACTTGCATGTTTGCCACCAATACCTTATATTTTTAAATTAATCTCATTGTATGCCTTTGCAGTCTATCATCTCAAATGAACTGTCAAATCCTGGAAGACAGGGACTGTACCTAATGCATTTGATTCTTCTTAACAAATAATCACATATCTATAGTGTAGCCAGGGTTCAATAAAATGTCTGTGTGTCACTCAGGGATGGGTAGACATCATGTTTCTCACTGGGAAGTCTTACTTCCAATAGCCAAACAATTCATTGGAATGAGACTGTAATATTGAGAAACTCAACAGTCCTCAATTCTAAATATTGACTTTTGTAAATTACGGATTCCTAAACAACAGGGTTTAATTTATTCCCATTTTTTATAATTTTTTATTATCAAACTGAATTACAGAGAGGTTACAGTTTTTATTCCCATTTTTCTGTGTAGCAAAAAAGGACATTTAGTTTCCATTTCGATCAATGAATCAGCATAACATGGATGTCTAGTTTCAATCATCTTGACATTCTATATTCTAATACTTTAAAAAAACACTCTGAAAACACTTGCTATGCATGTCACTGATACACTTCAAAACACTGACATTACATGCATGTGTTAGTAAAGCTACATTTGGAGGTAATTAAAATTATAACTTATTCAGCTCTGTTGACACTAATCCAAGATCAAATCCATTTTCTTAGTGTTAGATTTATGGTTAACAACTGCAACAGCATATGGTTGTTCCCATGCTTAGGGTAAGAACAGCATTTGTAGACACAAGTACTTTTAGTCCCCTCAAAACAAGGCAAGCTTCTGTTCCTTGCTCTAACACTCATTCCATCTTGCATCTCCATGTGCACAAACAACTTTTTTCTCAGAGGAAAACACCATTTGCCATGGTTAAGAATTCCTAGCTCCAAGTAAAAAAAATGCTACAATGTTTTCTTCCCCTTAAGCAACAGGTGTGTGTGGTGCCATCTTTCAGCAATGCTTTGTTGGCCATAAACTTGCAATTCTCTGCAGGTTATCAGATGTCCTCTTGGAGCAGAGATGCCCTGGAATCAAAGGCACTGGCTCATTGCTTCTGAATTCTCTGCTCACTGTTTCCTTAACCCATCTGGCTCCCACCAAATCTTGGTGGGAGTACACAAATAACGCCCCTGGCTTCCCAGTCAGACCATCTAGTTGGAGGTCACAAACTCTTCATCAGAGTACAAATCTGGATCCCAGATGGCTTTTGTTTAACAGATAAAGCATATTAACTTGCTTGGCCCTAGCTGTATTGGTTCACTAAAGCTACTCATAAATAATAACTGGAAGCTGATTTTTTTTAATGCCAGCCAACCCCTACACATAGATATTATAATTTAACTGGTCTGGAATAGGACCAGTTTTCAGTGGCAACAACCACTCCCAGAACAAACATGGCATGTGGTCAAATGCAGAGAAATTTGAAACCTGTGTGTTGCACCATTTGCCATGGTTAGGGGTTCCTAACAATGACTGTTACCCCTGAATAGTGGCAGGTAGCAGGTAGCAGGTAGATGTAAGTGGTGACTGGAAAAGGGAGAGATTACCAAGGTCACAGAGAGGAAAAACTATGATTAAACTTTCCAACTCAGGTGTCTCCAGCCTCTGTTAAGATCAAAACAGTCTACAAAGGTCAATGGGATGTCACTAGATGTTTTTGAGTTTATATAAAGACTAACAAAGGCATGATGCAACTCTGATACATAAGCACAAAGAGTATTTGGTACAAAAGGTCTAAAGAAAACTTGACACAACAAAGACCTGGGCCCATTAACCATACCTTAGTGGTTACATTGACTCAACAGTCATTTGTGCACTGTAAACTACTCCTAACTTTATGCTATCAACAAGAACAATATGTAATCTTTTCCCTTGTAGGCTAGATATAGAGATAAGTATTGTCAAAGACAATCTCAACAAATACTCAAACTTTAAATGCTAATAACATGGCTCTCCTCCTATAGCCCACCTTCTTCTAGTCTATTGGCAGTGTGTTATTTTCCTCATAAACTCTACTGTGCTGTCATTCCACTTCCATGTTCTTCCTAATTCATGCTACTTTCAGGAAATACGATCAATGCCACTCAAAAGTTTGCAACCAATCCTGGTTGATTGAAAGCTGATTTATATTCACACTTCCACTCTATTGAGAAACTGTCATCAGCATCAACACAGAGTTGTGGCATAAGCAGGGAGGTAAATCAAGGAAGATCCAAAGACACCTTGACCCAGGCAGATGACGATTGAATAATTCCACCATGATTATTCAGAAGAATCATAAAGCAGAGATAGACTGATGCTTAGAACCAGATACTTAGAAGTAACATTTCAAAAATGGGATGAGACAACTGACAGGTTAAGAATTTCTTTTTGTGTGACTTACAACAGCAAGGAAAATATAGCCAAATTTCTACCAAAGGAGGCCTCACTGGGCCAAGGAAAACAGAACAGGATGTTTACTGAAGGTGTCTTGAAAAACAGAAAACCAGTACAATGGAAGCAAAGAAAAGACAATGGTCCAAACGATTAGGGGGAAAATCTAAAAGGTTAGGAATCAGGTTGATGGAAGAGGTGGCTCAGGACCAAAATATAAACCATGAGAATTCGTTAATGTTCTCCATATTTCCAGTGTCCTTTGTGTGTTCTAGGACTGGTTATTGCCACTGAAGGTTGTATGTGATGAATGGCAATAGTCTTGGAATCAGAATCAAGACAACAAATCCATTGTAAAATTGTTCTATATCATCAGCAACAGAGATGAACAGAACATTTGTTTCCATCAGGTGCTCTGATCTTCTGCAAAGCTACTGTTGAGACATATGCTTTGGGTACTAAGACTTAAAGTTCATCAGTGCAATGTAGTACAAGCAACAAGTGATTTATGAGATAGATGGCATAGCCCTAGAAAGGTTCTGGGCTATAAGAATAAAGTATAAACCTTAGTCACACCATAAGGTCTTTTGTAAGATGAAGAATGACCTGATGGATTGGTTATTATTGATAATGAGTAGGTGTGTGTATGTTTATCATTTTGATAGATGCTAGCAAATACCTTCCAATTCTATGTACTCGAGCAGTTGGTGAGGGCAGACTATGGACTCAAACATGGGTCTTCTACAATCTGATAAAGAAAAATGGTACCAGAATTTAAATCAACCTCTACTTCCTATCTCATGACTTTCAATATCTTTTCATATGCCTAAAATCCATCTTAATTTCATGTGCATGAAGTGTCTGCTCATTTATTTTGCTACTTTTAATTGAGTCACTGTTTTCTTGCTGATTTTTTGAAGCTTTTAGTATATTAAAGAAATTGGCGCTTTTCCCAAAAAATAAGTTTCAAGCATTTTTTTCATTTTCTAAGTCTTCCAACTTGTGTTTATCTTTCTATTTTTTAAAAATGGTTTTCCTCTGCAGAATACTTATATTTGCATATAATCACATTCATCATACTTTTGACAAGTGGCTTCTGAGGTCTATGGCTGTGTTGGTCAGTTTGGCCTCCTATAACATAAAAGAATAGATCTGGGGTTACTGACCAACAGAAATGAATTGCTTACAGCTCTGGCAACTGGGAAGTCCACAAGTAAGGCACCAGTATGTTCAGTATCTGGTGAGTGCCTGCTTTCTAGTTCACTGATAGCGGCCTTCTTATATTCTCACTCGGGAGAAGAGGAAGGGTAATTTTTGGGCTGTCTTTTATAAAGACAATAATGCTACTGATGAATGATCCTCCTCCATCATCCCCCCTCACCCCTAAGGTCTGCATTTCTAGATGCTACTCCACTAGAGTTAGATTTTGACAAATGGATGAGGGATACCATACAATCTATGACTGTGACAAACGATTCACCAACTGATAATTGTCTTTTCTGAAACCATATAGAATCAGGAAGGATAAAGTCAAACCCTTGAAATGAAAACCTGTTCAAAGCCCAAGATATTTGCAGGGAAAGTTATGGAAATTTAAGAAAAAAATTTTTTTATGATTTTACATAAGCAGAGGCATTTCTCTTGTTTTCCATGTTGATGATTCATAGGTATAGATGCCTTCTTTAATCCATTTTTGGCTGGATTGCTTGTCAATCAGAAAGAAAGCAAGAAAACAAGGAAACAAAGCAAGCAAGTAAAAAAAGAGGAGAAAGAAGAAAAGAAGCAAATGGAAAGGAAATAGGAGGAAAGAGAAGAAGAAAGAGGAGAGAGGGAGAGAAGAAAGCATGAAAACAAAGAAGGAGAAAAGGAGAAGGAAGGAGAAAAAGGAGAAGGAAGGATGGATGTAGAGGAGAGGAAATGAAAGGAAATGAAAGAAAAGGAAAGGAAAGGACAAAGATAGGAAAGCAAAAGAAAAAAATAGGAAAAGAAAAAGAGGGAGGGGGAAGGAGGGAGGAAAAGAGGGAGGGAAGGAGGGAAGGAGGGAGGGAGAGAGGGAAGGAGCAAGGCAAGCAATGGGCACCTTCCACTCAGAAGGTGTAGCACAAACAGATGAATCAGTCAGATCTGGAGCCAGGGCGGTGCCAGGAGTGATGGCCAAGGCTCTCCTCACCTAAGCAACAGTTGGTAGGCAGCACTTGTGGCAGTGGCTAAAAGCTGTTCCAGGGCTTGGCTGGGACAGTATTTGCTGAATAACTAGGCCAATCGTAGAGCCAAGATCCACAGCTCAGCTGCTGTTAATGCTGCTGAAGAAGGCTCTGAGATCATTTTTGCTGAGTCAAATCTTTCTTCAGGGATTTAGAAAACACATGAAGCTTTGAAAAGTGGAAATTCTTCTGTACAATTCTTTGTGAAACAATGCAAACTGGTTTTTGGTCTTCTGGTCATTTTTTGTTGTTGTTGTTTGTTCTTATATAGTGACTTCAGCCAAAGGCAGAGACTCCCACCTTCATGATCGATGTAAGACTCACTCACTCTGGAAGAACATTCCCTGCTGTTAGGCAAAAACAGTGGAGCTAGAGAAATGAAAAACTGAGAAAAAGAATAATAAGGAAGAAAATGTGCATCTAGACATATATTTCTAAATGAAATACAGATGCACACAGCTTTCCATGCCAGCTAGTCTTCTGTGTATAAATAGGATGAGATCAAGGTAAACTACCAAGAAAATGACTCATCTGGGCAAGAATAAGGAAAGAGATCAAGTGTTCCTGAATTATTAGCAACTTGAAATTATAGCCGTATGCAGAGACGCTTCAAAGCAGGATTCTCCAAGCTGTGACCTCTGGTGAATGCCTGACCCAGCAATGACTTTGGGAGATGAGAGCCAGTATATTCTAGAGAATGTTTAATATGTCTAGTCCACATGTATTTGTTCATTTTTAAGACGTACAAAATAATTTAACCCTTTCAGAAGGATTTGCAAAAAGAAAACTCTCACTAGGTGTCACCTCCTCTTCACCAAAACAAAGAAGACATACTTATTGAGTACTTGCTCTGTGGGAGATAGCAGGCCAGGTTGTGAGCAGGAGTACAATATAGGACAAGTAATAGTTATCTCTTCTAAAAGGCATATAGAAAACCCAAGCATGAAAAAAGAAAGAGAAAGATGAGGAAGAGAGCCAAGACAGAGTTTCACAATTCTGCTACTTACCTGCCATCCAGAGTTGATATTTTAATTGAACTCAAGGTCAAATTTCATTGAACTAAAGGTCAAAGCTAAAATCATGGTACACTGTTCAGGCACCAAGTGAGACAATTTGGGGTCAAGTGTTGTCTTGACTCAATTTTCAAAAGATAGCATTGAAGAGAGACATACCATGAGGCCAGGGATTGTGATATATGCCCGTAATCTCATTCTATTAAGTGAGGTGGAAATGAGAGAATTGCTATTCAAAGCTAACATGCGCAAAACAGTTAGTGAGACCCTACCTCAACAAACAAGAAGCCACGCGTGGTGGTACATTATATTTCCAGCTTGGCAGGAGGCAGAAGTAGAATAGCTCTAGGAAAAAGAAGATGTGAGGCTTATCTGACATATTAACTAAAGCAAAAGCAGGTTGGAACATGCCCTAAATGGTAGAATGCTGACCTAGCAAACACAGGGCTTTGAATCCAAAGCCTAGTACCATCAAAACCAAGTAAACCAAATTAAGTGAAAAATTTTAAAATAGCACGAAGTTCAGTTCTTCACTTTTGTGAGTTACAGAACACTTGGAAGGACTAAGTGACCTCATGTAGTTGACATCTAGGAGGAAATCTGTGGATTCTAGCCCCAATGTTCTTTCTACTGTGCACTCTTTTTTTTTTGTAAATGTCCCTCCCCCAGCTTAGCAGAACAGGTAGGGCTCCACCAGCATCAATCCTGTCCCCCATGCCCGAGCTGTGCCGGCCACCCCTGCCCTTCACTCCTGCTGGGACTGACCTTGAACCACAATCCTTCAGACCGAAACTTTCTAAGGAGCTGAGATGACAGGCATGAGCCACTGCCACCTGGCTCATTTTCTTTGATACCTTTGGTTTTTGCGTTTTCTGGTTTCTTGAGTTTGGAGGGTTGTTTTGTTTGTTTTGAGACAAACTAGCCTAGACGAGGCACAGTGGCTCATGCTTGTCATCCTAGCTGAGATCTGAGGATCATAGCTCAAAGCCAGCCCAGGAGATGAAAGTCAGTGCACTCTTTAATGTGCATGATCCAGTGTATTATTTTTACTATCATGATGACATGCTTCGATTATTGACATGCTACCAATGAAACCATCTCCAATATCCATCCATTGTGGAATGGACAGGCAAAATGGGGCAGTAAACTGTCCTATAAAAAGGAGATGGAGTACTGATATATGCAACAGCATGGCTGAGTCTCAACAGTATCAAGCAAGTGGAAAGAGACACATGATACCACATAGAGTATGATTCCAGTTCTATGAAGTATCTAGAAAGCACAGATCTATCTGAAGTGACATAAAATAGATGAGGGTTTGTTTGGGTGTGATGGTACAAGACAGCTGACTACAATAGAGCACTAGGGAATCGCATGAGGATGTTGGAAGTTTATAAATGTGAATGGTAGTGGTGTTTGCATGGCTAATACAGTCACTAAGAAATCACCACATTCACCAACAATGAGCGAATTTTATGGTACATAAATGGTGCCTCCATAAAACTCTTAAAACAAAACAAAAATAAAGTGTCGGTCCATATTTAATGTGTTTACATTAAGCTTTCCTATTTCACTCTGGGCTTCAATCAATCAATCAATTACAACACCAACAATTTTAGTACCAAAAAAAATTTAGAAGACCAGCATGCCAACACAAGCAAAACCATTCCTGGGTGCCAGGAATAGAATAATATGTGGCTGAGAACTATTCAGTTCTCCATGAACCACAAACATAGACTTCAAGTGACAAGGGCTTAGACTTATTTTTCCCTTTGGTTAGCTTAGTTGGCTGCAGTGGCTCAAAGTGATCTATTTATTGATCCTGGGAACACTATTAAAAAAAAGCCATCACAAACAAATTATGATAGACACATTTAGAGGAGGAGAAGTGAACATAACCTCAGAGAAGAATCAGCTTGAAGACACTTATTACACAAGAGTGGGAAAACATATATAATCAATACTGGTTAACAAGAGTGTCTAGATGTTAATGCGGATCTCGAAGTGGAACACAGTGTCTTTCAATGTCACAGAGGCACATAGTAACTTCCCCCAAAGGAATGCAAAACTCAGAGCTTGGAAAAATAAAAAAGGGAGGCCCAACCATAAGACTGTTGCAGAAGTAAAAGAGAAAATTTTAACTTTGAATTTTATAATAGTAAGGGCTTTAATCTTCATTTACATGAATATCATTTCACAAACTTGAGCCTGTTGCCTGGTGTACCTGGAGTTGGAAAAATAAAGTAAAATAGGAAAGCAGCTATTCTGCAGACAGACTCATTTCTGCACATTACCACAAACACGTAAGATCACCTAAAATCAGTGCAAATATCAACTTGCTATGGAGATGAAATTTAGTTTGGACAATTCTCTTAATGTCTTAAGAATGGTATTGAACCATTTAGTCTTAACTTTTTGGGATAATGCATGTATTTCCCTCCAAGAGGATTTAGCTCACCTTTTTCTCTCTTTATATATCAGCTCTCCTCGTGGCTTCTATGGAACCTCATTGGTTCCAGAAACCCAGACCCATCACATTCACCAACAATGCTACACTCTGAGCAGAGTAGACAATCAAATAAGTTCCAAGAATAAATGAGGCATGAGAGAAAATTAACAGGCTTTTTTTAATGCCTTCTGTGATATTAAATTGACAGCAGACCCGAAGCTGGCACTCTAGTTCGGTTTCTTCACCTCTGTACTGCTGACATTTAAATCCACATTATTTTTTGTTGTGGAGGACTGTCTTAAGCATAATAATATGTTTATCAATATAAGTCACCTCTATTCACAATATGCCAGGTGTGCCTACCACTCTGAGCAAAACTTTTGGGGTTTACCAAATATCTGATGGTAGAAGAAAATTGGGCCACATTTGAGAACCACTAGTTCAATCAGAATGAAGACAGTAATATCTAAGACTCAGATGAAGACTGGAACAATACCTGTTAGCAAAATGAGACCATTCTTACCTATATAACTGTGTAATTTATCTTGGTAGCTGGTTTGACTGATTAGAATGAGATGATGGCTATAGACTTTCTCTCTAAAATAATCTTAGTACCAAACTAAATACAGCAGGTAGGTTATTACATTTATTTGCAACTTCATATACCCAACATGCTGATGAAGGAATAAAATGTGATAAAAGAATTACTACGACCAGATCACATGCCTGTAAACTGATTTAACCTCATTTTTCTCTCCTAAAGATGCATGTTTTTGTCAGTTGCCAGAGGCTCATATCTATAATCCTAGCTACTCAGGAGGCTGAGATTAGAGGATTGTGGTTTGAACCCAGCCTAGTCAGGAAACGTTTGTGAGATTCATCTCCAATTCACTACCCAAAACCTAGAAGTGATAGAATACCAGTCTTTAGTGAAAAAGCTTAGAGCACCCAGGCCCTGAGTTCAAACTCCAGTACTGGAACAAATTTAAATTGAATTAAATGTTCTTGACCATTTCATTAATCCCTTTAAAAGTAAGTGCAAGCCAGGTGCTAGTAGCTCACACCTGCAATCCTAGCTACTGAGGAGGCTGAGATCTGAGGACCCTGCTTCAAAGACAGCCTGGGAAGAAAAGTCTATGCAACTTTTTTTTCTTTTTTTTTTTGGCCAGTCCTGGGCCTTGGACTCAGGGCCTGAACACTGTCCCTGGCTTCTTCCCGCTCAAGGCTAGCACTCTGCCACTTGAGCCACAGCGCCGCTTCTGGCTGTTTTCTGTATATGTGGTGCTGGGGAATCGAACCTAGGGCCTCGTGTATCCGAGGCAGGCACTCTTGCCACTAGGCTATATCCCCAGCACCAGTCTATGCAACTTTTAACTCCAATTAATTACCCCCCAAAAAGAAGTAGAGCTGTAGCTCAAGTGCTAGAGTTCTAGCCTTGAGCATAAAAGCTCAGGAATAGTACCCAGATGCTGAGTTCAAGCCCCAGAAACAACAACAACCAATCCAGTATAGTGGACTGTGTTGGAATCATAGGCCATCTTCAATTCTAGAGGCAATCATCTGGTCCTAATGACCGTGGATTACAGGGCAAGATGATTCAATAGAAATGGGTTCTCACGTTATGTAAAAACAAGCTATGATTTAGAGACAGGGTCATAAAGGAAGAAACTCTGTATTTTTACAGGGACATAGAATACGTTTCTACAATTCCATGCCAGAACACACTACAGCTTCAGGAGCCCAGGCGGGGACTAATACTGAGAGAGAAAGGTTTTATAGCAGTGGAACTTTCTCTAGAAAAAGATGAAACAAAATCAGAAGGAAAGGGAGGGAGTACTGTCCCTTTCATGTTTGACACTCCTAGGCTGTGCTAAGGAAAACATTTCTGGAATATTTTTAGCCTTATTATGGAAAGTGGACCCTGCTGGGTCACATGGATAAGCTTCCAATCCAATAAGAGTCAGAAATGCAGAAGAAAAATATCCTGGGAAAATTTTCTCCTGTCCATGTGTAGCAGAGAATATAGTGCATTCCCCTGTCCAGCCTATAATTAAGATGAAAGGCATGCTCCCCTCTAATATGCCATCCAGTGGCATGGTTAGCATTCCATCCTGGCTACAGTGCCTGATTCCTTTAATGCAACAGATTTTTTTTTTTTTTAAGGAAAGGGAAAAAAAGGCAAAAGCCACATTTTACTCTCTTAAGTGTTTCATAGGATGAGCTATTTCACTTTCAATTATTTTTAACTCAGTTAAAAGAAAATATTTTTTTCAATTGACTGTTCCTTACAGAAAGGGAAATATAAAGTTGCCTGTCTTCAAAGTCTTAGCTGTCTTGTTTGTTTAAGGTGCTGTTGATTTTGTTGATGTCATTGCATATAATGGATCAGCCTTACCAAAAAAAAAAAATTTGACAGTGTGGTAAGTGTCCAGAAGGTCAAAGGTTTTCCTCTGCTTCATAGGGTACAAATCTTGACCAAGGATTCTTTCAGAAGGCTATTTGTGAAAATTCTAGCACATTTGCGTTCCACTCATACTGAAAATGGCATACAAATGGTCACTTTTTCTTAAAACATTGTTTTGTTCTACCTCTTTTAAACCCTAAGAATTTAAGCAATTGAACAGCAGTAAAGTATTAAAATATATATAGGTTGAGATGCTGATCTTCATATATTTATATGTACATATGTATATATACATATCTACATATACACATAATAGTATTTTTTCAAAAACATACAGAATCCTTATGCTCTTATATAAATACAGATATAATTTATATAAGCTTATCAATATAATGATTTCTGGAGTTTATACATACTCATAAATTTATTCATATACATCTTTCCAGATGTGCTTTCTTCTAATCTATTAGTGTTCCTCAAATGATCATTTATAAGGTAATGATTTTTAACAGGAGTAATTTCATTCATGGACATTATTGAAACATTATTTGAAACACAACTGTAGTATGATTAACCATGTCAGGATAACATAAAGTCAAAACTCAGATTCATATATCATTCTGTAGTTAAAGAAATTACATTTAGAAACTCACAGGTATGACCAAATGAAGTCATTTCCACAGTTGCCACATTCTGCCTACTCAAAGGAAATTCACATCCAATAGATAGTTAGATAACGAGAATTTTCCCAACTGGAAAATTAACACATGATTTAAAGATTGAACTCCCGTAGAAGGTATAAGACAAATGAATAAATCCGCACCATGTGCGTTGATAGCATTCTTTCAAATTACAGGCCCAATAATACATCTCTCAGATGTGTCCAACCTTGTCTTCCAGCTTAATGCTTTCTTTTTTAAGCAAACAATGCCCCCACCTCTGTTTTCCGTGTCAGTATATGACAAGCAACTGAATTCCCTAGTCTTCCAGAACTCGGCTAGTCAGTCATATTTCGGCCTCGATTTAAAACCTCCTTTCTGCCTGCTCTGGATCTCCTCTGAATAAGTCATGAAGGACCTAGTCAGGTCCCTCCCTAGGGTTCAGAAAAGTTTGTGGTCTGTGGTTCTGTGGTCGTGCTCAAGAGCCACCAAACTGTGACTCTGCCATGAGCAGACAGCAGTTCTCACACCAGCCCTTCTGAAGGTGAGCTACAGGCCTGTGCCTCCTGTTCTGAAGGCTGATTGCTTCCTTTTCATAGTTCTGACCAGAGACTGACGGAATTGTTTTATATTTATGCCAAGGTATGTTTTATAAATGTAAGACCTTATTCTCCTAAATGACTATAGGCGAGGTAAGCTTGTTACAAGTTAATTATATAAGAAACCAAAAAGTTCAAAAGGAACCATGAAATAAAAGCCATGTATTTCTTTTATGACTCAGTACAATAGAAAAAAATCATATGAAATGGCAGTTATTAAGTGTGCGCTGTTGTTGAAGAGAAAAGAAGTTATACTTTGCCTAATCATTGACATTAGCTAAGGGTTAGTCTGAGGACAATAGAGGGGCTCAGACTAAAGCACTAAGCAATAAGCAGCGAGGAGACTTGCTAGGAAATCCCGGAAATCCCTTCTGCGCATGGTATGCACTTCAGCTCCTACTGGCTCTCACACAAACCACTGGGAGAAAATTCCTTTTTATTTAGGCTCATTGCTTCTGGCACGTGTAGATAAAACTCCAATTCAAAAAGGTTCCTTATTAATATGAACAGTGTCTGTGTTGGCCTAATTCCAGGAATTGCAAAGTACTTTTTAAGCAACTGAACTTAGCTGGCCAGTCTTAAGTTCTTGCCCCCCCACCCCTTTGGAGTGTTCAGCCACCCAACCACAGTGAAAATAAAAAAGGACAGATTCTCCAGGAATGAGGAGAAAATGATCAAAGAGAGGGCCTCCTAATGCTTCAGTGAGCAAACTGTCTCTAAAAGGCGCCAGCAGAACCAGACCCACCTCCCTGGCAGAAATGTGAGAGAGGAGACCAGAACCATCACTAGTGCTTGTATGAGGTACCGTTTAAGATTCCTTCCAACCTTGCAACTATATAAAATGGCCTTACTCCAAATGCTTGTTCAACATTAGGAGAAAATTAATTATAAACTGTGAATTAATCCAAAGGCAAGTTCAAAATGATGCCTGCCTGACTCAGCTGGATGCCAAGACAAAATAAAATACAGGGTAAAATTTGCTTCAAGTTTAATGTAGCTAAATCGTCATCATCATCATCATCATCATCATCATCATCATCTACCATCCTCATCAGCAAGATCAAAATGTAGGACCCCAAATTATTTCTTTCTTTTTCATTTGCTCTTGTGGAATTCATTTTTCTATACAGCAATCTACCTGGATATGTTATGGTTAATCATTAGTGTTCATTATCACTGAGGAAAAAAAATAACTAGATTGACAAAACTGATAATGCTTAAGGTATGTTGAGTTTCATCTGAGACAGATAGCAAGGAATCGAAGAGCTTTCGTTCCTCAGGGAGGGGAAAAGAAGTCACTAACTTTAATTCCGGGGAGCTATCTACACAGTTGAACTCTTCAAAACTTATCACAGCATGCTTGGAGTATTATTTTTAAAGGGGAAAACAAGGCATCGGGGGGCTGTAGTCAGAATTACAGGACACCTTTCGGTATAAGTACAATTTGTACTAATTCTATTTTCTTGAAGAAATATAAAGATGCTATGTTAGTTTCCTACACTATGACAAAATACATGAGGAAGGAAGGAAGAAAAGGGTTTTGTTAGATCATGGTTTCAGAGATTTTGTCCCATAGTCAGTTGGTTCATTGATTGTGGGCTGATCATGGCTGAAAGCATGAGTGGGAACAGCCTAGAAACTACTCATCTCATGGAAGGCAAGAAGCAATGAGAGAGGGGGGCGGGGCCTGGAGTCTCAATGAATCTCAAAGCCACACCCCCAAGAACCTTCTTCCTTCTACTATGGTCTACCTCCTAAAGATTCCACCACTTCCCAGAAGTACCACAGCCTAGTGGCCAAGCTTTTAACAAATGAGTCCCTTGAAGACCCTCTGGATACAAACTAGAGCAGAAGATATCCCAGAAGCATTAGCCGGAGTAGTCTTAGTTGTCATACTTTGTGCCCAGCGATGGATTACATCTCAGCACAGGGCAGAAGGTAGTGGGGAAAAATGTAGACTTTCCAGCAGCATGAAGAGTTAATACTTGCCCTCAGCATAGCTGGATAACTATTTGAAACAGTGTAGTTTATGAAATTAGATATAAAGAAAGAAAGAATTGTGGTTACTAAAAGACATATGAAAATAAAATAATAAATAACCAAAGGAGTTTTAAGAACAAAGATGAGGCTAGGAACTTGGCTTAGTGGTAGAGTGCTTGCCTAGCATGCATGAGGCCCTGGTTTCCATTCCTCAGTGCCACATCGACAAAAATAATAATAATAAAATTATATTTTAAATTTTTACAAAAAAAGAGAGACAACTTTGACAGTTGAAGAAAATAGATCATTCCAGCCTGGGACAAGCCCCATTAGGGCTAGCAATGGATACTTTGGGAGAAAGAGAGACGTGAGAGAAGGATGAAGGTAAGGTCGAGGGTGAGATTCCTCTAGGCTATGCCAAGATAGCACTATTAGCAGAGATCTGTCTGTCCACAGAAGGTCATTGCCAGCAAGGAGAATGCCCGTCAGAGTCTGGGAACCAAGAGAAAGGCAGGAGCCTGGAAAGTAGGTCACACTGTGACTCACACTGCAGGGGCTGAGCAGGAAATCAGCCACAGTGTGAGCAACGAAGGAAGAGCAGAGAGAGTCAGAATGGAAACGTGGTATTGACAGACGGGCATGATGCAGACACAGCCCCCACCCCTGTCCCTCTTTACCTTCTCAGTGCTACTCTTTGCCTACAGCCCCAGCAAAGAGCCGATAGATGCTCACCAGCTAAGACACATTGACCCAAAGTACCTAACTGGTTTGCTAGGCTGCTTTTATTTAATTCACTGAGCACATAGCTCTTGTTTGCATTGTGTGCCTAGCCCTGTGCTAGGAGCTGTGGATATAGATAAGAGGAGACTCTGGCTCAGAGTCACCTAGTCCTGACTGTGCTTGTAAATTAATCCACACAGAGCAAGCTGTGCTGAAAGTTACCGCAAACACATTTACAAGTTGCTTTGTGTTTTTTTTTATTATTTATTGACTTATTCAGTAACAGTACTAGGCCTTGAACTCCAGAGCCTGGATGCTATCCTTAGATTTTTCACTCAAAGCTGGTGCTCTTCCACGTGAACCACAGCTCCATTTGCAGCTTTTTTGCTGGGTAATTAAAGAGAAGGCACTGGTGGACTTTGTGGCCCAGGCACTCCTCCAGTAAAAGTGGCTGTGCTTCAGTACACAAGGGAAAGCATATGGGGAAAGACGAAGGGAGAAAGCAATGGTCAGATCATGTGCAGCCTCAGAAACCCTAAGAAGAAGCTGGCCTTCCACAGGGAGTGCCAGGAAAACTACTACAGGCTTTTAAGTTGGGGGATTTACATCCTAAGGAGTCTGGTTTGCTGTTGTGGAGTCTTGTCTCCTTAAAGGGGAAAATAAGAATGGAGGCAAGGGCACCATTTCTAAGTCTTTTATGGGGAGAGGTGCCCTTGGCTCACACTGTCAGCCTCATAGTCATCATCCATACAGTGCATTGTGCAGCCTCATCTCCTCGGAGGCCAGACCCTCACCATCTCCCATCCGAGGACCAGCACCTCTCAAGCCAAAGTGTCAAAGACTCAGAGAGGTTGCTCATCTGCCCTGGGTTTGGACTAAGGCAGAAAAGAGAGGCTGAGCTCCAGAACCCATGTAGTTTCAGTAGCTGGTTAGACTCAAGGGATGCCTAGCAATTGTCAGACCCCATTTCCCAGGGACAACAGCTCCCTGGCATGGGGTAGGGCTGCACTCCCAACCACAGTTATAGATCTTTCTTTGCTTTTTGTCTTTTCTTTTTTTCTTTATTCCTGCCTACCCTCCTTCTTTCTTTCTCTTTTTTTCTTATTTGTTTATCTCTTTATTTATTTGGCTTTATGCTATTCAAGGAAGCTGTGTAGGACTCAGCCAGAGAATATTCTTGTGAAGGCCAAGGAGAAAGCTGAGCAAAGCCTAAATATAATCTGACTATTACTGCTGAGGCACGGCAAAAAAAAATGAGTAACTTATTCCAAAGCTGGAGAAAATCTGACCGTGTAGGTCATATTATGAGAAGGCAGAAGGATATGCTACTCGTAACAAAGTGGGAGTTTGACTGTATTCATTTTCCTTTGCTTCAAAGCTAATTCTTTGTTTAAGACAAGTTCCACTGCAGAAAACTTTATTTCACTGTCTTTGACATTGGTGGGATTTTTAAAAAATCATCATGTGTATATTAACATAACCTCTAAAGTTCTATAATAAACTTAAGATTCTTTCTACTGACTTCATCCTGGATATGAGATCTCTCTCTCTCTCTCTCTCATACACACACATATTCAATGGGACACAACATAATAGCATTTATTAAACACTCAGTATTTAATATATATTCATCTAAAGTTTGTTTTGGTGATTGAAATAATTAAATTTGAAGTTTTGAATTTTAAAACACCTAGCCTCTGGCACTATCAAAGTACTTCTAAAAAAATTGAAATTGTATATGTCACAAAATTTTCAAATTTTATCTTCATCTCAACCTCACTCTGCTACTCTCCATCCCCCAAAATATGTTCCTTGAAAAAAATGTCCTAAGTGGAAAAACAGCTCATGTAAGAAGGCAACTGAGTATTCAAGTTACAAGGTTCCATGGGCAATTACTGAGCGCTGGAAATTAAATTTAACTCCCCTCACTCTAGAAGTGTTTCTGACACTTTAACTGGCACTGCTTCCATGAAATAAGAGGACATATTGTTGATTGTGTTTTGTAAAAATATGGTATTGTTTTTTTCCACCTTCCCAACCAATGCAAGCTTAAAAATATAAGTAAGTAGTCATCAAGCACTTCTTATTTATTCCCTGACATCTACCTTAATACCCAGAATTCATTCTGAGCTCACTGTTTTGAGTCCCCAGGGGAATAGGAGAAAGGAGTTTGACCCTCTATTTTCAGTCATCCAAGTTTAAATAGAGTGGGCAACAAGATTCCATGTTGCTGGGCAAGGAGATTATAGACCTTTACTCCTAGTACTTGGGAGGCATTGACAGAGGATCACAAAGTTCAAATCCAGCCTGGACTTCCATTCCACACCATTCCAGGGCAACATACAATGACTATCTCAAAAAAACAAAACAAAGAAATAACAAGGAAAAAACCCTTCTTATAATGGTTACTTAGCAACACCTTTTTTTCCCTTCAAAATAGAATTCTTCTTGAGAGACAAAGCTATGTCACAGTTGCAACCATCATTCAAATGCCCTGCCCAAGAGAGATAGGCAAGAGCAGGGTTGCAGTCAGTCTGCTTGGAGACTCTCATGCATCAGCCTTTATTATCAATGGAACTTGACTTCCTCCCATACTCCCACCAGATAAATAATGGAAGGCATTTCACTGCCTGGCCATTTGCACTCCAACTGTTCACAAGCTCTTCTGGGAAACAGGAGTAAATGATGGATGACATATTAAAGAAGATGGATGATGAGTAAATGAGAGTCTACTAGGTTTTCATACTCTACAAGGCATGGTAAATATAGTGTTTTGTTTGCATTTTTAAAAAAAAGCGTGTCTGTCTGTTGAGACCAGGAAATTGATGTATGAACCTCTGGGCACCATGCTGATGTTTTTGAGGTCAGGTTGATGAAACTGAAAGGAGTTTCAGATTTAGTGTTAAAATCCTTCAGGGACAAACTTACACTCTTTAAATCTGTCACGATTAGCAACTATCAGCAGAAAAATGAACTTTCAGTTGTCTCATTGAGACAATTAACTTACTTTCACTGTTCCAGAATACCTTCCTCCTTCTAGCCAGCCAAATCCTACCTACTCTTCCCTTTCTCCCAAATCTCCCAGAACGCAGCAGTCAATAGCAATTTGCTGCTCATCTACCTTTCGAACATTGTCTTCTGTTCATCAAAGTGAATCTTCTTGTTTTGTTTAGTACTCAGATTATTACATTTAAGTGGCTTGATATTTAAACTATTTAACTTGTTATGTCCATGCTTCATTTCCTCGATCAAATTATTAGTTCCTCCAGAAAATGAACTATCTCTACCACAGTACCTCAAAAACTCATTATGTCACATTATTTGTTTATTTATAACTATCCTCCCTAGAATGCAGTTTTAGTAAGACAGGGACTCTATCTTTATCTGTGTATTGTTCATTTTACTGTTAGATTTTGTTTGATTAATTGGTTTTGTGTTATTCGGAGGCCTGAGGATCAAACCTGGGCCTCATGCACTACACAAGTGCTCCCACACCACCATTCTGTATGGTTGGAAGGATGGAAAAATAATACCTGGCAAATAATGAGCATTCAATGGATATGTTGAATGTGTGAGTGGATAAATAAGTGAATAACAAATAATAATACTTTCCAATTTAAGCAGAAACATTTTTGTTACTTACTTTAACAAACCTGGTATCAATAAGAACCTGCATAGGGGTTTGAAGTTTAGTTTTTGTAATCACATAGATTTCAAGTACACTTTCATGTTTTCTCACTGTCTGCCTACCTGATAGGGATAACTCCATTGTATTCCTCTGAACCTGAGATTGAACTCCTTTAAGATGGCAGCTACCACTACCTACCACATAATGCTGATACATTAAATACAACATGGTCAATGGCATCCCTGACATAAAGTAATACCACAACACAAGGTCCACATTGGCCACTTACAATGCTGAGAGCAAAGCAGTAAGCAAAATAAAACAAAAAAAAATAAAAGAAAAGCAAATGCTCACTTGATTAGTGACTTGTTATTTACCTGGACACAAGCTTTGTTTGAACATCCCCACTGTGCTTTTCCAATGAATTGCTCAAATATGGGTTCATAATTTCGTGCTGGAATCAGCAGGGTGCCCAGAAGCCGCATGGACATATTTCACGGTATGAATTGGATGAACTGGGGCGTCTGTTGCAGTACTTAGAGGTTAAAATATGCCTATCCCCGAGGACAGCAGGTATTGGAACCAAGTAATGAAAATGGCTCATGAACAGAGTGAAAGAACATATCAGGAAAGGCAGAAAGTTGAACATAGGAAGAAAGATACAGATCTAGATAGAGGGAAGTATATACATATTAGGTGTCCCGGATGCCTAGTGGGTCCCTTCCCCAGGGAAAAGCCCCTCTTACTAAGTGTAATTAGTACTTCTAAATCAAAAAGTCATAGTGAAAAGTCTTTAGTCAAACTGTGTATTTTAACTAATATTCCTATGTGCACCAGTGTTCGAGGTAGGACTGCAACATTTCATTGAAGGATAGATCAATGGTCAATTATCCTGTGTGGTTTTTCTTGTATAAAATACATACTACACTCATCATCTATGGTTTCAAGCTGCACTTTTTCCCCAAGTAGATCACAATTTTAAGAAAATTTTAGAACGATATGATAAATATTTTTAAAGAAATTTCAAGAATGCCTTTGCCAAAATGTGTTCCCCCATGCCAGTTAGCACCCCTCTCCTATCTTTGTCATGTATTTTTTGAAATAACTAATTCATACTTCTCAAAAACAATAATTCTCCATGTTTTGAAGCTACATTCTATCACCTAGGTGCAAGTTAATTTAATTCCACAGTGACCATAACAACTGTAGTGAATATATAAAAACGTGTATAAAACCCTGCAGTGTATATAAAATTGGCTCCCATCATTTGGTATTTGGTGGGCGCTGTGCAGAGCAGAGGTGTGATTCAAGTCAAGGCTAGAGACTAGACTTCTATGAACATCGGCACATTGTTGGCATTGATCCTTATGCCTTACAGACAGATAAATGTCCGCTTATTTCACAAGTTGGTTAAATGAAGGTCTATTAATAAGATGTCTAAACTATCTGGTCACATGTACTCAAGTCCTGATCCTACACAATCAACAGCCCTTGTGAACAAAATAAACCAACAGCAAAACCGATAAAACCACCTCCATAATAGTTTCTTCATCCCTACCCTCATCTGTTTCATGTTCCATACATTCTTAAACAATGTAAATGTTAAGAGGTGCTAATTATGAAGCCTATTCGAAATGTGCTCAATTGTCTTGGTTCAACGTCAGCTGAGGACAGAAGACCAGGGTAAAAAATGGTCTCAGAAGGAACTCACTTAGGAAATTCTTCTCAAGAAGGTCACAAAGAACAAGTACTTGGCTCTCTTTGCCACCCAGGGACAAGGGCATCGTGGTGCTCCCACCCAGCTGCCTGCTGTCTCTAGGCATCCAAGGCCTTCAGGCATCCAAGACTTTCAGGCCATTGTCCATCCAGTTCTCAATAAAGTGGAGCTGACACTTTCCGACACATTGAACAGAATTTTTGGGGCTTCGATTATGAAATGGGGGTTGGTATTGGCTGGAATGGCTGACATGGCCAGGATTGAAGAGAAACTCAGCTTAGCTTAGTGCAGGGGCTTTTGGTGACTGAAGAAATAACTAACAAAGAAAAACCAAAGTGTCTTAATTAAAAGAGTGCCTAACAATCTGATTAATCTAGATGTGGACATAACCACTGTGACCTAGTTTATTACTTGATTATTGATAAAGCAATGCTTACTAACATTTGGAAGGCACAAAAACTTTAGCTATAACTAGATTGCAGTGTTTGATTCTATAGAATAATAAAGCAAACTTATAAACAGTCTATCTTTACATATTGGCTTTAAGGAAACTTTATCACTATCGATGACATTTATTTACTACCACTTATCCTTATTAAAACATTCTTGATCATTAAACAAAAGATACAAAAAGGTTATTTTGCTCAATGCTTTCTGTCTAAGAAATTTGTTGAAGAAGTATCCTGTTACTGTCACAGCTTTCTTTTTCAATTCTATAAACTTTGCACTTAAATGAAGGCTCTTTCTAAGGTATGCATTTTCTTTGAAACCATCCAAAATTTTCTCTCTGTCTCTGTATGTATATATGTATCTATATATTCCATGTGTGTGTATGTGTGTGTGTATTACTGCCATACTTGGAATTTTAAATGTCCTCCACAGATTCATGTGTGAAAGACTTGATTCCTAACATGCTACTATTGGGAGGTGTTAGAACCTTTGAGAACAGATCCTAAAGCTAGGTCTTTAAGATACTGGAGACATCCTTTATAAAAGAGGTTGGGGTCCCTGTCCTCTTTCTTTTTTCTCTTCTTTTTCCTTTCTCCTTAGCCATCAAGTGAGCACCTTTACTCTATCGTGTGTTCCCACCATGAGGTCTTGTCTTACCACAGGCCCAAAGCAAAGGGCCAACTTGATCCTGGACCAGAACCTCTAAAGATATAAGCCAAAATAAATTATTCTTCTTTATAAGTTAATTAACTTGAGTACTCTGTTATAGTAACAGATGACTGAAAGACACACAGTAGCCATTGCCATAAAGGACATGGGAGGCCTTCTAAATGTCCATACCTAGCTGTTCCCATGCCCCATTTCATCTAAAAAAAAAACAAAAAAAAAACAAAAACAAAAACTGACTTGAAGCCTATGTGAATTTTCATACAAAAGGATAAAATGAGAAATATTATTTATTAAATGATCAAAACCTTTTGGAGAGCAAGTAGATTTATGACTGTTTACATATTTCTCATTGTTCTTATTATCTTCTCTGGGAGTCAGATCTGAAGAAAGTATCTCTACAACAACCCCAGAAGGGATCTGAGCCTAGGTTCTGAAGTCTTACAGTGTGCTTTGGCAACATTTACCTCTGCTTTCCTTGTCACTCACACATAAATATGTTGGAGGAAAAAAAGAACATAAGCAAGTATTATAATCAGAAAACATATTAAGCCATACATTAATTTCTTTTTTATAGTGGCATGAAATTATTCTTTTTTGGGGGGAGGGTCAGTTGGGCTTGAACACTGTGCCTGGGCACTGTCCCTGAGCTCCTCAACTCAAGGCTAGTGCTCTACCATTTGAACCAAAGCGCCACTTCCAAAAATATTCTTTAAGATAGTGTTGTTATAAGTACAGGTCATTATCCATTTGTCAAATGCCACAAAACTTTCCACATCAAGAATGGAACCTTAGGGTACCACCCATGCAGAGGAGTATTTTTTAATCTAAATTTTGTTGTAAGGGTGGTGTACAGAGGGATTACAGTTACATAAGTCAGATCACCCCCTCCCTCATTTTCTCCCAGTTTTCCCCTCTCTCCTCTCCCCTTCCAAGTTGTATAGTTTATTTCCAACATAGTGTCTAGTGAGTTTCACAGCTGAATTGGTTCACACTTTGTTCTACCATTTCTGTGCTTCCCCATCCCCTCCCCAGATCAGATAAACTTATATACAAGAGTGTACAGAAATAAAAAACTGTGACAAAAGGGAATAAACCAAAGAAAAATAAATAAATAACTACAAGAGGTACAATAAAAATATCTTGTTTCCAGTTCTTGGAGTTAATTTCCATAGATATCATTTTCATACAAAGAGAACAAAGGAGAATATCCTTAGGAGAGAATCACAAGGGCTCAACAGCTACATGCATATAACCATACATTAATTTAATGATTTACCAATCACTTTCAATAAAAGCCCCACCTGTGCCTCTAGCTTTTCAAATACATTGCTTTTGTGCTAATCCCTTCTATTCTTTGTCCTTAGCAACACAAGATTAAACCTTAAATTGAGTCCATCACATGATTTTATTAGCTTACTACTCTGAAGTAACTATATATTCATAGCTATATACAAAACAAATTGTGAGTTCTAACTGCTCTTTCCCAGCTGTCTCCAAGGGCATCTTTCAGAACAACAGACAACATCCAAAAGTGGGAGAATGATAATGAGACCAGCCAGGAATCTTTAGATTTCCCAAATTTTATATGCATTTATTTATGTGTGTATACCATGTGCATATACTTTATGCAGTTTTATCACACATATGCTAATACTGCTTTTAAAATATAAAATTTTCAGTCCCCAAAGTGTCCTACATTAATTCCTTGCAGTTACCTAGCCCCTATCATCAACCAATCTCTTTTCTGTCTCTACTCCTATGATTTTATTATTTCAAGAATGTCGTATGAATGAGGTCATACAATGTTGTATTTTAAGACTGGATTTTTCAACTCAATATAATTCCCTTCAAATGATTCCAAGTTTTTGCCTGTATCAATAGTTTTTATTGCTGCGTAACATTCCTGGTATAGATGTGTCATAGCTTGTTTAGCCATTCACCTGTTGAAGGACATTTGGGTTGTTTCCAGTTCTGAGCTATTATGAATAAAGCTTCCATGAACATTCATGTACAGGTTTTGTGTGAACATAAGTTTTCATTTCTCTGGGACACATGCCCAAAACTACAATGGTTAAATTGTATGTAAGTGCATAGTGAGTTTTTAAAGAAACTGCCGAACCGCTTTCCAGAAAGGCTGAACCATTTTCATTTCCACTAGCAATGTGTGAGCAATTTAGGGTCTCTGCATCCTCGCTTAGCATTTGGTGAGATGCTGTTTTATGTTTCAATGATTCATTGGCATCTAGTGATATTTGGGGGCTTTAATTTGCATTTTCCTAATAGGAAACGATTTCGGACATCTTCTCATGAAGCTGCTTGCCATATGTATGCTAATACTTGAAAGGATTACTAGTTATATGCCTAGCTAGTCACAATGTTGTCTAACCTGATGAAGAACAATGCTAACTGTTACAGAGTGTATTTTTTTAGCTTCCACATATGAGCAGGATTGTGCAATATTTATCTTTCTATGTCTGGCTTATTTCACTTAACATAATGTCTTCTAGGTTTATCCGTGTTGTCACAAATGACAAGATTTCATCTTTTCACGGGTAAATAGTGTTATATGGTTTATATATATACCACATTTCCTTTATGCACTGGTCCGTTCATAAACACTCTGGTTAAATCCATAAGCTTGGCTATTATGAATAGTGCTGCAATAAACTTAGCATTACAGATGTCTCTTCTACATACTGATTTCATTTCCTGTGGATCTATACCCAATAGTGAGATTACTGGGTCATGGACTATTTCTATTTTTTTTAAGGAATCTTCATGCTATTTTCCATAATGGCTATACTAATTTACATTCCTTTTTCCTTCAGTAGTGGAGGTTGAACCTAGGGTCTTATGTATGCTAGGCAATCGCTCTACCACTTGAGCTACAGGCAAGTATTTTTGCTTAATTTTGATTTTTTCTCTTTTTTTTTTTGAATACCTTTATTGTCTTTAAGTTGGTTTACAAAGGAGGTGCCATTCAACTAAATGGTTTATGAATAGAGTGGAATGTCACCCCTTTCAACATTCTCACCTATCCCTTCTACCTCTACCCCTTCTCTAACTTTTCTTAATTTTGTAAGTTATATATTGAAGTCTTTCCCATTTAACAAAGTAGTTTGTGTATGCCATGGCTTTTCATCTATGTCATCCCTTCAACGTCTTCACACATCCTTTGACCCACCCCTCCCCTTATTTTCTCAACTTTGTAGTATATACAATGAATTATTGCCTGCATTCTTCCCCTTGCCCCCTTCGTTCTTCTACCTCTCTCTTTTTGGCCTTACCCACTCCTTATTTCCTAGTTCTTACTTTGTGAAGCTTTGACCTGGTCTTTCTAAAGAATTATACTATTTGAACTCTGCATAGAATTTATTTTACTTCAGTTAATTAATTTGTAATCCCTTGCATACTACCCAGTGTGTTTGCTTATAGAATTATAGGTCCATTCTAACTATCCACAAGTGATGGAAGCCGTGCAACCTTGCTTCTCTGGATTGGGCTTAGGTAACTTAGACTTCTCAGAAGAAAAAATAAGAATGACCAATAGACACATGAAAAATATTCAGCATCTCTGGTGATAAAAGAAATGCAAATCAAAGCAACACTGAGATTCTTCCTCACTCCAGTTAGAATGTCCATTATTAAGTAAACAAATTTTTTTTTTACCAGTCCTGGGGCTTGGACTCAGGGCCTGAGCACTGTCCCTGGCTTCTTTTTGCTCAAGGCTAGCACTCTGCCACTTGAGCCACAGTGCCACTTCTGGCCTTTTGTATATATGTGGTGCTGAGGAATCGAACCCAGGGCTTCATGTATACAAGGCAAGCACTCTTGCCACTAGGCATTATCCCCAGCCCCCATTATTAAGAAAATTAACAATAACAAATGCTGGTGAGGATGCGGCCAAAAATGAACTCTATTATATGGTTGGTTTGTGGGAATGTAAGCTTGTTCCAGCACTCTGGAAATCAGAATGGAGGTTCTTCAAAAAACTAAACGTAGCCAAGCGTTGGTGTCTTATGCCTGTAATCCTAGCTATTCAGGCTTAGATCTGAGAATTGCAGTTCAAAGCCAGCCTGAGCAGAAAAGTCTATGAGATTCTTATCTCCAATTAACAAGTGAAAAACCAGAAGTGGAGCTATAGCTCAAAGTGATAGAGTGAAGGCCTTGAACCAAAGAGCTCAGGAACAGCACTCAGGCCACAAGTTCAAGCCCTGTGACCAACAAAATAATTAAACATAGAACTACCTTATGACAGCAATTTCACCCCTGGTGTTTATCCAATAGAGCACAGATAGGGCTATATTAAAGCCACCAGCACAATCAGGTTCATTACAGCACTATTTACCATAGCCAAGACATCAGTCCAGATTATCCACAGTGGAAGAATGGATCAAGAAAACATGATAGATGTGCACAATACTCTACTCATTGACTAGAAGGAATGCTATTATACTATTTGCAAGGAAGTGGAAAGATTGGCTAAATCATTTTGATATTTTGAGACAAGCCTTGCAATTAACCTTGCCTGGGATGGCTTCAAATTCACCATCCTTTATCTTCCACCTCCTAAATAGCTGCAAATATAGACATGTACCACCACATTCCTCTTAATTTACACTAATTAGCATATGGCCCTGATCTCAAACCTTAGTACTACTGAAGGATATGAGTGCCCCTACCTAGAAGTAGAAATTAGAGTACCATGGCAGCAGAAGTAAACCAAGAGAAGGGATGGGAAGAGGTTGGTCAGTGGATACTGTTGAGTTAGATAGGGGTACTGGTTTCTGTAGCACGGTAGTGTAAGTGTAGTTATAAATAATATATGTCTATTTCAAAACAGCAAGAAGAGAAGATTTTAAATGTTTCATAATAAAGATATGATCAGTCTTTGAGATGTTCCTCACTGGATCATTATACAATGTATGCATGTACTCAAAGATCACACACTTAACGCATTTGTATAATTATTGCATGTCAATTTAAAATTTCAAAGCAAAAATCTGAGAACACTGTTTCTCAGTTTCTTATGATTAATCCCAAACCAAGCAGTTTTCCTTTCAAATCATCTTTCTACTTTGCTATCTAGATTCTGGTTATTAATGCCAAAGACATAATTTTACACAGGGGACATGATAATAAGCAAAGATCACAGCTGGGGACCTTCTGTGGAGGAACTTCTTGGCCTCCCTAATGCAAAAAACAATTTGTACACTACGGACTGCCTCCTTAGTAAAATATCTGATAAGGCAAGACCCTGTTTTATACACAGGGAAAGTGTGCTGAACAACTTTTAGTATGAACACTATTTGAGAAGCATTTAAAACAGGAATGCAGTAAAAAAAAAAAGTGGCTTGTAAAATTCAGAAGAACCCAAGTTAGCCACATGCAGTTACAGCTCTGGTGATGTTTCATCCACAGAAGAGTGAAAGACAAAGCAAAGGAACCCCAACTAGAGAAAGAAAGATCTGTCTCTTGAAAATAAAAATAAATTGTATGCTAGGGCTGGAGACATGGCTCAGTAGTATGCTAGTCTAGTAAGCATGAGGTACAAAACCCCAGAACAACTGAAGAAATATTACATGAGAGAATGAAGAGGAAACTATCTCTCATTTAAGCAAGAGGACAATACTCAAGAATATTTTTTCTGTGGCTCATGTTGGAGGATTTCAAGAAGAGTTGCCCTTTCTGAGAAAGAACATCAGAATATTTTGGGGTCATGAAGCTTTATGAGTTCAAATAACAGTAACAACAACAATAAAAAGGTGCTTCTTTCTGTTTAGAAATAAATGAGCGCAAGTCAATGGAATGTGAGTTACACTTTACATTGCTCAATCTCAGCAAAAAACATCTCTCACACACACAATTATATCTAGTCTAAAGACAGCTACTTGAAAACACTACCAAAACCTGTGAAGTGTTTGGAAACTTGTTTGTCTTTTGTTTGCAGTAAGACCAACTTTTGCGCAACTTTTACGGACCTGTAGCCCTGAATTGAGGAAGGAAAAGTAGGCATGTCACACACACACACACACACACACACACACACACACGATTATTACTTCAGTGTACACAATGTTTATGCACTATTTGAGTGTACATTGCCACATAACCAGTGAACACATAAACTATTTGTTCTAGTTATTTTCAGCTAATTTCTTCCCCTTGGAAGATAATGCTTAACCAAACAAATGTCCATAATAATGATTGTAATGTAGTAGTTCACATATCTCAAAATGCGCATGCCACATTGTATTCTTAGAACTCGACTTTAATATGGACATGTAAGACCTCTGCCTTCCTTGCAGAGTGGCTACAGAGTGCCTGGACAATGATCGTGACGCTAGAACTCAGTTGTTTAAGGCAGGTGAGGAAACAAAAATCATGACACAAACTGGATCTTTGTTGACAAATTGCTTGAATTTATCACTTTTCATTTCTTTCCTTTCCTTTTCTTTTTCCAGTCATGGAGCTGAGCACTGTCCATGAGCTTCTTTTGTTCAAGGCTAACACTCTACCACTTGAGTCACAGCTCCACTTCCAGGTTTTCTGTTTATGTGGTACTAAAGACTCGAACTCAGGGCTTCGTGCATGCTAGGCAAGCACTCTACCACTAAGCCACATTCCCCAGTCCTGAATTTATCAATTTTAACAATGTGATTTTATACAATGTGGTCCAATCCCAGCCTTATTTTATGGAAACATTTGAGAAAGTCAGCAGATACGCTCAGAACACTGACCTGGTGCCAACAAGAGCAGCACTGGCCTTTTGACAGGCTTGCTGCCATGATCACTTGAGGTAGAAAGATGACCCCAACTCCTAGGTGGAAAGCAAATGTCAATGACTTGGAAAATAGAAGGTCCGTAGGGCAAAGGCTTAGTCACTTAATGTCAACAAATTACAAGCCAAAACCAAAGTCATATTAGAAAATGAAAAGGAAATGAGCAGTAATAGAAAGTTAACTGCCCCACCAATGTCATCTTTCCTTCCACTAGAATCCATGTAATATTGAGCTATGGTCATTTATTAGAGTTTCTTACAGATTCTGTGTTAAAGAATTTTGTGCATTTACAGACACATAAATACAATTACAATCACTTAGAATAAATATAAAGTCAAAATAAGAAACAGAGGGTTGATACTTTTTCTCATGTGTATAGTCTTTCAATAACCGGGAGATTGTCAATGATATTCAAAGTTGTACAACCTCCCAAGACTAGGAAGAGTGTGTGACCTTTCACCTTTTGGTGAATTTGTCAAGTATCATCTTGTAAGTACTAAAACTATTCTGTTTCATCAAATGTGACTTTTTATCAATGTCCAATAAGTGTACCTAAAGATAACTAGACTGGTGTACCAAATCTGAAATGATGACTTGAAATTGACAAATCCTTATAAGTGGATGAACTGCTAAATTGCAAAATGGCATGTAGGTGGTTATCACCATGAAAGGGGCCTCACTGTACATTTTATCCATTTGAATTCAAGTCAGCTCAGTTTAATTGATTTAATTGAACGAAATTGATAAGATCAACACACAATGTCAAAAAATATACCATAGCTACCATGTAAAAAACCTCACTTTCCATGTAAACATAGCCTTAATCAAAGCTGGCACTGATCGGGTAGAAGACAGCAACAGGAATGTTATTCACCCAAACATACCTCCTCCAAAAATACCTTAAATTACATAATTAAATATATCATTTGAGATTCTCAGTTCCAACTACCAAAAGCTCAAATCAACTTAGTTCAAGCTCCATTCTCCAAATTGCTGAAACTTAGAGTGTAAATCAGTGGCTTATAATTCTCCACCATTGAAGTTAGTCATCTGTTTCAATAATGACCTTTGGTACTTAGTAGGATAAACTGTGTAAACAATGTGTGCACGCACATACACACAAACACACACACACACACATCATTTGAACAGTATAGTTAAACCTAATTTAAGTTGTGTCTACACTGATTGAATGTGGGAGTCACAGTGGCAGAGCTGTCTCTCTGCCTCTCTTGGCTCTTTTTTCTGTAAATATGACTTTAGTTTGCTTACAAAAGCATCTTCTACAAAGCCAAAAATGAATTTATGAGTACTTTTATTCTCACACTTATTTACCTAGTTTGGCAATTTTGGTAGAAAGATCAACATTCTTTGTTCATTTCTATATTAATTTAAGGAAGGACTTTGGGCTTAGATTGTCAAAGCACAGAAACTTCGAGCAAATTAATATGGGCAAGGAGATAAATCACCCAAAATTAGTCTACATGGTTCACATGCCCATCAAGTGAGAAAAGCCAGCTTCTCAAAATGAGGACATCTAAACACACACACACACACACACACACACACACACACACACACACACACACACACATCTTTTATCTGCACCAATGAGTTTTTACCGTTGCATATTAATAATCCTCTTCTTAGATTTTTCTACTTTAAGATATAAAAGGCTGAAAATTACTAGGCACAGTGGCTCATGCCAGGAGGCTGAGCTTAAGGTTCATGTTTCAAAGCCAGCCCAGGCAGGAAAGTCCATGAGACTCTTTAACCTTCAAAAACAGTGGAGCTATGGCTCAAGTGCTCAAATGCTACAGTGCTAGCCTTGAGCAAAAAAGCTCAGGGATAGTGACCAGTCCCTGAGTTCAAGCTCCAAGACTTGCACAATAAAAAAAACTGGAAATTATCCTATTAATTGAATAAGCCTTTCATATGAATGAATGTATTGAATACTTTCAACATAGGTAGGAGATGGGGAAATATGATACCATTGATTGTTAGTAATTAAAACAAATTAAAAAGGCCCAGGGTGAGGTGGGGAAAGACTGTCTAGGATGGTGCCAAAGATAAACTTTACCTGCTTTACAGTTTTGCTCTTGGGCATCATTTTGATCTTCAAACTAAAAGAAGAGAATCATAAAAACAGCTTTTAACAGTATAAACAACAAGCTGCAAAGTCTTTCAGCACCAAAACAAGCAAACTCTTTCAGCACCAAAATAAAGAAAGAAATGTTGAGGCATGTATATTAAGGATAATAATGTTTTTTTTAATGAAACCCCAAATTGATGTGCCTAGAAACAGTCCAAATCCAATATGTCAAAACTCCTATACAGATAATAAATCTCTCCGATTATCTCAAAATGGTATAGCTAATTATATTTCAACTCCAAGGCTACTTGAAAATCACATTAGATGATCTGCCCAGTAAATATAGCATATCATAGTAAGTATATTTTTTTTAGAGTTTTGCGTTGTCTCTTAGTAGTTGTACATAGGGATTTCAGTTCAATGTGTCAGTTTCTGAGTACAATGCATCTTGATCAGTGTCACCCTTCTCATCGTTCTCCCCCATGTCTCCCAACACCACTCATCCCCATAATTTCCCAAGTTCCATTTTCAGATGGATACATTGGATATGGTGACTGCATTCCTCCTCCCTTTCTCTCTTCAGTTCCTCTACTCCACTCCCGGTGACTACACACCCTCCTGACTCCTCACATCCTGTGTTGCTGCTA
The DNA here is from genome assembly GCF_023159225.1 of Perognathus longimembris pacificus. Lineage (NCBI taxonomy): Eukaryota > Metazoa > Chordata > Mammalia > Rodentia > Heteromyidae > Perognathus > Perognathus longimembris. Next base: position 48,469,349 of record NC_063171.1, read on the forward strand.
TTCATTTTGTGAGACCATAAGTCCATTGTTCAAAGGCATTACACTGCTGGACACTTCCCCTGCATATACAATACTTTAGTTAATACATCATGTGTCTAGGTATGGGAGCCTGTCTGTATACATTTACATATATATAAACATATATATGTTCGTAAATTTGTATCTGACTCCCACATAGGAGAGAAAACATTCATCCTTTGACTCTCTGAGCCCAATTTTCTTCACTTAACTTTTTTTTCCAGGTCTATCCATTTCTCTGTCAAGGACATGATATTCTTCTGGATAGATGAGTAAAATTCTATTCCCTTGGGTACTTAGACCTTTTGCTTAGCAAGCAATTTACAAATCAGTGAAAGAATGTCTCATTTATTGGCAGTTTCTTGTATCAGGCTTCTAGTGAAGTTTCTGGACAGGGCTATATTTAAGTCATTTTTCTGAACTACTTTTTTATTTTCACAAGAAATAACTTCAGGAGGTGGAGATAAAAGAGTCACAGTTCAAGGCCAGCGTGGGCAAAAGCTATCACGATTCTCACACACAAACTGGGTATGGTGGTCATGTGTCTAATACAAGCTACTGCGGTGACAGAGGTATGAGGATCATATTCTCAGTCCAGCTCAGGCAAAATGCACTAGATTCTATGAAAAAAACAAATGTATGGGGCGCGAGGGTTGAGGACTACCAAAAAGAATGGGAGTATGGCTCAAGTAGTTGAGTATTTATTTAAGAAGTAAGGGCAGCACCCTGAATTCAATCCCCACCCCAGCAGAAAATATATAAATATAAAGAAATACCCAATGAAAGAGTCTACAGCCTGTTCTATGTTCAGAACCTCAGCATTAAACTAGTTTGGTGTTGGGAAAGGAAATAACTAGCTAACAAACACCTGTACCACCAGCATGATTTGGATAAATGTGAACCAAATGCTGTATTCAAAACTGAGTCTTACACCGAGGCAGAAATGAACTTGAACCTTGCTTCCAATGAACATTAGTTGAGCAGTTATAAATACTATATGTCAATTCGCTCCACAGTCTCCATCCCTGGCTTCTTCCCGCTCAAGGCCAGCACTCTGCCACCTGAGCCACAGCACCCCTTCTGGCCGTTTTCCATATATGTGGTGCTGGGGAATCGAACCAAGAGCTTCATGTGTAGGAGGCAAGCACACTTGCCACTAGGCCATATTCCCAGCCCCGCTCTGCAGTCTTAAGCAAACCAATAGGATAAATATCTTCGTCCTAAGACTTGTATGACTAAGGCATTACATTTAGTAACATGAAAATCCTTCTTGATACATAGTAGTTACAAAGCTGTCCTAAGCATCTCCTTGGGAATTCATGACACCTGAAAGCTGCAAGAAACTTGTCAGCAGCAGTCCCACAAACTGGTTGGGTATAAAATGCCCACCTGCCAATTCACACCTGCATGGGAAGTTGTTTTCATTAAAATTGGCATTTTGTGTGTGTGGTGGGGGTTGGGGGAATTGAATCCAGGTCCTCACGCATGCTAAATAAAGAGATTCTTGCAAATTTCATTGCCACTAGTAGTTTCCTCATATAAGTAATGTTTCTATGCCTACTTTTGCTGCTTTGAGAGCTTCAACTTCTGAGTGCTTTCTCTGGAACTTAGCAAGTCTTCCCTCTTCCCTCTTGAAAGCAGAATCTGGAGACTAAAACATTTTTTTAAAAAATATATTCAGATCGTTTAGCTATAACTACAGCACACAATTCTATTCATCATTAAAGAAGATAACTTAATGATGACTATTATGTCATGCTTCTAGTTAGTGTAATGGGGAGACAAAGTTGGGTTTCATTAGTTCTATAATACTTCACATCTACCAATCTCACAATAGAGTAGCCAGGAATCCTTTAAAAGTAATTATTGGTACTTAGGTTTAAGAGAACTTATGAACTTATGTTTAAATGTATTCAGAACTGTGGGCTCACACACTTGGACCACATTTCATTCCCTGTTACATAGGCCTACCAATAGCCTCTTATTTTTTAAAGCAGTAAAAACGCACACAGATGTAATCAGATGCCTACAATTAAGCACCCAACATATTTAACTTTTCCAACTCTTCAGCTCTAATACATTTATCTCTATTTCCCCTCCTGTCCTCTAACGCTTTTCTAAAGTATTTATTTGATTTAATATGTGAAATTGGCAGCAGCCGGCTGAACACAGAGTCTCAGTAGTGAAGGGGGTTGATTTTTAACTACACTGTGAAGAAAGTAGTCAGTGTTTTAACATTCAAGCAACTGATGCTCAGGCTTTAGACTTCTCTTCTTCCCCTTCCCATCCCCCATGCACGAGGTCAGTTTGACACTGTGAATGGTGAAATCATCCTTGGCAAAGAGGCTAAACTTGGCAGAAGCTCCATAATGAGAAATCCAGATGACTGGTATCATTTGTAATGTGAGTGCCCTGCACTTAATCTAGCCCCGGTTTGTTTGTGTAAGAAATAGCAATGACTTAAAAGCAGTCATTAGGGATGTTTAAGGGTTTGACTGCTTGGACCCTAGATGTGCTCTTCACCTTTAATGGCATCTTTCAGCATTAAACTCTACGCATAAATAAGCGGTGTCAGCCTGCTCCATCCATTCTGCTCACTTCTGCTGTGAGGGACCAAAAGGATGCCATCAGCCTCTTGCCCTGATTATGCAAAGTACAGGCCTGGAGCCCACTGAAGAGAAAAGAAAAAACAGAGCCCCAGGTTCAATCCTGATAGCTTCTAGATTTTCAACAGTCACTGAAATGAATATATAGACTAGTGCACTTTTTCCAAGATGAAGGTGACAATCGGATGGACCTTTTAGAAGCATCAAATAATTTATAGGACAGTCATTTAGTCATCATGGACTAAAAACTACTATTGTAAGGAGTCTAATAACCAGTGTTTTTGTAATGAATCATTGGATTTTCCCAGGTCTATATGATTAAACCCTGAGGATTTATGGCCTGTATTATATTTATTGGCTTAAGCCTTTTTCATTTTATAGGAGAAAATAAAAGGCAAATTGCTTTTAATTTTTGAGTTGATCATTATAAGATAATTCTCCAGTAAGTTCAAACAAAATAGTAACTTCACTAATTTCAACTTGACGCAGTCTTATTTAATTACCTCCCTTTCTTTATTCCCCCAACTTTCTTAACAAGAGTCAACAACATTTGAAAAACTGTACAAAGTGATCAATTTTGTGGTATATTAACAAGGTTTCATGAGTAGACTATAACTTAGATTTTTATTTTCAGAATCAAAAGACTGGTGAGTCTTCACATTAACTTAGCACTATTTAAGAGGAGAACTTGGTTTCCAGTAAGCTCTTAGTTTCATGAATGGGGCATGTAAATTAAATTAATAAGAGGTAAATTAACAAGAGAAGTTAATATTAATGGTTGATATTAATATTTTCACAGGCCTGGGGACTTTACAGAACAGGAGGCTATAACCATAGCCTCCTACAACATTAGACTCAGGTTATCAAAAGGCAATAGATTAATGAAAAGTGGACAAAAGAAAGAAATGAAAATTTAGATTTTTATGAGTAGTAACCTGTGGAAAGATAAGCATACAAGGAAGCAAAGCTAATGGAAGATAGGGTTATTTTTAGCATGGCCTCTTCATGCCCCTTCTGTTTTCTTCACAATCATCAAACTCTTTCTAGACAAAAGATTTGCAGCATTTCTTATTTCTGAGAAGCTTCTACTTTTGGTCAGGTAAGGACAGTTCCCAGAAGGCTTTTTTTACATCTGTTTGCTCTCAATTTCCTTTGACTAAAATAAGCTATATGCCAAAGTAACATATTTGGAGGGGTGGGGTTAGTATATTTCAGTTCCTCTTTACTGACTTTTAACAGATATTTCTTAATTCAGTATATCAGGATCTGGGATCCAGTTTCCTCAAGCAGTGGAGAAATGTGCTGGAATCAATTTCTAAATTGTATTTGTGGTCTGGTATTCTATGTTCATCATGTATGTTCATCATGGTCGTCGTGGAATATGTGTATATAGCTCACTCTTATCAGGACAAACCTGAAAATAAATAGAATCTACTGATGCCGTCTCTAAAAATATTTGCCCATTCAAAAATTATTTAGCAGATGCTATTGATAGATTCAAATAGATAAGGAAAAATGTCATCTGTATGGGGGATGAAATTAACTATTGTTTTTACAGAAGATATCTAATGAGGATAGATATAGAGTACTGCTTAAAAGCAAATTGAAAGACAGAGCTTCTCATAATCCCATTTATTAACTCAGAGTATCATTGTGATATGCTTCTTTTTCGCCTTGTACATCCATACTTCTAGGGTGGGTAGAAAGTCAAAGTGAGTCAGACTCTCATTCCTGCCCAAGCATTGCATCCCACTACCAGCCCAGAACCACTACTAATCTGACCAGCAATTGCTTAATATAGATGAAACACAGTGAATTTTGTTTTTAGTCTTGAATCCCATCCTTAATACATCTCATTAAACACATGCAAACATAGCTATTGAGATATTGTGATCTTCTGCTAGGACTATCCTAGATGTGTACAAATTATTTATTACCAATGAGGGAAACCATAGAGTCCATGTACATATGAGCACATAAGATGATGCTAAGCAAAATGAACTCCAAGTTATAGAAATAAGTTGTTTTCCATTGTTGTTGTTACTTCCAACATAATAGGTGAAGTTATTTCTTTTTCATTTGTTGTTCTTCCTTATGGTTTTACCCTTGATCTCACTGTAACTGATTTTGGTACCCTGGGTATTGTATATACATTTATTGGAACTAGGGAAGGGAAGGGAAACATCAAAATGGAGAGACAAAGCATAAAAGGCGAACCAATACAACAGCAATACTTAGAAGACAATATGCTGTAAACCAACTGAACAAGTCGGGGGTGGTCGGAATTAGGGAGGGAAGGTGGGAGAGAAATGAGGGAAGAGGTAACAAGTTTGATAAGAAATGTATTCACTGCCTTATGTATGAAGCTGTAACCCCTCTGTATATCATTTTTGACAAATTACATGAAAAGTTTTTCAAAATAAAATTCAAACCATGTCTTCTCCTAAGCATTCCAGAGGGGAAAAAACTCAACCTGCAATTCCAAATAGTCCCTTAAAAAGAATTATGTTTGTAGTAATGTACCAGTGTCTTATATGCAAAATTGTGAAGGGCAAAATTTCCAGACCTAGCTTCAGGAGAGAAAATGCACTTCCAAAGAGTACCAGAAGTGGGTATTAGGCAGTTTCCTTTGGCTTTATTAATAAGGAGAAATGAATTTATAAAATGAGGCCCAATATGATTTTTCAACCAAAATAGCTGCTGAATTGAGGATGCTCTTTCATGAAAGACTAAGGAAACTTCTTTTCAAAGTACTGGCAATCCATCAGGGAGGAAAGCTTAGCTGTAATGTCCTGCTATACAGGCATCCCCAGCTCTATTTATATTCTGCAAGGACAGAAAATGCATCTGTCTAGTGTTGGAAAGACACTAGAGGACTTAATTATCTGAATCCCCTCTCCAGTGGTTGAATAAGAAGGGCGGATGCTCACAATACTACTCCCTGAACTGCACCCAAAACCTGGTCAGAAGGCAGCAGTAGGTCTGTCTGTTCAGGGAGCCAACAGGAAGCTTTCCTCAACGGGAGCCAGTTGGATAGGGAGAAAGCTTGCTTCAGCTGGAAGTCATTTGGACTTTTCCTCAGACTAATCGGAATCAGTGGCTTAGGAGAACACACCAAAGGTGATCTCTCTTGCTCTGATCTGGTCTAGGTGCTAAGTCCAGCTGCTAAAATATTTAAGGAAGTACCTGGAATTGGCTGGTTGGATTAAATAGAGAGCAGGATCAGAACGAAAGAACTACTCACCAAATGGAAAAATGAGAATTTGAGGTGTGGTACATTCACAAAAGGTCATCAGTGCTTTCCAAAATTCCACTAGGAAATTCGGGTAATGATGGGTGGATCTCCTACCACTCTGAAATTTTCCTCTGGGCTACCTAGTCAAACAGGTTTCACTAAGGTTGTGCCTACACACTAAAAAAAAAAAAAAAAAAAAAAAAGTTTGAAGGAGGAAAGAAATGTGAAATAGTTGCCTGAGTGGCAACCAAAATAAAAGCGGTAACATTGGCTTTTAAAACATTCTAGAAAGTATCAGGTGGTCAAGATAAGCCATTGCTTGTTTAAAACATATGTCACAGGAGTAGAGCTGTGTCTCAGAGTGGTAGAGTGCCATAAGCCTTGAGGACAAAAGCTCAGGGAAAGAGCCCAGGCCCCGAGTTCAAGCCCTAGGACTGATAAAAAAAAAAAAAAAAAGAAAGAAAGAAAGAAATGCAAAAATGAGTAAATAAATTTCACAGAGGTGTTTTTATTTAGGGGGACCTTTAAAAAAAGGGAACATAGCTCATATTGCTTCCTGTTCTGTTAACTGTTTCTTAGGAAGGAATATTATCCTCGAATGTACCTTGGAAATCCTACCTCAGGAAGTTCTACCTAACAGCCGAACAACATGGAGATAGGTCTTCTAGGAGAATTACCTAGTGACAGTTTTTACAACAAACAAAATTGGAGCTTTAGTCCATGAAGTTTATTAGAAATAATTACATTTGCTAATAGAAATTATCTTAAATCAAAGAAGTACTAAGTCTTAGAGATGAGCTCACCCAAGAAGACAATAGGATCATCTATTCAGACCACTGGCCTGGGAAATACAAGGGACTGAAAACTACAGGATCATATATGACACTCTCTCGCCAATCAGACAGAATAGTAACTTGAGCTTACATAAACCTCTGTCAATTTTCAAGAAATTCTGCATTCTGTGATGCTGACTTAGTAACAATGTTTTTGTTTTTTATTGTTTTACATTTTAAGCTATCAGCACTTTATGGCAGGATGCATTCCCTATATTATGACATTTAAAAGCTAGATAAAGATGGAAGTAGCTTTACTTTAATCCCATTGTTAGCTTCTCGTCTCCATCATGAGCTCCTTCTCTACCCTGGCTTTCAGCCCATACCCACACTACTTAGCTGGAATTCTGTTTTAAAATAAAAAAATCATATCCTAATCTAAATATTTCAAACAATTTAGCTCTTGTGAAAAAATAATGATTTTTTTGCAGTAAATGACTTGGGATATTTACACCATGACCTTTTCCTAATAAAATTTGCAATGTTCTTCAAAGTCTTGTGTTTGTGTGGCACATTTGTAAGTAAGAAAAGTACTTGCTGATGTATTTGTTTTCTTGGTCTTCATAACAAACCATGACAAACTGTAGCTTAAACAAGAAGTGTAATGTTACACACCTCTGAAGACTAGCTGTTCTAGATAAAAGAATTATCAGGATTGGTTCTTTTTTTTTCAAATTTTTATTATCAAATGGATGTACAGAGAAGTTACAGTTTCATATGTTAGGCATTGGATACATTTCTTGTACTGTTTGTTACCTTGTCCCTCATACCCCCCTCCCCCCTCCCCCTTTCCCTCCCCCCCCCAGGAGGTGTTCAGTTCACTTTCACCAAACAGTTTTGCAAGTATTGCTTTTGTAGTTGTTTGTCTTTTTTTACCCTGTGTCTCTCAATTTTGGTATTCCCTTTCAATTTCCTGCTTCCAATACCAGTATACACGGTTTCTAATATACTCAGATAAGATTACAGAGATAGTGTAGGTACAACCACAGGAAGGTGATACAAGAACATCATCAATAATAGAAGCTACAGATACACATGGGACATTGAAAGTAGTTACAACTGTGATATAACAATTGTTTCCATAACATGGAGTTCATTTCACTTAGCATCATCTTATGTGTTCATAAGGGTATAGCTATTGGGCCTTGTGATGCTCTGCTATGACTTGCCTAAACCTGTATTAATTATTCCCAATAAGGGAGACCATAGAGTCCATGTTTCTTTGGGTCTGGCTCACTTCACTTAGTATAACTTTTTCCAAGTCCTTTCAGGATTGGTTCTTTCAGAGGACTGTTAGGGAAATAGGGTACATGTCTATGCCTCTAACATTTTGCTCCCTTACTATCAATCCTTGGCATTCCTTGGTTTGTGGAAATATTACCAGAGTGTCTGTCTTCATCTTATATGACATTGTGTGTGGGGGGGGTGGTGGTGGTGGTGTATGTGTGCGTGTGTGTGTGTGTGTGTGTGTGTGTGTGTAGCCAGATGCTCCTAAGAGCATCATTCTGACTGACTTCATTTTAGCTTTATTATCTCTATAAAGACTCTGCCTCAGGGTATAGCCACATTCTAAAGTACTAAGGATTATAAGGACTTCAACATATAAAATTTGAGAATATAAAAGATATGCTTTCTAAATACCTATTCTGAAAAGGATTATAACATGAAAGAGCTACGATCAAGATAGAGATGCACCAAAAAATCAGATATGAATAAACACTTGAAATGGATTCCATTGTATTTTTTGCATCTATTACTTCACACTGTTCCCACAAATTAGGAGTTTAGGGTGTTTTGATGTCTATTTAGTTGATGAAGGAGATCAAAGGAAACTAAATAATGTGTCTGCTCTCTTAGAATCTACTGGGGGTAAGGGATAATTCTAAAAGCCAAATTTGTCCTCAATTTAAGCAAGCAAGAAGTTTCATTTGCGATAGGATGGGCACAGACACAAATATATGTCACTCTATCAAACTTCATTCTAGAATTCTATCAAGAAATGGTTGAAGTATCCATACAGTTTTGCCTTTACTCTTTCCATACTCTGTTCTCTGAAAGTAGGACTTAGAAGCAACTCAGGCAATTGTCTTACTGAAGATTTTCGTAAAAGGAATCTCTACCACACCAGAATGAATTAGTTTCAAAACAGTAAGAGGCTCAGTAATGAGATTTAGTGTAATTTGCTTTCTTGTATAATAAAAAATGTCTTCACTATTATATGAAACTAATCTCTCGGATAAGGTAACTCTTCACATGTCAGGCTACTAAGTATCCAAAATTCAGTGAGTGGTTTTAACCACCCAAGATCATCTGTGTTGTACTACCCAGAAATGATATAGAAATAGAAATTGTGAAATAGAAATTGGGTCTAGCACCAGAGGGAAATCTTGTGCCTCAATCAACCATCTATGACAAGAAAGTGATCTCTTTCACAGACAATTACATGATTTTCATTTAGCATTCTCCACACTGTTTATCATTCCAAATTATCACTTGGTTACCTAGGCACTATAGGTCTACTTCTGTCCTATATTGGACATTGAACTGATCAAGCCCTTTGCTAACCCTGGCTTACCTGTCAACATTACCTAGATTTACCCCAACATCTGTGGGCAGGCATTTGTCAGAAAGTCTTGCCAATTCTGACTTTAGCTCAGTATGGTCATGACTTTAGCTCAAAATGGCCTCACATTTTGCTTTTGATGGTAGTTACTTAAGGAGCATTCTAGATAAAAGACAGACTCCAACTAATCATTTTTATTTTTTTTAAATCCATGGAAGTGTTTTTATCACCATGCTTTTCAGTTTAGACATTCTCTCTCCACAGTTACTCCATAAATTGTTATCATTACCTATTCTGTGTATGGCACTCTACCAGAAAGAACCTGTTATGGAAATGGTAGAAGGCCCAACTGATGCTTCTTTAGGGAATGTGAGCACACATTGTATAAAACACCATGTATTCTCTATTTGAGGATTCTTGCTATTCTGCCAGAAGAGGCTTATTCTTTGAGTCCTTTTCTTTATTCTAAGTGGAACTAGATTCATACAATAACAGGCAGCCCAAGGGCTAAGAAAAACTGGCAGGAAAGCCACCTGGATTAAAACAGAGAAAGATTAAAAACTAAAAATTAATATATGTACAGTAAAAATATAAGGAGCTCAATAAGACAATCTACCAATTTATCATATTTGACAATGAACACAATACTTGGTCCTAAAAATAGGACTAAAAACAATACAACTAAAATTTGTCAGCTTTTAAAAAATTACACTAAATATTTTACATGAGTTATTTTGGTTACTAACTTCCTTAAGAACATAATAAAGGGCTGGGAATATGGCCTAGTGGCAAGAGTGTTTGACTCGCATACAGGAAGTCATGGGTTCGATTCCCCAGCACCACATATATAGAAAATGGCCAGAAGTGGCGCTGTGGCTCAAGTGGCAGAGTGCTAACCTTGAACAAAAAGAAGCCAGGGACAGTGCTCAGCCCTGAGTCCAAGGCCCAGGATTGGCAAAAAAAAAAAAAAAAAAGAACATAATAAACATAAGGCATTAGTGTTTTCCTAATTTTATAAGTGAGGAAACTAAAGTTGTATTTAAGTCATAGAAATTCTTTGGTATCACAGCCCAGGATTCTGCATGAGTTCCATTGGCTTTCTGAGTCTGAGCTCAGACTTTCCAGAAGGATCCAGCACAGGCAGGTCTGCCACTATCGAGAAGTCATGGATGGGTTTCAGGACCTTCATTACAAATAGTACCTGTTATGGTTCTATGTGCAGGGTTAAAGTGCTTCAAGACCATGTTAATACTGTTAATCTTTAATGCTTAAAGATTCTCCAATACCATAAATAGTTGGAGGACTAAATGAGTAGGTGCAACTGTTGGCTAATAATTAACAGAAATGATCAAATTGACTGAGTCCAGGTAAGAACAGTAGTCAAAATAGCCAGGTGCTGATAGGATATGCCTATAATCCTAGCTAGAAGGCTGAGATTTGGAGGCTAAAAGCCAGTTTCGATGGGAAAGTCATCAAGTATCCATCACCATAATAATCAGCAATGCAGGGGCTGGAGGCAAGACATAAGTAAGCAAGACAAATAAGCATACGGCTATGAATTCAAACTCCTATAACACCAAAAGAAGTAACAAAACTACATATCTAGATATTCCTAGAATGTTACTATAAAAGAAAGTAGGATATGATTCAAGAAATATTCAAGGACTCAGATGACTGGCAAATATTTTATTTGGTTTAATTAGCCAATTCCTGCCACAGGCCTAATGAGGGCATTTGTTAAACAGGACACAAGGGTTATAAAAAGCATGGAGGAGAACAGCTTGAGACTGTGTGTCGTTATAATCAAAAAACTAGGATGATTATAATAGAGTTGTGTTAGAGTAGCTCTCTCTAAGAAACTGGAGAATGATGGACATAAATTCATCAGGTTAGAGAGCAAATGAGCAAAGTAACCAGGGCAAAAATTGAAGCATTGCAAGGATCTTACTCAGATTCAGCTTCACTAGAAGAAGAAAGATAGGTCAAAAGCTACAAGAGGTATCAAAGATTGTGGAACAATGAAGGCTGAGCTATAGGTTGAGAATGACTCGCTATGGGCTATCTATCTGGGGCTATTTCATGGAAAAATGAGACTTAGAAAGTGTGTGTGTGTGTGTGTGTGTGTGTGTGTGTGTGTGTGTGTGTGTGTGTGTGTGTGTGTAAAGGGATGGCTTGTTGAAGGCTTCTCCGTCCATCTTGGCAAAAATGTCCTGATAGGGATCAGGGTCTCAAACAGCATCCTTTTAACACAAATGAATGCCCCTTATCTGAGCTACATCCACACGACCACACGGTCTGCCCTGCCAGATGGAATGCATTTTTCACATAATGCACTTGGCAGTAAAAGAAAATCTATTTTAAGCTGACTGTTCATTTTTCATGATATACATTACAAAAGCACTGGTATAGTCCAATTTATGTATAAGTGGACTTAAAACACTTTAAAATACAATGAAGCCATTTGGCTAAATGCTGACTCCTGGGAGTTAGGTTCCTGTAGGAGAGAGTAAGTTTTAGTCTCTTTATATCTATCTTAGAAATGTATAAAACAGGCAGGATTCAGGTTGAAGCATAACAGACTTAGTGGGGTCCTAACCCATGGAATAGAAAGACCACACAACACAAGGATTGGAACTTATTAGTTGGGATAGATGAGCCGCTCTGTGGTTTCAACTGAAACGCCTGGGATTGCTTTTCAAGTGTTTTAAATTTGATAATATATATACATATACAGACACACATACATATACTGAAAAAGCCAATGTGTGTGCCAAAGTCTTTCCCCTGTTTCCATTCTCCAACCCATATGGATTTTAAAAGTTTAAAATGCATATGTCTCTGATGTCTTCTCGCAAATCCCTTATGAAAGATTGCCCTCTGAAGAAACTTCTACACTAAATTTCTCTCTAAAAGTTGCCACATATTTTCCTCAAGCTCAAGTCCTAACCCTTTTGCCCTACTCTTCTCTGAATTATGTAAAATACACAAAACAGGGTGGATATGGAAGTCAAACTTTGATTAACTCCTTCTTCTCTACTTGAAGTACAGTGACTTTGTGCGAGACTCTATTTCTTTTCCCTTACTCAGGAAGCAGAGACAAGGAGCTCAAGGCTCTCTGGTGGCCCTTGCAGCCATGACAATGGCTCCCACCTTGTTGAAAGTACTGGTTTTCAAAACCTGGTTTCCTAACTTATTCTTACCTTCAACTTTCCTATACATGAATGAAGGGTATAATGGAATGAACCAAAGTAACATGCTTTAGGTTCTCATAAAGGACAGCATTTATCTCTGGTTCTTAGGGAGGACATTGTGGGTAAAGAAGTTGGAGTAGTATCCTGTGGAGGAGATTTGTGACAACCCTCTCGACCACATCTCCTCATATTAGAAATTGAAAGCACCAAGGAAGGAATGTCAAAAGAAGCACGTAGGAACTGAACATGGCATGAATTACTTGGATATGTCCCTGCCCAAAAAAAACCCCACCCAGCCCATGTAGACTGCAGAGATGCGGAAGTGAATAGTCCCACTGGGCCATAGCCATATGGTGAAGTGACAGCAAGGACAATGCAGATAGGTAGAGTTTGGTCCATTGTATAGCCTAGGCCTGCCTTCAGAATATATTGACATTTCCTCTGTTTCACTGGAGGGATTTAATATTTTAGCTAAGGATAATTGAAAAATCCCAAGTTGGGATTTTAATATATGGAGCAATTTGGGGCAGTCTAATTTATCCTCTGTGGAAGCAATGGTGCTGTCTGAACTTCCTAAAGCTACAGGGCTGGGACCAATGTCAACATTCACTCTTCCAGTTTCTATACATGCTGGTGAAAACCAGTTTCAAAAAGCACATTTTAGGGTAGATTTGAAATTACAAAATGAGGAGAGACACACAGAAAGAAGTAACATAGTGGTTAATGTCTAGTAACCTTAATATAAAATACAAGTTGTGGGCTGGGAATATGGCCTAGTGGCAAGAGCACTTGTCTCGTATACATGAAGCCCTGGGTTCGATTCCTCAGCACCACATATATAGAAGACGGCCAGAAGTGGCGCTGTGGCTCAAGTGGTAGAGTGCTAGCCTTGAGCAAAAAGAAGCCAGGGACAGTGCTCAGGCCCTGAATTCAAGCCCCAGGACTGGCAAAAAAAAAAAAAAAAAAAACGAACAACAAAACACAAGTTGTTCGTAAAATCTTTTTCGTGTTCTTTTCTTTTTGAAGACATGGTATCATGAAGCATCTCAGGCTGGCTTGGAATTCATGACTCTCTTCCTTCCAAGTACTTGGATTATCGATGTATACCACCATGCCTGGCTTCTCCAGTCTTCCTTTCCTAATACTGTCTTTTCTCAAGGAGTCTTCAGCTACTGGCAGCATGAGAGGTTGTGGCAAATCAGAGGAGGGAAGAGAGAGAAGATGTCTGTCTGGACATCCAGAGCAGATGTCTGTCTGGTTGGTCTCTAGGCTCTGTAAGGCCTGCTGCTACAGTGATACTTTCATTTGCTTTTCATGCATTTTGCAAAGACAAATGGTAAGAAAACACATGGAAGGGAACGGATGGATCTGTGCCTTGTGGTAGTTTCCACCTGTTCCTCCACAGAGCCTCGCTGAAGGGGGCTAGAGCACACAGCGGTAAAGAAGGTAATTCTTGGGGTTCCTAAGTCTGTATTCCTGTGTAAACTAATTGAGTTAGTTTAGCAATTGTAGGAGGTGCCCTAAAATTTTCCTTGAAGAAGCAAAGAATCATAATCACATGAGTTTTTTGTTTGTTGGTTGGTATGTGTGTGTGTGTGTGTGTGTAAAAGAGAGAGAGAGTGTGTGTGTGTGTGTACTGGGACTTGAACTCAGGGATTGGGCACTGTCCTATAGCTTTTTTGATCAAGGCTAGTACTCTATGACTTGAGTTTCACCTCCACTTCTACTACCTCACTTTTGGACAGTTAATTAAAATTAAGAGTCTCTAAGGTTTGTTTTCCCAGGCTAGCGTTGAGCAGTGAGCCTCAGATCTCAGCCTCTTGAGTAGCTAGGATTACAGGTGTGAGCCACTGGCACCCAGTAATAATCATCATGTTCTGAGTCTTATATGGGCAGATGGCTCTGAAGCATAGCTGAGCACAGGATCCCTGACTGGAAGTGTGAAGGAGACTCCCTCATAGAAATGCTCCCCACAGGACAGTGACCACAGTAGATAGGGCCACCCCAGTCCAGGAACAGTGGGGAGGTGGGGGAAAAGATGAGGGAGGGTAGACTGCTTGCCATGAGCAGTTCAAAGGGTAGCATTGGCCCTCCACACACAATCCACAGGCCAGCCCAGACTGTGAGGCACAGTGACAGACAACTACAATGGAAAAGATTTCTGTCTGTCTGCAAAGACTTGAGGGCTAGCCTCCCAGAGGGCAGGCAGGAGAACTCAATTACTCACCACCCTCTGCTTCTATGACTGATTCCTGCATTCATTTCTGATATTTAATTGATTCTCAACTAACCAGAAAGCCCCAGGGAGCCCTCAACCTCTGCTGAAGTAGCAATTTCACTGGGGCAAAGTCAGAACTGAGGATTTTGTGGCTGAAAATGTATAGCGAATGACCCAGGTCTGGCTGACTCTGTGACGCATAACAGCATACATTGCATGACTCATAGAAGTCAGGGATGGAAAAGACCTATTAAGTCATTTTTTCCATCTCCCAGCCATTGCAGGTTTACTCTCTGCCAAGGTAGGATTATATTCAAATATTTGGTCCCGTCTAGTTTGAACTGATTCAAGTAATAGGGCTCCCCCAGCCTCCCCTGGGATCTTAATTCCACAGGATCATTGATCTCAATCTTCGGAAAATGTTCCTGATGTTCACTTTAAATTTTCCTTTGCTCAATTTCATCCCATTAATCCTACTTATTACCCCTCAGGCCACCCTAAATAATACCCCTGTTTCTTTCATGTTGACATTCCTGCAACACTGGTAGGGAGGAGACAGGGGAATACAAAAATGTCTTCTTGGCTTGGCTCAGGGCCTTCAGTATAATATGAGGAATAGAAATGTTCTGAAAAATAGCTTATTACAATATTGAGAGAGACTCTGTGTATTAAATGAGAAAGGTTTTTTCCAGCTTGCCTAAGAATAGGTCAGACAATCAATGGCAGGTGTTTCTGAGTATAACTGAACATTCCTAATATTCCGAGTCAGAGAGTAGCTCAGATGAAATGTCACACAATCGGCCATACTACCACCTAAGGTGGATAATGGGCTATGCCCTCATAGCCTTTGGGGGAGATAATTCTATATAATCCTCTGGTTATTTTTCCCTAGAGGGCAGGGATCACTTCAAATAGTGCAAAACCACATTCGTTAAAGTCATAGTGAGTAATGTCCCTAGTCAGGGCCTTGGGTAGGGCAGGCTGCAGAGCTAGTGGAGTCAGCCAACATCAGAGTATGTAGTTCCAGAGTGGAAGCCAGAACAGGATATCCTGAATATCCCTTAAAGAATCGTTTGGGTGCTAGGGAGCTTAATAAAAATGTAAATTTGGGAAGTGTATCTCAGACCCATCTGCACCCAAACCCTAGGAACACGCGTGTTTAATAAATGTACTAACATGTCAACAGTCTGGTCCATGGGGTAACTCTAATCCGATACCATCTGAGAACAACCTGGATTAGACTGTGTTGATTTAGCCAGTGTCCAAAGAGGAAGAATTTAGTTGGCAATGGAACAGAAATTATGAGTTGAGATGAAGTCAGCTCAAGACTGAGAGCAGAGCAAAGAGGGGGTGAGGGGTTTTACAAACAAAAAAGAAAAAAACATTGACCATGGCCTGCATCTATTGGCTATCAGACATATGGTGGATGCATCTGAAATCATATTCACTAAACAAAATATCTGGATGGGCAAAGGTCTATTTAGTCTCAGCTAAAATAGTCAACTTTTTAGCTCTTTGCCTTTTGACTCATTTTTTGTATGTTATATAAATTTATTTGTGAAACCTTACTATAAGGAAGAGATCATTACATTTCAAACATTAAGCTAAGCAGCTCACATATGTTCATGTGGTCACAAGCATGAGCCTTTGGTGATGAGGAGGTACTTGATAGTACACCAATATTTCATCCCCCAAAGGACTAGAAACCCAAATACCATGAGAACCGCCCCCCCCCACACACACACACTTGGAAATAATTGGTTTGTTGTAGAGGCAAGGAAGATTTGGGGAGTTTAAGATCCCAGAGTCAAAGGAATCATAGATATATGAGCTGACATTCTTCAAGATGGCTTCCCCTAGTAAGCATTTGCTGATTCTGAACATAAAACAAGAGGCTGAAAATTTTCTGTTGCTCAACACAACTGGACCTCTGCTGTGAGACAAGAAAGTCTGGCATGCTAAGCAATATTGTACTACCACAGAGACAAATATTAGAGTCCAAGGCTACTAAGAAAGCCAAAAGGTAAAAGATCAAGACCTAATGGGAAAACAAAGGCCCAGGAGAATGACCCTCAGTTCTTTTTCCCTCATGACAATTTGCTGAATTACCTTCTTTTATCAATTTAGGGAGGTACTCCATTACTAAGCAATAAAAGATGGTAATAGCAGGGTTTTCTTGATTCACATGGTAAAAATGAGACAAAAAATTGTACTTTTGGATTTATCAAAAATGATAACCCCAAGAATTTTCAAAAGCTGTGTTCCAGAAACAAAATACAAAGAGGTACTTAAAAATACTACTTCTCAGTCAGCCACAAGTCAACCAACTCTCTGATTTCGGATTAAGGTAATCTAGCATGTCTACCTTGGCCCAGCATTTGATTAAGAGTTAGCACATGACACTGATCAAGATGCATTGTACTTATAAACTGCTTTGCTGAATAGCAACTCCTCTGTACAACTACTTGAAGATAATATTTTTTAAAATTGTTATCTTATTTTATTTTATTTTGCCAGTCCTGGTGCTTGGACTCAGGGCCTGAGCACTGTTCCTGGCTTCTTTTTGCTCAAGGCTAGCACTCTGCCACTTGAGCCACAGCGCCACTTCTGGTCATCTTCTGTATACGTGGTGCTGGGGAATCGAACCTAGGACTTCATGTATGGGAGGCAAGCTCTCTTGCCACTAGGCCATATTCCCAGCCCCTTGAAGATAATATTTTTTAAACTTAACAGGCATACAGAAGCAATACAAAAAGAGAAGCACAAGATGGAAATGTGTACAAAGACGACCCAAGTTTTAGAGTCATCAAGATGAGATGTTTTAGAATTTCACCTGAGCATTAAAACCTAGATTTCACAAAAGAATCAAATGTAAATCTATCATTAAAAATTGCAAGTATTCAAAAATAAAAGCTCAACATATGAGTTTCAAATCTGATTTGAGGTCACTCTCACCTAGAGATGTCTTGCTTTCAGTTTATTATAAGTGTATTGTTGCCAGGTGCGGGTGGCTCACTCCTGTAATCCTAGCTATTCTGGAGGTGGACATCTGAGGACCACAGTTTGACACCAGAAGGAGCCTAAAGGCCAAAAGTGGAGCTGTGGATCAAGTAGTAGAGTGCTAGCCTTGAGCAAAATGCTCAGGGACATTACCTAGGATCTGAGTTCAATCACCAGGTTTGGCATACGCACACATAAGAAAAAGTGCATTATCTTCCTTAAGAACTTTATATCACTTTTAGAGGAGAGAAAGGCAAGTACTCTACCACCAAGCCACATTTGCAGCACAACTGCTTTGGGATAAAGAGGGATTTTTTTTTTTTTGTCAGTTGTGGGGCTTGAACTGAGGGCCCGGGATGAACCCTGTCTTCGAGCTCCTTTTGCTCAATATTAGCACTCTACTACTTGAGCCTTAGCACCACTTCTGGCTTTTTCTGTACTGAGGAATCAATAGGCAAGGAAGGAAGGAAGGAAGGAAGGAAGGAAGGAAGGAAGGAAGGAAGGAAGGAAGGAAGGAAGGAAGGAAGGAAGGAAGGAAGGAAGGAAGGAAGGAAGGAAGGAAGGAAGGAAGGAAGGAAGGAAGGAAGGAAGGAAGGAAGGAAGGAAGGAAATCAAGAAGAAAGAGAAATAAAAAAGAGAAAGAAAGAGGAAGGAAGGAAGAAGGAAAAGAAAAGAAAGGGAAGGAATTGAAAGGAAAAGAAAAGAATAAAGATTAAGTTGACTTAGCAGAAGAGAGAATAAAGAACTAGAAGGTATACCATAGAAAATTAAGATATCTAGGCAAAAGCAGAAAAACAAAAAGAAAACACATAAGATAGCATAAGAAACACATGGAACTAAGTAAAGAGGTCTTAAAAACATCACTTAAATCCCAGAAGGACAAACTACATTAAAAGGATAATGGCCATATTATTTCCCAAACTGAAACAAAAAAAACAAGCAACAGAAAGTACTTAAATGAGCAGCACACAGTTCAAATAAAACCATGTCCACACACAATACCATAAAACTGTTGAATATGAATTAAAAAAAAGAGCAAAGATTTTTAAAGAGCACTGGTAGACATGAACCCCAAAGGATCAGTAAGAGAGACAGACATCCACTCAGCAGACATAATGGAAACCAGATGACAATGAAATGAAATTCTTACCTTGTGAAAGTATTCTTTCAAAATAATGGTAACGTAAACACATTTCTAGAAAAACAAAAGTAGAATTAGTTACCAATTGAGAAACTTAAAGAGGAGTTTTAATGTTGATAAATGTGATCCCAGAGGGATTTATGAACATTCAAGAAGAAAAGAAGGGTCAATCAAAGAGTTTACTACTGAGTAAATGTAATTGAGTATTAACCACACACAGTGATCATACATTGTGCAAGCTGATATATTCTATATCAGTCAACTTTTCATTGCTATAATATAATTCCTGTTTCTTGTGTTTACCAGGCAAACATGCAACTAATCATTATTAATTCAGTATATCAACAAACTACTAAATTGGAGAGAGTTCAGTGCCTATCTCTCCATTATAACCCTAAACGTAAATAGTCGTAACTCTCCTGATCAAATGGGTTACAAAGAAAATTTGTTTGTTGAAAGGCTGAGGATATGGCCTAGTAGTAAAGTGTTCATCTCCTATACATGAAGCCCTGGGTTCAATTCCTCAGCACCACATATATAGAAAACGGCCAGAAGTGGCGCTGTGGCTCAAGTGGCAGAGTGCTACGCTAGCCTTGAGCAAAAAGAAGCCAGGGACAGTGCTCAGGCCCTGAGTCCAAGGCCCAGGACTGGCAAAAAAAAAAAAAAAAAAAGATTTTCAGAAAATTTGTTGAATTTGATGATTTCCAACACCACTTAATGAAAATGTGGTCAAAATACCATATTCTGAATAAAGAGTTGGGCTGATACCAAAAGAAACATGCAACACAAGGAAGACAAAAATACAAAGGAAGTCAATCTGCTCACTATTAAAATAATATATTAATATGTACTCTTTGTAACCAGGACAGAATTATCAAATTCCAACCACATCAAAGTAAGCTTGGCTGACTGAATCCAGAACTAAAAACAACTTCCTAAGTGTAAGATTGAGTAGTGTTTTAGAGCATCATCCCGGCTGGTACAAGAAATATTAGAAAATATTTTGGTAAGAGATAGAAATCAATACATATATATGCTCAGCATTTACTTCGAAGCTGGATTATGTTCAGGAAACTGTATCAGGTGATTTCTCAGACATCATCTCTTAGCAATCCACTGAGGTAGAAACGAGATTTTCTCTAATCAGGATGAGGAGACCAGAACACCAAGATTAAGACCTGGTCAGCAGTCATCCTCACTAGACACCATGTTGAAAATGAACTATACAAACTGTGGGTGGAGACAGGGTGGGGAGAAACTGGGAGAGAGAGAGGTGGGGGGTGACATTGTTCCAAAAAAAAATGTACTCTGTATCTGACCTATATAACTGTAACCCTTTATGCACCATCTTTATAATAACAATTTTAAAATGCATTTTAAAAATTACTTGATTAGAATTTAGTAAATAATAAAATTTACCTTCAAAGTCTGCCCTCTTTTCTAACTCTCAGGGATAATTGCCTCATCTTCCACTTTTTATCATATTTCAAGATCAGACTTTTATAATCTCTCTGGGCTCAAAGACATTTTCATGATGAACAGTGCTTTAAATTTTTAGCCCCTGCTTACAAAATAACAAAGCAATGTCTAGGTGGATTAAAGAAACATAGGAAACTGCAAACCATACCCATGCTCAAGTGACAGCACTGAGGGAAAATGCCTGAAAATCTGAGCATAGATAAAACAATAAGCACTGCTCAGCTACTAGACCTGGCCTTTTCAGGAAAGATCAGAACCAGTAGGGACTTGTAAGGCTCCAGAGGAAACCGATGCCCTCCTAAACAAGATCCCTTCCACCAGAAAAGTTCATAGTTCTGATGGATAGAATATTTGTGTTACCCCTGAATTCACATGTATGCAGAAGCTAATCCCCAGTGTAAGGGGTACTAGAATGTGGGGCCTCTAGACAATAATGAGGTTGTGATGATAGAGCCTTTACAAGTGGGGGCTTAGTGTTATCATAAGAAAAGACACAAGGTTTGGTGACACCTGTGAGTTATGCCAGTACTTGGGAGGAGGCAGGAGGATGTTAGTTTGATATCAACCTGGGCTGGGTTGCAAGACCCTGTTTCAAAAAGAAAAGGCAAAAGTCTTTCTGTCTCTTTTTCTCTCAATCTCTCTCTTTCTATCTCTATATCACTCTTTCTATGTTAAAATGAGCTTACCTGCAAATCAGTAAGCAGTCTCTCACCAGATATCAGATCTTGTAGGCACCTAAATTTTAGCCTTCCCCATCTTCCCTACCATGAAAAACAAATGCCTGTATAAACCACTTTGTCTATGTATATTGATTATAGTAGCCCGAGCTTAAACAGGAGTGATTTCAGCATGTTGAAGTAATGCTTAAACAAAGCAGAAATTTTATAATAATTTTGTTTAGCTAGGAACACAATTCCCCTTCACAAAACATTAGTTATTGTTTTATTTATCTTTCAAATTTTTGAATTTCAAACACATTTATTTTGTCAGGAACAAATTTCCTAAAGGACTTCACAGACAAATCCATAAAGAATGCTCCAAGAAATAGAGAGATGTGCATCTGAAGACTTTTCTGGAGATCAGATTGAAAGATTGGCCAAATAAAGCGGGGAGCAAGGGATAGAGGGAGACAAATGAAAAAGAAAGTAGGAGTGACTGCAATCAGGAATTCATTACATATACCATAAAATTAAGAAACATAAAGGAATGGGTAGGTTGAAGGAGAGTAAAAACTGTTGAAGGGGGTAAAAGGCCAAGATGCACTGTATTCATAAACTGCTTTGTTAAGTGGGAAAAAAAATGAATACATATCCTACAAAATTAAGAAAAGTAGGGGAAAGGGTGGATTGAAAGGGTTGTGTAAGAATGTTGGAAGAGATGACATTAGTCAAAATGCAGTGCATTCATAAACTGCTTTTTGAATGGCAACTCCTCTGTACAACTACTTAAAGATTAAAAAAAATTTTTTTAAGTAATCATTGAGGATCACAATTCAAAGCCAGCCCTGGCAGGAAAGTCCCTGAGACTTTTATCTCCAAGTAACCGTCAGAAAACCAGAAGTGGCACTGTGGCTTAAAATGGTGGAGCACTAGCCACGAGCTGAAATGCTCAGGAATAGCACCCAGACCCAGAATTGAACCCCATGACCAAAGGGGGGAAAAAATCAGTCTGAATCAGGGCACCTAAGGAACACAGTAGTAAGGAAGTCAGCTGTTATTCTACTAATAAAATAATAAAAACATTTTCTTAAAAAGAAATTATATCTACCTATATATTTACTTTATTTGTAAATACAGATTGTGCTTTTTATAGATTGAACTACATGAAAACTATAACACAGATAGATGGCAGGCTGGTACCATAAAGAAAACAATAGAGAAGTGTCTTTGTCTTTACAAAGAGTAGTGTCGAACGTTATGACCTGGTCCTAGAGTAAGGACAAACCCTCATGGGATAGAAAAAGGCGCAGTATTGAGCACAGACACTAATATTTTGTCAACATCTTTTACTTACAAATTTTGAAAGAGTGGGGGGAGGGTTTCATACTGGACGGGTTAAGAGGAAAAGACCAAGCCAAATTCTTTCCTCCTAATATAAATGTGTAGCTTCAAACAATCCCAACAAGAGCCACCCTTTACGCCTCCAAGGTCAAAATTCACACTGCAAGGGATATCTCCAGCAAAACTAGCTGTGGATGAATGCCTTCTCAGGTAGCAAGTTCATTGTCCTAGAGTAGATTTGGAAGTCAAGATGTCCACAGACCAAATCTGGGATGCTGAGATTGTCAAGAAGGTAAGATTCTGGATTGAAACTTCATCTCACAGTATTGTTTAAACTGAGTATAAAAAGTTTTTCGTTCTCCCCTATTTCCATTTAAACATTTCACCATGCTAGAAGACCCATCCAGGAATGGAAATGGCAGTTTCTCTGTTCCATGGACTGTCACATGAAAACCAATTCCATCTTCCTTGCCTCACTATTCACTCCTTACATCTCCTTCAAGGTCACTGACTTCACTCTGTTCATGTAAACAAATATGGCACTCAGTCACACACCTATGTAGTTTGCTATCATTGTCATTAGCAAATGATTTCTATTTAGACCCTCATCAGTCAAATGGGATCTAATATATGCTCTTCTACAAGGTTCTTCCTTCTATACCAGATCTGTCTTGAACTGGAGAAACGAGATTAACTCTGTGAGTTCTATTTCAACTCAGATGTTCCTCTTCTCAGGATAATGCAGAGAATTGGAGGCACCATTATTTCCCATTGACCTAAAGCAGGAAATTGTGCCTGTCTATGACAGCAGAAACTCACCGACAATGTCTGAACTGGGATTAATGCACACTAATACATGGTGGGCAATTCAGTCTAAACTGAATAGCTGTAATTTATGAAAAGGCAGGCCCAGTGGGAAGGGGAAAGACTGAGGAATACAGGAATATGAGTGGCGGTTGAGCCTTTTTCAAACAAGAATCTGTTTTTCTAAAAAACTGGCCTCCCTCAAATTAGTTGGGTTATTGTTCCTTGGGAGTTTTATTTCGCTATTGGGAGAATTTCCAACACACAGCTTATTTCTTTTCATCCCTAATTGTGATGCCTCTTGCTAATTGAAGCTAGACCTTGTGATTTCCAGAACACCAATTTGTGATGGTAAAATCTTTATCCATCATAAATTATCCAACAAAGATGTGAAATAATTAATTGGCTATTTGGCAGATAAGTTTAGCATTTGCAGGATCTGTTTTATAAGAAATTTTATTGATGAAAATGTGTCTAAAGCTCTAGCAATGCACTTGGCTTTAGCATTTGGCAGAGAAGAGACAAAAGCTTAAAGCCAGAAACCTCCCCAGGGCATAAGACAAAGTACAACTTTGCCTCCATATTCCTTCTGTAGGTCACTAGGGGTCTTCTTTTACAGAAAATTGGCAAAAGGTTTCAGTGGCTGTTTTATGGTCCGTTTTGATTTTTGTATAGGAGCAAATCTCACATTTCGCTTGTGAGACATACCCTTGTTTTACCACATTACCCTTAAACGATTTTTCAAGAAGTTGCATTAACTCTTAAAATTGACAAGAATAAATAGAGGCACCATAAATTTTTAAAGTTGAAGTCATAGGCAACGCATGCTAACTTACTTATTGTTAGACTGTTGGGAATGAGGGACGTGGAGTAAGGTGGGTTTTTCCTTAGACAGAGAAAATATAAATGCTCTGATTCATCATCAGCAAAGCGACTTGTCTATCACTGAAGCTGTGAATTGTAGGAAGTTAAACTGGGTTTGTATGACACCAACACGGCCAACACAATGTAGCAAATGTCTCAAAAGGAAATCCTTATGCCATTTTCTGTAGGGATGCATAGTGTGAGACTTTGGTTGACAGTTGGTGAATGGACACATTCGTGGTAAACCCCTGGTTTCATGTACAAAGCTGGCTCACAAAGACTCTACAGAAGTGCTCATTAGCTAAATCTTTGATTCCCGAAAGTATTCCATTCTGTTTCTCATGGAATATTAAAGAAGAAAAAAATGATGAAAATGGTCTTTTTCTTGTTGACAATGGTCATTTGCTGTACCAATGTGTGTTTATTAAAAAAAAAGTCTCCAAATTAAATTGGCCATTTCTACACTGGAATGGTCTCTCCAAAATTAGCCTGATATGGAAAGGAAAGATGCTGAAAAGGAATAATTTAGTCAAATAGCAAAAGGGAGGGGTCACCCTTACATATGTAAGTCTAACTTCCATTATACTGTAATTAGCACCAGAAGAACAACTAAGTAAAATGAACTATCCCAAGAAGTAGTGACCCTTTTCCCTTGCTAACACAATAAAGTTCTGGATGCAATACCACATAATCCTTGCCTTTCAAGAACTCATGACTTGGCATTAAGGAGTTTGCCTTAGACCAAAATTGGTTATAAAGGTTCAAGCCAGAAGCAATTTATTTAGAAATGTTTAATAATTATTTTTATAAATATCAGGAAAGTAAAAATCCATGAAGTACCACCATCTCTGGCTTTTTACATACACACACAGTACCTAATATATTAGTGGCATTCATCAGAAGATCAGGCCCCAGCTCTACCTGTTCTCATTGATTCATTGTTATTATTCTTTGGCTATTTTCATACTTGGGAAATATGCTTGGGTCTTAATGTTTTCCATGTAATAATACATGTAATTGCTTGTGTACTTTTTATTCTCCTTAACAAGGATTATATAAACTTAAGAGATGTCACCTTAAGAAATAAATCGGATATAACATGTTTTTAGTTCAGTGCTATGAAAGAGTGAGATAGTGGCTGGGTATAGAGGGATGGCTAGCAGAGCATGAATGACTTCCCAATCCCATTCCAATGGTCTCAATAACTAAAAATAAATGCTGTAAAAATGAATAAAGAAATCATTTGGTTTTTAGGGTAGAATGAAATACCTTCTTAGGAGCAAAGACAAAGGATTCCTTTTGTTTTTGCTTTTGCTGATAGATGAAGAAGAGACACCAGAAATGGATAAGTGAAAGAAAAGAAGGAAGGGCAATAGGAAGGAAGGAAGGGATGTGAAAGGGAGAAAAGGTCTGCTAGGAATTATAGTAATCAAAGTTCTCTAAAGAAACAGAACTAATAGAATTGTTAGATAGGCTGTAGATAAAGGATGAAGTAGATGAGAGGGAGATTTTAAGGAATTGGGTTATGCAACTGTGAAATGTGTAAGACAGACTAAGTGGAAACTCAATCAAGGTTTCCACATTATAGTTTTGAGACAGAATTACTTTTCTGTGGACCCTGAGTTTTTGCTCTTAAGATATCATCTGATTATATGATGTCAACTCACATCACAGAATGTGATTTCTTTTACTTAAGCTGATTGAAAATGTTCATCGCATTCACAAAATAGCTTCAGGGTCTCATCTAGACACTATATAGCCTAGCTCATATTTTATGTTACTATGGGTAACATAAAACACACCCATCCACAAGTATTTTGTGGGCTTTTATAAATAAAGCTGAAGATGGAAAAATTATGTGGAGGGACTATAAGCAATTTCTCACCCTTCTTTCTCAATTAAAGAATGACAAGAAGGAGAGAAGATGGTGAACAAGGAGGTAACCTTTAAGGTCATCCTGGCTTCCATATGTGAGAGAATAGACCTGAGTTAAAATTGAGTTTTCACTTCAGGAAGTCTTCAGTCAAGTACTGTGGGTTCAGGCAATCATTCTTCTCATTTTCATCCACCTTCAAGAAAGGTTCTTTCTTATGGTTGGGCTGCTGAGAGAATTCTCTAGAGTCTGTGGTGGCTTCTTACCAAGGCTTTTCTCTAAAGCTGCACCTGGGGTCGGGGGATGGTTGTGCTTAGCTGTACCCAGAACCACACACATTAATCATCAGAATGAAATTGAGTCAGTCATCTTGGTCGAACCAATGGTCAATCAACTTCAAAACAACCAGACAAGGTGTTGGATGGAGTTGATCATATTTTGCTGAGTAAACCAACTTGACTCGTTCATTTAGGAAAACAGTTTGAAATGGGCTGTCTTAGTCAGGAACTGCTCAGTGGGGATTTGCTTTAAAACTCCTCTTTATAGGGACATCCTATTTCCCAAACTGCAACAGACATGTGGGCAAAGTTACACCAGTCCCTGAATACAATGATGCCCTGATTTTTCTATGAGTAAAATATTATAAATTCAAATAACCTCTTCAGAGCATTTAGGGTACAGGAAGTGAATCATAAAAATAAAACTGAAGCCCTTGGATTTTGACAATGTTTTTAAAAACTCATTAATTATTGAGAAGGTAAACTTAAAAAATCTTGAGTTAATATTATTTTGAAAATGAATATTATTTATGACTTTGAAGTTCTTTCAAGTGTAATAATGTCTTCAAAGTATTGCTTAATCCAGTTCTTTTGTGAATTAATTATTTTAAGGGAAAAAATACATGAGACTAAAGTGAAATCACGTGTATAGAGAGAAAAAGTCTGATGGCGAAGTGATATATTAGAATTTAATCACTTCATGCTTTGCTGTTTATTTGCTCATTAGCAAATAAATGACTAGGAAATTTTGTACTAAAGCAAATACTCACATTCTGAAATGGTGTTTGTTAGATGATTGCCTCTGCCTTGTGCATATTAGATTACACCTCATAACTAAAATTAAATTAAAATTAAAGTGAATTTTCTGCATATGAAGATGGCTTGGTGTTCTTAACCTCTGGAACTTGAGCCCCAGTGAATATTTGATAGGTTTTTGTAGTTCATAGGAGCAGACTCTATCCAGAAACAGACTCTCTCTTTGTCTCTCTCTGTCTCTCTGTCATTGTTTCTATCTCTCTGTCTCTGTGTCTCTGTCTCTCTCTGTCTTTCACACACACACACACACACACACACACACACACACACACACACACACACAGAGAACCTGGCAAAGAAGGGAAGTTACAGGCTGTGCTGAAGCAAGTGACCCTGCCCTACAGGGGCCTCTCCTAAGAGGTGATGACACAGCAGAGAGTGGGGAAAAGGGTGGGCCATCTGCTTATTGCACAATTTATAACCTTATTTGAACCCAGGGACCCAACCCTAGCAGAACCTCCAAGGACAATGGATCCATGAATCCTGTGGATCTGGAAATGAGGAATATCTGTACCGCAGGAGCTCCTCCAAGGCCTTGTGGACAAGCATGACTCTCAGGACCCCTAAGACTTCACCAGATTTGAGAGATCAATAATTTTAGTAGCATCATGTGGTAGACAGATCAGAAAGCAGTGTGTACATGCAAATGAGCTGGACTACATAAATCATGAGTTTATGTATCCATAAACCATTTGTTTACAATTGAACCGAAGGAAATGAAGAAGACATTTCAGTGCATTGGCAAATGACAAGAAGCTTGAATTTAATTTGGGAGAGAAGGAGAGCAAAGAAGCAAGTATTTCAACACCTTAAATCTTATGTTTCGGGCTGGGGATATGGCCTAGTGGCAAGAGTGCCTGCCTCGGATACCCGAGGCCCTAGGTTCGATTCCCCAGCACCACATATACAGAAAACGGCCAGAAGCGGCGCTGTGGCTCAAGTGGCAGAGTGCTAGCCTTGAGCGGGAAGAAGCCAGGGACAGTGCTCAGGCCCTGAGTCCAAGGCCCAGGACTGGCAAAAAAAAAAAAAAATCTTATGTTTCATTTTCACCTATAGTGTCTTTGAATGTGTTTGCAAACAGTTGTTTCTTCCATAATAATCTGGTTGCTAAGACAACTTTTTCCCTCCACTATTAACCTACCAAAAGATTTTATTTTAATTTTGCCAATTTTTCCACAAATGTCATTTTGTATTCTGTGCCAGGAGCCACTACAGGATCCAGAACTTCATTTAGCTGTCATATCTTATTAGTTTCTTCCCAGATGTGATTGTTTTTTCAGTTTTCCTTATCTTTTTCATCTTGACCCTTTTGAGTATGGGTCATTCATTTTGTTGTTGGTGTTTTGTTTTGCTTTATGTCACTGCTGTGGCTTGAACTCAGGGCCTCCTACTTTTCCTTAGCTTTTTAGCTCAAAGATATCACTCTGCCATTTGAACCACACCTCCATTTCTAGATTTTTGCTGGTTAATTTCAGAGAAGAATCTCTTAGATTTGTCCATCCTGAACGGCTTCAAACTATGATCCTCAGATCTCAGCCTCCTAAGTAGCTAGGATTACAGGTGTGAACCACTGGCTTTTGCTTTGTTCAGTTATTTTATAAATTGACATCAAATTTTAGCTTTTTTATTATATTCTGTGATCACCACAGGGGTGATAGTTGGTGCTTTTCAATGTCCTCGTGCTCATTACTCTTTGCTCTACTTTAGATCTGACATGCACCTCCCCCCTTTCGAAATATCACATATTAAAAGTGTGGTCCTCATTTGACATGATTGGAACTTGGTGAACATCATTATTGGCATGACCTCAAAGGAAATAATAAGACTGCACACTCTTTTTCCTTTCCTTTCTAATTTACCAGCCAGAAGGTGAGGGACTTCTGTTCTCACACGTGCATCCACTGTCATAGGCTACTTTGTTTGCCATAGGACCAAAGTAACAAGGCCAGTGAGTCATGAGTTCAAACTTCCACATATAAAAGCCAAAAGAAACCTTTTCTCTTTACAACTTAATCATGATAATTGTTTGTTATAGTGACAGAAAGCTGACTAACATACTGGTCATAGTAACCTTGTCATTTAGTTGCTGTCTGCCAGGTCTTTAAACTATAAAGTAATTGTTTTGTCATTATCAAAATGTCTTAGGAAAAGATATTTTCAGGCTGCTATAAATATTCTCCAGACATTTAGCCATTAACTTTAGGGTTGATTGTTAGTTCCTGCCCACAGTAAGCATTCCTGGTGAGTTTACCTAAGTTCTATTTTTCTCAGTCCTATTTTAATTCCACTTACTGGTTAGATTTCTTGTGTAAAGAAAAGCTGCATCTCCTCCCCATGTATTGATTTATCCAATTAATTTATAACCATACAGATTTGAAAATGTTGATCTTACTCTTTGAGCTACAATTCAAGACTCTTTATTTCAGCTATTCAAATTATTCTAGCTTTGGTCATTCGGATCCCCTTTCATTGCTCTCTGTCCTTTCAACATGACCACATTCCCTATTGAGCATTTTCTTGTACCTATGCCTTACAATATATACTAGGCTTATATTCGATTGTTCTCTCCTCATCTCATAACCAACCAATGGGATCCTAATTCCTTTCTTTCTAATCATTTGTATTTCAAATTTATTTTAAAAATCAAATCATAAACGGGGTCTTGTAATTCAATGTTGAAACACTTTTCCTTCATCACTTTAGAATCTGGCAAGCAATTCCAGACTATGCTTTCTAAATCCAGCCTTCCATTATTATTTTGCAGACTTCTGAGATCTAGTATTTACATACACTTCTTGATAAGACTTTTTTTTTTAGAAAAGCATCCAAATACAAAGTTTCTGGTCAAGGATAAGAAATGAGGGAATACTACTAACACATATCAAGAAATCACTTATTCATTTTTAAAATAACAAGAACCAGTGCTATTCTCTGCTATGAAAGAGAACATATAAAATTAAATGTTTTCACAGACTCTGGTAATATTTTATTTCCTACACAGGCCTCAATCGTACTTATCTTTCATACTAATTCCTTCTGTAGAAACCAAGAGTTGATCCTTTCTTTTAATGTAATTTTATTATCAAGGTGACATACAGAGGGATCACAGTCCTTTTTTAGAAATAGAAAGTTCAGAAACTCAGTCTTTACAGTTGGGAAGCTTACAGATTGCAACCAAAACAAGACTCCAAACAAGAAATGGTAACACAATATGATAAATACTGAGGTAGGGGATTGTGAAATTCATGTGTACTTTAGACTTAAATTAGGGTGGGGAAGGAGGACAAAAGAGCTTTTAGAAATCAATCCTACCTAAGCCAAATGTTGAACTATGAATAGGAGTTTGTCTCTGAAAGAAAAGAGTTAAGTGGAGTTAGAAAGCATAGAAAGAGAACATTTCTAAGTATGAAGACAAAGCCTCCCTAAAACAAAACACATCTCAGCTGGAAACTGAGAGCAATGAGGAGATCATAAGAAGTGAGTGTTGGCAATGAAGAATATCAAGGATAAATCAGAGCCAGATCAAGAGGGGATGTGTGAAGCATCTGCACTTATTCTAAGAGCCACTAGAAGCCACAGAAACCTTTTAGAGCGTGAAAGTGGCGTGCTCAGATTTATGCTGTAGACAGCTCACTCCAGCTAACCTGTTTGAAGCATGAGTTCAGGGGAGCAAAGCCAGAAACTGTTTTAGCAATTAGGTGACATGATGTAACAGAATGAGAAGACGTGAATGGATTCTAACAATCGTTAGGAAGTGAAGTCAGCAGACTAAGATGATTTACTGGATGGGAAAGATGAGAAGATTCATGGGAGCACACAGAATAATGGTGTGGCCGGGTTGTCCCTCCAGTTGCTCTCTGATCATTACTCCCTGACTGGTTTCATGTGACAGATTTTCTACAGGAAAACAACTTAAATGACCTGTGTCCTCCACTCACAGGCATGTGTGTTAAGTTGTTCTCGTTTGGGGGGGGAGGGATGTTAAGTTTAAAAACGTAGATGGGTGTTTACCTAATTTCTCCAATCTAGGACTTATGTGACTTCTTCGTTAATAGTTCATCTACGGGAACTTTCTCTTCATCCACAACCTGTGGGAACATGCCCCAAGATGAAGTAGCCAATAACTCAACACACTTACAGTGGCTTTTGTTCCATTAATGAGGTGCCCAAGTCACTTATCTTTCTGCTGGTATCTTTCTAACTCTAGCATTCATCTATATAGTACTTACTAGTTTCCATCTAAAAGTTAATAGAATGCAAACAAATAAAGAATAAAACAAATAAAGCTTCTGCACATGAGTTTTTAATGTTTCGGGAGCAGCACATGCTCACTTGGTAATCTGATACAGACGATGCCTGTCAGTCATCGTTCTGATGCTCAGTTCCTCCCCCGGGGATACCCTCAGTGCCCTTCTCATAGGTACCACACTCTAATCTTCTCACAGGAAACTCACTGCTTATTTTCCTTACTCGGGGCCTGGCATCTTCTATTTCCCCACTCAACCTTGTTTCCTTTAAGGAAGGAAGAATATTTAGACATCCGAATCAGAGCATGAGGTAATCTCTGAACAATGAAATACCTAGCCTCAAAAGAATTCTCTGAGGACTCCATTGAGCCCTGAAGAAAATTTATCACGGGCATCTGTGACAAGTCTGGAGACATTATCAATGAAGACTGTGGTGGGTGAGGGCCACCAAAATAAAGCATTCTGAGACTGTCACTTTTTCTGATCTCTCTATCAAGCTCCCTGCCTCCTTGTTTATTCTCACACTGAGGTAATGGACTTTGCTAGTTGCCTATTGATTTTCATTTTCTATAAATCCCTAGGGAACACAAATTGTTCCATAATCTGGTTGATCCTTTAAATTCAAGCAAGACAAGTTTTCTGGGCCTAAGAAATATACTCTCCTTAGCTATCTCATTCCTGGGTTCATACAGTGTCATAAACATCTACTGAAGGGGAGTTACTGTTTTCAAGAGTGCCCATAGACTTGAATTCATAGCTGTATGTTTTAATTAAAATCACTTTCTTTGGGTACAGCTTCAAAGCTGTCTGTGGACTGCCTCTCTTCTTTGAGCAAATTTCTGAGCTCTGGGGCTTGAACTCAGGGCCTGGATTCTATCTCTAAGCTCCAGGCTAGCATGCTACCCCTTGAGCTACTGCTCTACTTCCAGCTTTTTGGTAGTTTATTGGAGATAAGAATCTCACGGCCTTACCTGCCCAGGCTGGCTCCAAACTGAGATCTTCAGATCTCAGCCTCCTGGGTAGCTAGGATTACAGCCTACCTGCTTTTTTTTCAATTTTGATCTTGCTGTGGGTTGTTTTGATCCTTGGTTGATAATATGGATAATTTTTAGTACACTACATGATTTCCTGTTAGGCAAAAAAACTACCAATATTTGTAACAGTACTCGATCTGTCTTTCTTGTGAATTCTTACAAATCTGACAGCATTTTAATTAATCCTCTTGGGATGTTGGGCTGTGAAATCAGATTCTCTTCAAATAATTATTAGTTTCAATCCATCCTGCTCTCATCATCTCTAAGGTCAAAGAACAGTTAATTATCATCTTGCTTGTAATATTGGGTATAGCATTGAAATATTTTGTAGATAATTGAGACCTTAAATTCATTTACTTAAAATAGGCAGAGACATGGAATGTGATTTAACATCTGAATTACTCAGGTAGTGTAATAGGTAGGGTGGCAACCCAGTTTTGCGGTTGTAGATACAGACCCCAGAGGACCATAGAGCAGCACCTTCAGGCATACTTCCCTTAATGCAAATGAGCAAAGCAGCTGGAAATCATTTTCATGCAAATCTAATTTTTCAAAAGCTTTGGTGTGCATTATCCATACTGTCCAGGCATCTGCCACAAAAATGTAAGGTCAGACAGACCTACTAGGACCTTTCCTCTTGCCAAAATCTATGTGCATGAGCTTGGAGTATAGAATACAATCTAATAACAGCCGAAGTCAAATGTAATTAGGAGGGTAGTCTAACTGGAAACAAAATATGAACTGGATTCCAGGATCAAGTATACCTGTTTTAAATATCTAACATTGTGGAGCAACAAACCACTCTTTACTCCTGGGGTTGGTATAACACTATGGCAATAGACTTGTGCCTCTTGAATGAGGCAAAATAGGGTTTGGAACTCAGCCTGGATATTTAGTTTGTGATCATAGGTAATACACTCATCTGCTTAAGATTAGCTTTGATTTAGCCCAAAATAAATAACTTCATTGCTCTCTCATTTGAAAGCCTGAACTTAGTTGTTAAAAGGAGTAGCATAAAGTCTCAGCCTCATAGTCACATTGGGTCAAATTTGCCATACTCAAAGTATGGCCTTCCTCTCTATGATGTAAGTTGGCTTCTAGAACCTCAGGCATCAAATCTACATTTTAGGTAGTATTGGGAAGAGGGCTGAAAAAAGAAGAGAGAGTGGAAGAAAAGAGAAGGGGACAAGAGGGGAAAAGAGGGGATAGGAGAAAGAGGGGGAAGGAAGGAAGAAAGAAAGAAGAAGGAACGAAGGAAGGGCTTCCTAAAGTTGCTATATACCCCTTTCACTGATATTCCACTAACAAGATCATCTAAATACAAGAGAAGGACAACAGAATAGCATTTATCCTAAATAGTCAGCAAAATTTTCTTGAAGTAAAATGAAATAATAGATATTGATTTTTATTTTATCTGTTTACATAATTGTATTTAATTTCTATTTGCCTTCTTGTCCTTGTTTGGAAAAATGAGCACTATGAAAGTAATAGTCTTAAAATATTTTGTACCAAAACTATGATCTAGTTTAAATGACTCTAAACATAACATTCATCCTTCACAGAAAGTGCTTTGAGTTTTTCTCTTCCATGTGCAAATACTCCGAAGCAATGAAACAAAGTTTCCATCCAGAAAATCCTTTCTTTGTTAAAAAAAAAATGATGGGGCTGCTTAAGCATGCTTTCTACAACCATAAACATTGAAGTTAGGGGAAAATAGCTGATAAATAGGATATACATATAGTACACAAATATGTGTGGCCTT
This sequence comes from Perognathus longimembris pacificus, assembly GCF_023159225.1. Lineage (NCBI taxonomy): Eukaryota > Metazoa > Chordata > Mammalia > Rodentia > Heteromyidae > Perognathus > Perognathus longimembris. Next base: position 48,503,311 of record NC_063171.1, read on the forward strand.
TCTATACACACGTGTACATATATGTATGTATGTATGTGTGTATGTATGTATGTATGTGTGTATATATGTATATATAGATAGATATAGATATCCTAAAGGTAATATCTCTCAAAGACAATCAACAACTTATAGGTTACTAGGCGATTAGTATTTTACAGAATATTGAGGACAAAGTTAACATACAATGTGTATTTTATTATTTTTTTATATAAGACTAAATGATATTTCCCAGATGTCTATTTTGCCCAAATTAATGTGTCCAAAGTACATCCCAATTATTCTCTCCAGCTCAGGGCTGAGGAAATCATGCAAAGTGATGTTAGCTGGCCTTGGGCCAATAAGTTGCTGTAGCCTGAGAACCACAGAGAGAGTCCAAGTCAGGTGCATGGGAGTCTCCCTCTAGCCCCTCATCATGGCCCTGTCCTGTCCTGTAGTTAGTCTCTCAGGTCTGTTCTCTTTCATAGAGCTCTTCCTATAATAATGTCCTTAATACACCAGCAGGAATTTCTGTCCACAAATGCCTCTGTATATCACCAAGAAAGAATGGGCTTCTGGCCCTGAAGCAACAGTGTGGTACTGTCGCCCATAAACTTGCAAGATTATTTGAAAGTTTTAGGCCACCTTAGGAAGTGTCAAGATTTGTCGTACACACTGATTTGCAGGACTTCCTTGCCCTAAGTGCAGCCATAATCCTGCACTTCAGAGAAGTGACACCCTGCTAGCCTCATGGGCACCATGCACCAGACAACTGAAGACTTGCTGAGATTCCATAGCCAATAAATCAGGAACCACAGTGGATGTTGGAGAAACAGTGTAACTCACAATGAAGCAACACATCATGGAGCAAGCAGGTGACAGTGCAAACTTGCTCACCTTTGGGCTAGGAAGAAAAAGAGAAGAAGAAGAAGACACTGTGTTTTTATAATCCCCTTCAAGAACATTCCTTTAATGACCTAAAGACCACCAACTAGGCCCTACCTTTTAGATTCTACTAGGAAAAGCCAACCAGTCTCCTGCCTACAACCAGATACTCAGAGAGTAGAGATCAAGGCTATCTCCAGTCAAGGCCAATCCGTACACACACACACACACACACACACACACACACACACACACACACACACACCTCAACAAAATAGGCTCACCATGGTGGGAGACATCTCAAATCCCAGCTATGTGGTAAACATAAGAGGATCATGATCCAGGGCCAGCTAGATCAAAATGAGAAATTCTATATGTGAAATAAGGGAAAGCACAAAGAACTTTTGGAATGGCTCAAGTACTTAGAACCTAGAGTTCTCACCCTCTGTGTGGCCAAGAAAAGAAAAAAAACTAATACCTCCCAGGAACACTTCAAGGGGGACCAAATCTTTGCCATTGAATGACAGCTCAGATCTTAACTATGGCAAATATTTCTTCATCTTTAAGGTAAAGAGTTAAAATGGGCACTGTAGAACTACCTTTTACAAAAGAATGTGTTTTCATGTTGACTCGAAGCTCTATTAGAGGATGAGACTCAGTCTACTAGGAAAATAACAAGACATAAATTCAATCTGGGCTGGGAAATGCAACAAAGTAAGACAGAGTTTATTGGGAGGTGAGAGCAAGGAAACTGCAGCAAGTCACAATGGTGTATCTGCTTAGACTAAAGATAAAGTAAGTACAGTCACTCATTTCCTCATATGATGATAAAGTTTTCTTCAGAAAAAATCTCTACTTTAAGTAAAAGCATCAGGAAAGATTAAACAATCAACCGATGACTTGTCTTACAGGAAGATGTAATAATACACATATGAGAAATAAGGAGATATGAGGAAATGTGGCATCTATCGGGATTTGTAGCAAGCACAACAAAGTCCTGCAAACCAGTGTGTATGAAAAATCTTGACATTGTTTAAGGTGGCCTAAAACTCCCAAATACACTTGGAAAGAGAAAAGGGTAGCTAGGTGTTGATGGCTCAAACGTGTCATCCTAGCTATTTGGGAGGTTGAGATCTGAGGATGGTGGTTTGAAGCCAGCCCAGGCAGGTGAATCCATGAAACTCTTATCTCCAGTCAATAACCAAAAATCTGCAAGTGGAGCTGTGGATCAAATGGTAAAGCATTAGCTTTGAGCACAAAAGCTCAGACACAGTGCCTAGGTCCTGTGTTCTTATTTTCTCTATGATGTGGCATGGGTGGTTTGTCAACTGAGAATGTACTATAAGGAAGAGACTTTAGAGATTTAGAGAAAGAAATGCCGAATATTAACTCGAAAGAATGAGAGAGGGAAGATGGGATGTTGATGTCTATGTGGGATCAATGGATGCTGTTCAAGCTCACTTGAGAGTCATGAATTATACATGAGCCTGACCCATTGCTCTGTTCCTCTTCCCTCATCTTCATTTAGTCACTTGTGCACAGGTGTGCAGGAACAGTGTCATTAAGCAGTTCCAGGACAGTTGTCAAGCGAGCATGATAAAGAAAGAATGGCAGGAAAGTTGGCCATTCATACAAAGAAGTGATTATAATCACTTCTGGAATAAGTGGAATTTAAGCTGGGAAACCCATAAAGAGTGCATGTGAATTGAGAAAGTAATTGAATCACTGGGCATGAGTAAATATGTGGACTTTGAACATTGTGTTTGCACACTGTACAGAGTGAGTGGGAAAGGGAAGAGGTGGTAGGCAAAGAACTAGACGGTGAGCTTTGCGATGGCAGAAATGCTGCAGATTTGAATAAGTGACAGAATGGAGGAGAGGAAATGGTGCAGTGAGAACAAGATCATTAGAAGAGAGGGAATTCGGGATCTGAAATACAGATTGATGGAAGGAACATCCTTACATGGATGTTGGTGGAACTGTGGAAAGAATGACAAGGACCTAGCAGGTTGAGCAACAGCTTGTTAGGTGTAGAGAATTGAGGCCCTACTACAGGACTACCAAATCAGAATTATTAAATCAACCTGTTAAAACAGTTTTGACAGATTTTTATCTTATCCATGTCTAGGTATTTATCTCTCCTTTGTCTTTGATCCTCTTTTTTTTTATTCTTTTGGTGCCAGTACTCGGGCTGTACTCAGGGCCTGGACAGTGTCCCTTATCTCTTTTGCTCAAAGCTCATGCTCTACCACTTAAGCCAGACCTCCACTCTGGCTTTCTGATGGTTAATTGGCAATGATAGTCTCTTGTATTTGTCTGCCTAGGCTGGCTTCAAACCATGATTTTCAGTTATCAGCATCCTGAGTAGCTAGGATTATATCTGCCTTTTTATTGCTTTATTATAATATTAATACATATGGATAGTATATTAGAATGGGTGTTACTGACACATTCCTCTACATGCCTATATCCTGCTTTGGTCATACCCATCCTCCAAATTCTCATCTCTTCCTTTTGCTCTGTTCCCCTTACCTTCCTGAAGTTTGGAAGGCATTGTATTATACACTAAATGTCTGTGAGACAGAGGTTTGGGAAACAATCAAATTCATTTCAACAAAGAAATGGATAAATGATGTTAAGTTTATCCTCATAATGAACAACACAGTGGAGTCATTTCAGTAAACCTGAGTTATGTGTTTTCATGTAGCTAAATCCAAACACATAATGTGGAGTGAAAGACCTAAGTTGTATAAAATGAGGTCATTTGATATCAACTGTATGGTTCGGAACTTAGGTTAAAAAATAAATGCTACCCAGGCACGGTGGCTCACACCTGTGAACATAGTTACTTGGGAAGTGAAGAGAAGAAAGATCACTTTATGAGGCCAGCCTGCAAAGAAAATTTAAGAGATCCCATCTCAACCAATTAGAAAATAGATTTGGTGATGTACACTTATCCTCCCAGTTATGTCAAGAAGAGTAAATAGGAAGATCATAATTCCGATGAGCTCAGGGAAAAATTCTAGACCCTATTTGAAAAATAAGGAAAGCACAATGGCTGAGGATGAGGCTCAAGTGGTAGAGTGCCTGCCTAGCAAACCCACAACCCTGAGTTTAAATTTCTATACCACCAAAAACACAATTAAATACAAAAGTACTATTGAATACTGTTACTACTCATATTATGCTTCATTCATATGCATAGTACTATGCATATGAAAATACAATGGATACATACTTTTTTAAAGCCTGGTACTGATATCTACCAATGGTTTCTTCTAGAAGAAACAAGGAGGCAGATTTGGAGATTTGGCTATATTTGTAGGATTTATTTTAAAAAACAAAAACAGATCTGAAGCAAGTATACAAAACCCTAACATCTGGTCCATCTCAGTGCAAACATGAATGTCTGTTACAATTATTTGAAATGCTTTTCACTTAAAAATAACATACTAAAATGATATAATGGAGGAGAGATTACAATTTACCACTGAGCCTTGGTAGATCGAATCTGAGGTTTAAAAAAATAATGACATGGTCATTTTATCCAGCTACCCCTTCTCTCTTTAGGCTGTCGTCACAAGAGCCTGTCTCAATCCTGGCATGTTCTATTCTCTTCTTCTTCTCCAGCAGGGGTAGAGGCAGAATAAGTATATCATACTTCCCCTTGCACAGCAACTTAGCTTTGTTGTTCTGTTCTCTCCTCTAAATCACCCTGAGTAACTACTTGCTACTTAAGTAAATAGTACTTTGCTCACCAAGAGAGTTTCTTCTCGGAAAAAATATCTGATGCTAGTTTGTAAGTGTCAAGTAGTTAGAAGAGAGAATAAATACACAAGTACAAATCATCACAAATTTACCAAGAAATGACAACTACCCCATCCTTTGCAAACAAGCATGGATTAAATGTCTTCCTGCTCAATCGAGTATAATCTTTCAGCATATAAAGGAGAGAGATACAGCTGAGAGGTGTTGTGCTGAAATTAAAATCCTAACCGTAGGAGTTATTTATTTCAGATCCATGTGACAATCAGGAAAGAAACGACATGGCCTTCTAAGTCAGAAACCAAAAAGCAACCGAGTTTACCTGTCTCTCCATGAATACTCAACAAGCTGAGTTTACAGGCTGAAAGCCCTGAATTTACTAAACAAACTCACCCACATGATCTTGATATACATGTCCTCCATGAATTAATCAGTTGAAGTCCAAATACAAGCAGTTAAAATTGATCAATACTATTACAATGCAAAACCAACCAAGGCAGGTAGAAAGCATCGTTACCTTTTTCTTGTATCATAACCTAATAGTCAAATGTCTTTTTAAAACTGGGATTTTTTATTTAAGCAAAGAATATAGACAATATGAGTGTTTGAATAACAAGAGTAATTGTGAACTGCATTAATATGACTGCCATAATATGTAGCAGTGTTTCTTAATCCTCCTAATTATCACTCCATTTTTAGACATATCTTTAAAGTTGCCACTCATCCTACAAAGTTTCAAGATGACAGATACATTGTATACCTCTTTTACATATTGTGTATCTGTATAAAAAGGGCAAGTTAGCTGGGTACCAGTGGCTCACACTTGTAATCCTACCTACTCAAAAGGACCATAATCTGAGGATTATGGTTCAAAGCCAGCCTGGGCAGGAAAGCTCATGAGACTCTTATTTCTAATTAATCACACATTCAAAAACAGCCAGAAGTGGTGGCACTGTGGCTCAAGTGGTAGAGTGCTAGCCTTGACCAAAGAGTAACTCAGGGACAGTGCCTAGGCCCAGAATGCAAGCCCCAGGCCAGGTCAAAAAAAAAAAAAAAAGAAGAAGAAGGAAGGAAGAACAGTTCTTTTTCCCTGCTGTGAAAATACTAATTTTTCTCATTTATTTGTTCATAATTTTCTTACATTTAATGACGTAAAGAGTTTGCATTATGATAAAAATCCATCCAGAGTACTCTGAATAAATTCACTCCTTTTGTATTTCCATTTCTTCCCCTTTTGCAGACAGTGTTTGTTAGGTTTTGTTATTATTATTATATATATATGCACACACATATATGTATATACATATGTATACATACATATATTCATACACACACATGCAATCCATTTCTGGGCACCTCAGATTATTTCAGAGTTTAGCTTTTGCAAATTAAAACTACACAGATTGGCAATCATCAAGAAAGCATATAACACATGCTGGGAGAGTGATGGGAAAAGAGGAAAGGGGGAATCTTCATATACTATTGATAGGAATATAACCTAGGTGCAATCACTATGGAAATCAGCATGAGATTGCCTCAGAAAACTAAAAATATCCTATGCTTCTGATGTACCATACTTAGGCATACATCTAAATGAGTGACAATCAGAATACAAGAGTGATACCATGTACCTATGCTTATTGTGATGCTATTGATAATAGCCAAGGACCAATCTGTGTCCTCTTGCTTGTACTGTCTTCTTTGTTGAGAGTACTTGCTGAACACTAAAGTCTGACATGAGGTTATTCCAAACATATTTTCTATTCATTCCCTACTTATCCCTGGGTTTGATCATTACCTTAAGAGCAAATGTTTTGAATGACCAGGCATACTTACACCACTCAGAAGCCCAGACACTGAAACTAGACTTTTATGCTTCATAATCTTTCAAACCTAGGAAGCTTACATGACCAACCTGGGCTTTCATTTCTCCTCTAAAAACGATGACTATTAGTAGCACTTACCTTATTATGTGGTCTATTCCCATAGAGTTCAATATTGAATCAGTTAATATGTATATTGCACTTAGAACACTGAGTAGTGAACATTACACTCTAGGAAGTCACAATGACTCTAAAACACTAATTGCATTGTAGAAAATCTCCTTTCATTGGAAGCAGTTGAGCAGGAACTAGCTAAGTATTTGACAGTGGTATTACAAAGCATACGAGAGGGATCTTGAGATAGAAGGCCTCTCAAACTCATGAGGTCTAGAACTCAATGCCTATTCAGAACCACCTCTAATTATCTCCAGGCTCAAGCTCCTTGAATGTTGGGCTGAGGGGAGTTGTTTGCGAAATTGACCAGTAAACAAAATCCCACATGGCAGTGGCCTGAAAAAATCTTCCCTGTGTGGTTAGTGATGTGTCTCCAGATCTGTTCAACCACAGCATTGAGCACATTGGCTACCTGAAGGCTGGAGCAGAGAGACCACGCCCCGCCTGGGTCCTTACACTGAAAATTCTTTGTTAGCCACCTAATGAGTGAACGACTGCCAGTTCCTGCTGAAAATATGTCTCGACCTTAGATGGACTGTGTTTTCCTTGATACTGACAATGAACAGCCTTCACGGCTGAGAAAAAAGAGACTGTAGATCTGTGTTCGTGTTGTGATACACTATCCAGGGTCAAACCACAAACTGAACAGATTTAGTTTAAAATATATACATAGCTCCAAATGATGAGACAGGGAGCTATTCCTGCTTAACTTTTAAAACTGGATCTGACTGGTTATCAGTATGTTTCAAATTCAAGGCCACAAGTATGAATGTCAACAATCCACTATGGACATTAATAAACCAACTGACTTTTCTTTGTGCCTTTCTTCACTTTTTTTTTTGTTTTTATGCTGGTACTGGGGCTTAAACTCAGGGGCTAGACACTCTCCCATAGCCTTTTTGCACAAGGCTGGCACTCTGCCACTTGAGCCATGCTTCCAACTCCAGCTTTTTAGTGGTTAATTGGAGATAAGAGTCTCATGGACTTTACTGCCTGTACTGGCTTCGAACTCGGATCCTCAGATCTCAGTGTTTTGAGTGTCTAGAATTACTGGCCACCTCTCTCTCCTTTACTTTCTTTTATCTGTCTATATTACTTGACAATTCTTACTACCTCCTTATCAAAATGTTCTTCCCTCTTGATTCAGTAACTCTAATCTCACATACTCTCTATCCTTCAAGTACCCCATTTGATTTTCCTCTTCTCTCTCAGACCCTGGGGGGGGGGGGGGAGAGACTTGAGCTTCTATCCTTTAGGCTCTTCTCCCCAGGAACTCATCCAAAATATTATCCATTTCAAGTATTGTGGAAATAATGAAACTTGATTGAGAAATACTTCCCCACACCTCTGCACTTCGATTTACAAGCCATAATAACATCGTTCAAACTTCCAGCTGGGAATGGTGGTACACACCTGTAATTTCAATACTCAGGAGAACAGCCTGGGCAACAGGACAAGACCTTTTCTCAGAAAACAAAGTAAACAAAAATTCACTTCTTTTAGTAGTAATATTGCATGCATTCTGGGCTTAAAATATACCAGTATCACAAAAGCATTTGATAATTGAGTTATGATTAAACAAAAAAAAACAACAATGTTTTTCACCTAAATTAGTTTGTGTTGACTGATAAATTGAGGCAGTTTAGATTTGGTGCACATACCAATCAGAGTTCTACTTTCAAGATGCCTCTATGAAAAGGCATCTCCAATGTCCCCATCCAAACTTATCCATCTAATAAAAATACCATTCCTTCCCACTTGCTTCTACATGCTTCCTACAATTTGAATGTTCTTCCTATTCCAGTTTTTAAAAAAAACTCTTTTCTTCTTCATCTGAATCACAACCCACCACTGATTTGTCACACAAACCATCACTCCCCTGCCCTTTGCCTTCTATTCCCATGTACCTGATCACACTTAAGCTTTAAATTGGAACAAAAGTGCAGCTGTTCTCACTGCTCCTGGCCTTTTTCTTCCATATCCAACATATCACCCTCTGAAATCACAAGATTCCAGTAATTCTTTGAGTCTCGACCCAGTAACTATGGACCAATCGATATGCCCCAAAGACAGTCCAAAGTAATAGCCAAACACAAGATAAGCAATACATCGTTAGGGAGAATTTATACGTTTCTTCTATCTGTTTTGCTCTAGTAAATATTCTCAGAGCATCTTGGCCCTATTGATTCATTCTTGAGGGGTGAGGTTGAATGATCTAGGTCACAGGGTTTTTTGAGTCAAACCTGGTAACTTAGAGAATTGTTCCTCAGGGGCCACAGTGAAAGACTTACACCACCATCTTAATGCTTCAGTGTCCCTTTCCAGTTTGCCATGGTACAAAGGGCAAAGTCAAGGGAATGTGAAAGGAATAAAGAAGTTCTTATTCTTGTTATTTATTTGCCTAGCCCATACCTCCACATGGGGTCAAGCTTACAAATGAAAGAAGTATGGGGTTGTTGTTTCTTAAGGTTCATCAAAAAAACCTTTGACCAAAAATATATCCCCCTCCTGGGCTAACTTCATAGTGAAATATGCCCATTAGTTAAAACATTAAAACATGAAGCATTTTATCTAAAATGTCATGAAGGAAAGATATGTGAACCTGTGGTTAGTTTTTAATTCCTTATTATCCGTTAAACTAGCTTCAAGAAGCCTTTGATGATTCCAGTGTATCCCACATTGTCACTGCTGTTCATTCCTGATTCTGTCAGGGAGTGTCAGGCCCTGTTTGGAAGAACACGTGGGTTTGTGTAGGCTGAGCCCCAGGCATCACTAGGAAACAGGACACCAACGGCTATACACAGCCTGTATCACCCAATTACCTTTCATTTCTATTGCAGTCAAGAAATAGAAAGCCAAAAGGTTTACTACTCTAGTATAATTTAAATATAATATAAATAATTACATATATAGGTTTATATATAATATATATAATTTGTATATACTTGTGTGTGTACGTGCGTGCATGCGTGTGTGTGTGTGTGTGTGTGTGTGTGTGTGTGTGTAAAATGCTTGGTCTTCCTTTCCAAAGAGAGTTTCTATACTATAAAACAGTCATCTCCTTCCCTTGAACTCTACATACTGTGACCTATCTGACCTCATTTTAAATATGGCAACTGTGTTAGTCATCTTTCCATCACCATAACAATTACCCAAGACTATCAACTTTCAAAGAGGAAAGGTTTATTTGGGCTTACACTTTCAAAGGTTTCAGTCTAAGATCAATTGGGGCTCTCTTGTTTTAGTCTTGTGACAAGGTGCTACACCATGACAGAAGTGAGTGGTAGAGAAAAGCCACTCAGCTCATAGCAAGGAAGGGAAAGAAGAGACTCAGTCTCACAATCCACACTACCATGTCCTCAGTGACTCAAGACCCGTTTCTTAAAGTTTCCACGCCGCTCCCATTAAGTCTAACCAGAGAATGAGCCTTTAACTTATGAATCCTTGGAAAAGTTCCAGATCCAAACCATAGCGATGACACTCAATCACTTTGTCCCTCGATTGTAGTCATCTACCCCCACCCCTCAGTGCTGGGAATCAAATGTAGGACCCCAAATATTAGGCAAGTCTTGTACAACTGAACTGCCTCTCTTGCCTCCAGCTCAAACATCCATCTCTTCCTTCTTTTCCAATTTGTACCAACTCTCTAAGTCTAGCCTAAACTCACTCTCTCCCATTAAGTTTTCCCTGACTATTTCTAGCCCAGCATACTCTCTCCTCTGAATTTTTCCAACAAATACATTATGGCCTGTTCATCCAGTATCTGTCTTTTGTGGAATTAATTTTCTTTATGAAGTGGGGTAATATTCTAAGTCCTAGATGTTGTGATTCACTATGTAGTCTACCTAGTCCCCCAACTCAGGAATTCTCCTGCCTCAGCTACTTGAGTGCTGGTTTAGAATTCATCTGTATGCCTATTTATATGAACTTTTTATTTTAAATAAAGTTGTCAACAACAGGAACAAATCCGATAAATTCTTCCATCATCTCGTATTGTCATTTAAACCCTGGCAATACATAGTTCCTAGCATCTTTCTGTGTGCATGATAATTCAATAAACAAATAATTTAAGAAAAAAAAAGAGCAATTCCTACAATTGCAGTTAAGAGACGAGAAGTGATTGTTAGGCCAAGCCAGTGAGAGAATATGAAGGTAAAGAGAACAGAGGAAGTAGCTGCTCAGTTAGGTCAATGTGAGGTTCACAAATCAATGGATTTTGAGCATGAGATGCCACCAGAAAATAATAACACTTAACCTGCTAAAATGGAGAGGATAGACAGTGGGAAGAACCAACTGCATCAATATTTGTGGAGTACCTTCCAGGTGTGATTCTGAGCCCTGAGGAAAATAACCATAAGTAATTGTCCTCATGAAAGTCACAGTCTAACAAGGCCTTAGAACAATACCTCTTCTGGAGACTCATGGAATCTCATTCAATGACCTTCAAGTTTAGCCAAACTTGTATATTTGTACATTCATAAACATTGAGAATATTAAGAGATTTCATCTCAGGTTTATAAAGTTTATAAAATTATGTAGAGTTTTACATGAGGCATTACAATATAACAACATGAAGAACAAAAAGTAACAACTTGACTGTGATTCAGAACTTTTTCTAATTTATGAGGACTGGAAGAAATTCTCATCCTCCAAAAACAGATAGGAAGCTGCCAAGCATGGAAAACTTAGACTGTGGTTGTACATTATCTCTGATCCAAACTGGCTGTGAGACCCTAAAAGAGTCACTTAACCTCCTGGAGCCAAGTTTCTCTAAATATAAAATGATGACAGTGACCCACACAGTATGAAAGACAATATCTACTCTTAACATGGGAGGAATCTAGTTGCTATAGGCTAGAATTTAAATATATCACTCACTGGAAATGGGGAGAGAAAGTTTCTCCAAAGATAAGACTTTCCAAGAAATCAGGGTGATATATGCCATCTACCAAATAGTGAACTGTGTTTTCTGTTTTAGCACATTTCTCTCTTCTCCCCACCCCCACCATCGTGAGTATGTGTATGTGTGTGTGTGTGTGTGTGTGTGTGTGTGTGTGTACTGGAACTTGAACTCAAAGCAAGGGTATCATCTCTTAGCTGTTTTGCTTAAGGCTGATACACCATACTTGAGCCATAGCTCCAATTCTGGCTTTTGCATGGTTCATTGGAGATAAAAAAAAAAACTCAGAAATTTCCCTGCCTGGGCTAGCTTCAAACTGCTATCCTTAGATCTCAGCCTCCTGAATAGCTAGGATATATTTAACTCTCTTAAGTCTTCTAGGGACAATCTTTGACAGAGATATTTTTTGTTTTGTTTTGTTTTTTGGTTTGTTTCCTGACTGGGAAACAAATGGTTTTGAACATTGGGGTGTAAGAATGTGATGGCTAGTCCTTTCTACAATGTCTTGAAATGGTCCCAAGATACTTCTCTGGCTAGAATTCACAGCTCAGAAAGGGGATTTTAACACCAGTAGCATCTTTTTCAGGTGATGTTTTGCCTTAGCAACAAAGCCATGGCATAGCATGTCTTTAGTGGCAGGGACGCTTGTTCCTCAACTCTTACAAATGCCAGTGAATGCAGTTCTACAGAGATGCCTTGAACCAAAGGGTAGTAGGCAGTCCCAATAAGGGACTATCTCTGTATCACTGCTGCTATTTTTGAAAAACAGCAATGCAAGAATTTAAATTCCCCCTCATGAGTTGGCAGCAGAGTTGTGGGGAAAGTTTGGGATGGAAGGAGAGTCAGTGAAGATTGGTCTTTTGGCTCTGCCTTTTCATGAAAGGCAGAAATGACTCTTCCCTTAATGAAGTATGGCTGGAGAGGCTTAGAGGATTCACTGATTTGGTTTCATTCTAGTCAGCTTATCTAAACCAGATCCAAATGATCTAAGACTTTCTGGGTTATAAAATGCAACTGGAATTCTTAGGGCAGACATGTAGACTTTCCAAGGCTCCTTATTTCTTGTCATCCTTACAACAATGTGGTGCCAGCAAAAACCAGCTAGTAGAATCTGATGATCCAAAATTAATTTGGAAAAACAAAATAATCCGTCCGATTTTTTTTAAACCTAAAAAACAAGATAGCAATTTAAGTTGGGTTTGCATTTCCAGCAAAGTTTCACATCCGTTCTGTTTTTGTGTTTAGGGATTTTTCTCAGGTCTAAGTTTTTAAATGACAGCTTGAAAGGTCTGGGTATATGGTGAATGATTAATAGGCTTCAATAAAGCTACAGAAGTGCTAGGGTTCCAGGGATGTACCCAGAGATCAAATGAATCACTTCCACAGCTAGATTTCAATCTAAAATTAGGTGCCTTCCTCCTTAATTATCCTCTGCCTTGGACAGGGAGAAATGGAGAAGATAGTTGTCTAATAAATTCATTTTTTGCTAATGCACAAAAGTGTTAACTACTACCATGAAGCTTTGAAGACATCAGTGGATTAGTTCCTTTTGCTTCTCTGAACTTACAAAAGTTTCTCTAAGTTGGACTCTTTACCTTGACAATGTTGTTCCTTGCGTTCTCTTATAAGAGACAACCTAGTAGAAACAAATTGGATCAAATTTGTTTAGCAAGATGAAGCTGAGGCACAATCTGAATTAACAGTCTGAATCCGTGTTCCATTAACATATAATACAAGGCATTTCTTTTACTGTGACTAAAAGACAGTGAAGTTCGTTATATTTTAAATGATATTACAACTGTGATTTATGAACTCATCATCTAGTGTTCTAATGAAAGGTATGAGTTTAATTTGGATTTTGAATAACATTAATTTAAAGCCAATTATTATGTTCATTTCCATTTCAGTTTCTTGTAAAATATTTCTGCTTTAGTAAATTGCAGCATAGAAATTTGAAAAAAATGTGGTCCTGTACTTTCATATACCTAAAGTAGAATTTTTTTAATTAATAAAGATATGTAGATAAGTGCAATTTTCATTGATGCACTTTATAACTGGCCTATTTTAATAACATGAAAACAGCATTTCAATGGTATGTATTTAAATTATGTTTAAAATAATCATCTTCTTACATTTTAGTATGTCTTAAGTATCGCTGAGATTAAGTATGATTTGTCTGTATTAATAGAATCAGTAAAACTATGGTTTTGTCTAGTTTATAAAACAATTAAGTTCTGACAAATTCATACTTGCATCTTTAATATACAAACATGCACATTTGTATGTGTGTGCACACATGTGCGGGAGTGCTCCTACACACACTAAAATCAGTAAGGCTCAAGTGAAAGACTACCACTAAGAATAATACACATAGAATGAATTTGATCAAAGTAGACTATATACATGTTATAAATGCCACAGTGAAGCCCCTTTGTACAATTTAAAACAAATTAAAATTTAAAATTCTCTCTGAGAGAATATTGCTTTCTAAATGGCTTATACTCAATATTCTGTACTCTAATAAGACTATATCAGAAAAGATTGCTATCGAGATATCATTGCAAAATAAACAGGAAAACATTAAAAAGTTAAAAAGCTACTCAAACATTAGAATCTCAGAACTATGTGGTACAAAGAGAAAAAAGTAGTTCATCATGTAAGAATGCCTTTCATAATTTCCATTTTATTTTTTCTTTTCTTTTTTGGTTGTAACGGGGATTGAACTCAGAGCATCCTGTTTCCTAGTCAAGCACAACTACTTGGGCTATGCCTAGGATTGTTTTGCTTTTAGTTTGTTTTCAAGTTTTTACCGGAGCTAGCCCCAAACCACAGACCTCTTATCTCCACCTCACCTGGCCCAACTCTTCCACATTTTAACTTACATAGTACTTTCTTCTGAATTCTGTGATTGTTTCCAAATTTAGTATCGAAATCATTCTTTAAATTTTCTATAGTATTGAGCCTACTCAATATTATTCTGAGACATAGTTTATGCTTATAACGTTTGATTTTGAAACCAAAAGTCTTATCTCAGACTGTTTTAAAATACAAATAATGTCTTCACTAAGAACAAGATGTTCTCTAAACAGTTTTTATACTTCATGAATAAATCTATTTCAGAGGAGAATTCTTCTGTGTGACTATGCTTTGCTTGTCCCTTTTACTGAAAAATATTTCCAGGGTGTCATACTCATGTTTCTGTTTATTATTATTTTTTTCCTCCCCTGCCCAAACAAGCAAAATTGGTTGTACATCAATAATAATTAAGAGGGTATACTAAAAAGTCTATATCAAAATATTACTGAATTATTTCAGACATACTAATACAATATTTATACAACTGCTTATTGTTCTTGAATGACATAATAAACCTGCTCTGAAATGGCTTTATTTAATATCCTTTTCATATGTAGAAATATAATTCAGGCCTACTGTAAAGAACCATAAATTTCCTTTGCACAACTACTTAAAGATAATTTTTAATGGTAAAAACACATTGAATTTAAAGGAATTACTCCCACCAATAGCAATATGCAGGTATCTCTCCCATGTCAATGTATATCTGTTGCCCAAATTCTTCTTTTTTAATAAATTTTTATTGTAAAGGTGATGTACAGAAGGTTTACAGTTACTTAAGTCAGGTAATGAGTACATTTCTTTTGAAACCGTGTCACCTCTTCCCTCATTTTCTCCCAGTTTGCTTTTTCCCTCCAGAGACCCCCTTCCTCCCCACCAAGTTGTACAGTTCAGTTTCAACAAAGTTTTTAGTGAGTATCACTGCTGACTCAGTTCACCCTTTTAGTAAACCCACCTCAAATCCTGAAAGGAGCAAGCGAGAGATAAGAAAAACATCCATGTATCTTGTTTCTAATCAGATAGGAGAAAGTTCTATGCTTCCAAGTGACCCTTCACCTTGCTACAGAGATAACATGTCAAGCCCTCTCTTTTGCATGAGGCCCTTACAAGATTTGTGTGGCTCTCTAATAGTTTCATATAGTTGAATATTTTTTGTAAACTTTGCAAATCTAAGACATTTAATGTACTCTGTCGTCCTGGGTCAGTTAACCATGGGACAGCTCTTGGCACCTTTGTGATTCTGATGAAAAGATGGGCTTGAGATCAACTTGGCTTGCTTTTAATTGAATTTATTTGAGCAAATCACTGATTTTTCCTGGCTTAGATTAACAAGAGGAAAATCATATAAATTCTATATGATGCTTGTATGAGTCAGTCTCATGTTATTATAACAAAATATCTGAGACAACTTACAGGGAGATAAGGCTTATTTTGTTTCATGCTTCTGAACGGTCTAATCCTAGATCAGGAAGGTTCAATTCTGGCATCTGAAGATGGTGGGACATCATGGAGGGTAACAGTAAATAGCTTATGTTGAATCAGAAAAACAAGAGAAGTCCGGCGCTGGTAGCTCACTCCTGTAATCCTAGCTACTCAAGAGGCTGAGATCTGAGGAGCACAGTTTGAATCCAGCCCAGGCTGGAAAGCCCATGAGACTCTTATCTCCAATTAACCACCAGAAAACTGGAAATGGAGCTGTAGTTCAAAGAGGTAAAGTGCTAGCTTTAAGCAAAATTGCTCACTGACAGCACCCAGGATATGAGTTCAAACCCCAGGACCAAAAATCAAACAAACAAACAAAAACTTGAGAAAGCGCAGAAGAGGAGAGTCTTCTTTTTCCTCTCCTACACTATTAATTAAATGGCAGTAAATTATGCAAACAAGATCTAGTAGGTAGTCTAGAATGTATAACTGGAGTTAACCACATCTGTGATCACAGATTAGAACAAATCTAATCAGTTTGATCATGGTACAAACCCATCCCCTGTTCACATTCAACCAGAGCTAGCTCGGAACCAACCAAGTGCCAATAAGCAATTGTAGATGTCATCGTGATGTGAACCTGATCTAAAACTTCATAACCACCCTTAAACACGTCCCATGGCTGGTTGTAACACTCAGCATGAAGCTCAAACACAAACTTGTGTTAGCTTAGAAATTGCTATGTCATAGGAAATGGGGAATTCTTTTCTATAACTTGTAGTTGCTAATTTCTCCAAAGTCAAGGGGATCAAGAGAAGCTCATATTTCTTTTTTGGCTTCTGGGTCTTCCTGAATATTGACAATCTGTTTACTTGAAAGAAATGTACTCCATATGTTCCAAAATCATTTACACTTACATCACCACAGGGGAGACACAAACACATTAATAGATTATACATATGGATGAATGATTTTTAAATGTGGAAGTGACCACTTTTATCTTTAAAATGAACACTTCCCATCTTGATCTCTAAGAGAGGAAAAGGGAGCCATGGGTTCTCTCCTGGGTTTGGCTACTTTTTCTATCCCACCGAATGTGAAGTATTGCAGCAAATCCATCTGAAAACAGATATACCACAGGTTATTTTAGCAGGAAGCCATTTCCCTTCCGATTCTAGCACTGTCTAATCCCACTGAAGATGAAGGGATTGCATTTTCTGTGCCCTAATCCATGTGTGGAACTGTACATGTGACCTACAAGTATTGAAACTCAGCGCTTCTCCTAACCTCCCTGCTAAGTAATTGCTTTATTTTGGCAAAACAATATGCTATAATTCAGCTTGCTCCATCACGTAGGTATATGGTAGCCATTGGCACCTTTTAATGTATACACTGGGAAAATAATCATTTTTTACAGGAAATGTTGAAATGAACTTCTATCTCCATTGAATTGGAGTTTTTTTTAAGCCCATTACAATAATAACAAGAGGAAGGAAAAAGAGGGTCAATAAGGCATAATTCTAGCTTAAAAAAATGGACAATTGTCTTACTTTCAATATATAAGCAATAGCAGAGAGGTTCTAATAGTTGTAGCATGAAACACCAGAAGACTCATTGCTCATACAAAGCTGCCATTACTCCTATCATGGATTTGTTGTATCATTCAATACACGATAATGGATCTGGTCCGTTGTGAAGTTTCTTCTTTCTCCTATGCCATTGCATACCATCAATTATTCATGTTTACCAAACAAAGGAGGATTGTAGCCATCTAACCTTCTTACTGAGATAAATAACCCAACTGTATTCCAAGCTGATAAATTCCATTTGACATATTTTCCATTGACCATGGTTGCCAAAGATCAGCATGTCAGAAAAATACAAAAACCCTTGTCCAGCATAACAGTGCGTGCCTATAATCCCAGCACTCAAGAGACTCAGGTAGGAATCTGGAGAGTTTGATGTTAGCATGGACTAAGTCCAAAAACCCAGTTACAAATGCAGCAAAAAGAAAGAAGACAACCATAAACTCTTGATCCTCCCCCAAATTGTAACCCTTTCCCTGTATCTTCTACCCAAAAACATCTCTCTCCATCTTTTTGAGAGGGAAATTCACAATAACCTAGTACTTGATTTCCCTCACTGTCTACACTCAGCCACCAGATCCTATCAGATTTATATTTTACGTACTTCTGAAACATATTCTTTCCTTTAGTTGGTCCAGGGTCCAAGGCAAAAGTCCCACATACCATATCTAAGAACCTAAAGGATAAGAATAAAGTGAAGAGGTTGTTAAGTGCATTATTTACATCATCCTGGTCTTTACAGGAGCTGGAGTTACATGATGACTTGGGATGTTTCAAATAAAAACCTCTCCATGGACAAGTTCCATGCCCTTACTTAGTGATACAGAAGAACTAGCCCCTGTCTCCTGAACTGTAGACCACAGTCTGGCCAATCTCTATTTTCCCATCCTAACTACAAGGTATTTGTGAATGACATGTGGACACAGGCATGCACATCTGAGCTATGCTTCCTGACAACTGTGTAAGCTTTCCCCACAGTCTCTGCCCCTGGCTGGCTCTAGTGTCTGTCCTTAGTCTATTTAAATAGCTATGACAAAACATCCTAAACCAGGTTGCCTACATAAACTGTACAACTGTGTTCCTTACAGCTTTGGCTGATAAGAAATCACCCAAGGTTAAGGCAGCAGCAGATTTGGTGTCTAGTGAGGAACCACTTCTTGGTTCACAGAACATATCTCACTATGTCCCCATACAATGAAAGAGAGAGAGCAGTTCTCTTGGGCCTCATTTACAACAACTAATCTCAGGCATACATACTTCTTTCTTAGATCTAATCACCCCTCAGAGAGCTACCTGCTGATAGCAATGTATTAGGTGTCAACCAATAAATTTGGTGAGGGAGGAACAAATATTAGACCAGAGAAGCCAACCTGTATCCTAAAGCTAAACCCACACTGGGGACAGAGTATCTTCCAGAAAGGAATGGGGATAGGCTCTCAGGAGGTCATTCCAGTGGGTAGAAGTACAGAGAGTAACAAACCAGAACAAGGCTCTGTAAATAAGGCCAATGGCAAGGCTTCCTTCAACAAGTAAAGGGATAAAGTTCTTCCATGATATCCATTGTCCAGTGCTTTGACAGATACCATTCCACGCTCTTGTCTCTTATTTAATCTCTGAACATCAACTTTTTCCTCTCTTCAGCATGTTTATTGCAATATAGTCAAATGATACCTTGTTTTAGAGACCAAAATATTCTCTGTCCCAAACTCCTGTGAATGTCCAATTACTATGAATGTTTACATAAATTTTTAACAGTCTACAAAGACACACTATGGTCTGGCATCTACCTCCTTCTTCACTCCATTTGTCCTGGCTTCCTCTCAGTTCCTTGTACCCATTTTCCTTTTACTGTTAGTCAGCATCTAGACCCTGCCTGGGTGGAGTGCTCACCTCCCACCTCCCAGGTGAGTCATCACTAGTACATCATTTTTGGTTCTTTACTTCTCCTAGGGATAGAAAACCTCTTCCCTCATTAGCCTCCTATCACCCTGCATCTCTCCCAGGCTTTCACAACTGCACTCTCACATGGAAGGGGGCAGAGCACTGTGTCTTTCAACTTCTACTGGATCACTCTGAAGCTGAGAGCCCTAAAGCCTCCTGATTATCTCCACCACCACCACTACCTAAGTTTAAGTCCCATTACCATAAAGAAAAACAAACAAAAAGAACTAAAATCTATCACTCAACCTCCTCGTCCCAGTCTCTTACACACACACACACACACACACACACACACACACACACACATCTTTAATGTCATAAAGGTAGGAACAGTGACTGGCTTTCTTAGCAACCTCTATATGAGAAGATTTATAATAGATTCTCAAGAAGTGTTTGGCAAGCTGGGCGCTGGTGGCTGATACCTATAATCCTAGCTATTCAGGATGCTGGGTCTGAGGCTCACAGTTCAAAGCCAGCCAGGGCAGGAAAGTTGGTGAGATTCTTATCTTTAATAAACTACTCAGAAAAAGCCAGAAGTGGTGCTGTGGCTCAAGTGGTAGAGCACTAGCCTTGAGCACAAAGAGGCTCAGGAACAGCAACCAGGCCCTGAGTTCAAGCTACAAAACTGGCAACAAAAAAAAAAAGAGAAAGAAAGAAAAGTAAAGAAATACTTGCCAAACTAATAGGTGAAATGTCGCAGCCCAAGCTTAAATCTCCATAAAACATAAGAAGATGCTGATCTATAGATCACAGGAAGTATCTATCACAGGTATACTTAGTAGGTGTTTTGTAAGCACAGCATTTGATAAAAGAGTATATGGCTGAATTAACGAATATACATCTTTTACATCAGCACACGAACCAATATTATTTGACCTAGTAGAGAAAACAGTGGAATTCTGTTTGATTAAAATTTTTAAAAATTCTTGCCCTTAATATCATGTTATTGTCTTTACTTTTTATAGGATCAGCTGAGTAGAAGCAAAAATGGAGTGTTTGTACAGTTTAAAGATGTGAGTCCAAGAAGCTATGCAAGGAGCAAATAGATTATGTGCTAGGAAAATGATTCATAATGTTTGGCAGCCATAGTGTGAAATGATAATGTAAAACAAAGGGGGCTTCATTTAACTAACCAGTAGCTTTGCAAGGGTGCAAATCCTCCTAAGATTTTTCATTTATATCTGTCATATCTGTCTCTCTGCTCTGTGTGTGTGTGTGTGTGTGTGTGTGTGTGTGTGTGTGTGTGTGTGTGTGTGTGTACCAGTCCTAGGGCTTGTACTCAGGGCCTGGGCACTGTCCCTGAGCTTTTTTGCTCAAGGCTGGCACTCTACCACTTGAGCCACAGCTTCATTTCTGGGTTTTTGGTGATTAATCAGATGAGTCTCACAGAGTTTCCTGCTTAGGCTAGAACTGCAATCCTCAGATTTCAGTGTCTTGAGTTGCTAGGATTATAGGCATGAGCCACCAGAGCCCAGTCTGTCTCTGCACTGTTAAATACTTATTTTGTGTTTCAGAGACCAAGAATCATTCATCACATATTGTTGTCTAAGCTTTTTTCCAACTAATGCCACATCATTTAATATTCCTGTATGACATAATTTTCCAGGACCACTGCAGGCATTCTATAATTTATTTAACCACTATAAAATTGTTTTCAATTTTGCTATTTTGGCCATTTGTTGCCATGAACATTCTTACAACTGAATCATTGTCCAGAACAATTAATTTCTTACAATAATTCCTACACTGTGGTTGTTGACATATATATTGCTGACTGGACTTCCAGGAATGTTATACAGTGTCTCTCTCCCACCAATGGTATGTAAGGGTCTCTTTCTTGTTTCTTCTTTGCCAAAATTCATGATTTCATTATTTTTGTTGCTAATCTTTGGTTACTTCCAAGTTACAAGTGGTATTTCATTTTCTTAGCTTACTCTTTTCATTGCTCATGAGACTAAGCTATTTCTTATGTTTTATCAGTTATTTGTATTTCTTCTGACAAAAAAATGAAACTTAATAAATGTAAATATGAATTTCTATGCTTGTTTTCCAAAAACTCAATAACATAATTGTATAATAGGGGAACTTGGCCTGTGAGCAGAATGCATAAAACAGAAAATGAAAAGAATGCTACAAGGGGAATGTGAGGGCTGTCTTCAAATATCTAAGCAGTTACCATATAGAAAAGAAATCATGTTCGATTTCTCTTTTGCCAAAAGTAAGAAGTAGGGCAAGCAGATGGAAAATTACAGATTTAAACTCGGCTTAGGGAAGAACATTTTAATGGAGTTGGCCATCCAGAGATGGAATGGGGTTCATTTCGCTTAGCATCATCTTATGTATGGGCTGACTCACATAGTAAGATTCCCTCTCCTAGGAGAGTTCAAATGTATAAGCAGAGAGCTTCAGGCAAGCTGTAGAAGGCAGAGCTTTCTGTACTGGGTTAACTGCATCACTCTGAATGTCCCTTGAAACTCTATGAGTCTTTGCTTCTGTGAACATAGGATCACGAATTTTCTTTAAAAACCATAAAGTCATGCAATTCATAATGACATTTTGGTCAAGAAAAGACCACATTGATGAGTAGTGTCATGAATCGAAGAAAGTTCTAGTGCCTGGGGTTGTAACTGTGCAATGTCAAGGAGCAACACAGTACACGCATGTTTGTGGAGTGGTAGTATAAACAAACCTACTGTCCTTCCAGTCATATGAAAGGATTAACCTATACAATCAGATCCAGCACATGATACTTGATCATAAATTGGCCACATTACTGGTTTATGTATCCCCTACACTATACTTTTGATCTTTAATTTTAGAATGCACTCCTTCTACTCATTGAAACAGCCCTTGATCAAAGAGGCACTGGCAACAACCTCATACATCCCTTATTACCAGGTCTCAGGATTGCACCAAAAGCCCTTGAAAAGCAATGGAATTCTGCCTTCTAGGTGTGCATAAGTATGCTGTATAATGCTTGCACAACAGCAAAATTTCCTGACTGTACACTTCTCAGAATGGATCACTAAGCCGCCTGTGACTGTTTTAATCTACCCTTATTTGCTGCAAACTGAAAGATAAAAACAAATGAAAATACAGGTGTTCTGTAATTGGTGATGGAGAACACATCCATTTCTTTTATTATTACTACATAGTTGCATAAAGAGGTTGCAATTCCATAAGTTGGCTGATCGATTCTGTGGCCAAACTTAAAAGCATTATAAATCAAAAGAATATTTAGCTAATTTAGTGAACACACTGGCTTAGCCCCACTGTGCACAGTCACGTATCAGTGGTTTCCCCTTGTGGTCATTCAGGGTCACCCAGCCCACTTGAATCTGTGCTCAGCACCGCAAGTCAGGCTCTCCAGAGAGGATCTCGACACGTGTAACAACTCCAGGGAAAACTCAACAGTCTACTGCATGCAACGTCTACAGAATATGTGCCCTTCTCATATCATTATAATATCAAAAGAAATCATTAACTCAAACCATAAGTTCAGGACTGTCTTTGTCTTTCATTCTTAAAGATAATTGCAATTGTAAGGAGAGTTTTTTAACTCAGCACAAAAACTTAAACTCATTCACTAGGTTTTTCAAACCAATCAACTTAGAAAGTGCTTACATGATAGGCAAGATCAATCCAGGCTGTCAAACTTTCAAATATGTGATTAATTGAAACACAAAACGTTTAGCCAAAATTAAAGGAATTGCCTTAATTAGCAAGGTTGTTAGAACTTAGGAACACTTCATTAGCACTTAAACAATAAATACTGCTGTTAAAAGAAACAAGATTATTTTTACATCAAACAAATCTCTTAATTTCCTGTAACTTAAATGTGTGTCCCAAAACAAGCATGAATATTTCAGTTATAGAGGGGTCGGCTCTACTGGAAATCAAAATAACAGAATATTTTCATGTTTCATTTAGCTATGTGTCCTTTCCTTTCCTCTCTTAGTTTAATAGGTAAGCAGCTATATTTTTCACCCTGAAGTTCTAAACAAAAAGGATTATACTGATCATATATTATGCCAAGCCAAATGGGTATAATTCTTGTATAAGAGCATCCCACTTTGGTACAATAAGCTGTAGAAATCGGTCTGGAGTTTAGTTTCTAAGACAGGGCATTACATTTGCCGAGCACAGGGATTCTGAGCCAATTAGTCCACTCTAACGCTTCTAATTCACCATAATACCATAAAGAGCCAGAAATGCTGTGGTATGCATTAATGCTCAATTCTTTCCAATATTCCACCACAGATTTTTCTTTTCCTTAAGCCTAACTTGTTAAGTGATACCAGCCTACGCTGTGTTATATGATCTTGCTGATAATGCAGATAAAAATATAGCTGTTATTTGTTTTGGTAATTTAATATGGTAGAAGGAGTTTGAGAAAATTGTGACTGTTCACATGCTATTTCAGGATAACAGCAACCCACCCACCCTGATCCAGAGAAATCAAGTCAAGCTGAGACTGCTGTTTTCCACTCTGTTTTGTAGCAACGTTGTTTCTGAGCTATGTTTAACCCCAAGAAAGCTGAAAATACTGACCAGATCCGGAAGGAAAGCCTAGCACTTGATTGTGATGTAAGAAAAATCTGCCTTCAGCATCAGTTCAGGGTATATTTTTGGAAAGCCTTCTATGGTTTTCCGACTCCCATTTCCAGTTTAGGGAACTAATCACTTCTTTGAGAATGCTTTCTTTCTGAAACCTTGTGGGGAGGGGACTTGGAGACTGTGTGACTCCTTTACTTGGCTTATAAGGAAAGTACACTAACCCATTCCAACAATAAATAAATAAATCCAGGTGATAGGGAAGAGTGAATTCTACCTACTCCCTTCTGCCTTGCTCTGACAGACAAGCCAATGAACATAACTATGAGTTGGGATAAAAGGGGAAAACAGACCCGACAAATCATATACTTTACTACCCCCAAATGAAGCATGTCAGCTTTGCTAAAATTCTGTAATTTTCTCATTCCCATTTCTTTCAGGACATAATCCAGTTTATTATGAATGTTAGTCCAAAGGTTGTGGGGATGGTTTGGTATGCTACATTGGTTTCAGTGTGTAAAACAGGGAAAGTGTATGATCACACATGCTTCTTTCGTCACTTCTTGCCACATCCACAAGGAAGCCTGGGCTTTACATTCAATGGAAAGAAAGGTTAATGAAACAATGAGAGTTTTCAGATTTTCAAACTAAAGTCCTCACTTTTTTCTTTTTCTTTTTTAATTCTCTTCTTTCTAGTCTTGTTTAAAGGAATGTTCTATGTCAAGACCTCAGTTGAATGTGAAGAGATGGAGAGATAAACCAGAATCTGTTGCTGTACTGTGAAAGCTCATGGAGATCTAATGACAAAATAACCTGATTAAGACTAGAGGAAAATGGACTGCCAGAGCCAAAAGAGTCAAACAGAGGTAAATTCATGCAGCTGGATTTGTGTGTATATGCACGTGTGTGTGTGTGTGTGTGTGCATGTTTGAGTGTGTGTATCAGTACTGGCACTTGAACTCAGGGCCTGTGCACTGACCCTTAGCTTTTTTGCTCAAAGCAGGCACTCTACCACTTGAGCCACAGATCTACTTCTAGCTTTTGGGTGGCTAACTGGAGATAAGAGACTCATACACTTTCCTACCCCAGGCTGGCTTCGAACCATGATCATCAGGTCTCAGCCTTCTAAGTAGCTAGGGTTATAGGTATGAGCCACCAGCATCCAGCAGATAGATTTTCCTTAGCATCCCTTATGGTCCTTTGAGTCTCTTCCTGTCTCTTTTCTTCCTTCTTCATCAGAGTCCCCACTCATGCTAAGTTGTCCCTTTCCTTCCAAATTTGATTGGAATACTACATCAATTAGCTTAGGATCTGGCTTGGTGAGAGGTTGCAAGGAAAGAGATATTAAACCTCAGGGGAAAAAAACTCTCTAGAGATTACATCTTAACCAATGAGACCAGAGGAAACTTAGCACAAAATTTTTCCTTGCTATTGTCTCCATGGAGACAAAATTGTTCTGATATTGTCTCCACTCAAGTGTGAGTCTCTTTGCAGACCTCCCAGAAATTTATTTTTTGGTATAAGAATGAGAAATGCAAGGTCTCACTTCGAAGTCCAAGATGGCCTCAAACTAGCCATCCTCCTTCCTCTGTCTCCCACGTGCTAGACTAATAAGTGTGGACCTCCATGTTAAGCTTATAATCATACTTTCTAGGAGACCTACTGTGTATCTTGGCAACTTATGAAGCAACAGCTAAAAGAAATAATCCACTGGATCACAATGACTCCTATAATTCCTTTTCCTCTGGGCAACTCCCACATTCCTGTGCTTCTACCTCCAAAATGTATTGCTGAAATCTTTAACCCTGGCCTCAGGCTCTTCATGCTACATAGGTCCAGAGCTCAAGAAGAAGATTCCTGAATATCTAATAACTCTTTGACTATGATGATTTTTTATTATGGAAAATAAATTGGATCAATTAATCTTTAAAATCCTGCTTGCTTATTCTGTATAATATTGACAAACCATTTTCTAGCAATTACACAAGCTCAAACAACTAATTCTAACCCATTGTCCGCAGGAGGAATTAGATTCATGGTATCATCAGGGACCAGTCCTTTTTGTACATTGTTTACCTTCCAAGAAAAACCTAAGAACTGAGCAAGACAAAGAACTTCAAGGTTATTTTCAATGCATCAAGAGACTAATTCTCAGAACTCCTCTTATGTGGCAATTAGGAGTGTTTCTCCCAAATGCTTCCTAAGCTAACCCCACACACTCTATATTCTTTCTGTCCCACACTGTTCATGAAATGATGTGAAAACAACCTGCCTTATTATTCTTCTTACATCTGACTTCTGGTAGACATGAAACTTTCTTAATCACAACTATTGGTCTTTCTCCTCAATTTATAAGTGAACGGTGCCTAATCTGTATAACTTTTCCAAGTATGGCCTTAGGAAATCACTTTAATGCTGTAATTTTGGGAAGGTTTGTGTACACATATCTGAACTTTACTTCATTATCTTTCCTGACACCTAATCTAAAATCTGCCCATAGTTATGAGATGATAAATGTTAAAAACAAGTTTGATCTATTGGCAGCTAAAACCAAGAATTCAAAATGCTTTATGTGCTCAAAGTAAATAAAATATTTAGGTACATCAGCACCTTGACAAAGTATCAGCTCCTTGGTGGATATTGGACTATTTGCTTCACTGATCTATCCCCATATCACCATTTAATTTGAGAAACACGCACTAAATGAGTGAATGAGCCAATAAATGTGTAGATCTCTGTTTAAATGTACACAAGCTTATTCAGGATTATATCTGAATATTCTTAAATCCTAAAGGTGCTGTATAAATACTAGAATGTTAAGAAGACTCTACTGGATCTCATTCCATCGTTATGTCCCTTGAGCTCCCTGATGTTTTATCTTCCCATCTCTCATGACATTCATTATTTCCTCCCTTAAAATCATTCTATTTGTACTTTCATCTTTGAGTTCCAATTCATTTCCCCTTCCTTACTACACTAAGCACAATGTCTGTTAATTTCCCTGTTTTAAAGTGTGTGTGTGTGTGTGTGTGTGTGTGTGTGTGTGTGTGTGTGTGTGTATTGGGCTACAAAACCAATTCTAAAAACTACTTTTGGGAGTACTACAATCATCCCAGTTAAAATCATTCACAAAGATAACAGGAAATGAATCCTGATAATACCCTGCCTAAGCAACCAAACATGTTTTCACGCATATGCTCAGAAATTGCTTACTAAATCATATACTGCATCCCAGGGAGTTCAAGTGGAGAAAAAAGGCAAAAATTATATTCATATTATATTTCTCCAGAGTAAGTGCCCTAGGCACTGCTGATTTATCTTCAACCATAGACATACTTAAAATAAATTGTATTATTATTATTATTAATTGTTATTGCTTATTTAAGGAAAAATAGCATTTCTCTCTCATGTATTTTTTGGGGTTGAGCCCCCAAATTTGCTTTGAGTACATTGTTCCAACATACACTCTGATTTTCTTCTAAAGTTCTGGATCAGAACTTGCCCAGATCATTAGCAGTTTTCTTCCCTTAATGCATGATTTCTGTCTGCCCCTGGGTGGCTTTATTTTAATTAGAAAAAAAAATAGAATGGAAAAGTTTCAACTGTAAACACACAGAGGTTCTGTTGGCAAATATGAGTTTGGCAGAAAAAAGGCCCATAGCTGTAGTTTATTGGCTCAAAAACAAGAACAATTTTGAAGGAAATTAGGATAGCTGTTTTTTTAAGTGACAATTTTCTCCATCAGGTAGATTACACTATTTCCTGTTATTTTATGATACTGATATTTCACTTATACATTTTCTCCAGGTCTTATAAAATTTTCCATCTGGGGTGTATTTTTCTAATCCCTTTGAAAGCCTTTAGATTCCATTTCTCTTTTTCTTTCTTTCCCTCATTTTCCCTCTCATTTTTCTTTCTTCCTCTGTTTCCTTTCCTTTTTTCCTTTTAAAGTGTCAGTTTCCAAATACCTTTATCAGACACCAGGAAACACAGGTTTACATCTTAGTTAAAGGGCTCATCCATTCAGACAATTATCCATACAACTCTGGAGAACTGAGTGTGAGGGCAGAAATGAGACCCAACTACTAAAGTTACCTTTGCTTGAAACCTTACCTCATGCTTTGAATGGCTTACAGGTGAAATCCTTGAACATAAAGACTCATAGAGTTTCTAGCCCATAGACAATTTCCACATGGGAGATGAAAGAGAAGGTAAGGCCAGAGTTTCCTTCAAAGGAGACTTTGTAGGAAAAGAAAAGAATAAAAATGCAAATGTTCTCTACAAGCTTAAATAGTGCTGGGCAGAGATTTTTCTCTACCCTTTTCCCAGAAGGATTGTTATTTAAGTCTACCAAGGTGAAGATCAGGCTGACTAAAAGAAGAAGAAGGAGAAAAGAAAAGACTGAACCATCACACAGATTATGTTACAGACTGATTACAACTCATGTGACAATATTTTATTACTGATGGAACAAAACAGGAAACATTTCTTTGTTTACAGACATGATTTCTTGTTTCTGAAATACAAGTGGCTTATTTCTTTCTTTCCTTCAACATGGCAGGTCAGTTGCCTTCCCTGTATTCATCCTTGTTTCTTGGCCATGTTGCAGTATAACTTTTCTTCTGGTCTTGATATCTTTGTTCTCCTCCAACTATTTGCTCCAATCTTTTTACTGTCACTGCCAGAATTTTAACAGCATTCCAGAACAGTGTTAGTGAAAATATGGGATGGGGAGTATTGTGTACTGGACATTTTTTAGTGGAAAAGCTACTACTCAGGTGCGAGTCCTGAAATGTGAAGGTCTTCCTCCGTCTAGATGAAGGAGAGGATGGGCAGAAGTGATCTGTGGTGAGTTTGGCATATGGATAAAGAACACATGGACAGGACTTAATACTAAGCAAGGCTAGGAATGTGCAGGGAATGTAAATGAGGCCCCAAAACTTCTCTTGTGTGGAGGATGGCATTGCATGTAAGGACAGACAGCACAGCTCTTCCTTCTGAAATGGCTTGTCAGTGGTAGGGCCTGCTTCCTTACACAGTTAGTAGAACATTTAGATAATTATCTAGATAATCCACATCAAAGAAAAACTATGTGAGATTATTTATTTTTTCTTTTGTTTATCTTCCCTATGGTTTAGCCCCTGTAGCCCCTGTTATCACTCTATTTGATTTTGGTGCCCTGGGTAATAGATAGATAGATAGATAGATAGATAGATAGATAGATAGATAGATAGATAGTTTGCCTAAATTAGGGAAGGGAAGGGGAAATGGTGAGACAAAGGGTAAAAGCCAAACCACTGCAACAGCAATTCTTACAAGACAATATGTAGTAAACAAACTGTACAACTCAGGGGGGGAGGGTAATTGAGGAGGAGGGAAGGTAGGAGAAAAAAATGAGGTAAGGAGTAACAAGTTGGACAGAAATGTATTCACTACATAACATATGTAATTGTAACCCCTCTGTGCTTCAACTTGACAATAAATTTTTTTTAATTTAAAAAAGAAAAGAAAAACTACTGGGAAACGAAACACTTGGTATTTTATTGTGCATGAATAAAAATAAAATTCAAAATACCGCTGGCCATATATTTTGTTTAATATGTATGCAGCGACTGAATGAGTGAATAAGTGAAGGTATCAGTTGAGTATGTTGAGTCAATTTTATTTTTCAATGTCCATGAGGCCACAGCATCTAAACATCTCAATTGAGATAAGTCATTGTGAGCACATTGTGAGCACTTCGTATTTTCCTGAAAAATATTTGACATAAAACTTAAAAAGTTGCCAGCTCTGGAGAGTTACAACCTATTTTCAATCCATTGAACTTCTTGCAGAAATAATAGCAGTTCTTGATATTTCGGTGCTATGGAATCAACCAGTCTTTTGGTAGCCAAAGCTGTCCAAATTAAGTTGTTTGGTTTTTCCCTACGGTCTGAAATCATCTCTTGGGGAAAAATAATCAACTGGGAATCCTATTTGGTTCCAACTTTGGTCTAAAGGAACTTGAACCAAAAAGTGGGGAGAAGAGATAAGCAAATGGAAGCATGGTTGCACTAGGGGGCACTGTAAGAAATGAGTCAGGCTACCTTGAGTTAGAACAGTAGGCAGATTGCATGTTCTGTATTTCCCTTCCCAAATTGCTTTCTCGCAGCTAGCTCTCCACCAATTCAGATGCCTCACTAAGCTCCCAATCTTCCAGGTGTAACGGGAAACACTTCAAAGTTAAAGAGACATAAATGATTCTAAAACCAAGAAGTCCAGTCAGTACTAAAAATGACAGTACTAACTCATCACAACAAACGCCAACATATGCCTGTTCAATTTCTCAAGAATTGCCCTTTTGTATCCTTAAGAGAAAAAGCCAATTTGAAAAGCCAATAATCTGTTCCCATCTTCCCACTGGCTTCCATCTTCACTTGTCCTCCCTTCAAGAAGCTTGGCAGCTTAGAATCCAGACGCTAGAAATGGGAGGGTCTCCTACTTACTACATAGATATTTCTTAAGAAAAGAGAAAATGCAACGAGAGGCAGGTAGAGGTTTTAGGTAGACTGAGCACTTACATCTCCAGTGGAAAGGTTTGCAGGCTTACAAAATGAATGGATCCCCATGCTGGGTACAAAAGCGAAGCTTTGGGTTTGTCCAGTGGGGGAGATATATGGGCTAGATGGCTATTCTTTAAAAAGTGACCTACAGTGAATTACTCAAACTTATTATTCTTGAGTACCAAACCAGAAAGAGAAGATTCACACTTAAACAATGACTTAAGCTTGACTTAGCTTTCCACTCAGAGGGCCTTCAATAACCTAGAAATTATGAGTGGTCATAGAAAGCAGTTGCCGGGAGAGGTCTGGAGACTGCTTCCACACGAGATGAGTGCCCGTGGGACATGATCTCAGGGTTTTTGGAAATAGCTCTTACTTGGGTCAGTCCAGTATGCCAGACATTGCCAATACTAATTCCTAGAAAAGAATGTGAATATGTAGAAGGAGTCGAGCAGACTCATTAAAGTGTGTACAGTAATTCAAAACTCAAGCCACACTGAAACTTTGACCAAAAAGACCACCAAAGCATAGGCCTGGGCAGAATCCTTTCCACTCCAAGCAGAGAACCCAGGTCTTCAGCACACGTTTTACATTTGTACTATATATTGTACATTAGGAAAATGATTTCTTCCTTTGGTTCTCAGAAGAGGCATGTAAGGTAGACATTATCATTACTGTCAGGGTAACAAGCTTAGCAAGCTACAGTCTTATATCTTCTAATTCAAAAAAAAAAAAAAGAAGAAGAAGAAGAAAATCTTCTGGAAAAGTATTTTCATTACTCTGAAGGGAGGCACAACCACTTGTTCTCCCATAGCCTTTGAAGAAGGAAACATTTCGTTTCTCTCCTAAGAAAGGAAAAATAAAAGAAATGAGTTTGTCTTGTCTATACTTCATCCATTCCCTAAGAGCAAGCAGTGTATATGTATGTGGTACATATACACAATGGAATTTTATGCCTCTATCAGAAAGAATGACATTGCTCCATTCGTAAGGAAATGGAAGGACTTGGAAAAAATTATACTAAGTGAAGTGAGCCAGACCCAAAGAAACATGGACTCTATGGTCTCCCTCATAGGGAATAATTAGCACAGATTTAGGCTAGTCACAGCAGAGGATCACAAGAGCCTAATAACTATGCTCTTATGAACACATAAGATGATGCTAAGTGAAATAACTCCATGTTATGGAAACGACTGTTATATCACTGTTGTAATCACTTTCAACATGCCATGTGAAACCGTAGCTTCTATTGTTATTGATCCTCTTGTATCCCCTTCCTGTGGTTGTACCAGCACTATCACTGTATCTCATCTGAGTACCCTGGATACTGTGTATACTGGTATTAGAACTAGGGAAGTGAAAGGGAATATCAAAATCGAGAGGCAAAGGATAAAAAGACAAACGACTCCAAAAGTAATACTTGCAAAACCATTTGGTGTAAACCAACTGAACAACTAATGGAAAGAGAGGGAAAGGGGGATGGAGGAATGAGGAAGGAGGTAACAAACAGTACAAGAAATGTACCCAAGGCCTAACATATGAAACTGTAACCTCTCTGTACATCACTTTGACAATAAATAAGAAAAAAAATAAAAAAGAGCAGACAGTGTGAACTGTCTGCTTAACCAGATGGAAGAAAAAGAAACAGCCCAGCCCAGTCTGTAATCCAGACCCTTCCAACAGGTTCACATACTCCCCGGCTGCCCGCCCCCCCCCCCTCATCTGCCATGCCTGTGTTAGTGGCAAGCAGGCAGGGGCACAGCCTGCAGGATTTGCTGCATATCTCCAGCCCCCTGAGCAAAACGGTTCATCTCATGGGGAAGCAATTAGAAAAACTGATTACAGGTTTCTCCCCTCAGCCACAGTTTCTAATCTGCAATTTCCAGGTAACCCTTTACCTGACCCTGCTGCCTGTCTATCTGGCTTAGAATTGAGAAGGAGATAAGGTATGGTTCATTACTAAATTTCAACAAGTGTCTAATTTTCTACTTCCTCTCAAGGCCCTTGGCTAAATCACACTGCGCATATGTCCTGGCCAATAGGGAAAATGTAGGCATTTATAGTCTCACATAGTCTTGCCATTCCAAGACTATGACCTTGAGCTCAACAAATTAACTTCTTTCTGCCTCAATTCTCACTTCAAAACAAGGCCCAAAATAGCTACTTCGTCGTATTTTTGCGAGAATGTGTTGTATACAGTTTCTAGCATGTTCTGGCGTGGAAACAGATAAGTCTTGGTTAGAGTCCTACCTCAGTCATAAACCTTAAGACACTTTCCCAAAGTATCCATAAAGATAAAGCTAAGCAGAAAATAGAGGGTGTTATCTTGAATATGGCATATAGCATTTTTCTGAGTGGAGAATTATCTAAAATAAGCATCCTAGGTGGTTCAAATTCACCAAATACAGTTCAGTCATCCCCCTCTTTCCTGCTGGGAATCTCTCACACAATACTGATGAGAGAAGCCATGCACTGAAAGCTCCTGTCTTTTGGCAAACTAAACAAAACAGAACAGCACCTAAACATCATTCCGGCAGTACCTGAATAGAGTTGGTGATCTTCCTCGCAAGCCTGCAGTGGCATCTTTTGGAAACACCACACAGAAAGCTTCTGATGTTCAGCTCACATGAGTGAAATCTAAGCATTTCTGATAGGTTGAGATAAAGAACCAACATTGGATAAGTGGGGGCCATTGTGTTTGAACAAACACCTCTGAAAGGTAGGCATATGCTTTGAAAACAAAAATGTTCCCCCCGAAACTGAAACTAGAGATATTTAGGATTTCTTTATCCTGCCCTCTTGTGCAATTTCCCCTTCACTCGCAAGTTCATTTGGCTGTACTTGTCATCACTTCATATTCTATGGGCTATATAAGCTCTCCTTTGTTTCCACTATTTTAAGCTCCCTTCTTATCATGGAACTGATATTTGTTCTGTCTTTGCTCAATGGTCATAGCAGCAGGTTTGAAATCCCTAGACATGCTGGAGCCACTCTGTTGAATCCCAGCAGTTGAAGGGGTCCTTGTTTCTTTCCCAGAGGGCCTTCACGGTCTTTTCTGAAGTACAATCAGTGAACTCAGGAGTTATTATTTCCTTCCAAAGGGGTTCCAAGAACTTATATTTTTCTAATAAGATGCCATGTTCTATTGAAGGAATTGGCTTGGAGTTGTTCCAGTGATTGTTTTCCTTAATGAGAAAAGATTGTAAATGAAAGTGAGATGTGTAAACTCAGGTTTGTTTGTTTTCATCTTGGGTTTCTAACTAGGAAGTAGTTATGTCTTCAGTATTAATCAGATCTCAAGACCAATCTTACCTACATGTGGACAGGCTCTCTAATTCTGAAAGTACTTAGAGGAGTGAGCTTTCTTAAAATAGCAATAAGGATTAACATGAAAATGCAATTCAGTGAAGCAATACCTCTACAAAGAAGTGTTTCTCCAAAGTTTATTTCTACCTCACTACACCTGAAGAGTCTAACATATACCAGCACAACAGAGCCTCATAGTGTCATGGTGGCAGTGATTTTCAGTAGGTTGAAGCCAGGGGATGAATCATTACTGATATTCACTCATTTTCAAAAAAGAAGATTCAGTAGGGGAATAGAAACTAGGAGACTGGAGCCCTATAGTGTGGAGGTCAGGCATAGTAGATAAATTTGGAAGATGTGCAATTCCTATGTCAGGCTGGAACTTATAACCAAATCAAAACACTTCAATAGTGCCAATGTCTCTGTACCAAAGAGACTCTCTTCTAGTATGTCTATACTGGTTGTTCAAATCATCAGCCACTCTATGTGCAGTCTTAAAGGAGTCTAACAAGGCCCAAGACACAGATACTTCTGCCTTGTCAGATGCAAAATTTAGTTATCTATGGCTATAAGAGCCCCAACCAAATTATAAAAGAGAGAGATACAAAGTCATAAAGATAAGAACCCAGTCTGTGCCACACTAAAGAAGAGATTTTTACATCCTTTTAATCTTTACCGTGTGTATTTAAAATAAGAACATATTGCAGTCAATATCAGAAAAAATGAATCCTGATTTGATCATTTAACTACTGACTCCCAAAGCCTTCAGTCTTGCTTTTAAAAGAAAAGCCTGGTTCCTCTCTCATCCTTAATTTGCTGTAAAAAAAAAAAAAAGGTCAATATCCATTGGCAAAGTTCTAGCTCCTAGACAGATGAAAATCTGCCCAGTTATTTGGGCTATCCACTTCAATAGTGACACATGCAAAAATAGTCATAAGCTTCAAGATGAATGATTCTGTCCTGAAATTCTCATAAAATATGTTAAGCATGGCCTAGAGAAACTCAAACAAACTTCTCATGAAATAGACTAAAGAGCTTGTTGATCTTCACACATTCAAAGGAAAGTTGAACTATACCTCTTGACATAAATGAAAGTCAGAAGCCCGACGCTATACAAAATTTCCCTCTGTCTGCCTTTTCTGAAGGAAAAGCTGGATGGCTAGTATAGATAAGGACAGTTGTTCTTTAAGGATTACTCTCAGAGCAGCAGCAGCAGTAGCAACTAGGAATTTGTAAAAAACATAACCCATCTACAATTCTGAGGTAGAGTCTGGTGGTCCATGATTTAGGAAAAAAAAAAAATCTCCAGGTGATTCTCAAGCACAGTAAAACTTGAGAACCCCCTGTACCTTGGTAAATTCCAGTTCTTACTAATCCAATAGATTAACTAGACCACAAAGATTGATTTATCATGAGCTGAACCAAACTGCAGAGGATGGTAAGGAAATCTTCTCTGCCTTTAAGGAGTTAAATATAGACAACAGACAGCAAGGAAAGAACAACTCATATGCACTTCTATTCTGCTTTGGGTAGTTCTGACACAGGCAAAGAACCATGTGGCTATTACATATGGTGAGCAGAGATGGGTCAATTATAATTCAGGTGTGCAGAAAAAACTACATACTCAAACACCACTTCAAACTATGCAAAAGATCAATGGATTGCTAAACAACTATGTCAGCCAACAGCTGGTCTAATGCTAATCCCTTAGAAATGGAGTGGTTCTTGGAGAGAAACATAAAGGACATGAAACTTAGAATCACAAACAACTCCAGATTCTACCTATAATTGCCCTTGGCTACAAACCAAAGGCATGCCTACTCTTGGTCATATATCCAGTCATACTTTTGCTCAAAGATACTGATCTCTACATTAAAGGATTCCAACCACAGTGACTATGCAGATGGCTGTGTAGACCAGTCAATGCTAGATAATAATGTTGTATTTTAGATTTGGCTCAGGCAGAAAGGACTGCAGGTTATACTTGGATGACAGAAGACTGAAGGTGAGTTAGCCATTCATTGAGCACTCCAAATTACATGAAGTGTGACAATAGCAATCTCAGATAATGGTTTCTTTAGCAAAACCTAACCAACAAGGAGCACAAGAAAAATGTTGCCAAGACAGAAAAGAATAAATCAAATATACTCACTATGCTTATTAAACTACAATTGTGGTGTTGGGAATATGGCCTAGTGGTAAAGTGTTCATCTTGTATACATGAAACTCTGGGTTCGATTCCTCAGCACCACATATATAGAAAAAGCTGGAAGTGGTGCTGTAGCTCAAGTGGCAGAGTGCTAGCCTTGAACAAAAAGAAGCCAGGGGCTGGGGATATGGCCTAGTGGCAAGAGTGCCGGCCTCATATACATGAGGCCCTGGGTTCGGTTCCCCAGCACCACATATACAGAAAATGACCAGAAGGGGCGCTGTGGCTCAAGTGGCAGAGTGCTAGCCTTGAGCAAAAAGAAGCCAGGGACAGAGCTCAGGCCCTGAGTCCAAGCCCCAGGACTGGCAAAAAAAAAAAAAAAAAAAAAAAAAAAAGCCAGGGACAGTGCTCAGGCCCTGAGTTCAAGTCCCAGGACTGGCAAAAAAAAACTGAACAAACCATTAGTATTCAAAAAAGGATATTCTATTTTTATAACTGATTTCCACTAATAATACAAAGATTCAAGAGTTTGCCTCTTACTTAAGACCCAGGTGCTTCAGAACATGTGTACTGACATCTGTTCCACAAACATAAGAGAATTTATGCATTGTGGAGGAAAAGAAAAAAACTGAACGGTGCACTAACCCTATTTATTAAAGTGATCAAATTCATCTCTAGTATCAGACTAGGATAATCTTCTTGCTGTGAATATGGCCTAGTGGCAAGAGGGCTTGCCTCATATACATGAAGCCCTGGGTTAGAGTCCCCAGCACCACATATATAGAAAAAGCAAGAAGTGGTGCTGTGGCTCAAGTGGCAGAGTGCTAGCCTTGAGCAAAAAGAAGCCAGGGACAGTGCTCAGGTCCTGAGTCCAAGGCTCAGGACTGGCAAAAAAAAAGAATAGAATAATCTTCTTTCAAAGAATTCTTTTAGTAAATCAGATCAAGGTTTTACCTTGGAAAGAAAAATGAGAAATATGATAAGTTGGAATGGTAATACAGACAGACAGACAGATAAATGGATAGACAAATAGAATCTTCCCAAATTTTACATTAATACCTATAATCTCATTTGTAAACAAGAAACAGTTGGTAAGTTCACAGTTAAACTATTTTAAAATGATTAATGAATAATACACATGTCATATGTCATAGGCTGAATTATTATATTCTGTAGCCAAAAGTGCTAATAATAAATCCACTTGATTCATTGCATAAGAGAAAGAAGGGAGACACTTAATTTTACATTTCAGAACTCGTGCATCTTATCTACGAAAACAAATGCCCAAAGGGAAACATAAACAAAGTTAACTTCAGTAAGGTACATCACACAAATCTGGATATTAAGTTAATGTTATATTTAGATAATGAAAAAGTATGAGGACAGTTGTATAACTATTATGATGGAACTATAGGCATGATTTCAAAGTTTTGGGGGGAGAAAAAGTTTGTCATTGAAAACAATATTCTCCCTGTTAAAATTATTTTTCCCATCCACCCACCATTTTCCCATCTTTCATTATGGCCTGCATCATCCAAGTTTATTTTTGATGTAAGTGACAAAATCCAGTCTGAAACACAGCAGGTCTTATTAACTCTGACTTCACAAATCTGATCCTAGACATCCTCCTTTCTCTAAGCCATATTTTTTTCAACTATGTCATATTTAGGAGAGTAGGACGAAAGGTATCATTTATTCCCTCTGGTTATGTTCTCTTTGTAAATGTACTTTTCGTAGAGAATGTACAAAGAGCCTGGAAATGTATACACAAGTAGATAAAGAACCCACAATTTTCAGATGCTGACAGAATCTCTAGAATTAGTCCCCTACTCCTACTCTGATCACCATGGTGTCCACCTGAACTACTGTAGTAGCTCTCAGAGCCACCTTTGTTTACCCTGTTTCCCAGTAGGATCTTCTCACCACACTGCTTCTCAACAAGCCAAACAGTAACCAATTTCTTTTCCCCACCAGTACAGAAGGTTCACTTCCTGAGTTCCTTCAGGTCTCCTGAAGGTTCCAGTGCCTCCTGATCAGAGACTTACTCAAGCTAGACCACCAGAAACAGCACCCTTCCCTCCCTCTGTGACCCCAGCACTCTCCTCTGAGTCTGCTTTATTTTCCTGAAGAACATCTAGCACCATTTGATACAGACGTTCATTTGTTCAAGTGTTGTTGTTTACTTACCTTTTTGTTTTCTAGTTTCTCACACTGAAATGGAAGGTCAGTGAGAACAGGCATTTGATTTGTGTCCATCACTGCCTCCAGGGCCATATAAACCTAGCACTGTGCAAGTCACAGGCCCTTCGGAAATATTTGTTGGATGAATCACTTCACATTTCCATTCCAATCTCTTCTTTCAAAATTGGTTGATATTTCAGGTATGTTTGAAGGATCTCAAGCCTATTTTAAACTATTAGCTGGATTCATTCGGGGTTTAGAGGCACCTATTTACAAATGGACAAATGCTGTTGCAAATTCAGTCATTGGTGCATTCCTGTTTTAAGTCAGTTCCAGTTCTGTTGCATACAACAGAAATTTATTTCTCATGGTTCTAGAGATTAGGAAGTCCAAGAACACATCATCATCAGATGTGCTTTCTTCTGAGGGTCTGCTTCTTAGTTCACAGATTCCACCTTCTCACTGTCTGTCCATGTGGTAGAAGGAACAGGGCAGCTTTCTTCCACAGACACTAATCCCATTCAGAAGTTTGCTTGTCACTTGGTCAACTTTCACAGGCCTTGCCTCTCAGAGTAAATCATTGACAATTAGGTTTCAGCAATGAATACTGAAACATCACAAACCTTGAGGCCATCACAGTACCTTCATGAAAAGTTTTTTTTTTTTACTGTTCTATGCATCCTTGAGTCAAAATGTTTAAAATTCAAATCATCAAAATAATCATCAAGGTAGAGCACACTGGTGTGGTGTTAAGATTCCCACATAGGCACTTGGGGGTGGGGTTTTCCTGCAGCTCATCTTCTTCTCCTGGTCTCCTGATTAGTCTGTTCATTCTCCCACTTCACCAATCCCGGCTCACAGATGCTTTGCTGGAAAACTAGAATTCTACAATTACCCACTAATCAGAACTGTCATGATGATAAGGATGGTGACCATTGGTGATGTTACATTAATTATTCTCCTGGCTATCCAGAACACTTAGCAGCCATGATTGGTAGAGCAGTATACTGGGTTATGTAGAAGAAAAGCTTACATTATAAAGCAATTTCTTTAACCATGACAATAAGAAATACATGTTGATTCATAATTGAACCATTGAACCCATTGACTTCTATGTTCACAGTCCTATGTAGCTCCTCTGTGAATTTTTATTCCAAGACCAAAACATATTTTACAAAAATTTTGATTACAACCCAATGAAAATACCTAATGGCACAATTTAGGAATTTTTTTAAAGTAGATAGTAAAAGAAACAGCAATATTTCATTTGAAAGCATAAAACAAGTGGGAAACTTGCTTACTCTAACCAAAAAGAACATCTGTGGTTTCAGTGACATTAAAAAAAGGTATTAAAAGGTATTCATTCCCCTTGTATAGCTCAATTCTACAATTTATACTCGACTTATCTAGGTTGTGGTAATTCAAAGTCTGAATGGGTAGTTTTGCTCTATATGTTCGAATGTGTTATTGTGTGAATATATAAGCAAGCGCTTAAGAGAAAATGTAACCTACTAAACAGAACATGGCAGACAGTGCTGGCTGCCTTCTCAATATGCTTTCTTTCATTTCTCATTAAGAACAGAGCCCAGATTGTGTTTAAGGTAGGAATTTAAGCCCAGTGAAAGTATTTGCCTTGCCAGAATCTTTGCTGCCCAAGGTGGTTTTATTACCCTTCATAGGACAATGGCATTACGATGGAAATCCATAGGATTATTTTTACAATTAAAAGACCAAACTCATCTGTCAGACACCTTTTACCATCATCCTCTTCTCTCTCTTCCTCCATCTGGAATATAGATGTAATACGTAAAGGCCAAGTAGTCACATTGCAATCATGAGGATGGGAGTCACAAGGTAGGAATGATGGAACATGAATCTAGAAGGGAGTCTATGGCCTTGATAGCCTAACAAGTGACCATACCAGCTCTCGACTACTACCTCAGACCTTGTGGAAACTCCTTCAGTATGTTTTTATTACTTGCAGCCAAATACACTCCTCACCAACAGAAAAAAAAAAAACTCTGAGAGCCCTATTCACTTGCAATGTGATAAGGAAAAAACGGGTACAAATTAACTCATCTGTCTAGTTTTGCCCTCTACCTCCCTACTTTTATTAGACTGGTCCTCATTTTTGCTATTTTTTCAAATTATACATTATCCAGGTCTCAGTAACTCACACCTGTAATCCTAGATACTCAGGAAGCTGAGATTTGAGAATACACGTTCAAAACCAGCCCGGAGCTGGGAATATGGCCTAGTGGCAAGAGTGCTTGCCTCGTATACAGGAAGCCCTGGATTCAATTCCTCAGCACCACATATATAGAAAAGGCCAGAAGTGGTGCTGTGGCTTAAGTGGCAGAGTGCTAGCCTTGAACAAAAAGAAGACAGGGACAATGCTCAGGCCCTGAGTTCAAGCCCCAGAACTGGCAAAACCAGCCCAGGGAAGACAAGTACAAAAGACTCTTACCTTCAAAGCCAAAAATGGAACTGTGGCTCAAGCCTGAGTGAAAAAGTGAAGGGATACTACCCTGGCCCTGAGTTCAAACCCAAGTAGCACCATAAACCACTTATGCATAATTCTATATTTGTAGTGACATAACCCATCTAAATGTGATTGTAGCATTATTTTCATAGCAGAATTCAAACTCTGTTTAATGGTTTTTTATTGGATCAGGGAAGTAGCTCCATGGTAGAGTGCTTGCATAACATGCTTGAGCCCCTATGTTCAATCCCCAGCACCAAAATGAATGCATAAACAAATAAATACATTTATATCAATGACATGGGCAACCAAAGAAGGAGGCGTATATCATATTTGGCAAGCACACAGATTTCATGGTCATAGAAACAAGACAGGAACCATGTCTCTGTCTCTTTTATAAATTTTGTGATCCTGGATACTCTCCTGTCTCTCCTCATCTGCCTGCATGGAACCATACACCTGCCACATCACACAAACATCATTTATTTACTAGAATTTCTTCACAACTGTACTGTAGACATTTTGAAAAGAGAATCTTAGGTGATTTTTTTTCTCCAAAATCTAGCCCACTGTCTACCTCCAAGAGGATATTCAGTGAATATTTATTGAATGAATAAGTAATTCTTTTTTAATTTAATTTAATTTAATTGTGAGAATGATGTCAGAGTCTAATAAGCAATTCTGGGGGGAAAAATCATCACATTTCCAAATATGGACATTTTTCTATACAGGAAATTAAGCAATCAGGATCTGAAGACAGTAAAAGGAGATAGGAAGTGATCACCAAAAGCAGCTGAAGTTCTATTACCATCAAGTAACTTCCCAGCCCAGTACAGTAATGCATCTCAAATAGGAAGGGAACAACCAGTGAGTCTCTTATTTCATCAGAACACAACATGTGACCATTTAACAGGCCACTCTGGGGCATTCAAAGTCAGTTTGAAACAAAGTGATGCCTGGAGTCCAGTCCATTGTGTTCCTGAGACTTGGCTCCTTCCCTTCCCATCTAGGGTGGACAGGTCCCATGTGTCCTGCACTGGATGCTGGTGTGGAAGGAGGGAGAGCCCCACACTGCACCAAATTGTGACTCCACGGTTAGTTTCCCAGAGCTGTAGGCCAGGTGCATCAGAGCCTTGAGGAGTAAAACTGCTCACAGAATAGGGAGACTGACAAAGACTCCTCCAAAGGCTGAGAATGCGTGGCTCAGAAGCAAGAATGCACAGGCTGCTGGGAATCAGAGTATTAACAACACATAGGGAACATCCACAAGGAAGAAAGAGAAGGAGGGAAAGAGGGACGGGGGTCGGGGGGCAGGGGAGGGAGGGTAATGGAGGAAGGGAGGGAGGGATGAAACTTGGCTCCGATCTATAGGATCTATCCGGTGTTTGCTGATCTGAGAGAGCATCCTGTAGCCTCTGAGAACACATATCTTCCCGTATCTGCTCTCACAAAGGTTCTTGAAGTTAGTCTAGAAATCTTCCCTATAGTGCATTTAATGATCTATACATAGTGG
Organism: Perognathus longimembris pacificus; assembly: GCF_023159225.1. Lineage (NCBI taxonomy): Eukaryota > Metazoa > Chordata > Mammalia > Rodentia > Heteromyidae > Perognathus > Perognathus longimembris. The sequence continues at coordinate 48,545,366 of NC_063171.1, forward strand.
GAGGCTAAAAAGACTTTGCAGAGGATGATACAATGTTCTGTTTTTATTGTAAAGGTGATATACAGAGGGGTTACAGCTACATAAGTAAGGCAATAGATACATTTTTAACAGTGTTGCCCTTTCCCTCACTTTTTCCCACTTCCCTCCCCCCCACATTGTACAGTTCATTTCCAACATAGTGTCTAGCAAGTATCACTGTTGCATTGGTTCACCCTTTGTTTCTGATTCCCCTTCCCTTTCTCAAATCAGATAAACTTCCATACAAGACAAAGGGTACAGAAACCAACAACAAGGCATAAATCAAAGGGGAGAAAAAAGAATAAAGAAATAACTGAAAATAGTGCATTATAAAAACCTCTTTTTTGTAATTGGTCACTTATTTCTAGTTTGAAATAACTTCCAAGTTAGAAGGACTGCACAAGAACTAACATTTACATTTTCCTCAGATACTCAGATGTCAAGATTTACCGTCTTAGATCCATCATGACTTGTCCCATTTTTTTATTTTATTGTTTTTTTTTTCTTTTATTGTAAAGGTGGTGATGTATAGAGGGGTTACAGTTACATCCATTTGTTGGAGTTGATTTTAATAAGCTTTGTTTTATATGGTCATATGCACCTAGCTACTGTGCTATTGTGATCCTCTGCTAAGAATATTGATATGATGTTCCTAGGTGAGGATTTTGACTAGCACATTGTATTAGGGACCTGTGGGAAACACCCAGTAAGGTACGGGAGAGGGAGAGACAGGGCGTTGAGATGCAGCCCAGCCAGTCATGGAATTCACAATCCGTCTGTCTCAGCATTCCAAGCGCCAGGATTATAGGGGTGTAGCACTACTTCCACCCTGGAAACACATTCTGCTTTGTTTCTGATTGGTTTGTTAATGGTCACAAGGATAAAGACAGAAGCCTGATCTTAAACATACCATTTTTGTGGACTTTTTTCTACTATCTTTTTTCATACAAGTAGACCTTATTCCTCTTTCTATTGTACCTGATGTCACACATAACAAGGAGAGAATACTTTGAGAGCATCTATTTAAAGTGGCTTAGTGAAAAGATAAGATTCATTATTGAGGCTCTTTTTTCCCAAGTTCTGACCTATTTTCCAGTATATGTTTTTTTCCTTTCCCACTGCCAATGCAAGGAAAAGGGACTGTGTACAGGTCAGGTAATACAAGCAATGATTATCACCAAAAATGTAACCATCCAACAACTTCAAAGGAAAAATAACCATCCATGTGACACATGTTAATAGTATTGAATTTAAAAACACTTGTTTGGACAGCCAGATGTCAAAAAGTTTGCTTCCTGATGAGTCCAAATATTCTCAGATCTGAAATTTGCTTTCAGGCCTTTCTTCCTTATTTTAATTGTAAGTCAAGTTTCAGGAAAAATTCTTTCCCACTACTGTCTACTGATCACATCACTAAGGCATTTAAAAATCCCACTTGTTTCCTATACTGGAGAAATGGAAAGAACGACCACAAATATTTGTGTAAATGTCACCATGTATTATTAGAAGCTTTGTTCAGTTTGTTAGAGGATTATTGCAGTAAGTTATCCCAGCCTCTAAGCTGGGGACTCCTCACCCAATGTTTCCTACACAGAACACAACACACACACACACACACACACACACACACACACACACACACCCCCACATAGTTACTCACTCTCTTTTACAAGTGGAAATAATTTTCCATTTCTTTGGCCTTCTATCTGTAGGATTCAGATAAGACATTTAAGATCATTGAGAGTGTTTTCAAGCCCTGGTCAAGTGGAAAGGTGGGAAAGTCATTTTCTCCCACAGAAGGCAGAAAAACAAAAACCACAGAGAGTGAGAGAAATCCCCTCTGGATGCAGACAACAAGTTCATGCTCATCTTCCAGCCTACCATTCACCAAAAAGGAAGAAAAAGAGTGAGGCAGCAGTATTCAGCTTTAACTCTTTCCTGAAACACACTGCCCAGGATGACTGGGGTTGCATTTTTATGGGATTAGATCATAAATGGGACTGAACTTGCTATTTAGTCATTTGTCACCAAATAAGAAGAATGTGATGTCCTCACATGGAAAGAATGTCAGCCCCTAAACATTTATTTCTGGCTATGTCTTTCCCAGCCTTGAGATCAAAACTTCAGCTAAGAGATAAGCATAGGTCCCAGACCTCCTCTCCACCCACTCCCTACCTCCCTACTTGCCCTGCTTGGTATATTCGTCTTCTCCACGGCTGTCTCCTGGGGCTGCAGAGATCTTTCATCTGTGATATTTATACAAGAAGTCACCCTGGCATTTTCTCACAACCCTTCGTCTCTCTGGTTGGACCAGGATTCCTCTTTCCATCTTCCTTTGTCTTTCTGGTGTTTCTAGGAAAGCAATTCTGTGTCCTGTTCACTGAATAACTACTGGCCATGTCTTCAACTGCATCACTCACTTATTTATGGCTTTTCCCATATGAAGAGTCAGATGAGCATGTTGGACAGGAAGGAAGGAGCAGATGGGTTTGGTAAGCACTCAGGTGGTAGTGTATATTATCTTTGAGCAGTGTCATAAAATGATAGAATTGCATATCCCCATAAGGTCTGTACACAAGGGGTAATTTGCCATGCCAAAGTCAATACTGCTTGTCCAATAATCAAGTCCATTCATGCCTGCATATCTATGATTTTTTACAGAGAGAAATAGCTACATTAACATTGTCTATATTCTATCTTTGTACATGGTACCTCTCTTTCCATGCCCACGACTAGCTTCTGCCAGCGTCACACAGAAAGAATGCAGTGAATTTATATGATGCACAATTTTCCTAAATTGAAAAGGGACAAAAAAAATCCCAGCGGATTGCTTAATGATAGAAAAGAAAACACTGGCCCAAGTTATTGATAGTTGAGCTCAAAAGCAAGAGTTAATCCTTTTATTTCTAGTTATTCCTTAGTTATATAAATTGCTTTGTCCCAAGTAGTGTGTATAGATTTGCTGCATTGCATAAGAGCCAGAGTACCCTCCAGATATGAAAATACTGTTGGGAAGAGGTGGGCAAGACTCCAGAGTTATCCACCCTCAGATCAATCCCTAGCTACAGGTCTAATTAAGGTATGACTTGGGGGAAATTACTACTTCCTAAATCTCAGTTTCTGAAAAGCAGAGAAGAATGATAGTATCCTATCTTCTCGGTTGATTAGAAAATTTAAATAAGATAACTCATACAAAACTCCTAGCTTAGTACCTGACTTGAGAAGATGTGCCAATTCTTCTTCTTATTATTACTATTATTATTATATTTATTATTATTTATTATTATTATTATTCTATCCAACAAATCTCATTTTAAGGAACCAGTGGGTGCTTATGAGTTTATTCTTTTATCAGCTTATGAGGAATCATTTTGTGGATAATATCTTGTTTGGCAAAATGAAAAATTATTTTTATAGTAATTGTATACATATAAATTTTTGACAAAAATATTCATTTCATATGTATATAAGTTTTCACCAGATAGTTACATATATTCTTATATGTGTGCTCATGTAATACATACATATGTATAGTTTGCATGCGTGTAGAAATCTTTTTTCCTATCAAATCAGATTTGTCCCACAAATTAGACCTACTGAAATCACACACCATTCTTTTTTTTATCTCTTAAGATCGCAAGAGGAAAAGATCATGTAATGATCAACAGATTCCTGGACAGCGATATTCCAGGTTCCTTTCAGAAATCAAGTCTAATGACATGCACATCATTTTTACTCCATCTAATGGAGCACCAGTTTCTGCAAGCTCATGTCTTCCACGGTCCTTCCAAGGTCCCAAACACTGAATGTATAAGTCATTCCTGGTGCTGACTTAAACCATTTCCCACTGTCCAGAACTTTTTGCTGAGTAGTACTGAGTAGTACACATTCAAAGGATCCAGTGAGTTCCTCTCTTTGTCTCTCTGTGTCTCTCTCTGTCTCTCTGTGTCTCTCTCTTTGTCTCTCTGTGTCTCTCTCTGTATCTCTGTATCTCCGTCTCTGTCTCTCTCTCTCTCTCTCTCTATTTCTCTCTCCACTTAAAACATGGTTGGGAATTGTGAAGTGGGAAATGGGAAATGATTTTAAAGTTTCTGGGTCTTACAAGGTCTCAAAACATTCTTGGCTCCATAATGTTTTTTTATGGCAAGACCCCAGCAAATTGTGTTGTAAATCAGCATCTACTTAGGGTTTTTCAGAACAAAGGAAGGGAGGGAGGGAGGGAGGGAGGGAGGGAGGGAGGGAGGGAGGAAAAAAAAGGAAAGAGAAAGAAAGAAAGAAAGAAAGAAAGAAAGAAAGAAAGAAAGAAAGAAAGAAAGAAAAGAAAGAAAGAAAGAAAGAAAGAAAGAAAGAAGGAAGGAAGGAAGAAGGAAGGAAGGAAGGAAGGAAGGAAGGAAGGAAGGAAGGAAGGAAGGAAGGAAGGAAGGAAGGAAGGAGAGAAAAAAATATTGCTGAGGATGTAGATCAGCAGTATAGTACTTGCCTAGCATGCATGAGACCCTGGGTTCCTTCCCCATACCAACAAAATATATTTCTAAAATATTTTAAAGAGCAAAAATTATAGATATAATAAAGGATATTCTATCTTAATATGTCTTTACCTTTGCAGAATTTCAATTTGGTCACTTTGGATGATAAGGACAGTAGCTTGGTTTGAGTTATTTTTTTCATATTTTTAAGCCTGACTGGATTTTTTTGTTGTTGTTTTGTGCCTACCTACCCTTATATCTATACACCCCCCACACACACACAGACACACACACACACACAGATAGAACTTACTTGTATCTAACTTTCACTCTCCAGTTCTTGTATTTTTGTCAGTGTTTAATGCCCAAAAGAGGAGCTAGATAATATCTTTGTTTTAAAGGCTCTGTCCTTGCTATTTCAGGGAGAACCAATGTCAGTTGACACATCTAACTTATTCAAGTCCATATAGAGCATGTCTCATAAGTGGCTGAGGATTTTGTTCAAGAACTCATCACTGACTTCCTGTAGGATTCTAGGAAGTGGGGAGCTAGAACAATTTCAATTCAATACAGAACTTATTCTTGATCCCCCGATTGGATACCTGCTTAGACTTTAGGAGCAAGAGAAGAAAATGCAAGAAAAATGGAAGGGAAAGCTCTCTAATCTACATAATGAGCAAAATGAAGAAACTAAAGGGTGAGGCTTCTGCCTCACACCCTATCTAAAATGGGTTCTGCTTGGCCTTAAAAATGACGTAGTTGGACTAAGTTACTGACAACACTCATTCATTTACTCTGAGTTAAAAACAGAATTACTTACCCAAGACATAAATTTGTTTATTCTTTGCATAAGATTGCTCTTATTCATTAGGTTCTATAGGTTCCTTCTAGACCTCTTGAGTTTTACTTCCCAGGGATGATGGTGCACACATTAAAAAAAAAATTAAAAGCACCAAGGTCTTATTGTGTTTTATCCCAAGAAACAACTATCCCCTAGTTTGTTTTAAGGGAAAGAAAGGAGAAGAGAAAGCAGAATTGCACTGGGCAGTGTTCTAATCAGGGGATGCCCATTTGGCAGCTGGCACAGATAAGCTCCTGTTCTGTCAAGCACTCATCTCCAGGGTGCTGAAAAGGAGAATAACAGAGCAGATACAGCAAGGCTTTCTCAACTCATCATTTAGGAAGGCTTTCTTTTTATTCTGTGCCAGGAAGTTGGTAAAGCTACAAATAAAACCCTGAAGTTATCACTGGGCACATTTAAATAGTGAAGCAAATGAATTTCCAGGGTCCAGGCTTAGGGTAGCAACCTGAGAGAAGCACAGAGAAGTAAAATCATGTTGGTTTGAAAAGTACAATAGCTAGTTCATCTGTGAGCTGAGGTGAGAAATAGCTTTCCCTCCCTCCACCAACCTCTTATTTTTGGAGGCATACCTCTAAACTGATTATGTCAGAGAGCAGAGATATGTAAATGAAAATTGATATCCAACCATCGCAATATATCAGGCCATCAGCAGCTCCACCGAGGGTCAGGTTCTCACAAATGGTTCCAAATATCACAACGAAGCAACCTGTAATGCGATCTTCTTTCTCCAAATGGTGTGAAAATGACCTCAGTGCACAAACACACAGAGGGAGACTGGACTGCATCTTTGGTCAAATATCTATCTTACCCTGCTGGCAAAGCAGGAACTTCATGACTTCACATAAAGACTCAAGGAGTAGTGTAAGATCGTGGAATAAGGTATACAGAGGTACATGGAATGGAAATCAAAGACCTGGCTTTAGTGGTTCCAAGTCTCAGAAGACATGTTATCTAACCTCAACAGTCCTCGGTTTTCTTGTCTGCAAAAACAGGATTAGAAGAGTGTTCCCAAATCTCTTGGAATTGAAGGATTCTGTGATACAGGAGACTTAGCTATCTGATCTCAGTACTCTTCTGCCAGAGAGCTGTACACTCCAAGGAATAGGTGTAGGTCCAGATTCTGTGACATTTCTATCTTACATCTATAACAACAGATAGTGTAATAAAACAAGCAAATGGAAATGGATATCAACTGATATAAACTAAGAGCTCTTAAGTATGACTAAATGTGACTGAAATGTCCACATTTTAACAAAAATATATATGTGTGTGTATGTGTGTGCATGTGTGTATACATACATAATTTAAAAATAATATATCAAACAAGTAGGATTTATTAATAGTGGATGAAGACAAAGAATTATTAAAGGATAAAGGCGAAAGATGGCACGATTGTCAGCATTCAATATTACACTTATTGTCAAAGAAAAGGAAGGTATGAACCAATTACTGAACTTTCTTGTTGCATAGAAAGTTATTATAGTGCGTGCCTATGGCTCAAACCTATAATCCTAGTTACTTGGGAGGTTGGAAGCTGAGACTCAAAGTTCAAGCAGACAAATCTATGGGCCTCTTAACTCTATTTAACCAGGGGGAAAAAACCAGCATAGCAGGTGTAGCGCAAGCTGAAGAGTGCCACCTGTGAGCAGAAAATGATGAACCAGAGTACACAATACTGAGTTCAAGCTCAATTTCCAACACACACCCAAAATGCCAAGAATTTTTTTCAAATGACGATATTAACTTTGAGGAATAAGGTATAAACCCTCAATTTTACAGATTCAATAATTCTGCACTAATGGCCATAATGGGATACCATGATGGAAGATCGATTGTTGACAAAGAGTCTGTCTCCCATCAGTTAAATAAAGCCAGGATCGCTGAGCGAGAACTCTAAGCATCTGTTGGAATAAGCACAGACCTAAGATGGAACACTGTCCATTTTGAATCATACCTCATCCTTCACCTGCCTAGTCCTGTGCTCTACCACTTGGACAGGATCTGTGCTGGCCCAAAGTGAATACTCAGCAAGACTTCAGTGAGTACTTTGACACACTGAATAGGAGAGTAATCACTCACTTACCTTTTCTACCATTGCCTGCCATTCCACTACTCATTCATTCCAAAAGCAGGAGTGAACTACAATAATAGATGCTGAGGGGAAGAAATGTCATGTGAGTAGATTTTGTTCCTCCTAATGGATCACTCAGTCTAGAAGATGGCATAAACATTAGCCAGATAATAACATAAAATGTGTCTATGCCTAAAACAGGGGTAGGTTGGTGCCATGAAGGAAAAGGAGCAAGGAGTGGCTCCAATTTGGACCTAGCTGGGGTGGGAAAGGATCTGTTCTGGATGTTTTCTTGAAGCAGTGCCATTTAAGTCATATCTCCAAAGTGAGTAGCAGCCAACAAGGCAAGAATAAGGAAAGAACAATTCGGACTTGAGAAATTGCATCCAGGGGATTGGAACCTGGAAAACTAAGACGTGGTATCAAGAGCACAGGCAGTGACTAGAAGATGATTCCTGCAGGTTCGTAGAATCCATGCTCTGAATTATCATAGTAATGACAGCTCATACAGAGCAGATACTTTGTGTGGGGCTCTGTGTTCTAAGCCAAGCATACCAAGAAAATGAGGATCTCAATCCCTTGCTGCAACAAAATAGAACTGTTGTTTGTAAAGACAGGTGTTTTCATATGATTTTATTTAAAGTATTACAAGTGTTGCCAGCTGCTGACGGTTCTCGCTTGTCATCCTCGATACTCAGGTGGCTCAGATCCAGAGGACTGTGGTTCAAAACTAGTGTGGGAAGAAAAATCACCAAGACCCATGTCCTACTAACCAGCAAAAAGTAGAGCTGGAAGTATGCCTCAACTGGTTAGAGCGCCAGTGGTAAGTAGACAAACTGAGAGTGTGGGGCTCTGAATCCAAGCCCTAGTACAGAGTGAGTGTGTGTGTGTGTGTGTGTGTGTGTGTGAGAGAGAGAGAGAGAGAGGAGAGAGAGAGAGAGAGAGAGAGAGAGAGAGAGAGAGAGAGAGAGAGAGAGAGAGATCCCAGGGTTTGAGAAGGAGGTTGATCTGGACACTGAAAAGTGACACAAAATAAATCACACAGAAATTCCAAGTGTATAGACTGAGACCAGGAGAGAAAATGTTGAAAGATGTCTGGGAGTCACCCCAGGATGTCTTCGATGTCAACCAGCTGGTATATAAAGTCAAATGAAAAGAGGAGCATCAGCTGATTCCCACATAGACACCCACATGAAATGCCTGCCTGCCTGCCTGCCATCAACTGAGTCTTTCTCTGAACTCCATCAAAAACAGAGAATAGATGACACACACACCAATTAGTAACTTCTTGTGTGTATCCCGCAAAATCAATCTTTTCTTTTTGTAAATTTTTCCATCCACTACAGAAGGAAAATGTATCTTCTCATACCAAATAACCAGAGATCCAAAAGAATGCACCAATAAAGAAGAGAAACATACTTAGTCATCTGTAATATGCCCCTTGGGATAAATTAACCACTCCTCCCTACACTTCCATGTGCCTGTACTCAAGTCTTTCAAACCACTTACAATTTCCCTTTCACTGTTTAATGTCAGTGTGTTCCTGCACAATTCTAATTATTCAACTCATCAATTAACTCAGCTGATTGTTGTCAAAACTACACTGTAAACTAGTGTTCATGTAATCTCTTAATAGTTGAGATAACGAGGTAGAGAGTGAATAGGTGACTTAACCAAGGCCACTGCTACTCAGGTATTTGACCTTAGGTCCTCTGGTTCCAGAAATATACACATGTATTATTTGTATTATTATGCACTATTATATCCTATACATATTATACATTATTATATCCTTTACATTATAATGTGCATAATAAACCAAGGCTTAGGACACTTTTTTATTCTGGGAAGTCTTAAGTTGATATGTTCATTTGTGTAGGCCTCCCCCATTGTGTCTTTGCAATGTGACTGTAGCCATGGACAATCTGCTTAATGATAAAGCAAATAAATACATTTTCAAAACAGAGCTGGATTGGATAGGCCTGACCCTCCTCTAAACTAGGTCATCAGTGCAAATGAAAAGCTCACTTTTCATATACTTACAGAGCTTGGAAAGGATCTTGGTTCCTGGAGGTTCTTACCCCCTGTTTGTAGGTCTTCATTATATATTCCAAAAATGCACATTCAACTCCTGCTCTATGTCATGCACATATTTTTTGGTCAGTAAAGTAATATCAGTAACATAGGTTGCTTCTATCCACCTGAGAATAGAGGAGCCAGACAATAAACAAATGCTGGAGATACACTAGGTAGCTGATAGAATGTTAAATGAGGTAAGGGCTGGAGAGAAAACCAGCTTGGGACAAGGCAATAAAAGGAGGCAGGGGTGGCTGCTTCAGATGATGGTAAAGGAAAGCCTCTCTGTTGGGAAGTTTGTACAGGAGTCATTGAATCTGGGAGGTAGATGCACCACATGAGGAGAAGAGGTCCAAGGGCTGAACCCTGAAGATTTCCAGCATTTCAATACTAAAATGCAGGGGATCCAACCTCACACCAAAGTAAGGTACGTGCATTGTGAAGAGTAAAACCAGCCACACTGCATGCTGCTCACCTTCATGGGGAGGAAACCCTGAGACGTTCCTTTTGGACTTGGCACTTTGTATACTTTGACTTGGTGTTTTGTATAATGTTGATCTCTACCTACTAGTCAGATGGGTACTCTCTAGGTACAAAATCAAAGAATCTAACGTAGAAGCAAGGCTGGCATCCAACCAATACAAACAGCAGTAGTTGACTGAGGTAAATATCTAATCTGGATACTTGAGGCAAGCCCAAATAAATACTTTTTCATTCCTGCTCAGAATTCTTTACTATGTATTCTGAATTTCTACCATTCATCATTACATGGCCTACTCAAAATAGTCTAAGCATCTTCCTTTTACTGGAGAAGTCATCGACAGTAATGAATCTTTGTTTTGAAAATTAGATATAGAATACAAGGCAGATATTGCCAATTTTCTGGTTGTTGATTGCTTTAGTTAAAACAGATTCGATGGAAATTTGGGGTAACATTCCAAGTTACCTGCTATGGGCATGTTTAGATGGCTATGTCACTCTAAATAGACTGTTATCTCATTACTAAACCATTGTAGTATTAATTTGCTTAACTGATCTGAGAATAATACAGGCACATAACAAAGAAGCTCTTGCCCATGTAAGGATAGACAGGGAACCCTGATTATTCTTATCCCCAGTAAGGATTCCTGTAGGGTACATGACATTAGCCCTGATGGAGAGACACCCCCATTCTCTACATTCCTGAGATGAACAAATGCCTTTGGAGGATAGGTATCTTGTTTGGAGGAAATTCCAGAATCATTTTCCAACTCTGCAGTCCAGTAACAAAAACACAAACTCCTGTGAAGAGCACAAGGTGAAGAATGCCAAACTTCCTTAAAAAGGTTCACCCTTCATCATTTTCCTATGTTATTTTGTACAATGGAGCATACAAATTTAAGAGTAAGAAGGGGAAAGGTGGCTGGATACCTCTCAAGCAGATTCCTGAACTCTTAGAAAGCAGCCACCCTGTCACTTTTGTACCTCACCAAAGGGCACTGAGGAGGTATTGGGGGAATACATAGACCTGTCTGAGAGACTAGCTTTGTGTGTAAGTCACGTCTGATCTTTCAGATGCTGTTTGTGTGTTACTTCTCCTGTGTAGGCTATTCATCTTCCCAGAGTTTTCCTACATAAATAAATTAACTAAAGTCCAACTGTTCAAATTAGATTTAATTAACAAAACCTTAATATGACTCTCAATGCCTATAGCCCAACACCAGAAGTAGTCTAGTTGTATGTTTTTTGTTTTGTGAGATTCGTATTCTAATTCCCTCTCCCTTCCATCCCCCCTCTCTCTTTCTCTCTCTATTTGCTCCCATTCTCACATCAGACTATTAACTCATTCAACACACATGTATGACTGTGAGCTAGACAAGTCCTAAATTCTGGAGATGTGAAATGAATGGAGATACCAGACCTCAGTGAGCTCACTGACTGGAGGCTGTGGCCATGACAAAGAAGGAGGTTATTTTAAAACAGCTTGTTTTCTCCCTCATCACCCTTTGGATGTCTCTACCACTCATCTCTGAATCATTCAGGTCAAGTGGCTGTCTGAATGCTGAAGTACCTCTTCCCTGCTAATTAGCAAATGAATAGGCCTTAGCTGTAACTATGTCGCATTACCCTCCGGAAGGCTACTTTCAGCCTTTACCCCCATTACAAATCATCAGGCAGAGACTTCTGCTCCTGCTGCTGCTGCTCCCTAGCTTGACCTTCAAAGTCAGTACTGGAATGTCAGATGAGAATGTTGGAATCAATAGTCTTAAGATCCTTTCTAACTTCTGTCATTCTGACTGTCATTATTTCATAGGCAAGAAATATCCATTCTCAGCCAAAAGGACTCTCTGGCACTTCCTGGTATATTTTGAGGAAATCGTAGAATCCCAAAGTGCTGCAAAGAATCTAAGATCTTTCAAAGGCAAATATCTACTTTAATACAAGCAAGCAAAATTAAGAGCTCTCAAAGAAGCACAACTGAGCCTGGCACCAGTGATTCACACCTGTAATCCTAGCTACTCAGGAGGCTGAGATCTGAAGATAGTAGTTTGGAGCCAACCCCAAGCAGGAACGTCCATGAGACTCTTATCCCCACTTATTAGCTAAAAAGTCCAGAAGTAAAGTTGTGGCTCAAGTGTTGGAACAGTAGCCTTGAGAACAAAGAAGCTCAGGGATGGAACCCAGGCCCCAAGACCAGCAAAAACAAAAGTAAATAAATAAAATCACAACTAAATGAAATGGAAAGTTTTGGGGCTTAATTTTTCCTACTTAAATTCAAACAAGAATGTAAATCTTGTCAGAAATTTTTAAAAATCTAATCTTTTTAATAAAAAAGGGATCAAATAAGTGTCTATTCTGGGAAAATAGAGGCATAAAGTTGTAGCAAATGAGCTACAAAGACCCAGAACACAAAAACAGTGAGGGCTTGTGACATTAGTAGCTTCCCCAAATCTGTTCTTACCTAATAAACTAAATGATCACATTAAGAGACTATGAAGTTCTATCCTCATATGGTTTTAGGAAGTCTATAACATAAACACAATTACTATTCTTTGGTAAATATCCAAAATTTTTAGAAATTCTTTACAGCACCAATTTAACAAAGTTAATTACTCAACAACCCAAAAACTTGTCATTCTAATTTCAGCCTAAATTACAACGAACTGGAAATGTCCTGTCTCAAGGAAATCTAGGCAGCACAAATCAATTCATCGGATAATCAAGGAACTACATATGCCTGGAACTTGCTAGACACTATTGAGGAGAAAGATAACTATATCATAGACTCTATCCTTAGGCAATTCATTTCATTCATTGCTTTAAGACTACTTTGAAATCAATAATGCAGATCTTTTCTTTTGTAGACACTGGGAATGCAACATTAAATGAAACAAAATCCAGCTTGCTTAAGTCAGAATTCAAAGTGAAGAGGGGCACAGTAAGTGAATATGAGCAGGAAGTATCTCAGGAAGTGAGAATTGGTCAATGGGCAGGAGTTCTACAGACAGGTAGGAGAAGAAATCATGCCAGGCAGAAAGAGTGGCATCAGCCACTATGCAGAATTGCAGACAAACATGGCTTTTCCCAAGTATGATTGGAGTTTGATATGGGAGAATTCTAAGCTGAATCTTGAAAATTAGGATGAAGTAGGATGCAAAGCATACTAAACACTATGCTATATAGTTTAAATTAGTTTTGACTGTGTCCTGCTTTCACAGCTGGGCATAGCATATGGCTCACAAAAATAGTTTGTCTGCTACTATTGTGATGTTGAGTTGGGGACAATAGAAGAGAGAGGAAATAAGAGAATATTACCAGGCATAAATATGCTTATTATCAAGGGATCTATAGTAAGCAGGTTTTTAAAAACTCACTTGCAAAGAATGATAACAATATATGTTGGCATAATATACACCAATTAAAATAAATATGTTTTCTCTAATTTGTAATAGCATGGAAAAATGAAGTTAGATTTAAAAAATTGTGAGTTAATACATAGATATGTAGATATATATTTATATTATATATAACTTTGGGGGGGGGTGAACTCAGAATTGCATGCTTGGTCTACCATTTGACTCATGTAGCATCCAGCCCTGTTTTTGCTTTATTTTTAAAATTGGATCTCATGCTTATGCCCAATCCATCCTGGACTGAAAGCCTCCTATTTATGCTTCCCACATAGTTGAAATAACAGTTTTGCGCCACTGCCCCAGCTTTTTATTGGTTGAGATGAGCATTTCTGCTATTTTTTAAATAATGTTTATCTTGCCCACCCTCTAAAGAATTCTCTCTAGAGCCAAATGCTGATGCTCATGTCTGTAAACCTGCCTACTCAGGAGGCTGAAATGTGAGATTGCAGTTTGAAGCCAGCCAGGAAGGAAAGACATAAGACTCTTAACTACTGAAAGCCAGAAACAGAGGTCTGGGTCAAGTGGTAGAGCACCAGCCTGAGTGAAAAAGATAAAGGAAAGTGGCCAATCTCTGAATTCATGCCTCTGTACCAGCACGTGTGTGCGTGCACACACACACACACACACACACACACACACACCCCTTTGGATCATCAGAGTGAAAAATGCAATATCCATGCAAATTAGCTCAAGGAAAACATTAAAAACCAGAGTTGCATTTATACACGGTCAACAACAAAACTTGGGCTGTCTCCACATGCAGAATTAGTGATCTCTTCCCCCAATAGGCTTTTGATGTAGGCTTGTTATGTAGCCCAGGCTGGCCTAGAAATTATGATCTTCATGTCTCTGACTCCTCTCTCTCTCTCTCTCTCTCTCCCCCCCTCTCTCCCCCCTCTCTCTTTCTCTCTCTCTGACCCCTTCTGTGTGTGTGTGTGTGTGTATGTGTGTGTGTGATAGGTTTGCACCACCACAGCTGGCTCTCACCTGTTCTTGACTGAACTCTATGACTAGGCTTTAGCTCTCTAATACCTCCTGAAATATACATAATGTTTATTGCTGATGTTTACCTCCCCACCTCCCCACCCCACAGGAGTCTCAAACTGAGTTGACCTGACTATATACATAACATTGCTTGGAGGTCCTTGGACACTTGTTTTGTCCAAGAGGACTTAGCTTTGTCCCCAAGTTATTACTCATACTTACAGATATTCACCATGAAGTGTTAGAATTGCATCACTGCTTTATAGAATTTCCCAAAAGATGCCAAAAGGAAATAGAATTCCTTCCTCTGGGGACCATCTTGCGTGACGATGTGTACTTCAGGAATTAAAATAGAAGCTTTGTTTATTGTAAACTAAAAGCACCAGCCAAAAGGAAGTAGTGTCTTGGTACTGTGACTTTTCTGGATCATAAAACATCCTTTATTATTCATTCCTACACAACAGAGGCATCTCTGTTATTGGGGCTGAAAAATTATATAACTTTCATTCAAAATATTTTATTAACCTCCATGTACCCAAAGAACAAGGCCATGACTTTTCCTCTGCTGACTCAAAATCTGTGTTCCATTATTCTCTCCATTCCCTCTTGTTCCACTCCATGTTGATGCACATTGAATAGTCAGGAAGGATTAGCAAGTTGGATATCAAGTAACAGAATAAATCCACCAAAGTGTTTAAATGAGATCTCCATATCTGCATATAAACCCGTGTGGACAAATATTTAGACAAATTGTGAAAGCTTAAGGTTAGCTTCTGCTTCCTGAGACAGGAGATAACAAAACATTTATAGAAAGGAGATCCCGATACCTAGTCTAAAAGGAAGCCTGCCGATGGTACAAAAGCAGAGGCAGCTGAAGAGCCAAGGAGTAAATGTGAGAGCCAACAAGGGAACAGGAGAGCCTTCACTGCTTATCCTACTTAGTAATCTCTCTACATTATGCCCTGCAGAGCACAAAACATTCAAGTTCAAGCCAGGTGTTAGGAGTTCACACCTGCAATCCTAGAATCTCAGGAGGCTGAGATCTGAGGATTATAGTTTGAAGACAGCTAGGGCAGGAAAATGTATGAAACTCTTAACTCCAATTAATCAACAAAAACCTGGAAGGGGAGATGTGCTTCAAGTTGTAGAGCACTGGTCTTGAGTGAAAAAGCTAGAGACAGCATCCAGGTCTTGAGTTCAAGCCTCAGTACCAGCGCACACACACACTCACACACACACACACACACACACACACACACATACACACACACACACACATCCAAGATAAAATAAACCTTTCTTGGAGAGCACCACGTTTCTCAGGCTATGTTTCTTTTGGAGTTATTCTAAAGACAACAACCTCATTAAAATGTGAGGCAAGGAAAAGACACATGACTTTTGGAAACTCCAAATGAAATGCTTCTAGTTAGCAACTAGAGGTGTTGATCAAACAATAGTTTCCCAGCCAACATAAAAACTGGATGTATCCTGAAGACTTTGCCCTCAAGTATGGGAATATAGAGTATGTTGGTGAAGCTCAACTGGTTTCAGAACTGACCCCAGTTAAAGTATGGATAATCTTGACTTATTGTGCCACACAGGTGAAACAAAAACTCATATATTGACTTCATGACATAGCCGTTTCCCCAGTGCACTAAATTATTAGGGGTTCATGATAATCTCTTGAATAATTTATTCCACAGACTCTCCTATGCTACATTTTACAAATGAAGAATATATTACAGACATGAAAATAGAGGGAAATATTCAGATATAAGTTGCTAAAATAATGACAAGGAAATCTCACTGCACACATACAAGTTCTGTTGACATGAAAGAATATCTCCTCATCAGTCTGAGTAAACTATTACATAACAGCTAAGCTATAATAAAATCCTGATTCCAAATCAAATAAGTCTCCCAGACTTCTAAAATGAGTCACTAACAGCTTTATAAACATACAAAATATTTGACAAGGAAGTCTCTGATAATTTTTTAGTAATTATGTCTGCAAATTGTTCCTTGCTGACATCACCATTAGAAATGGTTTCCCATAAGCTTGCAGTGCCGCTTCACATCTGTTCATTAATCACAAATGCCTTGAATATTTCTACCATTATTAGGTAATTCACAGGGTTTATGTGATTATCCAGCACTCTCTCCTCCATGGAATTTTTAATTAGTGGAATCAGTGTGATCAAAGACAATTGTGGTTCCATGCCCCTTGCAGTACTTTTTTTGGTGTAGACAGACACATTAATATACTTTTATCATATAATCACAGTTCACAAACAAATATGACATAGTTTGTAAACATTCTGGAAAAAAATAAATGCAAGGATGAAAGAGGGGGAAGGGCTGAGGGAGCATATTTTGCGTTTAAATCTGTTTCTAAGTATTGGTGTCATCTCTCTTCTGGTGTATATGAGATTTAATGTTCTCCTCTGGCATGTGATTCACAAAGGAGCCCTGAGCCAAATGTAAGTGTCAGATGTGTGTCTCTGCATACTGTATTGCATGGCAAGGAGTGCAGGAGCGAATAAAAGCTGTATACTGCAGTAATGTAGATCTGGATAAAGAAGGAGCCGTCCCAGACTAAGCACATGCATTGATTCCAGGAAAGAGGATAATGAAACATTAATTTTTTAAGTTTAAGACCTAGAAGGAAAGCAGCTTAGAACAAGAGAACTGCTTGGCTTAAATTAGGCCATTCTAATGGACATGACCCAGAATAAACTAAAGTCCTTGATCTATCTGTAACTGTACTCATCTAGTGATAAACACTGGCTCCCTGGAAGCCTGAGAAAGTACAATATTTAGAACAGTTGAAAATGTGTCTAAATGGAATTTGGATTTCTCCCTAAATGACCTGTGTGGTTGGCATGCCAGAAGCTTGCCACTGGAATGCCACTGGAATGCCACTGGAATGAAGATGGTTGAACAAGCAAAGGAATAAGCACAGTACTTCCTGTTGAAAACAGCATTGCTGCCTTCATCAGACCTGAAGCTTTCAGTTGAATACTTAGAATCAATACACAAGAAAGAAAAGATGGTTTCTATGGGGAAAGTTCTAAGGATATAGTGTAGGCTAGTGCAGAAGAAAAGCCTGCTATCAACAGAGCCATTTACTGGCAAATAGCCAGCATTTCACACCAGAAAGCATTTCAGTCAAAGTGTAATATAAGCAATTCATTCATTGGATTATCCATTGATAACACAGTCTTTGTGGAATGTCTATTAAGTATGAGGTATTGAAAATGCAAAGATCAATAAACCCTCTGACAGAAGGATTTTGAACAACAGATGAAACACCAAACTAGAAAATCAAAGCACAATTGAGGCAGTGAGGAGCTGGCAACATGACCTATCTTCAGACCACAAATAAGACCCAACTTTAGAAGGAGTTGGAGAAATATTGATCCTTTCACTGGGTTCTGCTTGCTTTCCTGTACCAAAGCAAAATAAAACACAACAGAACACATTTCAGGCCATTCACCATGTTGTTACTGAAAAAGAAAATGATCTACCCCTATAATTAAGAGTCAGTGAATTGGAATAATAGCTAGAGAATAATAGAACAAACACTGCTCCCAAAGAAACTGAATCAATAGAGAGAAAAAGGTAAAAGAGACAGTATTAGAACTTTCAGAAATCATTCTTTCTAAAACAAAGGTGCATGGACACACACACACACACACACACACACACACACACACACATACACACAGGTGGGGGGGGGGTAAGTTGCTTACACTCTGAGCCAGAAAGTAAATGTCTTTCTATTACAAGATCTTTGACTTCAAAAACTGCACACTAAGAGGAAAATTCTCTCTATCTCTAGCTCTCTCCCCCTCTCCACATACACATGGAAACCTATTTGTTTAAGCTAACCAGAAACTCTTTAAAAATCAACAGTCATATAACCTATATCAGAAGATCTGAAAATAATTCTAGACAAATAGAACAGAATAAATATTAATAGGAAAAAATTTTACTGCTGAAAATAGTTTGAAGATCAGCTGGTTGTTTTTTTTTTATATATTAGGTCTGTTGGATAAGGCAATTGGAAGATGAGAACCATGAGCCATTATCATCTCTTTTCAAGAGTATGAAAGGTGACAGAAACTTGAGAAAGAAAAAATGTGGTTCTGGACCAAGGCCACTATGAATTCACTGAATTAAGCAAGAAATCTTTGCTTATTTCCTGGTCTGACAGCTGAGAACACTGACGCTCTGGAAAGGACAGTTGGCAAGGTCAGTCATGTTGTTCTGTGGAGTAGATGAAGAAATGTGAGGTGGAAATGAACACTTGATGGGTGACTATAAGGGGTCGGATGACTATGACTTAAGTAGGATGACTACAGAGGGCACTGAAGCTAGAAGAAAGACTCTTCTCACAGCAAACCAAGACTGAGCCACCCATCTGCCTCAGATTCAGGCAAATGAGGGTGCTGAGGGTTATGTAAATACATGTACTGGAAACAAGAAAGTGAGAGGGAGTGTCTGGTCAGCTGGTTGAGAACCAGGTAGGCTGACTGCCATAAGTCTAACAGAACATCCCATAGCTAACTAGAAAATGAACCCAACTTCAAAAGTAGAGATTGGAGAAAGAGACTCAAGAAGAGGACACTTGAGAAAGGTGGAAGAAATTAGGGACATAGAAGGCAATTAGAAAGTAGAAGACAATTGGGGAAGAAAAATGGGTTCAGGGGCAGAGGGGGGAAAGTGTGAGGCAAAAGAGGATAAGTAGGAAAGGGGTATAATCTAAATATAATCTAAAAACGCATGCCAATATCACAGGAAAGCTACTAATTTATGCAATCACTAGGATTGATCATTTAAAATTTCTATTACAAGAGAATACTGAATAGTCTCCAGAATTATTTCAAACCAAAAGCCAATGTGAATTTCAGTGGTATTAAATTAAGACTGAGGAGGTAGAACAGACTGCAGACAGGAAATGGAAATATTCCTTTGTAAGAGCAAAAAACTTCCTGACAGCTAGCACTGGTTAAAGAATGTCAAAGGATCTGGGGTGAATTTCACCTTTTGACTTTATAGAACTGTGTCATCAGATACAATAGCCACTAATCAGTAATCACATGTGGATAAGGAACTTCTGAAGTGTGATTTGTTCAAATTAAGATACCCTTAAATTGTAATTACACTCTAAGGTTTTTTGTTTTTTTTTTTTTTTGCCAGTCCTGGGGCTTGGACTCAGGGCCTGAGCACTGTCCCTGGCTTTTTCCCGCTCAAGGCTAGCACTCTTCCACTTGAGCCACAGCGCCACTTCTGGCCGTTTTCTGTATATGTGGTGCTGGGGAATCGAACCTAGGGCCTCGTGTATCCGAGGCAGGCACTCTTGCCACTAGGCTATATCCCCAGCCCCTAAGGTTTTTTTTTAATTGATATACTTATTGTCAAAATGATGTACAGAGGGGCTACAGTTTCATACGAAGGCAGTGAGTACATTTCATACTCAACTTGTTACCTCCTCCCTCATTTTTCTCCCACCTTTCCCTCTAACTACCCCACTACAGAGTTGTACACTTAGTTTACAGCAAGTAGTTTCATAAGTATTGCTGTTGCATTGGCTCGCCTTTTACCCTTTGTCTCTCCATTTTGATATTCCCCTTCCCTTCCCTACTTCTGTTAAACATATATACAATACCCAGGGTAATAGCTATGTACATATGAACATATAAGATGATGCTAAGCGAAATGAACTTCAAGTTATGGAAATAAGTGGTTTATCATTGTTGTTGTTATGTTCAATGTATCATGGGAAATTATGGCATTTTTTTTTTGTCTTTCTCACCCATGGTTTTAGCACTGATGTCACTGTAACTGATTTTGGTACACATTAAGTTTTTAAATTCAAATTAAAGAAATAAAATAAGAATAGAAAAGATTTTGCTCACCTTATAACAAATGTATGCTAAAGTGAAAAGAGTTTGGATGTTTTGAATTAAATAAAAGGTAATACTAAAATTAGTTTTAATCATTTTGCTGTCCTTCTACTAGAAGACGTAATATTGCATACATTGATTGCATTAGCTCATATTCTATCTGATGTGGTGACAGAGATGGGATGATTATGGTCAGGTAGAGGAGCTTATTGGTTTCAGGACTGGACTTGATCTTCACTTCCCCTTCAGACTGCAACTTCTATACTATGAGTTAGAGAACTGCTCATAGAAACAGCAAGATAATCAATGTCTTCACTTTAAATGCAAATGCCTTTCTAGGAACTACACCACTGTTGGTTTAAGAATCCTTCTTAGGTTAAGACCATTTAAGGAAGAAACCAAATGGCAATGATTCATCCCACAAGTGTTTGTGGAATCGTGGCATTTTCTAACAGGGCTGTCATGTTGATCAATCACCATGTTGACATATATTGATATACCTATTCTTATACTATCAACCTAGTATGCCTTAGATAGGTATTTTAATAATTGTTTTCTAATGCTTAGGTTCTGGGTACAGCTTAGAAATGTTTCAGAAAAGAGCATGTATGTAAAGGAAAACGGAAGGGAGCAAACAAGTCTATGTTCTCTTTAGAAGTAAACTCTTTAGAATACCTGTTCTTCACTTTTCAACACTGAATTGTTTCCTCAAGTAGATGATCATAATCACTTTGAAATTTGTATGCAAGACCTTTATGAAGTATGAACTTTACACAAGAAGAATCTGCTAGTGGCTAGGTAAATGCTTAGTGCATGTAAGGCTTATATGCAATGCCTAGTATTTTCAGAGTTTAGCTCACTTTTTAGAGGGGAACGGATTATTGGAGCAAATGTTCTTTTGTGTGTGTGTGTGTGTGTGTGTGTGTTTGTGTGGTACTGAGGATGGAAACTGGGGCCTTTCACTAGGAAGGCAAGCACTTTACCATGTGAGCCATGGACCCAGTCTTTTTGCTTTTAGGTTTGGGTTTTTTTTGTGTTTTTTGTTGTTGTTGTTTTGTTTTGTTTTGTTTTTTAAATAGGATCTCATACTTTTGCCTAGGCTGATCGCAGATCATGATCCTTTTAAAATGATACCTCTGAATAGCTGGGTACAGATATGAACCACAATACCCAGCAGATTATTACAAATTCTGACCCTATCTTTCTCCTTCCAGAAATTAAAAAACCTTTCATAGAGTTTTAGTCTGGCTTCAGAGTTTGCTATTACAAATCATAGAATAGGAGAGCTAGATAATTTATTACCCAAATCTCATCCAATCTCAGTTCTAACCTTTTAAATTCCATCCATCTGTTGCTACATAAGAATCAATCTATATGATTATGAGCTTCATGTTTTCTGGGGAAGGAAAGATGTTAGAAAATGGAGGCAGTAATTAGTGTTGATAATGACTGTGCTTTCCAATGGTTTGGGTATGTAATAATCTAGAACTACTGACAACCTTTTAGGATTCCAATTTTCCACCCACCATTTATGTATCATTGCCATTCCTACCATTTTGTAGGCATTTGGCTCAATAAAAAGCTAATAATGGTAATGTAAATGTTAAGGGATCTAAGCAATTAAGACCAGCAGTGAAGGATGATGTAAAAGCATCTCCATTTCAGATAGGGGAAAGCACAGAAATGCTCTACCTAGTGGATCACAGACAAAAATAGCTGCCATACTCTGGTGCCAGGTACTTTTTATGATTCTCTCATGGAATGTTTGAAGTCAATTTATGAGATGGGCTACATTATTCCCACTTAACAGGCAAGGAATCTGAAGCCAGAAAAGGTTATGCCACATATCAAAGGTTAATGTCCTTGAGGCTGGAACTCAATGCTACACTGGTCTAATATCAAAGCCCGATCTCCTGACTAATATGAGGTGTTGACTTTGGAGAGACTGAACTTCCCAGAGCAAACCAAGGCTGTCTCAGTTGGGGCTTGTTTCAGCCTTAGTAAACTACAAAAGAGTTGTTTTCTCTGAAGGCTGCATTGCTATAGAGCAGGAGAGAGGGACCATGAACTGCTAAGACAGAGTTCAATATGCTCTTATGTCTGTAGGTGCTTAGGAAAATATCTGCTTCACAAGCACCTGATGAAAGAGGACCTTGCTATAAAAGTTCTTATGGGTGTCCTAGCCGTATGTCCATTCTGTATGGAAATTGAAAAAATACTAAGAAAAAAATCACCTAAAATTAGATCTAAGTATTATTGGCAGCAAAATGTCAGTTACTAATTTCTTCTCAACTCCCATCAGAAATTATCCAACCAAACTTTCTCATTTCTCATTGCAACTTGTTTCTTTTATATTCTTCATTATTTGCTCCAGTGGAACTTGGTACTAATTAAAATCCCATATGGGTTTGCTATCTTTGTTTCCTAGTTCCAATGAGGCCACAAAATGAGGAATTTAAGCACATTCAGAGACCAAGAAAGAAAAAAAATAATATGTATTTACTCTTATCACAAAACCAAGGAGTTTTTATCCTCATGATGGTACATCTGAAATGTCATGTCTAAATAGGTAAAACCAAGAAAGAAAATGATAATGATGTCTATCCTAAACAGAGTATATTTTGGAAAGGTAGACTGACGTGGATTTGTCTGTGGACCCAATGCTTTTACTGGAACAAGCTCTAAAAAGGCGGAAGGAGGAAAACAAGGAGGCAGGGACTGAGTCTTCTCAGAAGGAAGTTGGAGAAAACATGTAATGTGACCAGGGAGCCAAAGAACTTCAAGAGCTGAAGGAATGTCGGAGAGCCATGATTCTCAGCCCCACACTCTCCCAAGGCCCAGTGTGGATTCTGTGTGGCAGCCAAACACAGCTGGGAAGGAAGGGAAAGAAAGAGGAGACACGTTGTTCATGTGCTAGGAAATGTGAGGGCAGGTTGAGTGTTCAGGAAAGGGATGTCCTATGTGAATAAGAGAACAGTGTTGCCTTACAAAATATTTGCAGACTATTATAAAGCCAAAACAACAAAAAACACAAACAAAAACAAACTTGCCTTAAGCAGCTCACACCTGTAATCCTAGGTTCTCAGGAGGCTGAGATCTGAGGATCAGGGTTCAAAGCCAGCCCATGCAGAAAAATTGGTGACTCTTTTCTCCAATATACAACTTGGAAAAAGCCATACATGGCGGTATGGCTCAAAAATGATAGAGCACTAGCCTTGAGCAAAAGAAGCTCAGGGACAGCGCCCATGCCCTGAGTTCAAGCTTCAGGACTGGCAAAACACAAAACTGTCCATTCTGTGAAAAGCACACTTATAGGCACTATTAGAGATGAAATTTAAGAAAAGAAGAGGAGAAGAACAGGAAGACAGAATGGCAGAATTGATGAAAATATATTTTCTGGCTTTGAAGCATTTATTTCTATGCAGCCTTAACTTCTAGATTTTTCTATTTATTGTAAACTACCAGATAAGCCAAGTTCTAGTAAGTATGAAAGTGTTACCCATGACAAGATTAGTCAGCAGTAAGTAGGAGAGAAGATGGAAGAGTGTTGTGGTGATTAAATTAGGTTATCAGTATGATTGGATGGAAGGACACCAAGAGAACCAAGAAAAACACACTCCTGGTTGTGTCTCTCAGGGTGGTTCCCAAAAAGATTGTCTTGCAGTTGGGGGGTGGGTGGGCAGAGGAGGTCAGTGAATGGGGTGGGTTACACCAGCTCTCGGTGTGGGAGGCTGTATTCAATAGCCTGGGGGCATGGAAGGTGTGAGAATGTAGAAGAGGTCAACAAGCTCTCTCCCAGGAACTCCTTCCACAATGGGTGCATTTTATGCTACAATTGCTGTTGGTCTTCGGCCTCTAGATTCTTGAGTCTGTCAGTAAGGACTTTCACCATTGGTTCTCCAGAGAACTTTCAGACCTTTCCCCTCAGGCACCTGAGCTGAATCATTGGCGTCTCTCCCAGGCTGAGTTTTCAACTCTTTAATTCTGAGCAGCCATTGGTTGTCCTGGCTCTCCAATCTGAAGTTGGCCATTGTGGGATGACTCAGCCTCTCTTGGTGCACTCTATTAAATTCCCTCTGGTGATAAGTCTAATGGTTCATTTCCTCTGGAGAACCATAGTATGGACCATCAATCCATTCAAATTCATGTTCATCAATAAGACAGCAAATTGTAGACTTTAGAAGAGGAACACTTGAGTAGGAATTAGAAAGAACAAAGAGTGGTTAGAACACTCAATAAATAATAAAATCTCAATTGTTAAGATACTTTAATTATTGAGCTGTGCTAAATTTTGTACTGCCCTTGCCAGGAAAGAACAGCACTCTAACAATACAGCCCAGTGTTAATAAAGGACTATTTTTAAAAAGCAAAGAATTGCATATTTATTATGGTTTAATAGCAATGGCCTCATTAAGCATATATCAAAAGGATGCATAATCAGCATCATTGTTATTATTTATTAATCACACTTGTATGGAACCTAGTTCCACAGTGGCTGAGATCAGCCTTGAAAGGATGACTCACACATGGCTGATCTACATAAATAGCATGTGCTAAGATTACCATCTGGTATAACAATCTACATCACAAGACTCCACATTTCCTGTTACCCAGGGTAAGTAAATTTCAAGCATGAGGGAAAATTTTAGCAAGTTTCTCCAAGTACCTTTACTGAGAGACTAATGTGGCATACACAAGGAGGAGGAGAAGGGAAATTATGAGGTAAAGGTTATATTCTCTCTCTCTCTCTGTCTCTTTCTCTCCCCCCCCCCCAACCAGGAAAAGAAATGCCACCTTTGCAATCCTGACTCCTACCATTTATAATATCACATTTTCATAATCAAGCCCTAACAAAGGCACTTCAAGCAAAGCATAAGACAGATATTTGAAACGACACTAAAAATGAACGGCATGCACATGGAAACCATTCTCCCTTCCTTAGACCTTCCATCTTTTTCTCTATTCTTTTTTTTTCTTCTTCTTCTTTTACTTTTCTTGTATGAAGGTATTAGCAAGTAGCCCCTGAAGATTACTTTGGTATTTTGTATTCCAAAAAGGACATCACATCTGAAATCATTCTCCTACAAAACCAGTTTTGTTACTTCCAGATTTTTCTCCCCATAAAGGTGTCACTACTACTATAAGATGAACTGTCCCACTTTCCAACAGAGGGACCTGGGACTTTCACAACAGCCCTCAGCAGGCCCCTTCTCTTCATGTCTATCTCCACATGCAAGGGCTCCCAGAAGCCCCCAAGAGGATCTTCCAGCACACGAGCCAGCTAGCCCCTGAACCTCTGGATTCAGTTCTTTACATTCTTCCTTTGTTTTTCTCATTTTCTTCTACTTTAAATTTTCACAAAGTGGGAATTTCTTAAACTATAAAAACAAATTCAGATTATAAAATTTACATAATTCGATTTATAAAAAAGAGTATGAGCAGAAAGATTTTTCTATTACTAGGAGGAAAAGCAAATTGTTTACAGAAAACTGCTTATGAACAATGACTACATTTATTGCTAAAAACACAAAGCTCTTTGTGTAATACATTATAGCAGGAGTCTGCGGATTTGTTTTCAGCAAAAAGTTAGCTATTTTAGGTTTTGTGTGATGAAAGATCATAGATCACATATAATGTAGCAATTTATATAAAAGAGAAGATACATTTCCTTATAATTACGATTAATAAAATATAATTGAGTACAAGTTTTGAACTACTGATGAGAAGAACTCTGCTGCCATTACTGAACACAAGATCTTGTGCTTGTTCAGTTTGCTCAATCTGATGGTCCTCTACCACTTGAGCCATGCTTCCAACTTAGCCTTTCACTGTTTACTGTGGAGTTAGTAATAGGCTTTTCTTACCTAGGCTTGCTTTGAACTGGGATCCTTGGGATCTCAGCTTCCAAAGTAGCTAGGATATAAGCATGCCACCTGGCAAAAGGACTTCTTGGGGGAACATGAAAGGAGTTGTGACATTTATCAACTTGATTTAAAGTCAGTGCTCCCTGTAAGCAAACTAATGCAAATGTTCATCAGTATTATTCATAGCTTACTGGCTCTACAAAAAGAGATCCCAGGATGTATTTGAATTGCAGGTTATATGTAACCAACCTATGTTTCATATTCTTGAATGCCTTTACATGAGCCAAGTATTTCCACATCTAGCATCTATCTCATTTGTATTCTCAAATATCTCTAGGAGAAGCCTGGATAGATACAGTATTCCCACATCATTATTAAAGTTGCTAAACAACAACAACAAAAACCTCCATAACTGAAGTGGCTTCCTGACAGAGTACAACTAGTAAATTCTAGGCCCAGATTTCAAATGTAGATTTCCTAACTCATCAACACATTCTGACTTATCACATTTGCCAAGTCTCTGCTTCCCCTGATTTTCTAAAGAAAACAGTAAATTGAACTCTAATGATATCATTAGGTAATGTTTGTGGTAGCTGAGAGATTTTGGAATGCTATTCCATGTAATATCATCAGAGTATCTTCATTGGTGGTACATCTTTATCCTTAAACAACAGATTTGAATGTTTAGAATAGCCTTAATCCTTTGGTAGTCAATCACAAATTTATTCTGAGTCACCACCAAGATGTAGCTATAATGTAACAAGACTTTTTTTTTCTGGATGAGCCTCAGAATTGGTAAAACAATTCTGAAGACAAGGTTCAAGCCAAAACACCCTACAAAATGACTTTTGAAGAAAAGGAATGTTCATTAGATGATTAAATAGCCTTGCAGTCGACTCATCTTTATAGAATTTAGAATTTAAGTACTTTGGAAATAAACTTTTCCACTTTCCTCATTTATAAAAGGAAACTCAGAGAGATTGCCTTGACAAATAACATTAATTTGAATTGAAAATAAAATGTTTATTTTTAAAAATCCTCTTCTCAGCAGAAATAAGCATTAAATGGATTTCTTTTTTCATGTATCTTGTGAGTAACACTAAGTATAGTAATATTAAACTAAAAAGGTTTTGGATCTGTCCATTAAGAAACTTCAGGAGTTTTAGCATTTTTAAAGCAAGTTATTGTTTTATATGAGTTTGAAAATCCCTGCCTGTGATACTGTGTAAAATCAGTTGGAATCAAAGTCAAGTTTTACATACTAGTAATCATTGTCTAGGTGCCTCTTACATGCCTTTCAGAGTAATCAGGTGTTAGCATACATGATCCTTAGCAATCTTAGGGTAGTTAATGTTGTCCCTGTCATATAAGTGATGAAACACAATCAAGAATGGCAGCACATACCTAAAATTTTAGCAACAAGCTGAGGATTGTGGGTTGGAGGCCAACCTAGGGAAAAAAAAGCTTGTTTCCAAACACAAGAAGAGAGGTGAGGGCAAGGTGAGAGAAAGGGAAGGAAGAAGCAAAATGAAAAGATAAGGAAAAGGAAGCAAAAGAAGAGAAAGAAAAAAAGAGGAGAGGGAGCATGGGCCTTAGACATGTTTGCCTAAGATCACATTTATAGCTAGAGGCACATTTCACTTGGTCAGTTCAATTGGAAAAAAATCATGAAGTGTAATACCTATTTGCCAGTGTAGATTTATAGAGATCAGCTAATATATCACACCCACTACTGTTGCTTTTACAAACTTCCTTGTGTAAGTTACTGCTTGGTATACAATCCTTCTAGACCTCTTTGTCATTAATTTTTCAATAAGGCTCCTTCTAAGTCTCTATCTAGATAAATCAATACCTTACCTAAAGCCAATGAAATAATGTGACCCATACCTTCCACCACTCTCCTTCCATGATAAAATGAAAAGTCAAGGGCATTGCCTGGAGTTTTTTCCAGTGGGAGGAATTTCCTTACTACTGTCATAGGGTTTTTCCAGAATGAGATGATAGAGCCGTAGACACCTGCTTCTGGGTAAGGCTAGCATATCAAAAAGAATTACCTTCAATCAACTGATAATAGGAAGCCCCTGTCCTTGCCCATGAGGCCATTATGATGTATTGAGAGGGAATAAACAATGTAGTAGAAGGAGGTACTGTGAGCATTGGTGTCTTTACATATTATGCCTTGGTGATCTGCCACCCAATTTCATTGATAGTAATTCCATTTCACACAGGAATTTGTTTAGGCATGTACAATTTTGTAAACCAAATACGTGTGTCTCTATAACCCACTATCTTAACTATTTGTAATACACTGATGCTAGAGTTTATAACACACAGGAGTCTTTTCTATTTGACAGAGAAGGGAACATCACATGACCATAAGTCTTTACACCATGACTATAGACACTTACTGTGGTCACCAGTACTCCTAATTTCACAGAAAAGCCAAGTTAACAGAGGGGCTGGGAACCAGGCAACTCCTGAGAAGATCACAAAGGAGAATACTTGATATATACTTTTAGCGATAATAGCCTGTCATGAGTAACTACAGGAGAAAAGACCTTCCAAATTATATATGCTTTGAATTATATATCATTTGAATAAATAGTTGCTTGCCAATTGTTTTCTATCCATGATGCTTTCTCGTAAAAAACAAAATCAGACTCTTGCTGACTCACTTTATTCTCAAGATTTCAAAGTAAACATGATACAAACTAGGGTAACTATATAAAAGATGTATTTCACCATCAAGCCTCAAAACTTTCTGCATCATATTTTGACAGATGTTATAAATCAGTTACCCAATACAGTTGGTTCCCGACCCCCCTTTGGGAGGCTCTAACTTGATTCAGGCAGTTGATTCCTGAATTTATGAAGAGAAAGAAGGTAGAAGGAAAGAATTACTTTTATGAAGAACCTATCACAGGAAGCCACGCAAAATGTGGCAAGAGACTGGCATTTTGATGTTACTGTCACTATCATAATCATCAAGTAACCCAGAAAGACTTCCATAAGCCCAAACATGATTCGTCTATAGCTGAAGAGAAGCTAGACTTGTCAACATTTTTATACATAATACTAACAAAGACTGACTTCCTTCTAAAGATCTTTCCATCTATTTGGATTTTCAATGGTTAATAATATATTGAGAGGTGTCGGGTCCCCTGTGAAAGCATAGGTCCCGGCCATCCCAGAGGAACATGCAGAAATAATCACAGGCAGGAGAAGAAGGTTCATAAGGAGGTTTATTAGTGGGGCCATAGTTCCCACGGGAGAGGGAGCTACATGGCGTCTGCACCTTATCCAGGTGGCAGCTTCTCTCTAGGGAGGTAAAGGGGAAGTAGTTAGGTAGTGAGTAGGAGTGGCTCATTAGGTATGGGTGGATCTGGGGGCTAGTGGGAGGAGCTGAGGACCTGAGGCTCGGGAAATGCTAACACCCTGGAGACTTCTTTCAGATTTTCAAGTGATTTTTCCTGAGTATCACCGTGTTGAGGGCTGGCAGCAAAGTCCTGCTACAGTTACCTAAGATTCTGACACCCTGAGGATTTCTCTTGTTGTTCTTATAGTGCTGGTCCTACTCTGATAACTAGTTAACATAAAAAAGAAGACTGAAAAATGTTCTTATTAGTGGCTCCACCATGGCGCCCTTGGGCAGCCTGAGAATCAAGGTCAGACAGCAGGCTGGGAGAAAAGCTTCCCATTGTTGTATTCCAGGAGCTAGAATAAATCACAGAGGCACAACCTAAGGTAGGAAGGGGTTTTATTTACAAAGGAACTTTATTTATAACCTAAAACCCAGAACCAGAGCATCCCTCCACGTCCAAATGCTGGCCTGCGACTACCTTGTCCTGCAACCACCTTGTCCTGCGCTAGTTACCCAGAACCCAGAACTGACCTGACCTGACCTCCAAACCTCCACTCCTTAATCTCCAACCACCTCAGCTTCCAAGGCCCCAAACCTCCAAAGGAGCAAGCTTCCTTCCTACAGGCCTCAAGCCTCCCCACAGGCCTTAGCCTTCCCAGCCTCAGGATCCACTCTGCTCAGCCTGCATCCTTCTCCTCCCTCCTCTTCCCCTAACCTCCAGGCAGGCAGCTTATATATACACCTGGGGGGGAAGGAGGAGCTCTGACGCCCCACCCCCTCCAGTCCCTGGACCCACTTAGAAGTGCCACCACAGCTGGGACGCAGGCATGGGGCGGGACTTCCTTAGGCTGCCCCTCCCTCACTCCTGACCCAACCTATTGTGCCACGGCCCTCCTAAGGTCCGAGGCCAGGGCTGCCGGAAGTATGGTTCTCTTAGCCCCAACAGCTGGGAAATACGTGAGGCAATGCCTCCCAGACATGGAGGTGGCTCTGCTGTGGAGCCGGTGGGCGGCCCGAGGATCGAGGTCTGAAGGCCAGCAGGTTGAAAAATTCCCACCACACTCTTCCCTGTCTCCCAAGCAGAAGCCAGCCCTGCCGGAAGTCTGCTTTGCATAGATGGGACTGGTTAGATCCTTGGACTGAAGGGAAGCCCTGCAGCCAGCCTCTCCGAACCATCCATCCGGTCCGTCCTCAGCTGGGGTCAGCCTGGCTCAGCTCGGCTGGGCTCTGGCGGGGTCGGCTCTGGACGGCTCCGTTCAGCTGGCCAAGGCTTGGGTTGGCTCGGTTCAGCATCCCACTTCCGGGTTCCAGACTGCTCTAGGCCACGGCCCACTTCCGGTTTCAAGATTTCTGAACCACAGCCTACTTCTGGGTTCGAGACCTCTCTGAGCCACAGCCCAATGGATTTAAAGCTCATGACTAACGAAAAGGAAAGGATTTAAAATTTATTCAACAGGTCTGGGAATGTCAAAATGACAGCATTAATGAGTTTTACCTGCTCTCCTTTGAGTAGTGGGAATGTAGAAAGGTCATCTAGAACAGTGATAGATATTTCCTGTTTTCTAAGAAAATGGGACATATAAGATCTGTATTAGTTACAGAGAAACCAAAACAGCAGTGCAAAGTAGAAGTGCATTTGTTCTTTAGGTAAGAGTTGGTGCAGCGGGAGACAGGCTGCTGTAGCAGTTCTGTAATTGTTAGATTGTTCTACACTTTTTTCTTTTTGTCAGTCATGGGGTTTGAACTCATGGCCAAAGTACTATCCCTGAGCTCTTCTGCTTAAGGCTTGTACTTTACCACTTTGAGCCACTGTACCACTTCCGGTTTTCTGATGGTTAATTAGAGATAAGAGTTGCATGGATTTTCCTGCCTGGGCTTGCTTTGAACCACAGTCCTCAGGTCTCAGCCTCCTGAGTAGCTATGATGACAAGTGTGAGCCACCTGTGCCCAATGCTTTTTTATTTAGAAGACAGACTCCTTTGAGGAGGTGGCTACTTTAGCTGTCCCCCTATAACATTTTAATCAGTATCCCACAAGGATATCCTTGTACTCTCAATTCTGTCATCTACTCTATGAGAAAAAGAAAAAGCAATTAACAAATAGATTCAACAAATACTATAAATGCATATATATGTATATCACCTGGATAAGTGAAGTTCATTTTCTTATAGAGACAAAAACCACTAAACAAAAGATAGAATTTCTCTGTATTAATCCTTGTGCTATTAATGCCTGTCTAAATTAGTACACATCCTTTAGCTTGTCTGTGCCACAATTTTCCTGAGGGATTGGGCTAAAGCATATCTAAGCTTCGGTGTACAATTCTAGTTCAAAGATTTATGTCCATAAACCATCATATTGTATTTTTATTTTATTTCTTTTCATTAAAGGCCTTGAAAGCAGTTTTATCCTGCCTGTGCACCCAGATAATGCATAAATACAGGGCTCATTACTTTCATTGTCACCTTTTCCTTTAGATCAATTTACTGCAATTGTTTAACTTTCTACATAGGCTTATGCTTATAATTGCTCTACTTATTATACTTTTGAATCTACCCTTGTCTTTTTAATCCATAACATTCTTAATAGAGATGTCCCAGATGACTCTTTATAACATTTGAAGTATTTTTTCCAAAAATTTACATGAAAATAATGTCCTTGGGTGCACAAAAAGAATCCTCAGTGTGGAGAAAACTGATGTGTTTAGTTTTCTATGCTGACCTTTTTGTTCTCAAAGAACAAATCAAGTCATTTGCAGTGCTAGACATCCTCTCTAGTCTCCTTGTGATTATTTTTTTATGAAAGCAAAATCTGTGTAAAAAGATGTACTTAAAGAATAGATATATTAAAGAATAGATATATCACTTTTGTTTATTCAACTTTATATTATAAAAATATCTTGTGCCCTCAAAAAATGTTCTTACTGTGAAGGCAAATAACAATAATAAGTAATAGAAGGGACAAAAATAATTCAGGAATTTGCATTACTCTCAAACGTAAGGATAATCTAAGAATTGCAATGGAGTCAATGAACACTCACATTTAAGCTTTAGGATGGATTAGCAAATGCAGAAAACTGCCTCCTTGAACTTGAACTCCAGCAAACACTAAAATGTATCTGTGCCCTGCAGACTGTCAACTTAGATCTGGGAGATCAACATGCATTTGATATTTTTCTTTTTATTCCTTCCTTCCTTCCCTCTCACCCTTCCTCCCTTCCTTCCTTCCTTCTTTCCTTCCTTCCTTCCTTCCTTCCTTCCTTCCTTCCTTCCTTCCTTCCTTTCTCTCTCTTTCTTTCCTTTCCTTCTTTCTTTCTTTCTTTCTCTCTCTCTTTCTTTCTCTCCTTTCTTTTTTTTCTTTCTTTCATTCTTTCTTTCATTCTTTCTTTTCATTCTTCCTTTCTTTCTCTTTTTGTGCCAACACTGGACCTTAAAATCCAGGCCTGACTCTGATTTTGTTGTTTTTTTTTCATCTAGGCTGACACTCTACCACTTGAAGTATACCTTCATTTCCAGCTTTTTGCTGGTTAATTTGAGATAAGGAATCACACAGAATTTTCTGTCCAAGCTGGCTTCAAACCATGATCCTGCGATCTCAGCCCTCTTAGTAGCTAGGATTATAAACATAAGCCATCAGCCGCTGGTAATATTTTTATTCAGCTGAGGTACAAAGTGTGAACTCCACATAGATTAATGGTGAATTAAATATATCTGTGGAATATTGAGAAGAGCCAGTGGGATGAGAGAAGAAGGAGAAGATGAAGTAAAGAAGAGGGGGCCTATTTCACATGTACCCAGGCCTACATTACCTCTAATCACATAAGAAATTTTATCTACCACACTGTAGAGGATGCTTACAATAGTTATGGGTCACAACACCAGAGCATTTATTCCCACGGCAAATAGTATTTGAAAATGGTGCTTCGTGCAATTAAGGTTTCTTGGGATTTTTTCTCCTCTTTTCACATATGGCAATATTTATCTTCAAAGTTCTCCTCTTTGGCTCACGGGCTCTTTAGTGAAGCAGCTGGTCTGTGTGGCCTAATTGTGAGATGATTTGTTGTGTGATTCAGTAGCATTGTTTATTTGTACAGTGGTTCAGTGGAATTTATAAACTGCATAATATTGTTCTAGACTGTCTTCTTCTTCCTTAGAAGCCACATTTTCTCCAGCATTCATGACTGGGATTATAATTAGATGGAGCACTCAAGATATTTTCATCCCAACTTCTGTTAATTAATGTTAAATTAGAAACTCTTGAAAATAAATGGAGAGCATGGTAAGCAGAAAATGGAAAGAGAAGTGAGGAACAAACTTGAAATCTAGCTTTGTTTTGCATTCATTAAACAGTGCTCAAATGTCACGACCACAAGCTGTAAGTTATTTCTAATTAGTCCATGCTGTGCTCCTCTCTCTCTCTCTCTCTCTCTCTCTCTCTCTCTCTCTCTCTCTCTCTTTCTTTCTCTCTCCTCTCATGTC